>NC_062545.1:157799289-158408973 GCF_016906955.1 Phacochoerus africanus
CATTGAAGCCACAATCACTCTTTCCCAGAGGAAGTCCTATGTCCTGGAATCTCAGGAGATCTACAGAGGCCTGCAGGGGAGTCCTGGGAGTGAGACACCTTGGTGCCCAAGGTGCCACAGGTCCCTTGACCTGCACTTGCCCCTAAGGAGGCTGGCTCACACATCATAAAAACCCCAGTGCTTGTATGCACCACCCCCCATCAGAGTCACAGTGCAGCTGCATCTCACCCCAGGGGCCCCGCTCAGGTGCCAGAGGAATGCATAGTCTGTGCAGGGGAAAGACCAACTGAGGCCAAAACAGGGGAGTGAACTTCACAAGCATTGGCCAGGAATGTCTTGCCTTTCAAGAGTCCAAAGGCCTTAGGGGCAATTGAGCCTCTGGAACAGAATTGATGGAGCCCAAATCTGAGGTCTGACAAGGTCCAAATATATAAATTGAAATATTTTTCATCCATAAAGGAAGATAATTCTCTCGTGACAATATGAATGAACCTAGAGGACAGTGTGTTAAGTGAGAGAAGTTAGATCCAGAAAGCTAAATACTATATGATCTCATATATGGAATCTAAAAAAGTCAAACTTAGCAAAAGAGAGAGTATAACAGTTGTTGCCAGGGATGGGGGTAGGGGGGTGTTAAGGGAAATAGTGAAATGTTGATCAAAGGATATTAACTTTCAGTTAGAAGATGAGTAAATTCTGATCTAATGTACAGCATAGTGATTATAATTAATAATGGCATTTACTTGAAAGTTTCTGTGAGTAAATCATGTGTTCTCACCACACACACAATGAAACTATGTGGGGTGATGGATGTGTTAATTAACTTGATTGTGGTAATCATTTAGCAGTGTGTCCACAAATTAAATAATTGCATTGAACAACTTAAATATATACAAATTTTAGTTCTTAATCATGCCTCAGTAGAACTGGAAAAAATAAATTCATGGAATGCTTCTGTTTGATTCCTTTCTCATCTGTATGTTAGTATGTAAACAAATGGATGTCAGGTATCTTTGAACTTCAGTTTCCTTTTTTCAGCTGTATATTTATAAATATTAAATATGTATCTTGGATTAATTAATCATTATTGCAGATATAAAGATGAATAGAAATAATGTTTCTCACGAGCCTATAGTCTTAAACCAAAATCCAGTGGAAGCTATCACTTTGTTTTTTCAAAATATCTGATGAAGTTTAATATTATAAATTGGTAATTATTTCCATTCCAGTTAGAATTATTTAGATTTTGTGAATTTTGTTTTATCAAGTATATCATATTTTTTCTAAAAAGTTACACATAGGAAAGGATATAGGTATTTCTACTTTACTTCAATGACAATCAGTAAACACCATATTTTTTGTGAAAATATTATTATTGCCTCTTAAAATTTATTTCATCTTCTATGCTTTGCATAACTGGGAAGAAACCATATGTACTTGGAGTTAAAAATTTTAGAGTTGGAGTTCCCACCATGGCTCAGTGGAAACAAATCCAGCTAGGAACCATGAGGTTGTGGGTTCCATCCCTGGCCTCACTCAGTGGGTTAAGGATCCGGATGTGGCTCAGATCTGGCATTGCTGTGGCTGTGGCATAGGCTGGCAGCTGTAGCTCCGATTCGACCCCTAGCCTGGGAACCTCCATATGCTTCAGATGTGGCCCTAAAAAGCAAAAAAAGAAAGAAAAAAAATTTTAGACAGAGAAGAAAAATGCTGAAATATTTTTATAAATATTTCAATTTTTAGAGAATTTTTGCAATCAATTATCTACCCTTGAATTTAATCTTTATTGTATAAGTAAAAACTGAAGCTGATATTTAACTTCATTAATTTCTCTTAACATACATAATTCAAAGATTTTAAAAACAGTATATTAAAGTTATTTCATAGGCATTCCCCTCCCCTTGTAATGAGGCTTTTGAAATTCCAAACCAATATTTAACATAGTTCATAAGTGTCTTGAAAGAGACAAGTATAAAATTTAGCATAAGATTCAGAAGAGAAACTATCTGCACTTGGAAACCAGGAGAATTTTTTATAGCATTGACAGCATTAATGATCTGAGTCTTGGAAGGATACATACTTACCTGATTATCTCATCATTGAGTTGTAATGTTTGTATTTGCTTCTAGTCAGTTTCTACTGTCAATGGAATTGAGGAACCTTCTATCCATGATTGGGCATGAGATGACTCTGTTGATTTGGATCCAGAATTTCCTTTGTCATCATATCACATTCAGTGGTATCTCTTAATATTTGTCCCACATGGACCCAGGAAATTCAAATCAGGAAATTGCCCCCCCCTTTTAAAATCAGAGCTTAATCAAAAATTAAAAATTATTTCTCATTTTCAGTCAGCTAATTCTTAGAGTACAGAATCTGTATAAAAAATGAATTCTTCATTTTTATATTTTTATTTGTTTATAATGATCCATTCAAATACTAATATTACAAAATGTAAAACTAACCTAAAAGTCTGCTTTGTGCAAATACTAGAGTTAAAGAATTCTATGTTTGGGCAGAAATAAAAGAGCCTTGGGAGTTCCTGTCATGGCTCAGTGGTTAACGAATCCGACTAGGAACCATGAGGTTGAGGGTTCCATCCCTGGCCTTGCTCAGTGGGGTAAGGATCCGGTGTTGCCATGATCTGTGGTGTAGGTCACAGACGCAGCTCGGATCCCTTTCTGCTGTGGCTCTGGCTTAGGCAGGCAGCTATAGCTCTGATTTGACCCCTAGCCTGGGAACCTCCATATGCCACGGGAGCGGCACAAGAAATGGCAAAAAGACAAAAGAGCCCTTTCTATATCAAATACTATCTGAGATGTTTGCCTCAGTTTCTCAAAAATCTTTCTTTCTACAATTTGTTTATCTTTTACTATCAAATACCTCTTGATAAAGTTGCAGTTGAATTTTAAGTGTTTCCAATGGATTTTTTGCTAAGTTACATGTTTATTAAAAGTCTCAGATCCAGCCAACCTCAATTTAACTACAATAGTAAAATTATTTTTGATACCAAAACTTATGTTCCACTCTAAATTTTATCTCCATCCTCTTGGAAAATGATATCTGTGACCCCTTTGATTTTTGCTTTCTAATACAAAGTGAAAATTAGAATAAAAATCTTTTAAGTCAAGCACATAGTTGCTCCCATAGCATAATAGGGCAATGTCTTATTGTTAATGGAAGTCACTATGTTTTAGTTAAGAGAATAAAAATATTCTTAAAATGCTCCATACTTGTTAAGTACAACAGAAAAAAAGTATTTCTGTGGACACATTTATATCGTGTATATGTAAGTACATATGTATGTACATATGGTGCTATTTATATTTTTATGTACTTGACAAATAACCTGGCCAGGTTACTGCTTCCAGAATTAGCTTATTTCAGAATTACATTAAGAACAATATATATCTAATTAAATATGTTCTGAATCCTTAAAATTTGTAATTAGTTTCCTTTGGCAGTTGACTGCAGATACCAAGAAAAAAGAAGGCTTTCTTGTAAAATTTTTCCTTCTTTTAGTTCTGTCAATTGCTGTCAAAAGACATTTTCCTCCCTAAGATAATTATTGACTAAATATCCTGACACAGATTTCCATGATTATTTTAGCAAGCATTGAATGTTTTGCTTAGTTCTAATTATTTTAATAAGATTGATTCAGTTAATGTACCTTTTGTTATTGTTTTTTATTGTTAGGTATTATTTGAAAATAGAATAATACACTGTAGGAAATTGATTTCAACTTCAAGAGAAGAAAAGTACCTGATATTTCAAATGAGAAAAAGAAAATTAAATTAAAAGATCCATTTTGAAATCAAAGCTCAAGTCTTTAAATTCCCATTCATAATCCATTATTTTTATAACCCTACACCTCTGTAATGATTCTGAGTAACAGTCTGTGAATTTTGCCCGAAATCAGTTCAAATGCTTTTCATATTTGAGACATATTTTACAACCATAGGACTCAGTTAAACATGTTTAACCACTAATCTATATGACAGTGTATATTGACCATTAAATAGATCCTAGATAAAATCCAGGGCTGATTTTACTTTAACCAGAGAGCCTAGAGAGCCAGGGATTAAATAAAATAAAATTAAACATAACTAGTTATTCATAAGGAGTAAGAACAAATCAGAATAAATTATTAAGGAGGGAGAGAGACTGACAGATATAGAGTTCTTTTACATTCCAAAGAAAATCTCTGCATTTCAATAAAGGTGAGTAAAGTGTAATGTAGCAAGAATTCTTCACAGACCTTTTAGTGTTCACATTATGGCATGCATGCTGCATGGTGCAATTTTATAAGCCTGCAAAATAGTAACATTAATGGTCCAGCATCTTTAAAAATCATAAGTCTGCAAAATGATTCACTTGCCATGCATATTGAATATTAATATTCGAGTAGTTGCATTTATTAACCTTTTACATTAATGGTCAGAAATGAAACATGATGAGAACAATTGCAGGACAGAAGGGAAAAATGTTTCTGATGACTATGGGGTTTCATTTGACAGTTAATAAAAACTATCAAGTACATATTATGTTAGATTAGCTGAGATCTGGATTCCATATGACAAGTCATTATTATTAAAGGCAAATGGAGAGTATTTTCAAATACACCCTGGAGTGAGGTAGACTAAAATACGATGGTGCACTCTTGAATGTCAAGGACATTTTGTGCAGTGTGTAATGGAAAACTACATGTAATGTGCAGTTTGGGAACTATTTCACGTTCCTCTGAAGACCTCAAAGCATCACACTGAATATTTTATTGGAATCTGTCACTCTCTGCCAAAGGTTCAAGTGCATAACAAATATTTATGGACAGTCACCATGTTGATGACAGAGAGAATGTGTCAAAGCTAACTTCATCATTATAGTTAGCATATGAGGAAGTGTGTAATGTCTTTCTATTTCCTCTTTCTTTTCTTTTACCTGAAAATTATCAGTCAAGTTTTATATGATCTGTAAGTCATCCCTTGTTAGAAAATCAGAGTCATAAATGCCTGAGTGATTTTTCAATAATGTAGTAAGTGATAAGATGACTAATTATCCCTTCCTAAATGTCAGCTGTACTCATTAGGAAGTATGAAGACAATTTAGAGTAGGACAGTTTTATTTTAAGAATATTAAACTTTCAAAGTATGTAAATATTGGTAACCTCAGAAATAAGTGCTTTGTCTCAAAGAGGAAAATCTAAAATTTGACTAGAAAAAATGTTATTCTTCAATGTGAGAAAATGTTTTTATGTAATAAAAGCAAAGAGCTTGGGATTAGAAGGCCTGAATTAGACTACCTGCTATTTAATAGACCAACACTAAGTAAATGGTTTAACCACTCTCAATCTCTGTTTTCTCCATTAATCCTAGTCTAAAACCATGTCACAAGGTTGTGGCCAGGGTTACATATAGATAAAAAATTATGTAAACTATGACAAAGTTCAGGAAATGAAACAAACTCTCATTAATAATTGCAATTTAAATAGTAACAGAAAGCTAATTTATTAACTGCCTGAAGATGGGGATGGGGGCTGGGGGAAGGGGAGTGCAGGGAGAATTACAAAGAGGAATAAAGAAACTTTGGAGGATCATGTACATGTTCATTATCTTGATGTCGTGAAGGGTTCACGGGTATATTCATATGCCAAAGCTCACAGTACTTTTTAAATGTTTGTAGTTTATTACATATCAATTACATCACAATAAACCTGTTTTTAAAAATTGTAAGGACTACTACCATTTCAAGCAAAAGAAAAAAATGAATGGGTTTCATAAGTATCATATTGGACGAAAGAAGATGGGCACAAAAGAATATGCAACACTTTCGCATGCGGAAGTTCCCAGGCCAGAGATGAAACCTGTGCCACAGTAATGACAACAATGGATCTTTAACCCACTGAGCCACCAAGAAACTCTGAATATGCAGTATACTTTATTCATGTAAAGTTCAAAAACAGGCCACATTATACAATATTAGGCATCAGGATAACAAATACTGTAAACAGGGAAGAAGCAATAATCAGGCAGGGACAAAAAATAGGTATTGAACATATTTTTTGTCCTTATCTGGGTTGTAGTTACACAACTTATGTTTGTGATAGCTTCATGAGATGTGCATATAATCTTGCATATTCAATTATGTGCATAATACCTCAATTAAAAAAGCTCATTTAAGAAAGGGATGGTTTGTGATCATGGAGGGTCACCTGAGTTGAAATTCTTTGACCACCGGTTGCATTCTTTACCAACTAGTTGAACTGAATTATTTACCTAAATAAGTAAAAATCTCTAATCCCAAAAGAATGTATATAGGAGTTTCGGTTCTTCAGTTCTAAGCCATTAACTAATATGAGACATATTGTTCCTACAAGAGCAAATTTTAGAACAAAACAGGATAGTATCTAGTAAGCGTACAAGCCTGGGTTCTCCACAGAAAAAGAACCAATGCAAAACATATACATAGATTCATTACAAGGAATTGGCTTACATGGTTATGTGAGCTGAGAAGTCCCTAGAGCTACAGTTGGCAAGCAGGATTTTCAGAACTGCCAATGCTGTAGTTCCAGTATGAGCCCAAAGGCCTGCAAACCAGGAGAGGGAATGGTGTAACTTCCACTCTGAGTCCAAGTCCAAATGTGAGAGAAGATGAATGTCCCAGCTTGAATTTTAAAATAATCAGTCAAGTTTTATATAATCAAGTTCATGCCCGGAATCCTGGTTCTTGTTCACACAGTGGAAGAATGAACTCCAAGAACACACAGGCAGCAAGCAAAGTCTTTATTATAGGAAAGCAAATAACTCCCAGGTTTGCTGTGAGGGGGAGAAGAGCCCCCACTCTCTATTGTCCTATAGGGGTTTTTATCCATTAAAGATGGGGGGGTAGCAATGTGGGGTCCAGAAAGATGTGGTTTTTTCCCATTGGTCTTGCCCAATTACCTAGATCAGTCCTTGTCCAATAGGCCTTTTATGGTTTCTCTGCCCTTTTCTTCCCCCAAACTGAGTCACAGGGGATTAGGGATTACTGTCCATCTGGGTGTAGGTACATTCCCTATAGTAAAGGAGGCCTGTGGGGATGTTACTCCCCGGAGCCCTTAAACCACAAATGTTAATCAATAGCCATATCAAAGAAGGTATTTAAGCCCCATGCTCCTACACAGACTAAAGTTAGTATTCCACCTCAAAGTCATCCCCTGCTAGGAAATTTGAATCATTTAAAATCAGATTAGATATTTTTTACCGCATCAGGCATGGAAGTGGGGGGGAGCCTTTTACTCACCTTTTTTGTTCTATGCAGACGCTTTTGATGAGGCCCACCTACTTTGCTGTATGCAGTCTACCAATTCAAATGTTAATCTCTTTGAGAAACACCCTCAAGGACACACCCATAAAGAATGTTTAGCCAAATATCTGAGCTCCCAGTATCTGGGCACCAACTATCTGGACTAAGGACCTGTCAAATTGACACAAAAAATTACCCAGCCCAATAAGAAAAGACAACAAGTCAGAGGAACATGAGATACAGCAATGACAATGGAATAAAAGAGAATTCAGGGCCAGACAAAATGCGTAGAATGACCCAACCTGAATGAAATCAATAGGGGTAGGATTTAGTCTCCAGTTGTGAGCTCCAAAGACCTTGGGTCTTTTTTAAATTTCTTCTTCAGAGGCATACAGATTTCATGACCAGGTCTGCCCATACTACTTAAATATTGCTGTATTTCTTCTGATTTTGTTTCTACTATCAACAGTCTAATTCAATTTGCCATCAAACATTAATTGGACCCAGTGCCTGTGCTTCTGACCTAGTTTTCCTGTGTGACTCTTCCTGCTGCAGTCCATTTTCTAACAGCCAGATTGATTTTTCTAACAAATGTATTGGATCTGTCAAAGTAATTAGTGCCAGTTTTCCATTGTACTTAGGGTAACATTCCGTAGTCCTAAAATGACGGATAGGGAGGGACATGCATGAATTGGTAGATGCCCACCTTCCTCTCAGACTCTCTCAGTTATATACTCAATAACTTGCTCTCTTCATTACAATATCACCCTTCTCTTTTGGGGGAGAATTCTGCAGATTAATCCTTGCTTTTCAGAGCAGTCACATAAACTGTTCTCTTTGCATAGAATGCTCTTGCCCTATTCATCCCAGAGCTGGCTCCATATCATTAACAGATCAATTTAAATGTTACCATTTCAGCAAGAATGTCTATGTCAAACTTTCCTAGAGGGAACATAGCTCACAGTTATGATTGATCACTATAAGTTAGACACTATTTATAAGGAGTATTAATCATCTCAGATTATCACTTGCTTCCATTACTGGTTTTTCTGTATCTGTTTGTAGCCAATTTGGGCAGGTAGAAATAGATGGAAAAAAGTTAAGGGAGACCTGTGCTATATACCATCTCTTCTCCCTCTGTACTAACCTAGCACTAACTGGAGTAGCAACAGTAATATTTTGTTATTGATCTGACTATCTTGATATGGTAACATACTCATCAATAAAATATTTAATTCTATTTTCGTTATTGTATAAGATTTGAAATTTTATTAATATTTTACTGGTCACCAGAGTGTATTTATTGACATCATTTTTATTCCATAAGTAAAGAACATGAGTTAACTTTGATATATAAGTCATTCTAGTAATTTCTCTGAAGATGTAAAGTACAGATGGGGGAAATGACTGAAAATGAGTCCAATATCTATTTGAATGCATAATTATTATCTGTGTGTGTAATGGAACTAGTCCATTGAAACTGCCTCCCTGTTGCTGCTTGTTCAAAAATGTGTAGAAAAGAGTAGGAAGTAGATACTGAGACATAAAACTCCTACTATTAAAAACTCATCTGTACCCACTGCAAACTCAGGGCTTTTTGTAATTCTCTACACAAAACTATGCACACATTTGGGATTGCCTGGTAAAAACTGTGAATCCGAAACATAAGCAGGTTGGTGTATTTAAAGGATATGTAAAGACAAAATAATATATACAGGAATAATTTTTTTTTTATGGATCAGTGATTCAACATGAAAGAAAAATGACTCTTAAGAAAAAGCAAGTTAGGGTAGGAAAATAGTGAAAAATACATAGATGTATATGTAGTGTGAGACTGATGCTGATAGTGATTACATGTCTACACTGTGGGATATATTTGAGTGATAAAGATCAATTGAATTTTATATTTCAGTTGTGACCAAGGTAATATATAGAAAAGGGTAGAGTATATTTTAGTTTATAATGACAAGATATATAAATGATTACCCTTGAAAGTTGGGAAGAAAATGAAGACTAGACTATGTGAATGAATAGGAGTACTCTAAAAAGTAAGTGAAACTTCTCCCAAAGTCTCAGAAGACATGATGATTCATTTATCCATATCAAAAGGGGAAATTTCATTGGTTTAGTTATAAAAGCATTCAATTAGAGCATAATAGCTTTTTATAACATGTATCTCTGTGTGGTTCGGAAACAATTTGAACTTTTGATTTCACAATGCCCATGTATTTTTATATATTGCTGTTACAAGTAATCTATTTTGTAACATTCCATATAAATAATAAGCTTTAACTTTAAATTCATTGTTTCCCATTCTTGAGTTACAAGTTCTTTTAATTTGTTGATGAAAATTGATGGATCAAAATGGAATTTTGATTGTAAAGCCTCAGGTCATAAAATGCTTCATTAACATATCACATAGAATAGCGCTTTCAATTTTTGCATTATTCTAAAATGTAACTGAATTTATAACAACATTATTCTTTGCTGCAATGGAAGTAGTACAGTACATTGATTAGCATGATTGTGGATTGACTAGATTTCATTCTACATTGATGAGTCAGAGGAGACAAGCAAAGGAAAACTGCGCTGACTCTGAATTTATCAAATGGCAGTGAAACACTCTGTTCACCAAGTAGTATTGAAGGTTGTTTCCTATTTCCTGAAAATCCATTCTAAACTCTATATTATAAATGTCATAGGACAGTGAACTCCAAGTTAAATACAACACTAAAGCTTAAATATCTCAACTGGAGTGATTTGGGTAGGATTACCTCAAAGGAAAACAAAGTTATTCCCAAGGGAAATATGTTAGCTTCACCATGAGATACCAGAAATTTGGCCAGGAATGATAGAGCAATCAAAACAGCAGGACTGTGTTTGATAATATGATGACCACCAACACACCTGTAGGAATACCGGACTACTCCAGTATACATGTATGCATTCAGCAGCATTCTTTTTTTTTTTTTTTTGTCCTTTTGCCATTTCTTGGGCTGCTCCCAGGGCATATGGAGGTTCCCAGGCTAGGGGTCTAATTGGAGTTGTAGTCATTGGCCTACACCACAGCCACAGCAATGCAGGATCCGAGCCGTGTCTTCGACCTACACCACAGTTCACGGAAACACCAGATCCTTAACCCACTGAGCAAGGACAGGGATCAAACCGGCAACCTCATGGTTCCTAGTCGGATTCGTTAACCACTGAGCCATAATGGGAACTCCTCAGCAACATTCTTAAATACTAATATATGCCAGGCACACTGTTGGGCTGAAAATATGAAGGAGAATTAGATTTTCTTTCTAAAACATTTTTTTTCATCATCCCATATGACTGACTTTATTAGCAACAACTAACAATTTCAGCACATCTTTTTTTCTATATCCTTGTTCTCCTTTGGTGTCAAGGGCATATCTCTCTATCTCGCTTTTCTTTTTCATCTGACTTTTATGTTATTACTTCAGTAAATATTTTCTTTTCCCCTGATTTTAAACTTTCCCAGCTTCTGCCTCAAAATAGCTCCCAACAGTCATATATAAAGAGATGAATCCTAATCTATATTTCCAGATCTTACTTACTTTTGATATCTTTATCTAGACATAGGACTTAATGGCCTTCCAAAAAGTATATTATTTCCCCACAAAACTTGTCCTTTTTAGTTAATTCTGTAATTGGCATGAATAACTTTCCTTTTACTCAGTTTCGTATCTTTGGAGTTAACTTCCACGTTTCAGATCTTTGGAATTAACTTTCAATCATCCCCCTCCCTTTGTTACTTATGCATAAATATCATGCATGGTAAATACCGTCTAATTTCCATTCCATAGGGACTCTATTCTAATAAGGTCTTAAATATCCTTGTTTCAGTATACAGCATGATAAAATATTAGTACTTCATTACACATGTTTTTTCTTTCCACTTTAATTCAAACATCTCAACTCTTCATTTTTTTTACAGTTTTATAGTGATTTTTGTTTTTTTCATTATAGCTAGTTTACAGTGTTTTGTCATTTTCTACTGTACAGCATGGTGACCCAGTTACACATACAAGTATACATTCTTTTTTCTCACATTATCATGCTCCATCATAAGTGACGTAGTTCCCAGTGCTACACAGCAGGATCTCATTGCTTATCCATTCCAAAGGCAATAGTCTGCATCTATTAACCCCAAGTTCCCAATCTGTCCCACTCAACTCTTCACTTTTAAAGCCCAACACTAGTCATGTCATTTCCACATATTTTCAAAATATGTCAAAAATAATAAAACACAAAACTCTTGATGACACCTTTATACTATCTTCAGACATAGTGGTTTTCCTTATAGCATTTAAGATACTCTATTATATAATTACTCAGTGCTTCCCAAGTTACATATCAAGAGCTGTGAAGAGTCTGAAATTTTACTCTGCTTTTAGTAGCAAGTTAACCTCCACAGTTTTAAGGATGCTGGAGGAACACCTGAGATTTCCAGGTCAGAAACAAAGGACCTTATTACTCACAGCCCAGCAGGAGTATGGACTTCTTGTCTTTCTTGCCCTTCAAGTTTTCAGGGCAATGTGGAGAGCCCAGTTGGATGTTGTTCACACAGGGGGGGAGTGCAGCTGAGAAACTCTGAGTTGAAGGAACTTTGAACTTTTAAGAGAGGAGATGCTAGTAAACCTACTAACTTTGCCTCAGAGGGAGGTAGTGTCATATACCATAGATAGAAAACAAATCCACTCTCTGAGAACAAAGGGGGACAATATCTCTATCTTTCAAGGTGTTTGGAGTACAGACATCCTTAAAGAAATAGTTCAGAACCAGAACCAAAGTTAAAAGGTGTGGAGAAATGGAAGGGCTCTGATTAGAATTGCTTCCCAACACATATTCCACTCGATAATCTCCCTGTGAACTTTCACTATACTATCAAAGAGGCTTATTAAAACAGAGATTAAAGGAGTTCCCCTCGTGGCTCAGTGGAAATGAATCTCACTAGCATCCCTGAGGACAGAGGTTCAATCCCTGGCCTTGCTCAGTGGTTAAGGATCCAGCATTGCCATGAGCTGTGATGTGAGCTGTGGTATAGATCACAGATATGGCTTGGATCCCGCATTGCTGTGGCTGTGGTGTAGGCTGGCAGCTGTAGCTCCGATTCAACCCCTAGCCCAGAAACCTCCATATGCTGCAGGTGCAGCCCTAGAAAGACAAAATACAGAAAACAAAACAAAACAAAAAAACAGATTAAATGTGATGACCACTGAAAGGGGCAAATTGTTGGCCCGACAGATGTAAATGTAGTTCTAATGTTTGTTTCTCACCCACCTTAATCATGTTTTATTTTTCTGTATTTCTTTAAAAACTTAAAAAAAAAAACCCAATATATTGACAGATACATCATTCATGTTTAAAATTGCATATGGAGAGCAAACACAAATCATCCTTTATTAAATTATAAATTGTGTCATCAGTAGGGAAAGAACAACGTAAAACACAGAAATTTGAAGCTACCAGCAATTCTGTTGTTACCTCCATCCAAAAGTGATGGAAACTTTTATTCTAACAGATAATCAAATAGACCTGAAGACTGCCTTAAAAAATCTATGAGCTTTGGTCAAGTGACAATAGCCAGCTTGAGGAAATATTTACAACAGTGAAAAAGAAAATAAATATAAAATCCTCATCATTTGTTCCTTCCTTCCATATCTACCTGGAGGTCTCTATAAGCCAGTTCTAAGCAGAAGCCAGAGGATGTGGGAGCCTGTTGATGCAAATCACATAGATCAGTGTTCCAGTAAACCCATAAATGATTGTATTGGTAAAGCATTACAGGTAATGCATACAAAAAATATTTTCCTGCTACCACTCAGATGACCAGCTTACACACTGGAGTCATGAAATAGTAATAACTCAGCTGTTTGCAGTGGGAGTGGACAGATCAGCATGGGTAAGAAGACCATTTTTCAGTCCATTTATAGCATAGTCTTCGTCTTTGCTGCTATCACCATTGTGTAAGTGGAACCACTGGCTAAGTGTTAAGAGTTATTTGCAAAGCTACTGACTTAAAATTCAGAGGAAGTAACTGTTTCCCTGATTATTGTGATCATCCACTGCTGTTAGTACTCCCTGGGTGGTATTTTGTGAAACATGAATATTTTCTCATTCTATGTTATTCCAAGAAGTCCATCACATACCTATTCCCCATCTCCCAATCATCAATTTTCTGAGGCCCTGACTTTTCTGCCAATCAATAGTCATTATACATTAGTCAGTCTACTATTGATCTGTGATTCAGATTGTCCTTTCACAAAGTGCACAATCAGAGGTACCTGTCAGAATTCTATTCATTGGGAGAATATCTCTCCATCACTGTTTCTGAGGCTATTCCTTTTAAAATAAAACATAGTGCTATTTACCAGCACGTAGCACAGATCCCTCTGTGAAGCAGTTTGATGATTTTTCTTCCTCTGTTAATTTATTATTAAGTATTCAAAATAAGGCCATAGGTTTGCATGACAAAAGATATGTTGAAGTAGTAATAGAAAGTATCATCTATCTGCTCATGCAATTTGTGGGCACCTTATGGATGTGCTCAATCAACCCTTTCTATTTATAGTATACTTCAATTTATAATAAAAGGCCAGTGCTGCGCATGTCCAAATTCATGGTTCAGTGAATCGGATAATATCTCATACATGATTGACAGTTTGAATTACATGGTTAGTTTTTGTTCATGATCAAATGTTCAGTCTCTGTTAGGATCTAGCAGCAGGCCAAAAATTGCTTTAAAATTGAGTATTAGTCAACAAACAAGGAGATTAGACTTATTCAAAAACCTTGGAATATATTTTGTGGGTCTCCTATTGGATCTGCTTGCCAGAACTCTATTCTGCATTTCTATATCCTCCCATGCTATAGGAGCTGGTGAGTCATAAATTCTAAGTGCAAGGGAAGCTCACACCAGTCTAGACCTCTGTGGAGCCTGTTCATGGACTGGTTGCCATTTAAAACTGACAGACTCACAGATTATTCTGCAGGTGGTTTCTAGAAACAAGTTCAAATGTGACATATATCACCTCCCAAATCCAAAGAGCTCCATTCAAGAGTTGTGCCTTTCATCAGGGTAGGCAGATGCAGCAACATGGCTCTCATTTTAGACAGGTATGCTAATATGCACCATACCAGCAGGCTTTCTAGAAATTTCAGTGTGTTTACCTCATACCTTTGGACAAACATGTATAGATAAGACTTCTAATGTGCTTGCTAGTCTTTGCTTACTAAAACTAAATAGGATAATGTAATCAAATGTTATGGATCAGTGTGATACTCTATGATCCATCAAAATGACAGAAGCTCCGATTGTAGGAGAAAATGTCCCAATAAAAAGGTAGAAAGGAGAGACCCCAGCAATCATGACTAAGCAAAGTCCAGCCTAACCACCCCTAATAAGGTGCCCCTAACCACCCCTCCCCAATGCATCTGCTCCTGTAAACTTGCTTCAGCATCTACTACCTTGCTTGACCTCACTCAGGTCCAACCAGCCATGGACTCAGAAGAGGTAGCCCATAAAAGCCTTGTGAAACCCTTCTTTGGGGCTCAGACTCCTGAGAGCGATCTCCTCTGAGCCCGCCGGTGTAATAAACCTGAGTTCTCCAACTCTCCGAGTGCTCGCTTGGTTTCTCGCCGGGTAAAAGAGCTGATACACTGCAGCCACGGAGCTGCTGGAGCTGGTACGTTACAGCCACAGGGCTGTTGCTAGAGCTGATACGCTGCGACACAGGGCTGCTGGGCGGCTGCCGTAATACTATAAACTCCATTATCACAGTGAGCAGAAGGTTTGATGCAGCACTGGAGTGAAATATTAAGTGACTCTTATCTCTTTCATAATAATGCAAACAGTTTGGGATGGAAAATAAAATACAAAGACTACATACCAGTTGTTGGGGATTGTGTCGATTTGTCCCAGGAAAGGTGCCACATCTGGAGACAAAGTTGTGCCTGGTTATACCATTTAAGTTTACAAGTTATTTTCCACAGTCCATCTGAGTTAACACAGATAAAGTTAAATGGAGATGTGAAAGAAGTCCCGAGTTTGAATGATTAGCTTTTGTCTAGTTTTACTAGTCTCAACAATTAATCCAGTGATTGGGAATTGCTTTTCACTTACTATTTGACAGGAATGGCTAATTCCCAGGATATCAACTTGGTCCTTCTTACATTAAAAGAGTTCATTTTGGAACAAGTGAAATGATTCAGACAGGTACAAAAGAATATATCTGTTCCCACAGTTGTATTCTCTAACAAGGGAGTTAAATACAGGATAGGTCTATAGTCCCAGTGTACCTACTGTGAAATGTATTGGGGCCAAGAGACATCCAGACCCCTGACCTCCTCATCAGTCACCAGCCGCCTCAGTTGTTCCTTGGTCTGCGAGGTGAGTCTACAGTTAAAACTAATTTCAGTATCAGTATATAGTTACTCTTGAAGTTCTGTGTATTTCTGTTTTCTTAGGAGATAATCACTTTTTTGAAGACTGTGGAGGAGATTCATGTTATATATCTTTCCTCCAAAGAACCTTGCCTTCCAATCAGTACAGAGTCTGGTGGTCTCCAAAGTGCTTTCATCTAGGAATTGAATAAGAGGTGATATCACCCCATTACAATGACTTTAGTTATGTATTTACCCAGCAGTCTTAGATTTATTTTCCTTATAAGTATGCCATGGAAAAACTTAGGCAGCTATTTGATAATTTATTTTCTAAGAGACCTATATGTGCATTAGCCAAAATAACACCCTGTGCATCCGAAGTCTCTTATTGCTCTTTCAATCTTGTGGCTTATCCTGGCAGCCTTGTCTCTGATACTAAAGTGCCACGACCTATCTTCCACCACCATGAGATGCCTTCACTTCCATTGAGATCAGGACATCTAATTTTACCATAGCATCCTTCATCTCAATCTTTAGCCTACAGAATTCAGCCATAAAGTGATGCTTCATGTTGAACATAGCTAAGCTCCACTTTCATTAAAATATTTTAATATATAATCAGAACCTAGGCTTGCTCTCAATCATACTTGTCCTATGACTGCATAGCATAATGGTCTCTTGAAAAACTGTCTTTTTCCTTAAAAATTCATTTTCCCTATGTCTGCCTTAAAAACTTAAAAGACTTTTGCCTTAAAGAGTCAAAACTACCACTACCTGATGTCACACTACCTTGCATTCCAGCATTCCTCACCTCATATTGAAAATGAAAGAACACAGATTGGGACTTGAACCCACACGCCAGGACTTGAACCCAGCCTAAACCCAGATTGAGACTTGAACCCACATGCCAGGACTCAAACCCAGCCTAAACCCAGATTTGGGACTTGAACCCAAGGTTTTAAATTAGAATCACTCACCCTGTGTCTGGACTCACTGAGGTTCAGGTTCTTCATGTCTCTGCGCAGAAGAAATTCAGCGAGAGACAAAGTGATAGGCAAGAAATGGATTTATTAGGATAGGAAGCTTGTGAGACATGCAAGCAGGCAGGCATGGAAGCTCTGCCCCAAGGATCCGCTGGGCTACAGTTTTTTTCATCCAAGGAGAGTGGGGGTTGGAAAAGCCCTCCTTTTCCTTTCTGGGAGTAGTAGCTCCTCCTTAGTATCTGCTAAGGTGTGTATTCAAATTCACAGAAGGGTAGTCCTCAAACTCTTGCCCTTGGTCTGAATATGAATGCAGGCCTCATCCCATCCCCCACCCAATGACCTGAGGCAATTCTCAAGGCTCCTCTAATGAAGCAAAGCTGCTTTGTTCTGATGGCTTTTTTGAGCAATTTATTTATTTACAGAGATCTCCCAGTGTCCCCTAAGTTTCCCTCTTTAAGTATGGTCCTTTATCAGGACTGTTAAAACTACCTGTATCTACTCCATCCTTTCAATATCACATCCTGTGATATTCTGAATAATTCTGTTGACATTGCATGGGATGGATCACATGTGTCTAATTTACCAAAGCAAAGAAGTTAATTATTTGCATCTTGCCTATCTGAACATGCCAATTCCAGAATCTCACTTTGAGATTTTTGTTTCCTAATGCCCTGGAAATCTGTATCAGTCCCTATCCTTGAAGGAAGTAACAAAATCAAAATAGGATAATCTGAGGATGATTTGTTTACCAAGAGACTAAAGTTTTGCACATGCTGTACTCAAACTCCAATTGATAATGCAAGAAATCAGACTAGAGAAGTAGAGATGTCATCATTGTTTGGTCCAACCAAAATAGAGCCATTAAGCAGACCACATTGAGAAGCAGAGAAATGCACAGAGAGAACAACCAGCCCAAAGTAACCTAGAGAGAGAACCAGGACAGAAATAGTCTCACTCACTCACTTTTCATCTGATCGCATACTAGAAATCCTCATGGGATGAATGCACCAGGATTCCAGAAAGTAAGTAGCTCTGACATAATCTAGCAGTTCAGCCTCCTACCACAGAAAACATGAGGAAAAAAATAATTACAGTAACTAAAAACAAATAGTTATTAAGTCTCTACCCTTTGCCTTAAGGCTGTTAAAGAGGATGAAAAGGGAGACTTTTGAGTATTTCCCCTTAACAGGATGTTCTTTTTTTTTTTTTTGTCTTTTTTGCTATTTCTTTGGGCCGCTCCCGCGGCACATGGAGGTTCCCAGGCTAGGGGTCTAATCAGAGCTGTAGCCACTGGCCTACGCCAGGGCCACAGCAACTTGGGATCCGAGCCGCGTCTGCGACCTACACCACAGCTCATGGCAACGCCGGATCCTTAACCCGCTGAGCAAGGGCAGGGACCGAACCCGCAACCTCAGCAACCTCATGGTTCCTAGTCGGATTGTTAACACTGCACCAGACGGGAACTCCTAACAGGATGTTCTTGAAATGTTAACCACTCCTGTGTCAGAGATTAAGGCTTCAGGTTAACTGCATCAGGTCTTCTTTTTCCGGAGTGAGTCATTTAAATTCTCTCAGTTTTATGTAAATGTAGAGCAAGAAGACTGCTACTAAGTATAAAAGAATCTTTGACAATGCTAATGCCTCTTGTTATATTATCAGTGTTCAAACCTGTTGAAAATACAGCCTAGACATCTTATCAGTAAGGACCATGAATAATTCTGAGAGAAAATTGATTACTTTCTTATATCTCTCCAAGATTTTGTGTTATGAAGATTTCTCAGGATAAACCTAGTTAAGCCCATTTGAAACTTAGAAGTAGGAAAAGTCAATGAAGTCTCTTAAATAGAAATACGTTGTAGGAGTTGAGGCTTGGATCGCAAGCATCTAAAGTTTTGTAGAAGGTATTGATTAGCATATAATTATTTTTGTCAGTAACCTCTTTAAGAGCAAAACACAATGAAAATAAAAGTGTTAATTTTCCCTGTTGAAAATAGAGCTTTTTTTTAGAGCTTTTACTTTAGAAAAATTTTAAGTTCTGTCTTTATTATCTTTTTAATAAATATTTTAAAGCTAAGTAAAACTCTTGCCAGCTTTAAGATGTAGGAATTCCTTTCTCAAGGACCTAATAGGAGTCATCACTTTGGAATATATGTATCAAGAAGATAATGCAGCCTCTCTATCCCAATTTCTTTCTTTTCTTTTTTTTGTCTTGTTTTTCCTTTTAGGGCCACTCACAAGGCATATGGAGGTTCCCAGGCTAGGGGGCCAGTCAGAGCTGTAGCTGTCAGCCTACAGCCAGAGCCACAGCAACACCAGATCTGACTGTGTCTGCAAACTACAGCACAGCTCACGGCAACGCTGGATCTTTAACCCATTGAGTGAGGCCAGGGATCGAACCCGCAACCTCATGGTTCCTAGTCAAATTTGTTTCTGCTGTGCCACAACGGGGAACTCTCTCTCCCAATTTGTATAGGAGGAATCTAGGAGCCTAATATCAGAGAGCCACCTTTCTCTGAAGCTACTTCCTGTTATAAAAACAGGGGAAGTTTATTATTCCTTTGGATAAAGCCATTTAGCTAACACACAAGGTCACTTCAATTATCATGTAAATGTAGGATAAACTATGCTTGAAGAATGGTGCTGTTAAATCCTCTTACTTTGGGATTAGTTAGGGTTACCTTGAGAACATGTTATGTAATGGGTTACATCTGCTTGGCTCTATAAAGAATGAGAGTTCTCGAGTTCTCTGGTGGCTCATCAATTAAGGATCCAGGGTTGTCACTGCTGTGGCTCAGGTCACTGCTGTGGCATGAGTTTATCCCTGGCCTGGGAACTTCTGCATGCTGTTTGATGCTAGAAAGATGATAACCGTAATCTGGGTTCTTGTTCACGGCAGTCGAAGAATGAACTCCGAGAACACTCAAGCATCAAGCAAGCAGTCTTTATTAAAAGAAAGCAAATAGCTCCCAGCGTTGCTGGGAGGGGGAGAAGAGCCCCCTTCTCTATTATCCAATAGGGATTTTCTTAAAAATGGAGGTGGGTACAGAAAGATGTGGTTTTCTCCTAATGGCTTTGCTCAGCTACCTATATCAGTCCTTGTCCACTAAGGTATTAGTGGTGGAAATGTCCTGTAAGTCTCATGGTTTCTTTGCCCTTTTCTTCCCCTAAACTGAATCACGGGGGATTAGGGATTACTGTCCATCTGGGTGTAGGTACACTCCCTATAGTAAAGGAGGCCTGTGGGAATGTTACTCCCTGGAGCCCTTAAGCTGCAAATGTTAATCAGAAAGCATCCAAGCCCATGCTCCTACACTGACTACCTCAGTTAATATTCTGGCTCACTGTGGTGATAGCCAAAATAAAATTGTTTTCTTCCTCGTCTACCTTTGTGAAAAGTTGTTATAAACTGGGAGGAGATTTTGGTTTTAATTATATTTCCACATTTGCCATACTGTGATTGTTCTTTGGAGAACAAATGTTGACAATAATGATGAAAACTTTGAAAAGCAAAGAGAGAGGCACCTTTTGCCAAATTTAGCCATTCATTTCTGTGAAGAACTACTATGCTTATATAGGATTCTAAGCATAAACCCTCATCACATATCTTTCTCCAGGAAAAGGTACAGAATTCAAGGGCATAATAAACTGTGGGATGCTCTAGAAGTAATTATCTTTGCCTTTGGGGCATTAAAAAAAAAAAGAGAAAAAAAAAAGAATAGATTGTCAGGCTGGATAAGCCAATTCTTGTACAATTATGGATCAGGAAGTTTCAAGACAGAGACATTTGACTGTTTCTTAACAATAGGTGGCTATTCCAATGAGTGATGATTGAGACAATGAAAGAGATATGGATTAATTTTGTGCCCGGAGATACAAAATAATACATACTCGCTAAACCTAAAAACTGATTTTTTTCATCTTGGGGACTTTTGTTTCTGTTTGTTCTCAACCTGGAGTCAGCTCCTCCTGTTTTTTGTTTATATGTTGACATACTTTTATTTATGTAAGTTTTAAATAATTACAACCCTGAAATTCCCATTGTGGCTCAGCAGGTTAAGAACCTGGCTAGTATCCATGAAGATGCAAGTTAAATCCTGGCCTCCCTCAGCGGGTGCTGGCATTGTCTCAAACTTTGGTGTACATCACAGATGCAGCTCAGATCCTGTGTTGCTCTGGCTGTTGTGTAGGCCGGCAGCTGCAGCTCCAATTCAACCCAATGCCTAGGAATCTCCATATGCCACAGGTGCAGCCCTAAAAAGAAAAAAAAAACAGGGGAAGGGATACATAATTACAACCCTATGAAGCTTTGTCTGGTTGCCTGCTTGTATGTGATCCTTCTACAAGACCTAACCATGGGAGATATAAAAATTATTTACATGCTGTTTTTCATAGACAAATAAAGTTAGGCTTACTTAATTTGCTGTGGCATGGAACAAGGTACCGTAAGAGGAACCTTAATAGTGGTACAGAAAAAGGGTTAGATTTGTTTGGTTGATTCTGAGAGAATAGGAAAGCATGACCCAGTTCTGGATTGGACAATGCAAGAAAGTAGAGCAATTTAGATGGTGTATCCTAGTGCTTATTCAGAAAGCCAGGGGTTAAAGTGGAGCTAGATTTGCTAGCCAGGAGAGGGGCATATTTAATTGTTTTTTTATAGAATGATTGTAGCCTTATCTACATCCTGTGCTGAGCCTTGCTTTTGTTCTGTTGGGAATATCAGGGCCTGATATTTAACAGGTCTCACTTTCTCTTTCTTCAGTGTCAACAGTACCTATTTCATGTCTTAATTATAAACCTCATTTTTGAAATATGTCACTGAAGGTCTCAGAAAGGAAATAATTAATTCAGGGATCCACAGTTGCAATTGGCAATGATAGTACAGCTTCTAGAGTTCTGGATCCTAACCAGGTCTCCCTTTAATATAAAATTCTGCAGCCATATGTTCCTGTGGGTTTGCTTTACACTTACCTGATTAATCCAACCAGCTAATCCCACTTTTTGGCATGGCACAATTTCCCAGATACTTTCAAAGCTCAAGGTTCTGTAAATAAAAATGTTCAAATATGTGAAAATTATCCTACCTGCTTGAGTAAAAAATCTTACCTTTCTTTGTCATAATATTCGAGTATTCTACAAGTATAGCATAAGAAAAGATTCACTACAGCTATCATACAATAAAATATAGTTATTGCAACTCTCTAATATCTACTATAGAGGAGGAAAAAATATACATGCTCTATTTTTCTACTAGGTATCTCCAATGTCTTGATCATTATAGTGGTCCTGGGTGGTTGACAACTTGATTAATCTGAACAGTCTCTGATCATAAACACATTCAAACTATTTTTACTCAAAAGGATTTTCTGTCTCCTTTGTGGATAAGATCAATCAAAATAAGGATAAATTGAGTGGCTTTATAGAGGAAGAGCCATATCTTGTTACCAAGAGAAGCTCTGTCTTTTCTGGCTCACCTTAGACAGCTTTACTCAGAGAATTCAGTCTATATCCTGTTATTTTATACAGTCTGCAAAAAATGTGGAATAATTCCTGGTCCCTTTCTTATTAATATTTATATGTCAGAGAGTAGCATGATAAAATACCATATTTTTATGGTATTAATACACGTGATACAAAAAAGCAATGATTTACTTAATTTTTCCCTTCAAAGAATGTGTTTTATCCTTTTGGTTCTTAATTCTCTCTTAACCAGTGCATCCTATAAACCATGAACTGCTGATGGTCTGTCCCAAATATATTCTGGAATCCATCATCCATCTTCTTAGTCTCTTGGCTTTATCTTTGCCAAGACCCCACATCAATCCACCCTCCTTGTTCCTTCTAAAGGAAGGCATTCTCTACATTTGAAAATATCAATATCAGTCTACTCCCTTCAGTTTAAAGTTACTTTGGCCTCCATAACAGGAAGTATTATGACCTCCAAAACTTCATCTGCACCTCATTTTCAGCTTCCTTTCTTCTTGTACCTCACATTTTAAAGTGCAAAACTATGCTAGAGTTTCCTGACCACAATATTACATCTCATACCTATCTTAGCTCATCATTATGCCTCTGCCTGGAGATATGATATTCTTTCCTATTTTTTATCAGCCAACTTCTATTCAGGTTTGAATGTTCCAGTCTGGCATTATTCTTTCATATGCACAGTCCATAAATGCATCTGGAAATAGCTCTTTTCCTACTGCTATAAATGCATTCATATGTTTTGTTGGCATGTCTATTTGTATGCTACATATCACATAGTGTGTCCAATTTGTTTATTTATTTATGTAAGGTAGAAGCACAGTGCCTAAAAGAGAGGAGACAGTCAGATATTTACTAGCTCTACCGAAATCAGCATTCTCAGCATGTTTTATATACCTCTTTGTACATGTACTTATCCTCTCTCTATTATTAATACATTTAAATGTATATGGTTCATAATAGAATCTAGTCCTTTCTTTAAGTCAGGGACAATTTTCCCAGCACAATGCACAGAGCTTGTATCAGTGAATATATGTTATATAATGCCAAAATTATTGATATAATGTGTAATTACATAAGTGAAATCTGAGTGAACTATTTTAGAAATATGGAGTAAGGAAGGAGTAAATGCTTTAGACTAGTGAGGTGATTTATAGAGGCACATTCTTATTTTTTTATTTTGTTTTATTTATAATTTTTCTATTTCATCCCTTGCTTATTTTTTCTTCTCGTTTTGTAATAAAATAATGGACGATGCTGGGGAATCCACCTGTTTGAACTCAAAAAGGAATTTAGTTCCTCTAGATCTCAGTTTATTCACCAATTAAATGAAAGACCAGAAAGAGATTTTGTCTTCAGTTCCTTGTTGCTCAGACCTTCTTTATGTCTTCACTCCATCTCACCTCACCAGTAGTAGCCTTGTTAACTGCCAAGAGGTTCATTTTTATATGGGATAGAGAAAAGGAAACAAATAAAAACTGTATCCAAAAAAGGTGGAAAAAATTGAAGAGACAAATATTTGTCTAAATCTATTTACAATTAATGACATTTAATGATCAAAATCTGCACATTCAACTTCTTGACCATAAAATCCTCAATAATAAAGTTCAAGCGCTTCTTTCAATTAAACCAACCAGGATATCTCTTTTAAACTAAGGATCATAAAATCTTCTGGTGGACTTTTTTACTGCACCAAATAAACTACCACGAATTCTCATCAAATTGAAAGACATGTATTTTCCCCCAAATCTTAGCATGAGTATTGCAGTGAATATTTTTGTTAGCTTTGGCTACATTGGCATTATCACATGGTCAAAACTATGGAAAAGATACATCTTTAGTTTGTTTTATCTAGTTATTTCAGAGTTCTACAAACAAAGGATTATTTTATTCACCAGCACATTTACATCACTTTAGGGTATGGAACAAAGTTTTGCCAGACTGAGTGTATAAGCAATGCTAAGGACTGTCACTTGATCATCAGTTACTGTGACCTGATGACAGTGCTCTCTCAGGTTCTGTTTTATGTGACATAACAAAGGAGATGTTTTTCACATTTTGTATTTCAATGCCAACCCCCATGATCCCACAGTATAGAAGGAAAAAATGCAGGTCAACCTTCTCACCAGTATTTTAGGATGGTAAAATGGAAAGGAAATATGAATTTGTCTCAAAAAAGTCCACAGCTCTTCCTGAGATGTGTGGATATATATTCCTTCAAGTCAGGGTAGTGACAGCATTTCAGACAGCTTATTCCAGAAGTGGTAGCTACAAGCGAAACTGAAGACCAGGGACTCTGTCATACTAAGCAGTCCCTTTTTTTTGGTGTATACTCAGCTAGGTTAACTTTTCCACGCCATCCCAATTAATCAACTATACATATTCAAATTTGAAATCAATACCAATATTGATTTAACACAAGGAATTGTACTCAGTTTGTTAATCATCTTGGTGATTCTACAATATAGACTGTTAACAGGTAAAGGAAGTCAGGCCAAGAGCCCCCTCCTCACAGCACCCCAGAACTTTCTGTCTACACTAAGATGGACAAAGTACATTGTCAACAAAACCATGCAGATACGATGGAGACCTTTGAGCCTTTCTCATTAGAGACTTTAGTGTCCAACCCATACAATATTAGAAATAAAAGGAACATTTGGGGGAATGAGTGATGGGAATCCCAGCATTGGATCCAGAAAAATAAAAATGAAAATAAAAATATATTTAACACAAATGAGTTTGGCTTTGAATTAAAAAAAATTACCTTAGCTGTGGTGTCATTTTTTTTTTAAATTTAAACCCCAAATATATGAATATTATATGCTAAGACTAAAGCTGATAAAAATTGGAAGACTGGTATAAAGTAAGTGAACACAGAGAGCTTAGCCTTTTTTTGTTCACATACCTTCTTTCAAATTGAATGACGGCTATTTTATTTTTCTTTAACATTAAAATCAGTTAATTTTTATTTATACATATATTTTTTAGAATTTAATATTTATTTTTTATATTATTCAATGAATTTATCACATCTATAGTTGTATAATGATCATCACAATCCAATTTAACAGGATTTCCATCCCACAACCCCGAGCACATTCCCCCACCCCCCAAACACTCTCTTCTGGAGACCATAAGTTTTTCAATGTCTGAGTCAGCATCTGTTCTGCAAAGAAGTTCTGTCTGTCCTTTTTTCAAACTCCACATGTCAGTGAAAGCATTTGATGTTGGTGTCTCACTGTATGGCTGACTTTACTTAGTATGATAATTTCTAGATCCATCCATGTTGCTAAAAATGCTGGTATTTCATTCCTTTTAATGGCTGACTAATATTCCATTGTGTATATGTACCACATCTTCTTGATCCACTCCTCTGTCAATGGACATTTAGGTTGTTTCCATGTCTTAGCTATTGCAAATAGTGCTACAATGAACATCGGAGTACATGAGTCTTTGTAAGTCATGGTTTTCTCTGGAAAGATGCCAGGAGTGAGGTTGCTGGATCAAATGGTAGTTCTATTTTTAGTTTTCTGAGGAATCTCCATTCTGCTTTCACAGTGGTTGCACCAATTTACATTCCTACCAACAGGGTACTAGGGTTCCTCTTCCTCCACACCCTCTCCAGCCCTTATTGTTAGTAGACTTTTTGATGATGGCCATTCTGGCTGGTATAAGGTGGCATCTCATAGTGGTTTTGATCTGCATTTCTCTAATGGTGAGTGATGTTGAACATCTTTTCATGAGTTTTGGGGCATTTGCATGTCTTCTTTGGAGAACTGTCTGTTTAGATCTTCCGCCCATGTTTTGATGGGGTTGTTTGTTTTTTTAGTATGGAGCTACAGAAGGTGTTTATAAATTTTGGAGATTAATCCCTTGTTAAGTTGATTCACTTGCAAAGATTTTCTCCCATTCTGTGGGTTGTCTTTTTGTTTTGTTTAGGGTTTCCTTTGCTGTGCAGAAACTTTGAAGTTTGAGTAGGTGCCATTTGTTTATTTTTGTTTTTATTGTCAATACTCTAAGAGGTGGATCTGAGAAGATGTTGCTGTTGTTTATGTCAGAGAGAGTTTGGCCTGTGTTTTCCTCTAAGAGTTTTATAGTGTCTGGTCTTATATCTAGGCCTTCCATCCATTTGGAGTTTATTTGTGTGTATGGTGTTAGGGAGTGTTCTCATTTCATTCTTTCCCTTGTGGCTGTCCAGTTTTCCCAGCACCACTTATTGAAGGGGCTGTCCTTTCTCCATTGTATCTTCTTGCCTCCTTTGTCATAGATGAGTTGGCTGTAGGTGTGTGGGTTGAATTCTGGGCTTTCTATCCTGTTGCACAGATCTGTATTTCTGTCTTTGTACCAGTACCATATGGTTTTGAGGACTGTTGCGTTGTAGTATAGTCTGAAGTCCGGGAGCCTGATTCCTCCAGCTCCATTTTTCCTTTTCAGGATGTCTTTGGCTAGTCTGGGTCTTTTGTGCTTCCCAGCAAACTTTACAATATTGTGTTCAAGTTCTGTGAAAATTGTCCTTGGTAACTTGGTAGGGATTGCATTGAATCTGTAGATTGCCTTGGGTAGTATAGTCATTTTGATAATATTGAGTTTTTCCATCCATGAGTGTGGTATATCTTTTCCATCTATTTGTGTTGTCTTTGATTTCTTTCATCAGTGTCCTATAGTTTTCAGAGTATAGGTGTTTGTCTCTTTAGGTAGGTTTACTTCTAGGTATTTTATTTTTTTGGATGTGATGGTAAACGGGATTGCTTCCCTAATTTCTCCTTGTGCTCTTTCATTGTTAGTGTATAGAAATGCCCTTGATTTCTGTGTATTAATTTTGTATCCTTGACTTTGCCAAATTCGTGGATGAGCTCTAACAGTTTTCTGGTAGAGTGTTTAGGATTCTCTAGGTGTAGTATCATGTCATCTGCAAATAGTGATAGTTTTACTTCTTCCTTTCCGATTTGGATTCCTTTTATCTCTTTTACTTCTCTGATTGCTGTGGCTAGGACTTCCAAAACTATGTTGAAGAGTAATGGCGAGAGCACACATCCTTGCCTTGTTCCTGATCTCGGCGGGAATTCTTTCAGCTTTTCACCGTTGCGAATGATGTTGGCTGTGGGTTTGTCAGGTATGGCCTTTATTATGTTGAGGTATGTTCCCTCTCTGCCTACTTTCTGAAGGGTTTTTATCAGAAATGGGTGTTGGATTTCGTCAAAGGCTTTTTGCACGTCTGTTGAGAGGATCATATGGTTTTTATTCTTCAGTTTGTTAATGTGGTATATCACACTGATGGATTTGCAGATGTTGAAGAACCCTTGCATCCCTGGGATAAATCCCACTCGATCATGATGTACAGTCCTTTCAATGTATTGTTGGATGCGGTTTGCTAGTATTTTGTGGAGGATTTTTGCATCGATGTTCATCAGTGAAATAGGCCTGTGGTTTTCTTTTTTTGTGGTATCTTTGCCTGGTTTTGGTGTCAGCGTGATGGTGGCCTCATAGAATGAGTTTGGGAGTATGCCTTCCTCTAGAATTTTTTGAAATAGTTTCAGAAGGAGAGGTGTTAGCTCTTCTCTCAATTTTTTTTTTTTGTCTTTTTTTTGCTATTTCTTTGGGCTGCTTCTGCGGCATATGGAGGTTCCCAGGCTAGGTGTCTAATCAGAGCTGTAGCCGCTGGCCTATGCCAGAGCCACAGCAATGCGGGATCCAAGCCGTGTCTGCCACCTACACCACAGCTCACGGCAACGCTGGATTGTTAACCCACTGAGCAAGGCAGGGACCAAACCCGCAACCTCATGGTTCCTAGTCGGATTCGTTAACCACTGCACCACGACGGGAACTCCTCTTCTCTCAATGTTTTATAGAATTCGCTTGTGAGGCCATCTGGTCCTGGACTTTTATTTATGGGATGTTTTTTAATCACAGTTTCAATTTCAGTTCTTTTGATGGGTCCATTGATCTTTTCTATTTCATCTTGGTTTAGTCTTGGAATATTGTGCTTTTCTAAGAATTTGTCCATTTCTTCTAGGTTTTCTGTTTTATTGGCATATAATTGCATATAGTAGTCTCTTATGATCCTTTGTATTTCTGTGATGTCTGTTGTTACTTCTCCTTTTTCATTTCTAATTGTATTGATTTGAGTCCTCTTTTTTTCTTGATAAGCTTGGCTAAGGGTTTATCAATTTTGTTGAGCTTTTTAAAGAACTAGCTTTTCGTTACTTTGATCTTTTCTGTGGTTTTCTTTGTTTCTATTTCTTTTTTTTTCTTTTTGCTTTTTTTTTGTCTTTTTGCTTTTTCCTATGCTGCTCCTGCGGCATATGGAGATTCCCACGCTAGGCGTCCTATCTGAGTCATAGCCACCGGCCGACACCAGAGCCACAGCAATGTGGGATCCAAGCTGCATCTGCAACCTACACCACAGCTCTCGGCAACGCTAGATCCTTAACCCACTGAGCAAGGCCAGGGATCAAACCCGCAACCTCATAGTTCCTAGTCGGATTTGTTAACCACTGTGCCACGACAGGAACTCCTCTTTGATTCTATTTCATTGATTTCTGCTCTGATTTTTATAATTTCTTTCCTTCTACTAACTTTAGGTCTTGTCTCTTCTTCTCTCTCGAGCTGCTTTAGTACATGTAAAGTATAGCTTGTTTATTTGAGCTTTTTCCTGTTTCCTGAGGTGGGCTTGTATTGCTATAAACTTTCCTCTTAGAACTGCTTTTGCTGCATCCCATAGCTTTTGGAGTGTTGTATCTTTGTTATCATTTGCCTCTAGGTATTTTTTAATTTCCTCTTTGATTTCTTCAGTGATCCATTGGTTGTTGAATAGCATGTTGTTGAGTCTCCACATGTTTGTGTTTTCTGCAGATTTTTTCTTGTTGTTGATTTCCAGTTGCATTGCATTGTGGTCGGAAGAGATGCTTGATATGATTTCAATTTTCTTAAAATTACCAAGGTTGGATTTGTAGCCCAGGATGTGATCCATCTTAGAGAATGTTCCATGTGCACTTGAGAAGAATGTGTATTCTGTTGCTTTTGGATGGAATGTCCTATAAATATCAATTAAGTCCATGTGGTCTAATGCTTCATTCAGGGCCTGTGTTTTCTTATTGATTTTCTGTCTGGATGATCTGTCCATTGCTGTAAGTGGGGTGTTAAAAGTCCCCCACTATGATTGTGTTATTGTCGATTTGTCCTTTTAAGGTTGTTAGCAGTTGCCTCATATATTGTGGTGAACCTATGTTGGGTGCATAGATATTTGAAATTGTTATATCTTCTTCTTGGATTGATCCTTTGATCATTAGGTAGTGACCTTTTTGTCCCTTAAAATATTCTTCATTTTACAGTCTATTTTGTCTGGTATGAGTATTACTACTCCAGCTTTCTTTTGATCCCCGTTTGCATGAAATATTTTCTTCCATCCTCTCACTTTCAATTTGTATGTGTCCCTAGAAGTGAAGTGGGTCTCTTGAAGACAGTATATATATGGGTCTTGTTTTGTATCCATTCAGCCAGTCTATATCTTTTGGTTGGGGTGTTCAGTCCATTAACTTTTAAAGTAATTATTGATATGTATGTTCTTATTGTCATTTTATTAATTGCTTTGGATTTGTTTTTGCTGCTCTTTTTTCTTCCCTTCTTTTCCTGCTCACTTCTCTTCTGGTTTGATGACTGTCTTTAGTGTTGTATTTGAGTTGATTTTTCTTGTTTGTTTCTGTGTCAATTTGCAGATTTTTCAGTTATTCTGAAGTTTTGATATGAGTCTCTCTCTATATAAATGAGATTGTTTTAAGTTGTGGGTACCTTAATTGCAAGTGCATCTCCAGTGTCCAGCATTTGTAACCTCCTCGTCTCACAATTTCTGATTTTGGTGGCGTAATTGTGTATGGGTGATTTCGTATCTTTACTGTATATATACCTTTACTGTTGAGCCTTGTCATTTGTGGTATTTTTGTTTCTGGTTGCTCCCTTTTCTTTTCTGTCTGGAGAAATTCCTTTAGTATTTGTTGTAAAGCTGGCTTAGTGTTGCTGAATTCCCTTAGCTTTTGCTTATCTGTGAAGCTTTTGATTTCTCCTTCAAATCTGAATGAGAGCCTTGCTGGGTAAAGTAATTTTGGTTGGAGGTTTTTTCCCTTCATCACATTAAGTATATGCTGCCACTCCCTTCTGGCCAGCAGGGTTTCTGCTGGAAAATCTGCTGATAACCTTATTGGGGTTTTCTTTGTATGTTATTTGTTTCATTTCCCTAGCTGCTTTCAAGATTTTCTCTTTGCCTTTAATTTTGATCAGTTTGATTAATATGTGTCTCAGGGTATTCCTCCTTGGGTTTATTTTATGTGGTACTCGTTGTGCTTGCTGGATGTGAGTGATTGGTTCCTTTCCCATGTTAGGGAAGTTTTTGGCTATTATCTCTTGGAATATTTTGTCTCCCCCCCTTGTGGTTGAATTTGGTACTGGGGCTTGCTGTATGCTTCCTGATGGGAGGGGCTGATGCCTGCCCACTGGTTGGTGAAGCTGACTCCAATCCCACTGTTGGGTGGGGCTTAGTCTCTGGATGGGATTAGAAGCAGCTGTGTGCCTGAGGGGTCTTTAGGCTGCCTGTTTACTGAGGGGTGGTGCTGTGATCCCACCTGGATTGTTGTTTGCCCTGGGGCTTCTCAGCACTGACTGACAGGTGGGGCCAGATTTACCCAAAATGGCCACTTCCAGAGAAAGGCAGCTGTTGAATATTCCTGAGAGGTTTGCTTTCAATGTCCTTCCCTCACAGCAAGCCACATTCACCCCTGTTTTCCCAGGATGTCCTCCAAGAACTGCAGTCAGTTTTGACCCAGATTCCTATGGAGACTTTGCTTTGCCTTGGGACACAGTGCATGTGAAAGTTTGTGCATGCCTTTCAAGAATGGGGTCTCCATTTCCTCCAGTCCTGTGGAGCTCCTGTGCACAAGCCCCACTGGCTTTTAATGCCAGGTGCTCCATGGGCTCTTTCTCCCTGTGCCAGATCCCCACACGTGGGAGTTTGATGTGGGGCTCAGAACTCTCACTCCTATAGGTGAGTCTCTGTGAAGCAGTTACTTTCCAGTCTGTGGGACTTCCCACCTGGGAGTTATGGCATTGTTTATGTCACGTAATCACCACTCCTACCTCTTGATGTGGCCACCTGTTTGTCTTCTGGAGTAGGGTATCTTTTTTTTGTCTTTTTTTTTTTTTTGCCATTTCTTGGGCCGCTCCTGTGGCATATGTAGGTTCCCAGGCTAGGGGTCGAATCGGAGCTGTAGCCGCCGGCCTACGCCAGAGCCATAGCAACTCAGGATCTGAGCTGCATCTGCAACCTACACCACAGCTCATGGCAACGCTGGATCATTAACCCACTGAGCAAGGGCAGGGACCGAACCCGCAACCTCATGGTTCCTAGTCGGATTCGTTAACCACTGCACCATGACGGGAACTCCAGGGTATCTTTTTTATGGTTTCTCTTCCATTTGGTTGAAGATTTCTCAGCCTTTAGTTGTGAATTTTATTGTGTTTAGGGGTAGGTTGAGCTCCAGTCCTTCTATTCTGCCATCTTAATCCCATCTCTGATTGGGTAAAGTTTCAATGGAGATTTTCTGCTTCTTAGGTACAAGCGGAAGAAAAATCTGTGCAGAACCAAAACTTCTTGATATTTGTTGATGGCTATTTACTTTTAGGCTAATTATCTGAAGTTTCTGTGCCTCTTTTTCCTCATCCGCAATGTGAGGATTATATTGATAATCTCTTTGGGAAATTGTGAAGATTAAATAAAATCGACTATAAATTGTATACTATACAGTGATCACAATATGTTAATTTTCTTCTTTTTTTTTTTGTCTTTTTTGTTTTTTGATGGCCGTACCCTGCAACCTCATGGTTCTTAGTCAGATTCCTTTCCACTTCTCCATTATGGGAACTCCAAATTGTTAGTTTTCTTGAGTGAAAATAAAAAAATATGTTCTGTGGCAATTTCCTTGAAAGATGTTGAGGAGTAGGAGGGAAAGCCAGGGTTCTTTAGAAGAAAGTCATAGCTACTTTTCATTGCTGAAAAATGTTTACGATATTAAGTCATTTGGCAAGAAGTGATAAAAAGGGTTGAGATAAAAACATATACTCTACTCCTTAAAGAGTAATTCGAGGAGCATCAACAATAAATATGGTTAAATATCTTGTTTAAAAAGAACTAGAGGAGTTCCTGTCATAGGGCAGTGGTTAACGAATCTGACTAGGAACCATGAGGTTGCAGGTTCAATCCCTGGCCTTGCTCAGTGGGTTAAGGATCCGCCATTGCCATGAGCTCTGGTGTAGGTTACAAACATTGCTTGGATCCCACATTGCTGTGGCTGTTGGATAGGCCAGCAGCTATAGCTCCAGTTAGACCCCTAGCTTGGGAACCTCCAACTGTCATAGGAGCAGCCCCTGAAAAAGCAAAAAGAACAAAGAAATTAAAAAAATAAATAAAATGAACTAGATATTTTTTCTTCCTTATAAACACATTGTTTTCAATGATACCTACTGATCTAGGGCATTCTATATATTCTTGAAATATTCAGATATAACTAACAGATTTTGCTTTTTATGCCAAAATTCTTCCATGTATAAATATTAACATACACTTAAGGTAAAAACTGAAAAAATAATCACAGTAAATATATAAAGTAATATCTATATATTAACATCATGTAATATGTGATTCATATTAAATTTTATTATATTAATGCTGTTTATAATCAGATGCACACTTAACAAAATGTCTATCATATTATAAACATTTTGTGGACTATTAAAGAACAAGTGGACTTGGTGACATATTTACGTGGAAATAACATTTTCTATGAAATAATTAAAAGCACTGATTTTAATATGCCCTTTGGAGTTCCTGTCGTGGCGCAGTGGTTAACGAGTCTGACTAGGAACCATCAGGTTGCAGGTTCGATCCCTGGCCTTGCTCAGGGGGTTAAGGATCTGGTGTTGCGGTGAGCTGTGGTGTAGGTTGCAGATGTGGCTCAGATCCCATGTTGCTGTGGCTCTGGCATAGGCCAGTGGCTGCAACTCCGATTCAACCCCTAGCCTGGGAACCTCCATATGACGTGGGAGCAGCCCTAGAAAAGGCAAAAAGACAAAAAATAAAAAATAAAGATAAATAATATCCTCTTTGTAGAAGAGCCTTTTTTTTCTTCTTTTTTATCTATATAGTATAAAAATCTACTCAGTTTCTGACCAGAAACTATATGTTTCATTAACCCATGTTTGAAATCATATAGGTTATATTTTGAAAATTATCATATTTTTATTAAATTCAGAGAAAGATTTGTGTTGCACAGTAGTAGAACAGAAGGTTACAAACTTGAGAAAGTAACATTTCCTAAACTTGTCCTTCAAATAGCCCTCACTACCTTATTTGCTTTAACATTTTACTGATTACTTCCATCTTTCTGAAAAATCTCTTAAATTCATGTTATTATTTGAGAAATGACCTTTGTAATAAAATTCTTTTTTTTTTTTTTGGCTTTTTGCCATTTCTTGGGCCGCTCCTGCGGCATATGGAAGTTCACAGGCTAGGGGTCTAATCAGAGATGTAGCTGCCAGTCTACACCAAAGCCACAGCAACGCAGGATCCCAGCCGCGTCTGCAACCTATACCACAGCTCACAGCAACACCGGATCCTTAACCCACTGAGCAAGGGCAGGGATCGAACCCACAACCTCATGGTTCCTAGTCAGATTCGTTAACCACTTCGCCACGACGGGAACTCCAGTAATCAAATTCTTATAATGAAAAGTGTATTTTATTGTGATTAGTGAGTTTTATCCATTACACTTCATGTATTATATATTCAAAATATAGGTTATAAAATTATGAATGACTTCAGACCATTAGGTATTACGCATTACTTAGGCTATAAGCAATAAGATTATAAAACAATAGTTTATCTACTTTTTATATAAGTTCAGATAGGGAGAATTCCTTGATCTACTGTTAAATAAGTATTATAAATTTAATAGCCATTGAAAAGGAAAAGAAAAATACAGTTCAAAATTACACATATGATTTTCCTAATGCTTAATTTATCTCTTTTAATTTTCTCAACATAGCTCTCTAAATGGTTATTAAAGTGTATAATACTAGGAAAGCCAGTGCAGTATATTACAGATTTTTTAATTGTAAATATTCCTAGACATCCACTGATACTATTATTTTTGCATTTCTTTCCATTCTGTAAAAAAAGCTTGAATATGAATATTCTGCACACTGCAACCAGTATCTTTAAATAACCTAGGATTTCAAGAGTATGTAAAATAAACCATTACCAAGATAATCTGGACTGAGCAGTGACTTTCAAACAATATCTTGTATATTTTTCAAATGTCTATCTTCACATAGCTCAATGCTCGTATTCCAATTATTTAATTTTTTCTTAACAAATTAGCCCAATATTTACTCTTAAAATAACAATCATTTTATTACATCTCATCATTTTTGTTTAGTCTGTTTTTGTTTTGTTTGATCAAAAATTTGGGCAGGTCTTGGGCATTTTCTCACTGCATGTGGCATCCACTGAGGTCACTTACTGATACTAATTTGACTAATGGACTAGAGAAAGAGGGTCCAAATTGGCTTTGCTCAGATCTTGGGTGCCTTGGCTGGGCTAGCTGGTAGACTGAACTCAACTTGGACTGTTGATTAGAGTGGCTACACATAACCTCTCCATCAAGATATTCTCAGGGTAGTTGGATTTCTTACATGCCAGCTTAATTTTGAGCTAATGTTCAAGTGACAATAAAAGAAACTTGCCATATTCTTAAGACTTAGTCTGGGAAATCAGCAGTGTCACACGTAGAGTGTTTTATTTGTAAATCAATGACAGAACCAGCCAAATTCATGAAGAGAAAAATTAAACTCTATCTCTCAATGGAAAAAGCAGCAAAAATGTTGTGGTCATTTTAATATGCTAGTCTTTTCACTGGTTACAAATTATTTACATCTCTCCCACATGTACAATAAACTCAGTTGCCTAAAAGAGCCCCCAAAGCTTCATTTCATCATTGTTTTAAAGTTATGGATCCTGTCATTTAAATTAATTCTAGGTAGAGATGAGCATCCTCAGGTTCAATCCTACAAGTATTTTTCACCTAGATCAATTTTTATAATGCAACAAAAACTACTTTAATTTTCAATCTTGTTACACTCATATTACATTATATATTTATATAATATTATACTATAATATTATATAAAATTTCCAGGTGTGTACTAAATCCCTTCTGTGTTTTATAAAGTTTAGTTCCTTGAATACAATTTCTCTTTTTTTTTATTTTTTTATTTTCCCACTGTACAGCAAGGGGGTCAGGTTATCCTTACAGGTATACATTACAATTACATTTTTCCCCCAGCCTTTCTTCTGTTGCAACATGAGTATCTAGACAAAGTTCTCAATGCTATTCAGCAGGATCTCCTTGTAAATCTATTCTAAGCTGTGTATGATAAGCCCAAGCTCCCAATCCCTCCCACTCCCTCCCCCTCCCATCGGGCAGCCACAAGTCTCTTCTCCAAGTCCATGATTTTCTTTTCTAAGGAGATGTTCATTTGTGCTGGATATTAGATTCCAGTTATAAGTGATATCGTATGGTATTTGTCTTTATCTTTCTGGCTCATTTCACTCAGTATGAGGTTCTCTAGCTCCATCCATGTTGCTGCAAATGGCATGATGTCATTCTTTTTTACGGCTGAGTAGTATTCCATTGTGTATATATACCACCTCTTCCGAATCCAATCCTCTGTCGATGGACATTTGGGTTGTTTCCATGTCTTGGCTATTGTGAATAGTGCTGCAATGAACATGCGGGTGCATGTGTCTGTTTTAAGGAGAGTTTTGTCTGGATAGATGCCCAAGAGTGGGATTGTGGGGTCATCTGGAAGTTCTATGTATAGATTTCTAAGGGATCTCCAAACTGTTCTCCATAGTGGCTGTACCAGTTGACATTCCCACCAACAATGCAGGAGGGTTCCCTTTTCTCCACAGCCCCTCCAGCACTTGTTATTTGTGGATTTATGAATGATGGCCATTCTGACTGGTGTGAGGTGATATGTCATGGTAGTTTTGATTTGCATTTCTCTTATAACCAGCGATGTTGAGCATTTTTTCATGTGTTTGTTGGCCATCTGTATATCTTCTTTGGAGAAATGTCTGTTCAGGTCTTTTGCCCATTTTTCCATTGATTGATTGGCTTTTTTGCTGTTGGGTTGTATAAGTTGTTTATATATTCTAGAGATTAAGCCCTTGTCGGTTCCATCATTTGAAACTGTTTTCTCCCATTCTGTAAGTTGTCTTTTTGTTTTCTTTTTGGTTTCCTTTGCTGTGCAAAAGCTTTCCAGTTTGATGAGGTCCCATGGGTTTATTTTTGCTCTAATTTCTATTGCTTTGGGAGACTGACCTGAGAAAATATTCATGAGGTTGATGTCAGAGAGTGTTTTGCCTCTGTTTTCTTCTAGGAGTTTGATGGTGTCCTGTCGTATATTTAAGTCTTTCAGCCATTTGGAGTTTATTTTGGTGCATGGTGTGAGGGTGTGTTCTCATTTCATTGCTTTGCATGCAGCTGTCCAGGTTTCCCAGCAATGCTTGCTGAATAGACTTTCTTTTTCCCATTTGATGTTCTTGCCTCCCTTGTCAAAGATTAATTGACCATAGGTGTGAGGGTTTATTTCCGGATTCTCTATTCTGTTCTATTGGTCTGTCTGTCTGTTTTGATACCAGTACCACACTGTTTTGATGACTGTGGCTTTGTAGTATTTCTTGAAGTCTGGGAGAGTGATGCCTCCTGCTTGGTTTTTATTTCTCAGGATTGCTTTGGCGATTCTGGACCTTTTGTGGTTCCATATAAATGTTTGGATTGTTTGTTCTAGTTCTGTGAAAAATGTCCTCGGTAATTTGATTGGGATTGCATTGAATGTGTAGATTGCTTTGGGTAGTATGGCCATTTTTACAATATTGATTTTCCCAATCCAGGAACATGGAATATCTTTCCATTTCTTTACATCTTCTTTGATTTCTTTGATTAAAGTTTTATAGTTCTTGGCATCTAGGTCCTTTACCTCCTTGGTCAGGTGTGTTCCGAGGTATTTGATTTTGTGAGATGCAATTTTAAAAGGTATCGTATTTTTGTATTCCTTTTCTAATGTTTCATTGCTGGTATACAGAAATGCAACTGACTTCTGAATGTTAATCTTATATCCTGCTACTTTGCTGAATTTATGAATCAGTTCAAGTAGTTTTGGGGTTGAGTCCTTCGGGTTTTCTATGTATAGTATCATGTCATCTGCATACAGTGACAGTTTGATCTCTTCTCTTGCTATATGGATGCCTTTTATTTCTTTGGTTTGTCTAATTGCTGTGGCTGGGACTTCCAAACGATGTTGAAGAGGGGCAGTGGTGAGAGTGGGCATCCCTGTCTTTTTCCAGATTGGAGGGAGAAGGCTTTCAGTTTTTCCCGCATGAGGATTATATTTGCTGTGGGTTCTCTCATAAATGGCTTGATTATATTCAGGAATGTTCGCTCTACACCCAGGTGTGGCGAGGGTCTTGATCATGAATGGACGTTGGACTTGTCAATGATTTTTCTGCGTCTATTGAGATGATCATATGATTTTTGACTTTTTTTTGGTTAATGTGGTGTATGATGCTGATTTGATTTGCGTATGTTGAACCATCCTTGTGAACCTGGGATGAACCAACCTGGTCATGGTGTATAATTTTTTTGGTATGTGTTGGATTCGGGTGGCTAAGATTTGTTGAGGATTTTTGCATCTATATTCATCAATGATATTGGGGCGATCGTTTTCTTTTTTGGTGGTATCTCTGTCTGGTTTTGGAATGAGGGTGATGGTGGCATCATAGAATGTCTTTGGGAGTATTCCTTCTTCTTCTACCTTTTGAAAGAGTTTCAGGAGGATGGGCACCAATTCCTCTTTATATGTTTGATAGAATTCACCTGTGAAGCCATCTGGTCCTGGACTTTTATTTGTAGGGAGTGATTTTATGACCTCTTCCATTTCATTTCTAGAGATCGGTCTGTTCAGTTGGTCTGTTTCTACTTGATTCAGTTTTGGCAGCTGTAGGTTCTAAAATTTTCCATTTGTTCCAGATTGTCAAACTTGTTGCCATATAGTTGTTCATAGTATTCTCTTATGGTTTTTTGTATTTCTGCAGTATCCGTTGTGATTTCTCCTTTTTCCTTTATAATTTTGGTTATTTGGGTTCTTTCTCTCCTCTTTGTAGTGATTCTGGCCAGGTTTGTCAATTTGGTTCACCTTTTCCAAGAACCAGCTCTGGGTTTTATTAATTTTCTCTATTGTTTTTTGAGTCTCTATTTGATTGATTTCTTCTTTGATCTTTATAATTTCCTTCCTCTGCTGACTTTAGGCCTTTTGTTCTTCTTTTTCTAATTCATTTAGTGGAGGGTTAAGTTGTCCATTGGGATCTTTCTTCTTTTTTGAGAAAGGCCTGTATTGCAATAAATTTCCCTCTGAGCACTGCTTTCGCAGCACCCTAGATTTTGAGCGGTTGTGTCTCATTATCATTTGTTTCAAGGTAGTTTTTAATTTCCTTCTTGATTTCCTCATTGACCCGTTGGTTTTTTAGTAGCATGTTGTTTAGTCTCCATGCAGTAGGTTTTTTCTCTTTCCTTTTCCCATGGTTGATTTCTAATTTCATGGCAGTGTAGTCAGAGAAGATACTTGAGATAATTTCTATGCTCCTAAATTTATTGAGATTAGCTTTGTGCCCAATTGTGGTCGATTCTTGAGAATGTTCCATGAGCAATTTGAGAAGAATGTATATTCTGCTTTTTTTGATGTAGTGCCTGAAGAGATCAATGAAGTCTACTTTTGTATTGTTTCCTTTAGGATCTCTTTGCTTTATTGGTTTTCTGTCTAGAGGATCTGTCCATTGATGTGAGGGGGGTATTAAGGTCTCCTACTATGATTGTATTCTCATCAACATCTCCTTTTATGTCTGTTAATATTTGTTATATGTATCTGGGTGCTCCTGTATTTGGGGCATATATGTTGACGATAGTAACATCCTCTCCTTGGTGGATCCCTTAATCATTAAGTAGTGTCCTTCTTTGTCTTTCTTTATGTCTTTTGTTTTAAAGTCTATTTTGTCTGATATGAGCGTTGCGACTCCTGCTTTTCTGTCTTGTCTATTAGCGTGAAATATTTTTCCCCATCCTTTCACTTTCAGTCTATATGTATCTTTTGTCCTAAGGTGAGTTTCTTGTAGGCGGCATATTGAAGCTTTTTGCCTTTGTATCCACTCAGCCACTCTGTGTCTTTTGATTGGGGCGTTCAGTGCATTGACATTTAAGGTGATAATTGATAGATGATTGTTTATTGCCATTTGAACCTCGTGTTCCAGTTGATTCTATGGTCTCCCTTCTTCCTTTCTTTTTTTTTTTTTTTTTGGTTGGATGGTCTCCTGTTATTATCTGCTTGAGTGTATTTTTTTTTTTCGTTTTTTGCAAATGCAATATTTGGTTTTGGCTTGTGGTTGCCCTGTTTTTTTAAGGATGCTAACCCCTTCCCATAATTGTGTGTTTTGACTGATGGTCCTGCAAGTTCAAACCCTTCATTACTATATTAAAATTAAGAAGAGAAACATACAAACAAACCAAAGGGTTATTTCTTCCTAATCCATCCCTGCCCACATTTTATGGTTTTGATGACTCTTTTTTCTTTTTTTCTTTTTAATTTTATTTTGTGAGGCCTTTTCATGATTAAGTCTGTATCTGGCTTATTTGAGTGACTGCTCTCTGATTGCGGTTTCCTCAGTCCTAGTTTCTCCCTTCTTTTTTTTTTTTTTCTTTTCTTTCTTTTTTTTCTCTTCCTTTCCTTCCTTTCTTTTTGGTTTGAGAAGCCCTTTCAATATTTCCTTTAACCTGGGTTTTGTGTGCAGTAGTCTTTAAGTTTTTGTTGTGGAAACAACTTTTATTTCTCCTTTTTTTAAATGATATTCTTGCTGGATAGGTATTCTAGGTTGCATATTTTTTCCTTTAGCACTTTAAATATCTCTTGCCATTCCCTCCTGGCCTGTAGAGTTTCGTAGAGAAGTCAGCTGATATTATTAATGGGGGGTTCCCTTGTAGGTAACATTCTGTTTTTCTCTTGCTGCCTTTAGGATCCTCTCTTTATCACTACTTTTGCCATTTTTATTATGATGTGTCTTGCTGTGGGTCTGTTTGGGTTCCGTTTGTTTGGGGCCCTCTGTGCTTCTTGTATCTTGCACCCAGCCTCCTTTAGATTTGGGAAGTTTCCAGCGATAATTTCTTCAAATATATTTTCCATCCCCTTATCTTTTTCTACTCCTTCTGGAACTCCTATTCTGCGTAGATTGGCCCGCTTTGTATTATCCCATAGGTCTCTTATATTGCTTTCCAGTTTTTTGATTCGGTTTTCTGTCTGTTGACCGGATTGAATGATTTCCATTATTCTATCTTCCATATCACTGATTCGTTCTTCTGCATTATTCATTCAGGTTTTTACTGCCCTTAGTTCAGTTTGCATCTCTGCAAATGAATGTTCTAGTTTTTCTTGGCTCCTCCTTATATTTTCTAGTTCCTTTCTGAGGGTATCTGCATTACTGTTCATATCTTCTCTTAATTCCTTCAGTATTTTCACTATTTCTCTTTTGAACTCCAGGTCTGTCAGACTGCCGAGATCTGTTTCATTGTTGACTGTTTTAGGTGAGTTCTCCTGTTGGTTTGACTGGGGGTGGTTTCTCAGCTTCTTCATCTTGCTTGTTGTTTTCTTTCTCCTGAGGGAGTTGTACTCTCCGTGTTTGCCTTGTCACTGCCGTGGAATATTTCCTGAGGGCTGGCGTTGTTGGTCAGTCTTTTTTGAGGCAGTGTGGCTTTTCTGGAGTGTTGATGGGGCTAACAGTGTTTCTTTGAAGCAAAGGAGGGCTTCCTGAGGGCAGACAGGACTGGGAGGTCCACAACAAGATGGTAGCAGATTTCACTTGGTCATGCAGAGCTTGCTCTGGTATTTTTAGGCTGTGGGGTTCTTGCAGGGGGTTGGCGGTGTTGGGCAGCTGTTCCTCAGGAGTACAGAACGCCCTGGGGGCTGGAGCAGCTATCTGGGTCACTGAGAACCTAAGAGGCTCTTCCCTAGGGCAGCCCAACTCGGAAGGATGGCCTGAGAATGTAGGCAGATCTTTTCACAGTCTGGCCAAGCTTGTTGCAGCTTTTCTGGGCTGCAGGGGCTCTTCTAGGGGGCTGGTGGTGCTGAGCAGCTATTTCACGGGAGTGGGGCACCCCCTGGGGGCTAGGGTAGGTAGCAGGGCCGTTGGAAACTGAAGAGACTCCTCCCTGGGGCAGCCCGACTCAGAAAGACCATCTGAGATCTTTTCCCGTTTCGGCCGAGCTTGTTGCAGCTTTTCTGGGATGCAGGGGGTCCTGCCTGAAGCTGGCAGTCCTATACAGCTGATCCACTAAGGCACCCCCTGGGGGCTTGGGCGGGTAGCAGGGTGTTGGAAACCGAAGAGGCACCTCACCTGGGCAGCCCGACTCAGAAAGACCATCCCAGATCTTTTCCCCCCTCGGCCCAGCTTGTTGCAGGTTTTCTGGGCTGCAGGGGATCCTGCCTGGAGCTGGCAGTCCTATGCAGCTGACCCACTAGGGCACCTCCTGGGGGCTTGGGCGGGTAGCAGGGCCATTGGAAACCGAAGAGGCTCCAACTCAGAAATACCGTCTGGGAATTAGGCAGATCTATTCACTGCCTGGCTAGGCTTGTTCTAGCTTTTCTGGGCTGCAGGCCTTTTCTCAGGGGCTGGTCGTGTTTGGTGCTACTCTGCGGAAGTGTAGCCCCTCCAAATGGCAAGCAGACCTGTGCAGGGACAGCCCCTGTGGTGGTAGGCTTCAGGCAATTGTTGAGGCCAGCCCTCCTGGATGGCAGGCAGCCCCAGGTTCGGCGAGAGCTTAGGGGGTGGCAGGGGTGGGGGGAGGGGATGCACTGGGAAGCACAGCTTTCAGCTAGCTAGCGGGCCTGTAAGCTTGCTGTGGCGTGGGGGGTATTCTATGGGGACCCACCCCTTCTTCTCTCCCCTCCCCAGCATGGGCGCAGACCAAGCTCTTTTCCCAGTTTCCCTCTGATGCGGCTTTCCACTTCCCCGCCCCTAGAGTATTGCTCCCTTCCTCTGGGACAGCTTTGTTTTCTAGTGTCCCAGGCAGTCTCTGCCCCGTCAAATGGTTTCTAGACCTCCCAAGCAGTTTCCGCTCCGCCCTGCCCCCTCAGCCCGGGGACTATCCTCTGCAGTCTAGGTCTCGGTGCCTAGCCCCCACCCAGGCGTCCCCTGGCCCTTTCTCAGTGACCAACTCTCGGAGTCGAGGTCTCGGTGCCCAGCCCCCACCCAGGCGCCCCCTGGCCCTCTCTCGGGGACCAACCTTCGGAGGCGAGGTCTCGGTGTCCAGCCCCCACCCAGGCGTCTCAATTTTTGGTAAATGTGCCCGTAGTTCAGAGGGTCCGTTCGGTTCTTGATCAGCTTTTCCGTACTCCAACTTACTGCTACACTCTTCTCTGCATCTGGAGATTCCTCCGGTTCATTTGATCTTTCCCCCGGTAGGTGACTTTCCAGGGTGCGGGATCCCTTTCTCCTCCGCAGTTCCCTTTCGGGAGCGCCCATCCCGCTCGGATTCACCTTCTCTCACTCTCCTCTTTTCTCCCGTTCTGCCCCGTAATGTCACGAACTTCTTGCCGTTATTGGAGTTTAGGTTCTTCTGCCAGCGATTGGTTGCTATTCTGTGCGAGTCATTTATTCTGTGGATGTGCTTTTTTTTGTTGTGTTTGTGGGAGAGGGCGAGCGTGTCCCCCTACTCCTCCGCCATCTTGTCCTCTCTGAATACAATTTCTCTTGAGCTAAGATCTATGAACTGCAGGGACATATTATTTGCCCCCCTTCAGACCCATATACCCAATATCTAATTAGACAAGCATAGTGTAACTATAATAGAGATTCCATTTCAAAAAGAGACAAAGCAAGACATGTGGTCATAAGTGGTTCATAGTAATTTTGAAATCTACTGGGCTTATGTTGCTAGTTCCTTGGAATAGGATCCAGTTCTACAGACTGGAAAATATGCTGTGGATCTTCACTTCACCCTTGACTCTTCCCTCTGACTTGGATTTAAAGCTGAGTAGCTTTCCCAGCCTGCATCCTGTCTCTCTCTCTTTTTGTTTTTTTTTCATACAAAGCTGTAAAATTTTCTTTAAAATTTGTGGGATTTCTGTGAGCTGAAATATCAATTCATAAACAAAAGCCGCACTATTTCATCTTAATCTAGACTCTTCTATACTTTCTGCTGAGAGTCAGTTTACTATGTGAACAACACACTTAAGATTCTTAGAATCCCAGCTAGGCCTGCCCTTAAATCTTTTTGAGATCTCAATAAAGGTTCTTTATGCCTCTGCATTAAGATCTTAACCTTCAGCCTGTGTTTTATTTGGACTGCTCTGGATTTCACTTTCACCTTGAAGCCATTTCCTACTTGAGGAGCTTTTTAAAGGAAAAACTTGTCCATGACAAATGGGTTTAATTAGATTGCAGTAATCACTGGCTCCTTTATATTTACTCTAAAATCTACTTGAAACTGAATATTTACCTTTTTTGGCACTTTTTACTCTACCCATACCCCTGATAACTATTTTCATTATGGAAATCTTAGCACGATCCAACAGGTAATTAGATATATTTTCTTTTACATATACATAGTTACAGACAATTGTGTCACCAAACATCCTGTTGCTTTTTCTAGCCTCCTTTAACAATTTCTTCACTTTTTTCAACTCTTCTCAAGAACTTCCAGAGGCTTTGCAGTTTTTACAACAGGGATAGTTTAAGCTCTTCTAGCTTCTGCTTTCCATGTAGTCCCAAAGCCAGTGATTTATAGTTTAGTTTTAGTTAAAACCACATTCTACTTCCAGGTAAAATATTTTAGTTTTCTATTGATAAGTTGTAAAGTATTCTAAAATGAAGACTTAAAACAATAGTCGTTTCATTATATCTCGAAAATCTGCTGGTTAAAAACTCAAATTGGGCAGGTTTTTGGCACTAGCAGAATTGACTGCCATCATTCTGTGGTGTTAATCCAACAGATGGACCACTTTGGAGACATCCTTAGGGCTTTGCTCACACATTTTGTACCTTGGCAAGGATGCCTGGAGATTCAGCCATCTTTAATCAATGAAATTGTATACATTGTTAGTAATACATTTGAATTTTGGGTGTTGCTCCGTCATAGAACTGCCATAACATATTTTAATTGTCTCTTATTTTGTAGCCCTCTGAATTAAAAATTTTGTGAAACTGGGCTTACACCTATTTAGTTAAAAAAAATCAGTTGTCCAGTCTCTGGTGGAGTATTACGTCCAAGTTATTATGTGCTGAATGAATGAATAAGTGAATAAAAACTTTGACTTAAACTGAAATGAATTCTAATAATTATTTTTTCATAATTGGTTATAATATTTACTCATTTATTTTTTAAAGACATAGCTGGATTTTTGAGTAATTATCATATTTTTATGATTCATGTGAAATATGTGTTTTTTTTCTAAGAGCAAGAAAAGAGAATTTGTAAGAAGCACTGTTAGTCTAGGGGAAGCAAACTTTACCTCTTCCATCTTAGGTTTGCAGCTGGGACTTTCTAACAAAAAGACAGATTAGTAAGAGGAAAACAAATAGTTTATTATTTTATGGAGTATGTGTTACACAGAAGAAATCTAAAAAGAAGAGTAACTCAGAGTAATGGCTCTGAACTCTGGCTTTTAAAGCATCTTCCTCAAAGAACAATTTTCTATAGAATAATGACAGAACAAAGGAAAACAGTTTTAGACTTCCAAACATGACAATGTGTGGGATGGTAAATACATGGGGGAGGAAATTAATAGAGTATGGTTTTTAAAGCAAATGGGATAAGTGTTTGTCTACAGTAAAAGGAGAATTTCTATCTTGCATTTAGGCTGAAAAGGAAGAAAACTTTTTTTCTGCCTTTGCTGCTTTATAATTACCTTCAGCTGAAAATAATTTTTATGCCAAAATGTCATATTTTGGGGTAGCATATTCTACTATGCTTCATTCATTTTTAAACTACAGTTAGTTGACCCTTGAACAACATTGTTGGAACTGCATGGACCCACTTACACATGGCTTTTTTTTTTTTCAATAAATAACAATATCTGTATTTTTATTTTACAAATCTTTAAATTAAGTGTGGTGAAAACTTTTGTTCAATTGGAGATCACAATGTGTGGAATCAATAGAATTAGATGTGAGTCTTGATTCTTTAAATTGTTTTGGCATCCTGACCTTAGGTGAGTCCTTTGTCAACTGATTCCTTTGTTTTTGAGGCAGAGATCACAGTTTGAGGATTTTCAGTTTAATGAGGTGGTCAGCATTCCTAACCCCCACATTGTTCAAGGGTCTACTGTGGCCTTAATAATTCTTATGCAAGTAACATCTTTTTAACACAGGTCTTATCCAAGCAAACAAATGAATCTTTGCCTTGTCTGCTCCAGGCTTATCACTCTGGAGGAAAGCTGAGGTTCTTGTTCTGAAACTTTGCTTTCAAAGTGTGCCCTGGTATTTTTGCTTAGATCATACGTTATATATTTGTGTGACTTTTGGCAGAAACCAACAGAGATTATGTGGGGGAATGCTAAATAAAAATAGAAAACAAAACATAAAACTGGTACTACACTGCTTGTTTGAACTCTAGGGTATATAAAATACAAGCAATGGCAGGTTTATGCCCATTAAGTGAATATAATATGCATCTTGTGGTTAGAAGTTCTGCATTTGTACATGGCTGGAAGCACAGTTATGCAAATAATTCAAGTCTCAATTCTTTTCTTGATAACACACGAATGGAGTTGGAATATGCATAAAAGTTCTCTGCCAATCATAGACCCTGCTGTGCCCTTCTCTCTTACAAGCACAGAAGGAAGTCTAAAGCTAAAACAGAGTGCAGTTGGATTTTGTAAATGATAATTAGTGTCATCTGTACCATGAAAGTTATGTATTTTGAAGTTAAAAGGCTACTACAATCTAATGATATGAAGGGCAAAATTAAGCCCTGTTTAAAAAGGAGTTAGGTATGTAAATTTGGGGTGCTGACATGAGCTTGAACAGATGTTTGAAAATTTAGCTGAGTGTGTTTATTCATTCTAAATATGTTTACATAATGTATTGTATGCTATTTTCTCAAGCACATTTGCATGGAAATGTATGTATGGTCCTGATTCTGCCATCTTTAATCATGCGAAACTGCCACTGGCTTCTGGTAGAATTATGCATGTGTCATTTTGGCAGAATCGGGCCCATGGAGAAAGTCTTACAATCAGTGGAGCAAATGTGCCTATTACCACTGCATGTTCAGTTACATAGCAGAGCCTACAGGCAAAGATTAGCAAGGTTTTATAGGTCTGGAAAGGAGATTTACAGATAGTGCTCTGAATTACTCAAAGAAATTTAATTATTAATTAATATACACTTGAGTTCTTACAGACAATTAATGCCATGCTGATTTTTTTTCTAAACTTATTTCTAATACTAAATTTCTGTCTCACTTTCCCTCACAAACACTCCACACACATCCCCCCCTACATCTCTGATACTGACTTGAGTAGTAGAAGAAAACCATTTAATCATCAAAATACTTAGATGGTTATCCCCCACATATTATATATAGAACACTTAGAGCAAAGAAATGAAGGAATTGCTTTATTTAGTTATTTCTTCCTCATATTTCAACAGATTCTTAGTCTGGTAGATTGAAACTTTTTAGATCTTCATATGCATTTTTTTTTTGTCTTTTTGCCTTTTCTAGGGCCGCACTTATGGCCGGCACATGGAAGTTCCCAGGCTAGGGGTCTAATCTGAGCTATTGCTGCTGGCCTATGCCACAGCCACAGCAATGCCAGGATCCTTAACCCACTGAGTGAGGCCAGGGATCGAGCCTGCAACCTCATGGTTCCTAGTCAGATTCCACTGAGCCATGACAGGAACTCCTGCATTTTTTTAAATGCTCGATAATTTATCTATTCCAGTAGTGGTTTTAAGTAATTGTGTTAGATTTAAAATGGCAAATTTATTTGCTCAATGAAAAAATTTAGGGCATTCCTGTCATGGCTCAGCGGTTAATGAACCTGACTAGTATCCATAGGGATACATGTTCAATCCCTGGCCTCCCTCAGTGAGTTAAGGATCCAGCATTGCTGTGAGCTGTAGTGTAGGTAGCAGATGAAGCTCGGATCCCACATTCCTATGGCTGTGGTGTAGGCCAGAAGCTACAGCTCCGATTCAACCCCTACCTTGGGAACCTCCATATGCCTCAGGTGTGACCCTAAAAAGACAAAAGACCCCCCCCCAAAAAAAAAGATTTAGTATGTTCTATGTACTAAACCTTTTTTTTTTTTTTTAAGTTTCAGTGATACTCTGGTGAATGAAACAAAAAAGTTTGCTTTCGTGAAATTTATAATCTTGTTAAGAGTAAACAAACAGGCCTTAAGCAAATTAAGGTCAAATAGTTATTATGATAAATTCTAAAAAGAAAGAGCATGGGTGACCTTGAAAAGAATCACCAGTAAGACTTAATTTGGGGGCAACAACATAATCATTTTTGAGTTAGTGATCTTTAGGCTGAAACCTGAAGGACAAATTTAGATTTAGGCCTATGGAGAATAGGTCCAATCTTCTAGGGAGATAGAATGAAACTGAAGTTTTGAGTAGAAAAGTGGCACAATTATATTTTCATTTTTAAAGTATATATTTGGCTGCTGTGTTGAAAATCAATTTGTGTTTACAGGAGTAGAAGTAGGAAAACCAGTTTGGTAGATATTGCCATAATGATGATAACTTAAGGCATTATAATGGAAATGGCCGTGAAAATAAATTGATTTTCAGAAAAATATTAAAATAAAAGCGGGCAGAACATAGTCATATAATGAATGGGAAGGGTAAAGACTTCAGAAGGATTTATACTATCAGCCACTATACTGAGTTGAACAACTTTGTAAGTAAATGGAAGTCTTATTTGGTGGGAAGAGACAAACCGGGATGAAAAGTTCAAAGTTGACCATGGTTTGAGAAGTCTGTGTTGATATATCTACAAACACATATTAAAGAGAAGCTGGAGAAGTTCCCATTGTGACTCACTGGGTTATGAGCACAACTATATCCATGAGGATACAGGTTTGGTCCCTCGACTCACTTAGTAGTTTAAGGATCTGGTGTTGCTGTGAGCTGTGGTGTAGGTCACAGATGCCACGTGGATTTGGTGTTGCTGTAGCTGTGGTGTAGATTGGCAGCTGCAGTTCCAGTCCGACCCCTAGCCTGAGAACTTCCATATGTTGCAGGTGTGGCCCTAAAAAAAGCAAAATAAATAAATATAGGAGCAGGATTTGCATGTGTAGAGCACAATAAAGGTGTTTAGTTTGAGATAGGAGTCTTTGGCACATGACTGACTGGATTAGACTGGAATAGTGATTGAAAGATCACTTGGAGGGAAAGGACAAAGAAGAAGCATGGGCTATTTTGGACTGAATGGTTGTGTCCCCCCAAAACTCAATTGTTGAAACTTAACTACCAGTGTTAGAAGTACATGTGAAATTAGTAGGATATTATAAAAATAAAAGGTAAGAGCATTTTTATAAAACACGTGGCTCATGGGATTTACATTGGTCTTAGTTCTCTATGAAATGAAAAATATCACCCGAGGAGTTGGAGTTCCCAGGAATCAGTGCTGAGCTCGTATCTTAGCTGAGATGGCTATCTCAAAATAGCACAGACTGGGTGCTTTGAAACAACAGATATTTACTTCTAACATTGGTAGTTAAGCTTCACATTACTCTTTAGTATGGTAAAATTCATTTCTTTTCCAAATACCAGAATTCAATAGTTCTCTTCATTCTAACTGACAATTATTTTATCAGAATGAAGCTTTGGGTGGATATCTATGACATGACTTTAGCCATTGCCGTAGTATGTCCTTCTCAAGTAGGCATTTCATGTTGATGTATCTTTTTAGTCACTTTTCTCTTTGTTTGCATTTCAGTTGTCCATACAGATTTTTCCCTTCCACCTTCACTTGAAACATAAATTCTCAAATTCATTTTTCTTTAAAATTCTTATAACATGCTTTTTGGTACATCTTTTTAGTAACAATCTACATGAGGATATTTAATAAGTAGCTTTTTATTGAGACATGTAGCTTTTTATTGAGACATGATCTGAAGCAGGATTACAGAGAAAAATACATTCAAATAGCATAAAGGAAAAGTAAATTATTTAAAAACTGTTTATATCTTATTTGTAGAGGTGTGGATAATTTTTTTGTCTTATCTGGAATTTAAAATTTTCCAACATAGAATATATATCATTTTAGGATATAAAGTAAACTATAAGACTTAAAAAAAGAAAAAGATTATTTGGAATAACAGATACACAGAGCTGGAACAATGCCTACCTGTGTCACCATTATCCTTAGGAAATAACATACTTATGCCAGTAGAAAAAAAAAAAAAAACACATTTCTAGTTAGTTGGATTTTTATTAAAGTATATTTGATTTACAGTATTTCATATTGTAGCAAAGTGATTCAGTTACATATATATATAGTTTTATGTATATATTTAAATATATTTCTTTCAGATTATTTTCCATTATAGGTTATTACAAAATATTGAATATAGGTAAAACATAACGGCTCATGGGATTTACATTGGTCCATATGTAAGTGATATATGATATTGTGTTTGCCTGGGTTACTTCACTCAGTATGATAATCTCTAGGTCTATCCATGTTGCTGCAAATGGCATTTTTTTCATTCTTCCATTATGACTGAGTAATACCTATGTCTTCCTAAAACAAACATTTGTTGTTGGGCACTTGGGCTGCTTTCATGTCTCAGCTATTGTAAATAGTGCTATAATGTACACTGGGGTGCATGTATCTTTTCAAATTAGCATTTTCATTGCTTCCAGATATATGCCCAAGAATGGTATGTGGTAACTCTATTTTTACTTTTGTAAAAGAACTCTATACTCTTTGCCATAGTGGCTGCACCAATTTACATTCCCACTCACAGTATAGGGGGGTTCCCTTTTCTCCACACCCTCCCTACACTTGTCATTTGTAGATTTTTTTGATGATGGCCATTCTGACTGGTGTAAGGTGATACCTCATAGTAGTTTTGATTTTCATTTCCCTGTTAATTATCAATGTTGAGCATCTCTTCATGTGACTAGTCATCTGTATGTCTTCTTTGGAGAAATGTCTACTCAGATCCTCTGCCCCTTTTTTTGATTGGATTGTTTGTTTCTTCGATATTCAGTTATATGGGCTGTTTGTTTCCTTTGGAAATTAAGCCCTTGTGAATTGCATTATTTGCAAATATTTTCTCCCACTCCATAGGCTGTCTTTTTGGTTTGTTGATGATTTCCTTTGCTGTACAAAAACTTTTAAGTTTGATTAAGTCCCATTTATTTATTTTTGCCTTGTTTCCTTTTGCCTTGAGAGATGAATCTAAGAAAATATTGCTGCAATTTATGTCTGAAAATGTTTTGCCTATGTTCTCTTCTAGGAGTTTTATGATGTCATATCTTATATGCCATACTTTGTACAATAAATCATTTGAATGTCTTAGAAAGGTATACTCTTAGACAATTTTTATTTGGAAAGTTCATTTTACTTCAATCAAGAAGTTTCCTTATATGCCTAGGTTAATTTAGAGGTAAATGTTGACTTTTATCAAAATGCTTTTCCTGCATCATTTGAAACAATCACATAATTTTTCTTCCTCTTTATTCTGAGGTTGTGTATTGATGTCCTAACTCCAACCCTGAAAAAAATAAAACACAAAGAAAGTCATTATTTTTTCCCTATTTTAAAAGTCACAGGTGGAGTTCCCATTGTGTCTCAGCAGTAACAAACCCAGCTAGTATCCATGAAGACCTGGGTTCAATCCCTGGTTCCACTCGCCGGTTAAGGATATGGCAATACTGTGAGCTGTGATGTAGGTTGCAGTGTTGTTATGGCTGTGGTGTAGGTGGGCAGTAGCAGCTCCAGTATGACTCCTAGCTTGGGAATGTCCATATGCTGTAGGCAGGTGTTCCCTCCCACCGAAAAAAAGGCCACATGTTAGAAAAGAGTAGAATCAAGTCATACATACTGACCTAGCCATTCTAAGATCTTTACCCACATCTTAATTCCCTTCTCTTAACAATAAGGGCTATATTCCCCAATGTTCTCTCAAATTTTATTTCACCTATATTTATTTTATGTTTTACTCAATTGTGAGTGTGCATGTGTGTATGTGTACATATGTATACATTCTGCCATGCTGTATACTGGCCTATCTTCCTTTCTTCTATAATCCCTGTCTCCTTTTCTAGAAATGGTTATGGAGAGTAAATATTATAAATTACTTCAATATCTGGGGTAAGAGTAGAAAGCATACCAATTAAACTATTTGGTCCTATACTTTTTTTTTTTCCTTTTAAGGCTAAACCCTTGGCATATGAAAGTCCTCAGGCTAGGGGTTGAATAAAAGCTGCAGCTGCCAGCCTACACCACAGCCACAGCAACTCAGGATCCAAGCTGCATCTGCAGCTTATACCACAGCTCACAACAATGGCAGATCCTTAACCCACTTAGTGAGGCCAGGGATCGAACCCACTTCCTAATGGATACTAGTCAGTTTTGTTACCACTGAGCCACAACAGGAACTCTGTTCCTATACTCTTATTCCATATTTATCCAAATTTTTATAAAGAGAATTAAGTATTTAAGGATTATTGATCTCTAACTTAAAATGTGTAGATGCTAATTTGATTAACTCAGATACAACTGATTTGAGATCTCATTACATCTGCACAGTCCCCTTAACTCTGATATTTTATTGAGTAAAAGCAAGTTACAGATTATGTCTGCACTTAAATAAGGGGTTTATATAAGGTGTAAACCTCAGGAGTCAGAGACCATGGGGCCATCTCAGAATCTTGACTCCCACATGGGTAGGAATACTGGGAAGTCGGTGGGGTTACTGCCTGAACTTGTTTGTCCCTACTTCTTCCCAAAGCTTGGTCAGCCCAGGAGTTCTGCCAGATTAAGACAGGCAATGAAAAACATGCAAATTTACCACCAGAAAGGACTATTTGATTTGGAATAGAGCATTGAAAACCCCTTGCCCATTGGCATTGGCAATAACAGGAATAATCTCAATGGAGGAAAAAAAGAAAGTAAATTAGTCAATGAACCACTGAGGTTGTAGCTTTAGTTGAGTAAGCAATAATCCAGCTGGCTGGACAGAAATTTAGGAGGAAGTGCCAGGAATAAGTCAGCCACAGGAGGCTGTGATAAGCTCACTGCATACACCTGTTTGAAAGCTGTATGCACAAGTCTGGAGGACACATTGATCCACTTAATCTTCGTATCCCAAATTGGCTGTGAGACTGTGAACACATGCAGGCAACAGCAGAAAGCAGAACTGCATGGAACTGAGGACCACCTGATCTTTAACAATGTTGCCTAAACATACTCACATAAACAGAAGTGAGGGAAGGATTACTTGCTTAGATGTTTAAGCACCAGCTCTGACCACAAACATATGCAGACACAAGGAGAACTCCAGGAAAACAAGATTAAATGATAAAAAGAATTTTAAAATATTGAGCAATGGCATATGTATTTATACACTAATGGGGGGCACATTTCACTACATTAGTCCAGGCAAATTATTAAATAATCAAGCAAGGAAACAACAAACAATTACAATGATAACCACAATTAAGAAGGAAAAATAAATCTAGAATTATACTCATATAGTATTGTAAATATCCAGTTTTCTACCCAAACTTACAAAGTAAACTCTTCATAGAATTTTTAAAATTTATCAAATGCTATGGATTTAAAATTAGTGGTGATCCTTCAAGAGATTTGTAGAGTAGTGGTATGATAGAAGTAGAGAAAGAGTAACTGAAATGAAATCATACCAGGGATTTTTCTATAAAATGCAATATATTTAGAGAATAATTTATGTATTAACAGAAAAAATAAAGTTACATTAAGATTTTAATGAATTGTAATAAATAGAAAATAAATTTCATCATTTTAACATATAGAGTAAAAATTATGAAGAAAAGGAAATTTAATCTAGCCAAAAGCAGGGAGATGAAAAAATGTCATTATACAGTAATGTAAATAATGGACCCATATGGATCTACAATAAAACAATAATTGATCAAATTCTAGTACATAATTTTTATATTCATAAACATATGTATATCTCTGTACATACACGTGTATACTTACACTAGGTAAGTAATAAAGTAGCATGCTTATTAGCATGATTAGCATGATTAAAACATATGACTACAGCATTGAATAAACATGAGATTAATAAAGGCCTATTTCTACTGTTGACTATTGTCTCCCAAAGGACCACCAATAAAAACTATGTTGATGAGGGTAAAGTTAAGTTTGTAAGATATGCTGTAATATGGAATAAAACCTCCTTGACGTGGTCCTTAGTGTTTCCAAAGGGCAAAATTATGGGAAGGTTATTAAAGGATTCAAGGGCATATGTTGGGTAAAACTAGGCCTCGCAAACCAGGGAGCTGGTTGGGATTGGACAGTATTTATAACATAACAGCTTTGGATTGAAAGGAATCTTGAAAATAAGACCTCTTGGAGCAAAAGGTCTATGCCTTTAAAATGCTGCTGAAGTTTTCCTAAATCTTTACTATTATTTAAATAATGTTAACACAAAAATCTGAAATTAATCTTTCCCACTCTTTACTAGAAGCATAAAAAACAAAAGAGGAAAATATTCTAATTTTTTTTAATGTATTGACTTTAAAATATGCGTGTTTGGGGGCGAACTTTGTCAGAATTCAGGTTTCCATTTACAGTGTTCTTACTGTTTTGTTATATTTTAAAAAAAAATTTAATGTTAATTTTCTCTTTTTCAGAGTTATTTAGGGAAGCTATTTATATTTATTTTTCCATGTATTTATATATTTACTGAAATATATTTGACTTACAATATTATATTAGTTTCAGGTATACAACATAATGATTAAGTATTTTTACAGACATCATACAAAGCTATTATAAAATATTGATTATATTCCCTGTGTTATACATTACATCCCTGTGACTTATTTACTAGTAGTTACAAAATAATTAGGTTTGCTTATTAATGTTTTGGTGTTTTATAAATAAATGTTTATATTTGTATTTAACTTGATATTATAGTTCAATAATGTGCTTTGTATTTTTTCTTAAATTTATGAATATTTTTCTTCTGTACTAAGTTTTTGAGTTTTCAATGGGAGTTTCAATGAAATATGTAAATCTTATTAGTCAGGTAAAAAAGTAATAATCCATATAGTGCTGGTGTGGCCCTAAAAAGTGAAAAAATAAAAATCATTTTAAAAAGTCCATTGGCATAATGAGACTCTTAGTGTCTCATTATGCTCATAGGATAAGAAATAGCAGTTGTTTACCAAACCTTTCGAAATAAGGAAGAGCCATTGGTTAAATCATAATAAGAACATATCTATGAAATGTTTATGAACGCTGACTCGAGAATGGCGTTTAGTAATTATTTTTATTTCAAATAATTAAAGAAGGCACTTACGTCTACTAACAGCAGTATATTATACATTATTCTTTCACATTTTTTATCTGTGATATAATACAATAAAATAAGATTTGTTTTCTTGCTTCTCCAAATTATCAAAATTCTTAAATAAGATACTTTCTTTGCACATCCATTTGTCTTTATTTCCTTCTTTCCATTTTTTAAAAGTGGAGTTTTAAAAAAGTTAAATCGATTTGTACATTTTGTGAATTCATAAGAGTTCTCTGGTTGAAGATGGCTTTGTTGGAATAAATCAGGTCTGGCTGATCCCTGATAAAATATTTGGCATACTAGCCCAAGTACATGTAGGAAATTTTCGCTCTGGGCCCTTTTGAATTAATCTTTAGTATCTATGGTTTGGGCTTTATAGAACAAAATTTTAGCAGTGCAGAAGCTTCCTTTTCTTTCCAAGGTAGTGGATGCCATAAATCACAGTTTCCCCGGGTTTGGATTTTATTAACTTTAGATAGAAATCTTGTCAAACATAAGGTTTCCACTTTTTATTTTTGATAATCAAAAATACTTAACACTTGTTAGCTTCATTTTTTAAAGGAAATATATTTTTGGAAATTCAGATGTTTAATTGAAAGGAATGAAATAGAAATTGAAAATTTTAAAGTTAATTCTTTTTATATATACCCTAGAAATTAGAAAAGATAAACTTATAAATTTAGAATGAAGGATAGTTCTTTGTACTGAATGGCATTTGGCCTTGTATTAAAGTTAAAATTGTCAGGTAAATATGTGACTCCAGTTATATATGAATTTGTATTCAATATTTAGGACATATGTATATTAAAAATAATGTTTATCAGAAATTTAAATTGATCTAGGCATTCTCCTTTATTTTTATTTATTGAATCTGGCAACTTAAATTTAAGTGTGCAACTTATTGATACACTTACAAACATTTATTTGCAGTTAAGCATTTGAAAATGATCATTATAGAACACAAAGCAGAACTAGACATAACAACAATCAACAAACTTGTGAAATGATTGATGGTTTTCCTAAAATAGTACCTCATATGCCCAAATAGCTCTCTTTATGCACATTTCAAAGTTGTTTTATATGATTATATGATTTTATATGATTATAGAAATATAATCTCGCATTACATATATTTCAAAGTTGTCTTGCTTTTGAAGGCAATAAAGTAAGAAATAATTCAAAATAAGATCTTAATAATATGATCAGATACAAAAAAGTTATATAACTATATATTCAAATACATCTTAAGAATAAATGTAGATAATTAAGAAAGAAATTTTCAAAACTAATGATAAAAGATGAGTTGCTATGCCAGAATTAAAACAATATGATACTGACTTAAAGACTAGAGAGGCAGGATATGAAAAAAATACTCTACATTATAAATCATCGAGACATGTAAATCAAAACAACAATGAAATACCTTTACGCACATTTTAGAACGGCCAAAATCTAGAACACTGATGGCATCAAATGCTCACAAGGATGAGTACAACAGAAACTCTCACTTGTGGGAGTGCAAAATGGTACACCCCTTTGGAAGGCAGTTTAGTGGTTTCTTACAAAACTAAATATAGTCTTAACATACAATCCTGCAGTTGAGTTCCTTGGTACTTATCCAAAAGAGTTGAAAATTTATGTTCACAAAAAACCCTGCACACAAATACAGCTTAATTCATAATTGTCAAAACTTGGAAGGAACCAAGATGTCTTTCAGTAGGTGAATGGATAAATAATTGTGGTACATTCAGACAGTGGACTATTAGTCATTGCTAAAAAAAAATCAGCTATCAAGCCATGAAAATATATGGGGGAAATTTAAAGGCATGTTACTAAATGAAAGATGCAAATCTGATATGGCTACTACTGTATGATTTCAACTCTAACATTCTAGAAAAGAAGCACTGAGGAGAAAGCAGAAAATCAGTGGTTGCCAGGGTTAAGAGGGAAGGAGGGCTGAATAAGCAGAGTACAGAGGATCTTTAGAGCAAGAAACTACTCTGTATGATAATATAATTTAAAATTTACCTTTGTCCAAATCCATAAAGGTACATGGTGCATAGAGCAGAGTGAGAGGAGGAAGGAAGGATCCTGGATATGAGCTCATGGAGATAACAGTGGAGGGGAGAGGAAACACTACGTGAAGGGCCTTAAAGTTTACCAAAAAGACATTTTCTCTGTGAAAAAAGGGCAACGCTGAAGAATGATTCACAAGGCAGTGACCTGAGCCTGCATGTGGTTTAATAGGATCATTGCAAGCAAGGAAAAGAAACTGTTCTTTAATAGCAAGGGAAGATGTAGACAGCCTAGTAAGGAGGTTATTTACAATAATCCAGGCAAACTATGTTCTCTTGACCCATGTCATAACAATGAAGGACCTGAGGGGCGATCAAAATTTGAATACATTTTTTTTTGTCTTTTGTCTTTTTAGGGCCTCACCTGTGGCATCTGGAGGTTCCCAGGCTCGGGGTCTAATCAGAGCTGTAGCTGCCAGCCTACATCACAGACACAGCAATACCAGATCCAAGCCATGTCTGCAACCCACACCACAGCTCAGAGCAATGCTGGATCCTTAACCCACTGAACAGCAAGGCCAGGGATTGAACCCGCAACCTCATGGTTCCTAGTCAGATTCATTTCCGCTGCACCACGATGGGAACTCCAAAACTTGAATACATTTTGAAAGAAGAAAAAAATTTCTACTATAATAAATTTGGGGAGAGAAAGAGAGAGAAGGAGAGAGAGGGAGAGGAGAAATATCCTTTTAGGAGCTCAGTTCCACTATATTAGTTTTGAAATTAACTATTTTTATGTAAATATATTTGAAGTTCTATGATCACCCCTGTGTTTCACAAGAAAATATATAAAAATGAAATCTGGAATTTGACATGGAATTTAGATGTCTGATTTGTGTGACAAATGCAAAGTTGAGGAATTTGGGGATGTGTAAATGGAATTAGAAGCCATAGAAGAGTGGTGATAGCAGCTTCCAGATTTTGATGTTCTACTATTTGGAAAAGGTACTATAATTATTTAAAACTGTCCCATAAGATAGACTTAAGAACAATGAGAAGAACTTATAAGATGACAGATTTTGGCTCAAAATAATGAAAAAAAAAAAGAAGGATAACAGTTCCATAATATTGGAAGAGCCATATCTTGAGTCTGTGCTATTAGCAGTTCATCCTGAATGTGAATGATTATCTCCCTGGAATAGTCTTGGATTGGAAGAGATGTGAGATCTTTAACATCCTGTTAACCCCACGTGAGAATAAAGTAGAAAACACCTTTCATTGCTTTCACTGTTGTTTCCAAGTCATTTATTAAACACACTTAAGCTCCTTGGCTGTCAATGAATATAGAAAATATATCAAATTATTTTCAGCAATATGTGGCTAAAATGAGATCTACTACAAGTTAGTGTGAGTTCTAGTTTTATCAGATGACTCAGGTTCAATAAACCACATTAATCTATTTGCTTGATTCCTAATGAGTTAGGCCATTTTTTCTGAAATCTGTATAAAAGTATGATAATTGTCACCCAAATATAATTACTGTTGCAGTTCTTTTCCCAGGTGCTGCTGTTAAAGAAGGTTATGCCTTCTAGACTCAGAACTGTCTGAAATCTGTTTTGTTAGTTCTTTCTAGTCAGCACTATTTAGCAATTTTAATCAAAGATAAATATTATCTGGAGGATATTGTACCCTTTGTTCTCCATTTTAAAATGTGCAAATATGAAACACTTGTTTCTATTTTTTTGCAATTATTAACTTTTTCTTGAATGAAAAGATGATTACAGCTAAATGCCCTAACGCTTGTCAGTTAGGAATTTAAGACTGCCTGAAGCAATCTGAAACTACTTGAACTGCTTTGGGCTATTTTAGAAAATAATTTGATACACTTTTTGGTGTATTCTAGAGGGGTATGACCCTTTTCCTTAATGGCTAAAACTTTAACATGAGTACTTTGGTATGGAGTTTGGTATCCAGTATGAAGAAATAGGTCATTAATAAGCATGGAATTTTGATTTTCCTTTATTTTCTTTAAATTATCAGTGTTGTAAAATACACATATGTCAAAAAGCTGTTGCTTCCATTATTTTCAAGACACTCTTCATTATATTACTTTCTGAGCATCTTGCTCTGCAGTTAGTTTTCCTTCTTAAAATCAGAGCTATACTTGACTGATAAGGGAAGACTTGAGGCATTTTTATCAGCTTACACTTTGGCAGGACAGACTGCTGTGACAGGTATAAAAAGATACCCCCTAAATGCTGATTCTCCTTGCACAATTGGTTCATCATTTTGACAGACAAATCAACCCAAAAGGCAAGAAAACTATTTTTGGATAGTGGTAACTTTTTTTTTTTTTTTTTGACAGCGCATACCATCATTGTTGTTAAAACCAGTTGGAAATACAGACACAAACCTATAGTGTACATTTGTTTTATCTGGCAGAGCCAGAATAATTGCTGTTATATGGCAGCGTATTCACCTAGCTAATTCTATTATCAAATTTCTCATAGCCCAAAGGAAGCATTCACATGAAAAATGGTTCTCTAATTATGAGTCACAACGTTAACCTTTTCTACAAATATGGATTTTAAATAAAAAATAGCAAAGTATCAGGTTATACAACTTATTGGGTAAGCAGAGATGCTTTTTGAATAGGTGGGCTTGAACAAGGAAATTTATCTCTCTTTGCCTCAGTTTTCTCATCTATAAAATAGGGATAGTAATAATTACTCTTCTTATGTCAGTCACAGAGAAGGAGCCTAGGACATACCATATGTGAAAGTGCTGAAAAAAGTGAACACTTCTTTATGAATGTAAGTGTCCTTGCCATTATCATTATATGACTCCATATTACATTTCTCTCTTCAGAAATAACAGACACACTTTCTCTAAAGACAAAAGAATCTTTCTCACTCAGTCACTGGGACCACATTTATTTTGCCTAATGCAGTTAATCAGGGGAGTTAGAAAATTAGAGAAACCCAATAGGACAGGATGTAGTATCATACAGCTCATATGTTATAAAGAAAGGAAAGTACATGAGAGAACAAACTCAGGTGGAGTTAAAGAGAGAAGTGATGTGTGTGTTTGTATATGTGTGTGCATGTGATATTTGTAGTGTGGTGGACACAGAGTAAGAATCTGGAGCCATTGTCAGCAGTATGTATGAGAGAGTAATTGAGAGCAACAAAAGAGCCAGGACTAGATGTGATATAAGGTAGGTGAGTTGTACAGTATAAGATTGGATCACATCCTTATGTAAAATTTCACTATTTTGTTCGTCATGACTTTTTTGGCATTAATGTTGACTTTTCAATAGTGCATTGAAATGAATACAGTTTATGTTTATTATTGTAATTCTCATGACTACTTAAACTTTACACCTAAGCTCACACGTCATTTGCCTCACCCCAGTCTCTGCACTGACTTAGTGACAAACACTTAGAAAGGACTTTTAGAAGTTTTTTTTTTTTTGGATGGATGTAGAAGTGTAATCTCTGCTTAGCATTTTCCCCATAGACTTAGATCAAATAAAGTAAAATTGTTTCAAATAATTAGAGGTCAGATTGGCATGTCTTTGAATATGTCTCCATTTAAAGGTAAAAACATAAGCCAGCTTGTTTTTTGTTGTTGCTGTTTTATGGTATATTTTGTTTGTATGGAGTTGCCTAAGATATACTAAAAACTCCAACTTAGAAAGCAGAAGAAAATCAAATGTAGGCTTTATTTTCAAGTTGCATAACATCTTTTGTTAGAAAAAAAATCTAATTGTATCTTCATTCGAAAGAAAAGAAGGAAGGAAAAAGAAAAGGAGAAAGAGAGGGAGAAAATTCTTCTCTACATATTCATCAAGACCAGATTTAGAAATTCAAAAGTAGTTGACTCACGTAGCCCTGAATTGAAAGCTTCTGTGTTCACACTTCATGTGATGAGAAAGGGAAAGGAAAAAAATGGATAGCAGAATTTGAGCAGTTCTGGATCCAAACTCCACCTCATTTTTGACACAGAGGTTGAAGACTGAAATTAAAGCAGCTTATAGGTTCAACCCAATTTCTTATCGAGTGTTACTTAAGTTTCTTTGTGTGATGTTTGATAACATTCTAAGAGATGTCTAAAAGCTATCCATGAAGTGATGCTTCTCCAGTTCTTTACATTTATTCTTTACCTTTCCAATGGAAAAGAAAGTGAGACTATTAACCTCTATTTTATAGAAGGAGAATTTCAGGTTTGAAAAAGGTTAACTTGTTGGTGGTCCTGAGCTAGAAACTATAAACCAGGGTTTAAGTCTAAACCTTTTTGACCCCAAAGACAGTGCATTTTGCGTTGCTCTGCACTGTGCAGTTACATTTTCATTCCTACACCAAAGGGTCCTTTCACTTATTAGTGGACTTGATATTCTGCAGTAGGTGAATTGGCTAATCATTTCCTCCTTTCCTGACGTTCTCATTTCCCATGATTGGCTGGGTATTATTCTCTCTTCAAAACTTTTTTTCTCTTCCTTGGCCTTCTATCGCCAACTCCCTGGCTTTTGTTTATTGTTTACTTTTACTGCAACCCGAGATTCTCCCCTATGTTCTTTCCTTTTTCTCTCTACCTACGCTATTATTTGGCTGAGGACTTATCCTACCCTATAGAGCATGTAGAAGTACAATTACTGTTTCTATGCAGAGCCTTGATTCTCGAATTACAGACCACTTACTTAGTTCTGTGTATTCACCAGTATACTAAAGTTCCTAAATTTGCCTTTCCAAACTGAGGAACTGAGCAACCGAAACTGAGATATTCTTTACTTCATCTCTTTTGTTGCAACTGTATTCCCTATATCAGTGATGGCTGTTAGCTCACACAATCAATGCAGGAAACTGAGCATTGCTAATCCTGAATCTTTCATCCTAGAAATTTCTTCAGCGATTTCATTTCTTCACAGCCTTAAAATAAGTGCTTTTTTTGAAAGGCACAAGTAACTTCTAATTCCAGTGAGGATTAAAGGGAATATTTCCCAAATGTAATATTTGACTTATCACAACCAAATGAAGGATGCCTTTTTTTTCTTTTTTCTTTGTTTTTGCTTTTTTTTTTTTGGCTTTTTAGTGCTGTGCCTATGACATATGAAAATTCCCAGGCTAGGGGTTGAATCAGAGCTGCACCTGCCTAGGCCACAGCCACAGCAATGCAAGATCTAAGCCTCATCTGCAGCCTACACTGCAGCTCACTGGCAATGCTGGATCCTAACCTATTGAGCGACCTTTAATTTTATTTTTTTTTAATTTTATAATGATTTTTTTTCCATTATAGCTGGTTTACAGTGTTCTGTCAATTTTCTGTTGTACAGCAAGGTGACCCATCACACATACATGTATACATTCTTTTTTCTCACATTATCATGTGACTAGATATAGTTCACAGTCCTATACAGTAGGATCTCATTGCTTATCCTTTTATTTTTTTTTATGGCATTTTTGCAATAAAAGTGAAGCCCAGACCATGACTTAACAGAAGGATCTTTGTGACAGCTGGAATACTTAGTAACTCAAGAGTATAGCAGTCTCACTTCTGGTTTCCTCAGGCTGCCGTTTGTTGCTTGGATACCTGCACATCCTTGTTTCTGACTGTGCTCTCTGTGTGGGTCTCATGTCTAACACCCAGCATGCAGGCACGAAAGGGAAATGTGATGCTATCACTCCAATGACAAGCTGTTATTTGGAACTAAGGTCTTTGACTTGGGTAACTCCAATTAATTTCTTTGTTAAGGGAGGTTGTAGATTTTAATAGAGCCTGAAAACTATTTAAAAAAAAAATGTTCCCCAGGCATTTTTTTTCTGAAAATGTGAAGGAAATCACTCTCTCACCCTCCTTACACACAGAATTGCTAGAAAACTTTAAGGGTGAGTAGTAAAAAAAAAAAAAAGAGTTGTAAAATAAAAAATTTCAAGCAGTGATTTGTCTGGTGTATGGAGTAGGCATGGGAAGTATCTGGGAGAAATATTAGCAAGGAATAAATTATTAGATATGGGATGGAAATGTATGTTATTTTTATGACTTACTCCAAAATCTCTCTAGTCTAAGAGGCAGGATTCTTTCTCTAGTCATGAAGGCTCACTCCTCGGGACAGAGCAGAAGGCAACATGCCTCTCCCACAGATATCTTACTTCTGCAGCAAATATGTATGTATATGCTAATGAGATAGATCTTTTTAGGGGTCCTGATGCTGCTGATAAAAGAGACCCTGTTCCAGGACCATACATGTCTAGGGTTTAGTGGTCTGGGAAGAGGCAACTAATATGGGCTGCCCACCAGTTCATCAACCATTTCTCAATTTCGCCCATGAATAAAGCTTAGATTCAACTTGATTCCCAACTTTATTCCTGGCTGCAGCATTGGTTACAAATAATGGAATACTTGTATCTTTCATTAGACCATATGAGCTGTGAAGACAAGGATTTGCTTAAACTTGATTTTTTAGAAGTTGTTACAATGCCTGAAAAATATTAGACAGTCAATAAATGTTGCTAATCCAATGGCATTAGCTAAGCTGCTATGAACTTATTTTCAAACAAATTTCTGAATTTTTAGTTGAAAATAATATTTATTTCCAAATAAATAAAGATTTAAAAAAATAAAGAGATTAATCCCAGTTGAAATACTTAAATACAAATCTTCCTCTGCTTACAATGGAGTTATTTCCCTATAGCCCCTTTGTAAGTTGAAAATATTGTAAATTGAAAATGCATTTAATAAACTTAACCTACCTAAGATTGTATTTAGACTTACCTACCTCAAATGTACTCACAATACTTTCATTAGCCTACAGTTGGAAAAAATTATCTAACACAAAGCCTAGTTTATTTAAAGTGCTGATTTCTCATATAACTTATTGAATACTATAGTGAAGTTAAGAAAAAGTGTGGTTGTCTGGGTACAGTTTGGTTGTAAGCCTATCGGTTGTTTACCACAGTCATGATTCTGTGACTGCCTGGAATCTGCTGCCCAGCATCATGAGAGAAAATCATACCATATCTTGCTAGCATGTAAAAAGATCAAGATTCAACATTTTAAGTAGTGTTTCTATTGAATGTGTATCACTCTTGCACCACTGTTACATCAAAAAATCATTGTCAAGCCATCATAAGTCAAGGGGCATCTATACTGAGAAAAGTTAAAAATGTATTAATTTCCTAGGGCTTCCAAAACAAAATACTACAGACTGGTCAATTTAAAAAGCAGAAATTAATTTTCTTGCAGTTCTGGAGGCTGGAAGTCCTAGAGCAAAATGTCAGCAGATTTGGTTTCCCTAGGACCCATAATTGGCTGCAAATGGCCACCTTTCTGTGCCTTCATGTGGTCTTTCCTCTGTCTCAAGCCTTCCTTGTCTTTTGTCTCTTTAGGGCTGCACCCACGGCATGTGGAGGTTCCCAGGCTAGGGGTCGAATTGGAGCTACAGCTGCCGGCCTATGTCACAGCTGCAGCAGTGCCATATCCAAGCCACAGCCACAGCAATGCCAGATGCAACCCAAAACCACACCTCATGGCAACACCGTATTCTTAACCCACAGAGTAAGCCAGGGATAGAACCTACAACCTCATGGTCCCTACTCAGATTCGTTTCACTGCACCATGATGGGAACTCCTCTTTCTTTTTTAATAAACACATCAATCCTGTTGGATTAGGGCCCAAACCCTTATGACTTCACTTGACCTTTACTACCTCTTTTAAAGTCCCTGTCTCTAAATCTGATGCCATTAAAAATTAGGGATTTTACAATGCTCTTAGTTTGTTTAGGTATATTTTTATTCAGTTATATTCATATTCATATTCAGGTATATCCACATTTACTCATTCAGAAATGAAATATTTCCCCGTCTCTATTTTAAAATATGCTTTATAAACTTTCTATCTGAAGACATTGTATCTGCTACAGTCTTTTTGATTGTTTTATAACAAATACAGTTAAACAGACATATTTAAGTCACAAAATGAATATATGATGTACTACACTGGATGTAATTTCACAATGTCCATACTCAGCAGAGGAACTGCAAACAAAAAGATGTGACACTTTGAATCAAGTGTATCATTTTGTTAAAGATGCCCTATATCACTTTTCATAAATACTCTCTTACCAAAAAAGTAAATACCTTTGTCTTTGTTCTATCTGAAAATTCCATATATAAGAAAGGCTTGCTTAGTTATCCCCAAATAAGACTTACATTATTATTTTATGATGAAAATGACATGTGACATGTTCAATTGCATAGTATTTGAGGAAAGCTTGTCTTGACATTTTATGAGTAATGACATTTATAGAGAATAAAAAAATTAAAAGCTTTATTGTTTTGTTTTCTCAGATTTTGGAAGCATTAATAGAGGCTTCTGAATCAATTTAAAGCCGGCAAACACAGACGTTTAGATATTGCAAAGGCTAAATGGATTTAGTTTGCTTAAATTTCCAAACATTTATTGCATCCCAGATTGTATACAAACAAGAAAACTGGCTTTTTAAAAAACACACAAGCAATAAATGTATCAATGGAAGACCCCATAAAAGCTTTAATTTGTGATAATATTCAACGTATGTTCAGTAGAAGTGTCTTATTGTAAATGTCATACAAACACAGCCTTATCTAAGTGTTGATTTGCCAAGTTTTATATTATGTTTCTTAGTTCATTAGAAGAATTATAATTTTTCTTTAAAACTAAATAGAAGTATTCCTGGGTGAGCCAATTTGTAAAAGGCACAGAGAACTGATTTCCTCGGCAGTTACTTAATTCTCTATATGTGAATTAGGTCACTTTGCAAATAATTAACTCTTGTGTAAATGCATAAAATAAATCTATAATAAATAGATTACATGTAAACAAGCCTATTACAAATAAAATCTCAAATCAGTGCCACAGTTAGTAGGCATACTCTGTAGAATCATTTGCACAAAATAGGAGGAAAGTGGTTATATTTGTTACTATTGTAATTAATATTACTTATATCATTTTCTATCCTTGAAATAAGACTTTGATGTAGAGTGTAACATTCTTAATTAGTCATCAAAGTAAATATGTTTTTTAACTATCTGCAATATCGCTTGTGAAAAAATGAATTGAGATGCAAATTTAGGTCTTATATTTATTATTTATTATTAGGTCTTATATTTATAATATAAGGCATCTTATATTAATTTTAATACCTTGTTCATGATTTGCACTGGACAGATCCATTCAATAACAATTTGGCATGGCACACAGCATACATACCTACGTACATATTAGTCTCCATGTTTATTTCAGAGGATCTGACCCTCTGGACAAGCACCAACTTTCTAACCAATATCCCAATTGCCTGACCCCAGTTATAGTTGAAATCAGACTCCCCAGGAAAAAGAAAACAAATATGCGCACAACAAACAAAATATCAAAGAAACCAATGCTGATTTCTGTTGCCTTTCCCTGATTAAATAGTTTAGGCAAAGTGAAATGCTGCTCTCAGTTCAGGGTCCATATTAGGAATAATTAGAGAGTTTATAAAAATCAATACAAGCACTATTTCTATTCCTGTTTTTTTCCTCTCAAATGCACATATATATCTACCTCTTCCTTGCCCTGCCACTCCTTGGTAGCTAAAAAGTATATTTATCATCATGAGTAGCTATTTTTTATTTAAATTAACCAAACCTTCTTGGTTTCTTCCCTCAAGTTCAAAACCATGAACTTTTCATTAAATTTGAGCCTTTAATACAATGACCTTGTGCTTTTATCTTACTGGCTGAAAGGTATGAGTCATTGAGTTATTAATTTTCATATATAACTAGAAAGAACTGTTTTAGAAACATGGTTCATAATTATCCTGTTTCATTTAATATTTCACAAAGATGAAGTTGATTCGTGCCACTGGTGAATGGTAAATGTATAAAAACCTTCCTGAGAAATCAGAATCCTACTCAACAAGTGTTCCAGATTCCATGTTATAGAGAATATAGAGCATATTGAGAAATATGCTCAAACTGAATTTTGCATAATTTCATTCTATAAGGAATGTTGATTCTTATTTAACTTAACATTAACAATTATTGTCTAAACAGGCAAGAAAAATTGCATTTTACTGTTTACTAGGAGAATTCGGTAGAATTATATGGAAGTTTGGACAATATGAATGTGGCTTATAAATTGGAAAAAGGTAATCTTACTAGGCAAGTAATTCATAAATGCAGAGCACAATGCAGCCTTTGAGGATACTGACTGTTGTGAACCAAACCTGAATGGGACCAATGTTTCCAAGTTGCTGATTTGGAAACATAAGGGGTTTAGATCACAAAAATGGCATTTTGAAACAAATTTGCCTTTATACTCTCTGGTCATAGCCTTGGGATATGAATCATTTTCCAAGCAACATTCCAAAACAAGGGAAATGTTCCTCACAAGATGAAAAACAAAATATAAAATGAGTGGAATGATAGGAAGATGTGCATGAAAAAAACATCCACATGTTGCTTATAGCATGTTTTGTGGTTACTTTTTTATATCAGCATAAAATATAAACATTGGAAAATGTGCCCCAAATATTAATAACTCTATGCTCCTTTAAGGAGAATTATGTAACAAAACCGATGACTGAGAAGTGACACAGCAAAAGCAAGAAGAGAAATCACAAGTTTGGTAGGGTGTGAGTGAAAGAGTTTCCTCATGAATTCCCCGAGCTGTACATTTACCACCTCTAAGTGTGGCTATCTACCTTTTGTCCATGTGTATTGTCTTGGCTGTTCTTCTCTAAATCAATGCTAAACTTATATTATCAAATATAGAGGAAAAAGAGGCAACATAAAATTGCAGCTGAAGTGGAACAATGCAAAACTCATGGAGAATAAAATGAAAAACTAGAAAAAATTTGCTAGGTTATCCATATTTACCAACTAACTGGTTAATAGATTAACTCAGAATATAATGATTTTATTTCTAGTTCTTATGCCAGCCAGCTATTGGACAAATTATATATCACCCATCAACTTCAATTTTTTAATCTGTTACAAGAAAAAGTTAAAATTATGGTCCCTGAACTTCCATTTAGTGAAATATTTTGTAAAGGTTTCAAATAACTCTTTGGATTGACATTGGTAGGAACTGTGGTCTGTATCATGAAAACAGTACAAATTTTAATCAAAACTCATAATGAATCTTTAAGATAATAAACTGTGATAAATAGATTTCCTTTGTTACTCTTTTTTAAATGTTGCTAAGAGGAAAACAGGTGAAATCTAAATTATAATCTCATGATAGTAAAATTTAATTAGAAATGATTTAAGACCCAGCAGAGGCTATAGAGGTGGACTAAAAATAAATAAAAGAGAAGGATGAAAGATGCTAGAAAAGTAGCCCTGATGCCATCCATTTCCCTCCTATAAGATTTTGCTAACAAATTATACAGACTGATGGATGGACTGAGATAAGAATCTCATAAATGATTCTGTTTTAAAACTAGATAAATAAGAATACTGCAGACTAATTTTTTTCTGAAAATTCAGGTGAGTTTTATTTTTTGTATGCATTAATTATGCTTTGATTTCTTGAGTGTGGCAAACATTTGGGGCATATCCAGTCTGCACATATTTTGAACATTTTATATATATGTGTGTGTTTGTATATTTATACTTACATAATTAAAATATTCTATTTTGAAATACTGGCATATTTATAAAGTTGTCAATGCCAACTATATGGTCATTAGTTGTTCTCCATGAAATAGTATTCAAAATAGATGTGAAAAAAACACTTGTGATAGGAAAATAAACCTGAATATAATCAAAACACAGAAGGTATTTAACTCATAAGCTCAGCTAGTGGTGTTTATTAAGATTGTCGAAGGTGAGAAACACTGTCACATACTATCCCATTGTCCAGCCCAAACTGCACTCATTTCTATATCCAGTTCCTCCTCTGAAGTAAGGACTGGAAATCATCATTGTCCTTAGAATACCTTCATATAGGTAGACTCGAGCTACTTCCATTAAAGTGTCCTTTGATATAGCCTTGACCCCTATGCTAGGGAATGTTTGGGCCCCTTCTGCTACTAACATTCTTTAATTTTGAGGAAGCCTTGACTCGCTCCAATGTGGGCTGAAAAATCAGATGATTCTTAGCCTCTTAGGCACCATAATATCTGTGAAATAGGTGAAAGTTGCTACACATTTTCAAGGTTAGATTACATATTTATAGTCTCCATTGTCATGTATTCCTTATATTTTATTATCATTTTATTCTTATGGTTACATATACCATGCATTATCTTTACCTCTAATATACTTAGAGTAATATACACAAACAAAAGACACACACATACACATTTTTGTATTCCCTAAATTAAATTTCTCAGGTGTATATCTCATTTTTCCAAACTGCTTCTAATCTCTGAAACATAACTTTTGTGTTCATCCTCACAAACATATAGTGAGACATCTACATGTACAACCTGCTGAAAAAATAATAGTAGTCAAGATTTATTGAACTTCAGCTCATGTGAGGATGTGTGATAAGTGATATTGACATTTCCATATGGCATGTGAAGTGAGTAAGGCTTTAATTAAGTAAGTGGCTGAAGGTTGAATACCAGCAAGGTGAAGGATGGATTTGACCATTAGACTTCAAGCCAATACTTTCACCGATTTGCAGGTATAAATCCATCATTTTGTATCATTCTGCGTATAGGTATTTATTTCCATTGAGAGAATCAGCAATGTATAGTTTAGACCTAATTTAACTTATCAATATTTTGTTTTGTTACTTTTCCTCAGTTGCTGTGAATGTGTGCCTCAGAGTATATAGTTTGTTCAATGTGCTGCTCACATGAATTTGATCAACAGCAGACAGCCTGCTGGCTGTGTGCGTAGTCATCATCCATGCACTACATATATGGTGTTCCACTTTCCTGCAATGTCCAAGCTTTTGTGTAACTGTACCCAGGCTTTAGCATCAATCAGATAAAAAAGATGTTGCCCCTTATTTTCCTTAGCAGATCCTTCCACTAGCTTATCTGTGCTGGCAAAATACGGACAGGTCAGAAGAGGACCTTGACTTCCAGGAACTCAAATCTAGTAGGAAAGAAAAGACAAAAGTGTAGATAGGTTAGGGAATAAAACAAAACAAAACAACAACAAAAGTGCAGTAGAATAGCATAGTACATGCCTTGAGGAAAAAAGGAGTCCCAGTGCCACCCTCTTGCCCCTCATTCCTTTACCTTGGATATCCATCTCAGAAGCATTTGACACTGCTGCTTTATTCCCTTGTAAATCCCCAGGCATATATTCCTAGAAGCAGGAACTACAGTGGAAGCTCTCAGGAGGTGCTCTTGATTTGCTTGAGGAAATACTTCCAACCATCCATGTTGAACTATTTCTGAGTCATGAGGACATTGATGTTATTGTGTTCCACCTATGAACCACCATCCTAAAACAAATATATAAATACAACGTTAGACAAAAATGCATTGGTTAAGCTAAACTAACATAGTCTGTCTTTGTCAGGCATCTTTGGTTTCATAAACCATCTGGGAGTGTTTACCCAGCCCTGATCTACTTACAAAGGGCTCAGATTCATGGGTACCAGGCACCTTCAAACAGCACATTACATCATCCAGCTCTGATGAGGACCTCTGCTCCCTCCACTTAACTCTTTTAAATATTTTAGTCATAGCAGTGCTTAATTTCATTATTATGCCTTAAAACACGGGCAACTTTTGTAAACCTATTTGTGTAGCAAAATGTTATACTGGGGGTGATCCTCAGAGCTTTCCTAATGGATTGACATAGTAGATATTTTCCTCCGTGCACTTCCTGTAGAACCCTTGTGTAACTCAACTGCATATTTTACCAAAACATATTGAAATGTTAGTTGACCTGAATTTCTTCCCTTTTCAAAGTAAGCTATTTGAGAATGACAGCTAGCTTCATTCATCCTTGCAATTTGAACACCACATCCAATGCCTATTACATACCAAGTACACTAAAAACCTTGAACTAACTATATTTGGGATAGATTTAGACAGAAGCACTCTGACTTACTAATAGTTCAGAGGATCCTTTCAATTTTATTTTATTTTATTTATTTATTTTTAAAGGTTCTACATTTTATTTATTTTTTTGTCTTTTCTAGGGCTGCATCTACGGCATATGGAGGTTCCCAGGCTAGGGATCTAACTGGAGCTGTAGCCGCTGGCCTACACCACAGCCACAGCAAGGCCACATCTGAGCCTCATTCTTCGAGCTACACCACAGCTCACGGCAACACTGGATCTTCAACCTACTGAGCAAGGCCGGAGATCGAACCCGAAACATCATGGTTCCTAGTGGATTTGTTAACCACTGAGCCATGACGGGAACTCCAGTCCTTTCAATTTTAAATTTTTGTTGTGATTTATATGTAAAATTTCCAAACTCTATGCTTTAGTGAGAAAAATTCTACTGTAAAAGCCCTAGTTCTACAATAAACAGCTGTTCAAAAGGTAGATATCTGAACCCAGTGAATGAGCTGCTCTCCATGGGTGCTTTGCTTGGAAAGCCGCATACCTTTGACACACCTCCTGTTCTGGCTCCATTTCTGATTGAGATGTGCCAGCATGAACCATCTCCCCTTATTGATTCCCAGCAGTTAACAATTACACCACATAGCTTGATCTTTCAGCCTTCTGTCCTGCTTGTAAACTTCAGGACAACGTGTGCTGAAATTGACCATCAGAGACATAAACATAGCTTCATTCACAAACAGTACAAACATATATACTATTCTCTGCCTTCTGAATTGTGTTTCTTCTTCACCTCATTTTTTAAATGTCATTGTTAAACTCTTTTTTTTTTTTTTTTTTTTGCTATTTCTTGGGCCGCTCCCGCAAGCATATGGAGGTTCCCAGGCTAGGGGTCAAATTGGAGCTGTAGCCTCCGGCCCTATGCCAGAGCCACAGCAACTCAGGATCCGAGCTGTGTCTGCAACCTACACCACAGCTCACAGCAACGCCGGATCCTTAACCCATTGAGCAAGGCCAGGGATCGAACCCGCAACTTCATGGCTCCTAGTCAGATTCGTTAACCACTGTGCCACTAGGGGAACTCCAAACTCACTCGTTTTGAGGAAAAATAAGAGCAATTTTAGTGAGTCTATAATGTTTTCCATAAGACATTGCTTATGTCATAATTTTTGGGGGGAGTAGGGGGGATTTTTGATGAAGGTAATCATTATATTTTTAAGTAAATTCTTTTGGATAAAATGTCATTGGAAAAGATGCCTCCCTTACAAAGAGTCTGACCATATATTGACAATATAACCTGAAGCTAAGGAATAAAATCAATAATTAATGGGATAAAGAAAATAAAGTTACTCTTTAATGTAGCAAATACCCAGCTAACTTTTTCTAATTAGTCATGCTTCTTTGTTAAGTATGTAGCAGAGATATAATGCAATCGTATTTACATTTCATTCTGCAATTTTGAGAAATTTTGAGAAGAAAATAGAGGTACTCTTTAATGTAGCAAATACCCAGCTAACTTTTTCTAATTAGTCATGCTTCTTTATTTAGTATGTAGCAGAAGTATAATGCAATCATATTTACATTTCATTCTGCAATTTTGAAAAGATACTGTAAAAGATTCTCATGGGGTCCAGAAAAAGCCTCTTAGACTTACTCTCCCTTCCCATTTCTTCTCTACTTCTCAATTCCATGAAGGTCCACCCTTCATGAATTATACAGGGTCGTACTTTCTAGGACTCTTCTGACTTTCCATCTTCTACAGTGTATACTCACCTTTCAGACTGGAATTCCTACTATCCTAAAGGACTTAGGTAAACCCAACCCCCATATCATCTAAAGCATCAACCTTAGTCACCATTAACCTACTTAAAATTGTAAAGAGTTGTGAAGGCAACCGTCTTCCTCAGGTTTAAATTCAGAAAAGGCTCTTTCTTAATGTTAATATTTCATTTAGTGAGTGGATTGAAGGAACAACACTCATCAAAGTAATGTAACTAGTATTATTGAACACATATGGCTTGTGTAATGTAATGAAGACTTCCATTCATCTTCCATCTTACTTATTTAAAGGAGGAAAAATTTATCCTGCACCAGATGAAATATTGGCAAGCTCTGTCAATTTATAGCTCAATCCAAGATAAACAAATAAGATCTATTTCCTTCTTAAGTATCTCCAGGTTTTCGTTGGTCAGTTGAAGAGAGTGGGGTTGGAATCTACTCTTTCTTCCTTAATCTCTTCTGTCATTTACAATCTACTTCAGAACATACCTGGGTGAAGGCAGGGAGAAGCAGATGAAGTCAAAATATTCTTTTTTCATGTCTACCGACTATCAGTTCTCAAAGAGATAATTTAAAAGTTAAATCATTGGTTTATAATTTTTTCATTACTTATTGAATTTCATTACATTTATAGGTGTACAACAATCGTCACAACCACATTTTACAGCATTTCCATCCCAAAACCTCAGTGCACCTCCCAACCCCCAACCTGTCTCATTTCAAAACCATAAGTTTTTCAAAGTCTGTGAGCCAGTATCCATTCTGCAAAGAAGTCCATTGTATCCTTTTTTTAGATTCCACATATAAGTGATAGCATTTGATGTTGGTGTCTCATTGTCTGACTGACTTCACTTAGCATGATAATTTCTAGGCCCATCCACGTTGCTGTAAATGCCATTCTTTCCTTCTAATAGCTGGTTTGTAATACCTTTTGAAGTGTGTCTTTTATTTGCTGAATTGATAAAATTAAATAGATTATTTCAAAAGATTAATTGTACCACTTTATTTAAATAAAAAATCCAGTATTTTTCCTTTTACATGTAACAACTTCTTCCCTCATTTTGCTGTCCTCCATTCAGCTATTTTTTTCCATTTTCCTTCTCTTCACTGAATATTGTTCTTGGCCTCAGCTGCCATTCATGCTCTGGCCTTTGTTCCCTCAGCTAAGGAGTCACCTTCCTTCTCTGAGACTCTAACTATGTGTAAGACTTTCTGGCCATGGGCTGTGAGGAGGATGTGAGGAGGCTGAGATTGAAGCAATAGACAGGACACAGCAAGTCATAGTTGAATGTAACCACATTGGAGACTGTCCCAGGAAAATGAAAACAGATCCAATTTAACATAAGGCAATGAGAAGCCATTTTATACATTCTTTTTTTTTGTCTTTTTTTGCCATTTCTTGGGATGCTCCCACAGCATATGGAGATTCCCAGGCTAGGGGTCAAATTGGAGCTGTAGCCACCAGCCTACGCCAGAACCACAGCAATGCGGGATCCAAGCCGTGTCTGCAACCCACACCACAGCTCACGGCAACGCCAGATCCTTAACCCACTGAGCAAGGCCAGGGATCGAACCCGCAACTTCATGGTTCCTAGTCGGATTCGTTAACCACTGAGCCACAATGGAAACTCCCATTTTATACATTCTTAAACAGGAAAGTTGTAATTTTCTTTAACATTAAAGATAACTCCTTTTTTTTTTTTTTTGCTTTTTAGGGCCACACCTGAGACATATGAAAGTTTCCAGGATAGGCTAGGGGTCAAATCAGAGCTTCAGCCTCTGGCCTATGCTACAGCCATAGTAATGCAGGATCTAAGCTGCATCCTCAACCTACACCAAAACTTATGGCAACACTGGATCCTTAACCCACTGAGCAAGGCCAGGGATTGAACCCACATCCTCATGGATTCTAGTCAGATTTGTTTCTGCTGAGTGACAATGGGAACTCCTGAGAACTCATATTTGAGCACTGATTTCTTTCAAACTTATGAAAATTTACTCTCAGTAATGATGCTAAGGTTCTCATAAAACAAAGATGTTATGGCATTTATAAGGTCCTAAAAAGAAATCAGAGACTTTTTGTTAATAATTTGGTATGGTATCTAGTGAACATTTTAAAAGGTATGATATGAAATAATTTATAGAAGATAAATACAATTCCCTGATGTTGATTGGAAAATACATAAATTATAAAATCTATTTTTTTCTTTCCTATTTTGCTGATATTTCAAATATATAGAAGATATATTTATGAATTATTAGGTATAATTATAAATCTATTCCTGCAATTAAATAAGCTTCTATCTCCTATTTCTCTGTGACTATAAAACACACATGAATCTATATTTATTGCTCCCAGAAAAAAAATGACAAACACAAAGACACATACATCTTTACTTAATTCTATTTGAAGAATCTCATGTTGCACTTGTTTTCTTCCTAAAATCTTACCAATGATAAGATTAATACTTTTTCTTATAATGTATAGGAAAATTTGAAATAGTTTAGTCTTTCAGAGTTAGAGATTTTCTCTCATTCTTTGTGTGGCTTGTTAAAAAGAAGTACAATTCTGTATTTCAGTAAGAATTCTGAGATCCCAAATAAAATAATATCATTTCAGCTTGAGTTTGATTTTTTTGTTTACACAATAGTGGCTATTTGTTTATTAATTGGTTTTCATTATTTTTAAAAAAAGTATTGTGATGTAAATATTCTGCTAAATAATAAAAATATGGCTCATTTCTGGCTTTTTTTATGTAGATGAGGATTTTTTGAGATCTATTGCATAGGTGGAGCACTTAGCCTTATATATGTAGAATAGTTATTCCATTACTGGAAGAGGGCATATGGGTACAGTGATACATCCAGACAGAATGAGAGATCTAGTGGCAGTGAGATGAACTATTCCCTTGGTTGCTTCTCTCCTAGAGAAATATATCAAGGACATCATCTGTGACTATGAAATGAAGAAGCTATGATGGAGATGTTAAGAGGCAAATAGTAAAGAAGCAAATCCTTTTTGAAAATGAGAGTGTTTTCACTAGAGAAAATTAGAAGGTTCATTCACCCATGATGAGAAATTGTGATAAATTTATCTTAGGTAAGTCAGAAGGGTCAACATTTCACCTTGAAATGCTCAAACACAGACATTGAGTAAGGAGAGGTAACTTTCAAGATAAATAAAGAGAGAGAGAGATGGGCCAGGAAATTGAAGGTGTGTACAAAGGAAAGATTGATTTTTTTAAGCCTTCATTCCTAGATGAAAAAGGAGGAATGTGGAACTCAGAGTGGAGATGATGGGCTCAGTGCATTAGGGGTTCCTGTAAGGGACAAAGACTTGTTTAGAAATTTGTTATTTGAATTAATTTTAGCCTTGATTTTAATTTTTATTGACATTTAACTATGACTACATTAACTTATTTTTATTTCATTTTTTCAGTGATTGCTCTGTGGACTGTATTACACATTATTAACTTCAGAGTCTGCTTAAAGTTTCTACTATACTATTTCATATAAAAAAATTGAAACACTATTTATTGCTCTCCCACTATTTGTGTGTCTGTGTGTATTAACCACGGTGATACAGAGTTATAATATTTGCTTTAAACAATTATATATAATTTAAGTAAATTAAGACAAAATGTATATTAAAAATCTTTTCCCATGGTTTCCTTTTCTGGTACTCTTTATTCCTTGCTACAAATCTGCGTTTTCTTCTGATGCCAATACTGCTCATATTGAAGAAATTCCTTCAATGTTTCTTGAAGTACAAGTCTGTTGTTAAATAATGTTTCTCAATTTTTACCCTTAAAATGGCATTTTGCCTTACTTTTGAATAATATTTCTTCTGTATAGTGTTTATTTGATTGTTTTCTAGAACTTGACAAATGTTGTTCCATTGTCTTGTGGTCTCTATTTCTGATGATAGGGCAAGGGTAGTTTGTATCATGATGCTATTTATGATCTACCTTTTTTTCTCTTGCTGATATCAGGATTTTTTATTTCATTTTTTATTTTTAGTACTTTAGCTACTATATGTCTGAGAGTATTTTTATCTATCATTCTTGAGTTGGGTTAGAAAGTTTATGGTTTTCATCCAATTTGAGAAAATATTCAGTCATTAGTTCTTTAAAAAATATCTTGTCCTATTTTATGGACTTCTATTAATATTGTCTGAATGTTCACTGAGGCTCTCTTCACTTTTTCTTTTCAATTTTTTCTCCCCTTTCTTAAAATTAAATGATGTCCAGGGAGTTCCCATTGTGGCTCAGTGGTAACGAGACTAACTAGTAATCATGAGAATGTGGATTCGCTCCCTGGCCTGACTCAGTGAGTTAAGTGTTGATGCTGCTCTGGCTGTGGTGTAGACCAGCAGCTGCAGCTCCGATTTGACCCCTACCTAGCTTGGGAACTTCCATGTGCTGCAGGTATGGTTCTAAAAATAAAGGAAGGAAGGAAGAAAGAAAGAAAGTCCATTACTTGGTCTTCAAGTTCACTGATCCTACCTTTTGCCATATTTAACCTTATCTTAAGCACTTTCAGTGTTTTTTATAGTTCAGATGTTGTAAATTTTAGTTCTAGACTATGCATGTATTCTTCTTTTTTCTATTACTGCAATGATATTCTCCATCTGTTCCACAATCATAATGTGTGTGTAACTCTTTACACCTAAAAACATAAAGTTACTCTAAGGTTTTATTTGCTAATTCCAATATATGGATCATAATCTGGTCGGCTCCCATTGAAAGTCACCTATCTCACTTGCAGAACTATAGTGTGAGAGATATGCTAGAAATACACAACAGCCAATCTAAAAGTCCTTCTGGAAAGTAGTGTCCTAGAACATTTGCTAATAAAGAACACAATTTACACTAGTGTTAAAGAGTTGAGGAGTTTGGGTCATCAAAGAAGAGTTGGATTCTTGAAGGTATATAAGGAAACTTTGATTAGTTCTCATGATATTGGGGAGAGAGTTGGATATTCAGGGCTAATTATCATTTCTTCCTCTCACTTGCATTTTTATCCAATATTTATAATTTAGAAAATGTACTCTTATAATTCCCAGTGACTGACTGCATGACATGGAAATTATGATCCCACTGTCTGACTAAGCAGCTAAAGCATTTGAATTCTGAAACAAGAAAGACCTTTCTCTGATGTAATTGCCTTTGTAGAAAAGAAAAGAGAGCTTTGTGGGAGAAGGATTGTTTTCAAATAAAACCAAAGTAATTTTCTTTGAGAAAGTTATTTACTGATGTGTAAATTGAACAGCTTCAAATATACAATTCAGAAGATATTTTGATGGAAAAGATTAAATGATTTTTTTCAGTGTTTTAAATAGATAACGTTCAAGTAATTAGTTTACCTAATTTGGCTGTTGTCATTTTCCTTGGGAACTTTGCAAACTTGTCTTTAAAATAAAGAGGGAAATAAGTTTCTATACTTTTTTTTATATATAAAGGTCTATGTGAGAGACCACATTTAATTTCAGCTCATGAATAGAGTTTTGCTATACTTCAAATACTAGGTATATTGAATAAACATACAGTCATAATTTTATGATCTAGAAGTTAATTTTATGAAGTAATATTTATGCTTAAGTTGAAGAATATCATTAAAGTTTGATGCATATAACTTTATATAGGACACAAATATGGGTATAGCTGTCAGTTTTAACAAGCCCATGTATTGGTTGATGTAATGTACAAAAACAAAATCTGTCTTACAAATGTATGAAAAGTAAGACAAGTCTTTTACATTAGAGAATAGAAAACATAAATGAAAGTTTAAGCCAGAAATGCTTAATTGATGAAAGAAAAATTATTAAAAACATTAACATTATTTCATTTTATCAATGTGTTTTATATGTTTCTTTTTTAATTACTTAATGAATTTATTACATTTATAGTTTTACAATGATCATCAAAATCCAGTTTTATAGGATTTCCATCCCACAACCCCAGTGCATCCCCCCAACCCCCAAACTGTCTCTTTGGAAACCGTAAGTTTTTCAAAGTCTGTGAGTCTGTATCTGTTCTGCAAAGAAGTTTGTTGTATCTGTTTCTAAATAGAAGTGTGCATGCCTGTGCATAGTATTATCAATCTATGTATTTTTATGACTAAACATTTTTTTTGGCTAGCCTCAGAGCATGCAGATGTTCTCAGGCCAAGGATCTAACCCACACCACAGCAGTGACCTGGGCCTGTGCAGTGACAACAGTGGATACTTACCCTACTGTACCACAGGGGAATGTCCTACGACTAAACATTTAGGGATTCAATTATAACACCAAGAGTTTTCCCGTATCTGAAAAATCTTGGTCCTATATTTCTCAGTACTTCCCTTATAAACTGTAACAAAGAAACAAAATTAAACACTCTGAAACCTTAGCTTTACTTAAACTACTAAGCCATTCTGTTTAAATGATTAGAGAATTGGAAGTAGATTCTGTAAAAAGTGGGCAAAGTTAATTAACATTTTACAAACTGAATGGTAGTGTTAACATGTTTTAATGCCTATCAGAGCCAAGAGAGATATTGAAACTATTTAACAACTAGTCTGACAATAGCACCAGCTAATAAGAATCAATCTACCATCTGATCAATATAGACACATGAACCAATCAGACAAGATGGCAGCTGGCAGCAAGTATCCAGGCTATACTAGTGTAAGAGGTAGAGTATCAGTCCAATAAGTAACATAAGACATAGATACTCATTAGGAAATAAGTGGAGAAAGACCAGGGAGCATGCTCAAGAAAGTAACTCTCTTTGAGTAATTTTTTTTTAAAGTAGAAAGATGGAAGAAAATATTTAATGAGAATAATCATTCCTAACTGCTTGTATTAAAGTTTATGATTTTTTCCTATTGAATTCCCTGCATTTTCAGTCCCCTTCACTTATTATATATATATTATATAACATATATAATATATATATAAATGGATTATGAGTTCTGACTTTTGTTTTTAATTGCCTTTAACCCTTACCCTCCTCAACCGTTCTGCCAACCCCAAAGCTGGAACTTCTTATATGATGTGTAAGATATACTTGTTCCCTGATTTTGGACAGTACCTCCTTGCTCATTTGTTCCCTGTTGGTTTCTCATATCTTAACCATGTTAAACTTCTGCCTTTATATCACAGTTCAAGATTCAAGATCAGAATTTCTTGCTTGATCTATTTTATATCCTGAAGCATATATCTATGAAAAAAGCAGAGTACATGAGTTGATAGTTTTCATATTTGACGCAAGAATGATTTTCCCTTTCACTTGGAGGAGTTATTTGCAGAAACTGCACATTTCCCAATCCTGCATGGGTCATATAGTAAAGGAAATAGATATGAAGCAAAATGAAGTATTTACCAGCACTGTTTTTGGCATTCTAGTTTAATATATGTTTTCTGATGATTTGGGATTTGATTGAGATCAGGTATTTTTGCAGTCTTCTTTTAAAGTGATTATCTTTTTTTTTGGAAAAATTCACTCATTATTCACATCTATTCAAATGTAGCTTTCAATCTGAAGCTGTTACTTATCTCAGTGATTCTGAGGTACTTTCTCTTTTGTGTTCACAGGGTACTTTGAACACAAAGTACCTACTGCAGCTATCCAGTTGTCATAATTGTTCACATGTCTCTCTCTTCCACTATTCTGTGCTGTCCTAGATGGAAGATTATATCACCTATATGTCTTCGCATACTCCTGCCTGTTGCTGTACGGATTAGGAAAATCGTGACCATTATTCCTCCCCTGAAGACACTTAAAAGTACATTCTGAGAGAAAAAAACAGAGAGAGTTACTTACATATTTGTGGAAGAAGTTCTTAGGGATACATGGAAACCTACATATCGATTCATTGCAATATATATATAATTGAAATTTCATGACTATTTCTTATTTTATTGGTGTGAATTTACAAAGATATTTTTGGACATTCCAAAGAGTAAGCTATACAACATTGGAAAAAGACATTCTAGTTAAAATAAAACAAAACAAAACTAAAACAGAAACACCTAGGAAAGAAACCTAAAGAATGAAGAATAATTGGTTGCCTGGGTATCAGTGTAATTTTACATGCATGAAACAGACTGGTCTTTGTTATAATGACACAAGAGACATCAAGCTATAGTAAAATAATCTCAGGATGTGATTTGGTTACCTGAGATCATTTATTATTTGATCCCTAAGATTGTTGTTTCCTCAAGGGAACTTAAAATTAATTACTACAAATTCAAATTTAAGGAATAAAATATAGAAGGCTGAATAGAAATAAAAACGTTTCCAACTACTATTAATGTAGTGGTATTCAGAGTTCCCATCGTGGCACAGTGGTTAACAAATCCAACTATGAACCATATGGTTGCGGGTTTGATCCTTGGACTTGCTCAGTGGGTTAAGGATCCAGTATTGCTGTGACCTGTGGTGTAGGTTGCAGATGCGGCTCGGATCCCACGTTGCTGTAGCTCTGGCATAGGCCGGTGGCTACAGCTCTGATTAGACCCCTAGCCTGGGAACCTCCATATGCCGTGGGAGCGGCCCTAGAAAAGGCAAAAAAAAAAAGTAGTAGTATTCAATGTATGGGTCATGGGTAGTGTTTTTGTTTGTTTTTTTGTTTTTGTTTTTGTTTTTGTTTTGTCATTTTAGGGCTGTCCCAGTGGCACATGGATGTCCCCAGGCTAGGGGTCCAGTTCGAGCTATATTGCAATTAGCAGATAAAACCTTAAAGTAACTTTATTTTTTTTTTAGGTTTACGGAGTTAAACACACGCACATTATGATTATGGAACAGTTGGAGAATCTCAGTGGAGTAATAGAAAAAAAAAGAAGGCATACATATTCTAGAACTAAAATTTACAACATCTGAACTGTAAAATACATTGAAAGGGCTTAAGATCAGGTTAAGTATGGCAAAATTAGTATCAGTGAACTTGAAGATAGAGTAATAGACTTTATTTATTTATTTACTTATTTATTTATTTTTAGGGCCATACCTGCGGCATATGGAAGTTCCCAGGCTAGGGGTTAAATCAGAGCTGCAGCAGCCAGCCTAGGCCACAGCCACAGCCACACCAGATACCAGCCGCATCTTCAATCTACACTACAGCTCATGGCAATGCCGGATCTCTAACAAACTGAGTGAGGCCAGGGATCACACCTGAATCCTCATGGATGCTGGTCAGATTCGTTTCTGCTGAGCCTTGATGGGAACTCCTGGTATTGCTTTTTAAAACAATATCATAGAGAGAGATACTGTCATGTAAACATTTTATAGTAGTCAGATGTTTTCCGAATGTTCTTAGAAAAAGGAAGGTAGAGAAGTGATAATTTTAACTTTTCACTTTACCACGATGCTTGAGCCTTATTAGTGGTCAAGATAGTTATGATGTACATTTACTATTTAACATTAAAGAGTGAATTATCAGGAATTCCCATTGTGACTCTACAGATTAAAGACCCAACATAGTCTCTGTAAGGATGCAGTTTTGATTCATTGTCTTTATCAGTGGTTAAGGATTTGGCATTGCAGCAAGCTGCAGCATAGGTCACAAGTGCAGCTTATATCCAGGGTTGCCATGATTGTGGTTTAGGCCTCAGCTAAAGCTCTGATTCGACCCCTAGCCTGGGAACTTCCATAAGGTGCAGACTTAAAAAGGAAAAAAAAAAGGAGTGAATTATCAGAAAAATAGAAGCAAAAATGTATTTGAACAGAAAGACAATAGCACTTAATATTGTGAAAGATAAGACAGATAATAAGTAGTATGTTTTTGCTTTAACAGTTGATATAATGCTATTTCTTCTTTCTGGTAGTATACTTCACTATGTTAGTAATCAAGGCCATTATTTTATTTTATTTTATTTTTTGTCTTTCCTAGGGCCTCACCTGTGGCATATGGAGATTCCCAGACTAGGGGTCTAATTGGAGCTGTAGCCACTAGTCTACTCAAAAGCCACAGCAACTCAGGATCTGAGCCGCATCTTCGACCTACACCACAGCTCACAGCAACGTCGGATCCTTAACCCACTGAGCAAGGCCAGAGATTGAACCTGCAACCATATGGTTCCTAGTCGGATTCGTTAACCACTAAGCCACGATGGGAACTCCTCAGCAGCATTCTTAAATACTAATATATGCCAGGCACACTGTTGGGCTGAAAATATGAAGACGGCCATTATTAATATTACAATAATATTATGTAATGAACTTCACTAATGGATAATATCTATCAGATTATATAAATATATATGTATGTTAAAGTTTACTCTTTTTTATTGTATTTAATGTCTTTAATGACTGACTAAAAGTATTTTTCATTTTTTAAGTACTTAACCAGAAAATAACTTCAGCATTAATCAAAGAAGAATGTGCTGTAATTTTTACAAGAACCTGACTGAGTTACGTGAATTCAGTGAATCCATCAAGAGTCTGAGACTTCTTTTTTTTATATATATAATGATTTTTATTTTTTTTTTTCATTATAGCTAGTTTACAGTGAGACTTATAATGGTTGGAAGCACACGCATAATTAACTACTAGAAAATCTTACTAAATTAGGGTAACATGAAATATTTTTCAAAATATAGAAAACCATATTCTATGAAAAATGTATTTTGACTAATAATGCATCTTTGGAACAATCCTCATTTTCTTGTTATGCAAAGGAAAGAATTGACATAGGTACGCTATTATATATAAAATAGATGTGGAACAAGGACTTACTGTACAGCACAGGGTAAACTACTTAATACTGTTTAATAACCTGTATGGGAAAAGAATCTGAATAGGAGTGGATATATGTATATGTGTATAAATGTTTTATTTTGAAACCAATACAACTTTGTAAGTCAACAATACTTCAATACAATTTAGAGTAAAAAATTAGGCAGAATAAGAATCAAGCTATCAAGCCATGAGGAGACTTGAAGGAACCATTAATGCAGTGAAATAAGCTGATATGAAAAGATCATACTGTATGATTCCAAACTTGTGACATTCTGGAAAAGACAAAACAATAGAGACAGTAAAAAGATCAGCTACTGCCAAGTGTTAAGGTGGGGAGAAATGAATAAGTAAAGCACAGAGAACTTTTAGGGCAGTGGAAACATACTGTGTGATATTATAATAGTGGATATGTGTCATCCTAAATTTGTCCAAATCCATAGGAGGTTCAGCACCAAGAGTAAGCCCAAATGTAAACTGTGGACTTCAGCTAATGATGATGTGTCAATGTAGCTTCATTGGTTTTAACAAATGTACCACTCTGGCCTGGGATGTTGATGATGGAAGAGACTGTGGGTGTGGGGGGCAGGCAGTAAGTAGACAGAAACTCACTACTTCTCTACTCCATTTTGCTGTGAACATTTACATATCATCTAGTGACTTAGTGATCAAACAATGTAGGACTTTGTGAATTTTGAATTTTAAAAGATTTTATTCTCATTTTATCAAATCTACCACTGTGTGAATGGCGATTAAGACTTCATGTTTTTTTTTCTATAACTGAGACTTTTTTTTTCTATTTTTTATTACTCAAATGAATTTATCACATCTGTAGTTATAATGAACATCACAATCCAATTTAACAGGATTTCCATCCCATAACCCAAGCACATCTCCCAAGCACCCAAACTGTCTCCTCTGGAGACCATAAGTTTTTCAATGTCTGAGTCAGCATCTGTTCTGCAAAGAAGTTCCGTCTGTCCTTTTTTCAAATTCCAAATGTCAGTGAAAGCATTTGATGTTGGTGTCTCACTGTATGGCTGACTTTACTTAGTATGATAATTTCTAGGTCCATCCATGTTGCTAAAAATGCTGGTATTTCGTTCCTTTTAATGGCTGACTAATATTCCATTGTGTATATGTACCACATCTTCTTGATCCACTCCTCTGTCAATGGACATTTAGGTTGTTTCCATGTCTTAGCTATTGCAAATAGTGCTACAATGAACATCGGAGTACATGAGTCTTTGTAAGTCATGGTTTTCTCTGGAAAGATGCCCAGGAGTGGGGTTGCTGGATCAAATGGTAGTTCTATTTTTAGTTTTCTGAGGAATCTCCATTCTGCTTTCACAGTGGTTGCACCAATTTACATTCCTACTAGGTACTAGGGTTCCTCTTCCTCCACACCCTCTCCAGCCCTTATTGTTAGTAGACTTTTGATGATGGCCATTCTGGCTGGTATAAGGTGGCATCTCATAGTGGTTTTGATCTGCATTTCTCTAATGGTGAGTGATGTTGAACATCTTTTCATGAGTTTTGGGGCATTTGCATGTCTTCTTTGGAGAACTGTCTGTTTAGATCTTCCGCCCATGTTTTGATGGGGTTGTTTGTTTTTTTAGTATGGAGCTACAGAAGGTGTTTATAAATTTGGGAGATCAATCCCTTGTCAGTTGATTCACTTGCAAAGATTTTCTCCCATTCTGTGGGTTGTCTTTTTGTTTTGTTTAGGGTTTCCTTTGCTGTGCAGAAACTTTGAAGTTTGAGTAGGTGCCATTTGTTTATTTTTGTTTTTATTGTCAATACTCTAAGAGGTGGATCTGAGAAGATGTTGCTGTTGTTTATGTCAGAGAGGGTTTGGCCTGTGTTTTCCTCTAAGAGTTTTATAGTGTCTGGTCTTATATCTAGGCCTTCCATCCATTTGGAGTTTATTTTTGTGTATGGTGTTAGGGAGTGTTCTCATTTCATTCTTTCCCTTGTGGCTGTCCAGTTTTCCCAGCACCACTTATTGAAGGGGCTGTCCTTTCTCCATTGTATCTTCTTGCCTCCTTTGTCATAGATGAGTTGGCTGTAGGTGTGTGGGTTGAATTCTGGGCTTTCTATCCTGTTGCACAGATCTATATTTCTGTCTTTGTACCAGTACCATATGGTTTTGAGGACTGTTGCGTTGTAGTATAGTCTGAAGTCCGGGAGCCTGATTCCTCCAGCTCCATTTTTCCTTTTCAGGATGTCTTTGGCTAGTCTGGGTCTTTTGTGCTTCCCAGAAAACTTTACAATATTGTGTTCAAGTTCTGTGAAAATTGTCCTTGGTAACTTGGTAGGGATTGCATTGAATCTGTAGATTGCCTTGGGTAGTATAGTCATTTTGATAATATTGAGTTTTTCCATCCATGAGTATGGTATATCTTTTCCATCTATTTGTGTTGTCTTTGATTTCTTTCATCAGTGTCCTATAGTTTTCAGAGTATAGGTGTTTGTCTCTTTAGGTAGGTTTACTTCTAGGTATTTTATTCTTTTGGATGCAATGGTAAACGGGATTGCTTCCCTAATTTCTCCTTGTGCTCTTTCATTGTTAGTGTATAGAAATGCCCTTGATTTCTGTGTATTAATTTTGTATCCTTGACTTTGCCAAATTCGTGGATGAGCTCTAACAGTTTTCTGGTAGAGTGTTTAGGATTCTCTAGGTGTAGTATCACGTCATCTGCAAATAGTGATAGTTTTACTTCTTCCTTTCCGATTTGGATTCCTTTTATCTCTTTTACTTCTCTGATTGCTGTGGCTAGGACTTCCAAAACTATGTTGAAGAGTAATGGCGAGAGCACACATCCTTGCCTTGTTCCTGATCTCGGCGGGAATTCTTTCAGCTTTTCACCGTTGCGAATGATGTTGGCTGTGGGTTTGTCAGGTATGGCCTTTTTTATGTTGAGGTATGTTCCCTCTCTGCCTACTTTCTGAAGGGTTTTTATCAGAAATGGGTGTTGGATTTTGTCAAAGGCTTTTTGCACGTCTGTTGAGAGGATCATATGCTTTTTATTCTTCAGTTTGTTAATGTGGTATATCACACTGATGGATTTGCGGATGTTGAAGAACCCTTGCATCCCTGGGATAAATCCCACTCGATCATGATGTACAGTCCTTTCAATGTATTGTTGGATGCGGTTTGCTAGTATTTTGTGGAGGATTTTTGCATCGATGTTCATCAGTGAAATAGGCCTGTGGTTTTCTTTTTTTGTGGTATCTTTGCCTGGTTTTGGTGTCAGCGTGTTGGTGGCCTCATAGAATGAGTTTGGGAGTATGCCTTCCTCTAGAATTTTTTGAAATAGTTTCAAAAGGAGAGGCGTTAGCTCTTCTCTCAATGTTTAATAGAATTCGCCTTTGAGGCCATCTGGTCCTGGACTTTTATTTGTTGGAAGTTTTCTAATCACAGTTTCAATTTCAGTTCTTTTGATGGGTCCATTGATCTTTTCTATTTCATCTTGGTTTAGTCTTGGAAGATCATACTTTTCTAAGAATTTGTCCATTTCTTCTAGGTTTTCTGTTTTATTGGCATATAGTTGCATATAGTAGTGTCTTAATGATCCTTTGTATGTCTGTGATGTCTGTTGTTACTTCTCCTTTTTCATTTCTGATTTTATTGATTTGAGTTCTCTCTCTTTTTTTCGTGATAAGTTTGGCTAAGGGTTTATCAATTTTGTTGATCCTTTCAAAGAAGCAGCTTTTCGTTTCATTGATCTTTTCTGTGGTTTTCTTTGTTTCTATTTCATTGATTTCTGCTCTGATCTTTATAATTTCTTTCCTTCTACTAACTTTAGGTCTTGTCTGTTCTCTCTCGAGCTGCTTTAGTTGTAAAGTTAGCTTGTTTATTTGATCTTTTTCCTGTTTCCTGAGGTGGGCTTGTATTGCTATAAATGTTCCTCTTAGAATGACTTTTGCTGCATCCCATAGCTTTTGGAGTGTTGTATCTTTGTTATCATTTGCCTCTAGGTATTTTTTAATTTCCTCTTTGATTTCTTCAGTGATCCATTGGTTGTTGAATAGCATGTTGTTGAGTCTCCACATGTTTGTGTTTTCTGCAGATTTTTTCTTGTTGTTGATTTCCAGTTGCATTGCATTGTGGTCGGAAGAGATGCTTGATATGATTTCAGTTTTCTTAAAATTACCAAGGTTGGATTTGTAGCCCAGGATGTGATCCATCTTAGAGAATGCTCCATGTGCACTTGAGAAGAATGTGTATTCTGTTGCTTTTGGATGGAATGTCCTATAAATATCAATTAAGTCCATGTGGTCTAATGCTTCATTCAGGGCCTGTGTTTCCTTATTGATTTTCTGTCTGGATGATCTGTCCATTGCTGTAAGTGGGGTGTTAAAAGTCCCCTACTATGATTGTGTTATTGTCGATTTGTCCTTTTAAGGTTGTTAGCAGTTGCCTCATATATTGTGGTGAACCTATGTTGGGTGCATAGATATTTGAAATTGTTATATCTTCTTCTTGGATTGATCCTTTGATCATTAGGTAGTGACCTTTTTGTCCCTTAAAATAGTCTTCATTTTAAAGTCTATTTTGTCTGGTATGAGTATTACTACTCCAGCTTTCTTTTGATCCCCGTTTGCATGAAATATTTTCTTCCATCCTCTCACTTTCAATTTGTATGTGTCCCTAGGAGTGACAGGTGTCTCTTGAAGACAGCATATATATGGGTCTTCTATTTGTGTCCATTCAGACAGTCTATATCTTTTGTTTTGGGCATTTAGTCCATTAACCTTTAAGGTAATTATTGATATGTATGTTCTTATTGTCATTTTATTAATTGCTTTGGATTTGTTTTTGTTGCTCTTTTTTCTTTCCTTCATCTATTGTTCTTTTCTGCCTAGAGAAGTTCCTTTAGCATTTGTTGTAAGGCTGATTTAGTGTTGCTGAATTCTCTCAGTTTTTGCTTATGTGTGAAGGTTTTGATTTCTCCTTCAAATCTGTATGAGAGCCTTGCTGGGCAAAGCAATCTTGGTTGGAGGTTTTTTCCTTTCATCCCGTCAGGTGTATCATGCCACTCCCTTCTGGCCTGCAGAGTTTCTGTTGAAAAATCTGCTGATAACCTTAATAGGGTTCCCTTGCACGTTACTTGTTTCTTTTCCCTAGCTGCTTTCAAGATTTTCTCTTTGTCTTTAATTTTGATCAGTTTGATTAATATGTGTCTCAGGGTGTTCCTCCTTGGGTTTATTTTATGTGGTACTCGTTGTGCTTGCTGGATTTGAGTGAGTGGTTCCTTTCCCATGTTAGGGAAGTTTTTGGCTATTATCTTTGGAATATTTCTTCTGTCCCCTTCTCTCTCTCTTCTCCTTCTGGCACCCCTATAATACGGATGTTGGTGCATTTAATGTTGTCCCAGAGTTCTCTGAGGCTCTCTTCATTTGTTTTCAATCTTTTTTCTCTTTTCTGTTCCACATCCGTGATTTCCACTAATCTGTCCTCCACCTTACGTATGCGTTCTTCTGCCTCCTGTATTCTGCTCTTAGCTGCCTCTAGTGAATTTTTTATTTCAGTTATTGTATTTTGCCTCTCTTCTTGTTTAAGTTTTATATCTTGTATCTCTTTGCTCAGTGTTTCCTGTAAGTTATCCATCTTTGCCTCCAGTTTATTTCCAATGTCTTGCATCATCTTCAGCATCAACAGTCTAAAGTCTTTTTCCTGGATGCTGAGAATCTCCTCCTTGCTTAGCTGACTTTCTGGGGTTTTTCCTTTCTCCCTCTTCTGAGTTATAGTTCTCTGTCTTTTCATTTTTATAGGTTTTTGGTGTGGTGACCTTTTTACAGATAATAGAGTTGTAGCCTCTCTTACTTCTGGTGTCTGCCCCCCTTGTGGCTGAAGTTGGTATGGGGGCTTGCTGTAGGCTTCCTGATGGGAGGGGCTGATGCCTGCCCACTGGTAGGTGGAGCTGATTCTAATCCCTCTGGTGGGTGGGACTGAGTCTCTGGATGGGATTAGAGGCAGCTGTGTGCCTGAGGGGTCTTTAGGCGTCCTGTTTACTGAGGGGCAGGGCTGTGGTCCACCTGGATTGTTGTTTGCCCTGGGGCTTCTCAACCCTGACTGAGGGTGGGGCCAGATTTTCCCAAAATGGCCACCTCCAGAGAAAGGCAGCTGCTGAATAATCCCAAGAACTTTGCCTTCAATGTCCCTCCCCCACAACAAGCCACATTCACCCCTGTCTTCCCAGGATGTCCTCCAAGAACTGCAGTCAGGTTTGACCCAGATTCCAATGAAGACCTCGCTCTGCCCTGGGACCCAGTGCACGTGAAAGTTTGTGCGTGCCTTTCAAGAATGGGGTCTCCTAAAAGCAGAGAGTTTTATTGTAACTGTATAATCATTGGTTGGCAAGGATGATGGAAATGGAAATATTTATTTAAGCAGGTTTTCTGATGAGTACATTCTATGATAGACCTTGAACCAACTTAACCTCTCTCTTTTCAACTAAAGATAAATTAGTCGAGCAAGCCTATGCACCATGTTGAATAAGAAAGAAGTATATTAATCCTATATGAAGCTAAGAGGAATATATATATATATATATATATATATATATATACACACACACACATATTTGATCTTATGAAACCTTAAAAGAGTATTGGGCCATCTCTTCTGCTTGTAACAGAGTCATGAATTTAGAGTCTTTGAAACTCATGGTATATGCCATAGGCCTTTATGTTCCAAAATTGGTGAAAGCAACAAAGTGTTTCTTAGCTTTAGGTTCAAATAAAACTATCTTCTATCTGCTAAATGCCAGGAATCTTTGAAATTCCTAGAAAGGCCAGAAGCTCTTTCAAGACTGCCTAGAATAATGCTGTGTCTTTAAGAGATCTTTTTCTCACAGTCCTGAATCTCCCAGCTAGATGCTGTTTTCTTCAGATAAAAGCATTTTTTTTCTTTTCCAGTAATGTTTTTTAGACCTTAAAATTAGCTCCCTTTAACTAAATTTTCTTTAACTGGTTGCACTAAACAAGGTACAATAAGGACAAAAGTGGATCATTCACAGTCGTTTGTGGCTGGTCTTTAATATACTATAAGACATATGTAAGATAAATACCACACACCTTTTCTTTTCTGATGTATAATCAATGCATTTTCATCCAAGAAGGTCTGAAATGAGTTTTAATACCTTCCTGTATTTTTCAAACACACTTTTGGATTAAGCTATAGCTAAATAACTTTAAAAAATAAAATAAAACAAACAAAACTCTTCTCAAACATGACATACGAGGAATGGGAGAAAATTAGAAGCAAGCACCAATGTTTCGTTGTAGATAAATAAGTACTTAGGAATGCCATATACAACATGATGATTATAATTAACACTGCTATATGATATATATGAAGGTTTAGAGAGTAAATCCCTAGAAAAAATTTTCCTTTTTATTTTATCTCTATCAGATGATAGATTCTACTAAACTTATTGTGGTAATCTTTTTGAAATATATATATCAACCCATTTTTCTGTATACTTTAAACTTATACAGTGATATATGTAAATAATACCTCAAAACTAGAGAAAAGAAAAAGACAGTTACCTATTTTTAACCAATTTTGACCTTTCCTTTTTGTGTCAGATAGGATATCAATTGTGAAGACTTTTTGTGAAAATGTGCAAAATTATTGGTATTTGTAAAGGAATAGACATCTATTTCCTGTTTGATATTATAATTAGCTGGCAATAACAACTTTTTTGTTGGACTTAATATAGCATAAGTTGAAGCCATCACAATAAATCTTCAGTAAGTATCTTTTATAAGATTGGCAAACATGAATTGCTGAAGTGAGTGAAGTAAAAATTAAATGTTACTCTGTGTCTAATATTCCATATTCATTTATTGCATGTTGGCCAGATGATAGGAACAAAATTTTAGGCACTGACTATATGAAGCCAGCATCAATAAGTAACACTTTACTTAGGGAAACAATGAATATGTATATATGATTATAAACAGAGGTACAGATAAAGACAGTGATAGATTTTGGATTAGATATAGAAATAGAGACATAGGTGCAGATAAAGTAGACATGTGACTATAGGTAATGTTGAGTATAAAAAGCATTAAATCAGTCTAAGAAGTTGTAGAAACATGGAAGCTAGTCCTATTATGTTGATAATTTTCCTTTTCATAGATCTGTTTTTGTCTTCATTATAAATTAGGGTAACCAAGTTGATTTACTAAAGAGAATTCCTAAGAAAAATTACAAAATCTCAAAGAATAAATGAATTATTCATATAAACATTTGTCATTGTTTTTTTAAATTATTCAAAGAAATACCCTGCTTTCTAAAAGTAGTTCTGTCTTCTTTTGCCTTTCAATTACTTAGGCTTTATTATACCTTATACTTATTTATGTCTTTACATCTCTGCCTGCTTCCAAGTCATAGGAACTGTTTGACTTACATTTCATTTATTTTTAATCCTGCCTTAACCTATTTTAGCAATGACCATAAGTTTTTTACTCAAGAAATATCTGATGAATGTAATAAAAATAATTTAATTTGATTTAAAAATCTCATTACTTGAAATGTTGGGAAAAATGTAATACATTTGGAAAATACATATAAAATTTAAGTTTTTTTAGTCAGTTATGGAAAATGCTATTCTATGGAAACATTAAAGGTGGTGTAAATATAGGATTAATTTTGAGTCATCACTTTACATAAGCACCCAAATTTCTGAAACTATGCTGCCAAATCAGGCAATTCCACAGCCATATTATAAAATAAGTGAAGAAGCTTTCCATTTGCCTGTTTATTAACTTGCAAAACATCTGGCTACCTTAATGCATAGTGCATTTGATCCCTTCTTTGTCAGTCTTTAAGATGAGCTGGCAATATTTAAGATGTAACAGAAAAGTAAGCACTATGAGGAATCAAAAAATATTAGGGACAATATGTAAATTCCCTTTGTGGTTCAGGGGTGACAAACCTGGCTAGTATCCATGAGACAGCAGTTTCAATCTCTTGCTCCTGCTGAGTGGGTTAAGGATCTGGTCTTGCTATGAGCTGTGGTATAGTTAACAGACACACCTCATGTCTGGCATTGCTGTGGTTGTGGGATGTGGTATCTGCAGCTCCAATTTAACCCCTAGATTGGGAATTTCCATATACGTTGGGTGCAGTTCTTAAAAAAAAAAGAAAAAGAAAAATAAAGAAAAAGAAAAATATTAGGGACAATAGTATCATTGAAAGTGAAAAAACTGAATCTTCTATCATGAATGGGTTTACTATTCAGGATTTAAAAGTAGTGCACAATTCTTTACCATATCATCAATCAAAGACTGGCACTGGAGAGATGAAATGTATTGAAAATTAAAGACTTGTTTGTTACTAGAAACCTACAGGCATGAACAATATCCATCGAAAGCAGAGAGATGCAGGATAAACTGGGGTTGGCAGAAATAAATATCTGTACAGATTATTAATGTTTCTTGTTAAATATGTTAGCAATATTACTTATTTTTCTTAATATTTATTTTTTATGTAGTTGAGAACAGAAAATATAAACAGGAATTCTAACTGAAAATTTATATTTAAATTTTTTTTTTAGAAAATGAGGTGTCTAGGAGTTCTCATTGTGGCTCAATGGAAAAGAATCTGACTAGTATCCATGAGGATTGCAGGTTCAATCCCTGGCCTCACTCAATGGATTAAGGATCCAGTGTTGCTGTAAGCTGTGGTGTAGGTCACAGACGTGGCTTGGATCCCACGTTTCTGTGGCTGTGGTGTAAGCTAGCAGGTGCAGCTCCTATTTGACCCCTATCCTGGGAACCTCCATATGCTATGAGTGTGGCCCTAAAGAGATAAAAAAAAAAAAAAAGCCAGAAAATAAGTTGTTTATAAAACACATCTTGGCTTAAAAAAATGCCAGTAAATAGATAATAATATTTCAGAAAATCATAGAAACTTTCTTTTCAAAAAGTTGCCCTTGATATTACTCAACTTAAATTTATACTTCACTCTTGCTTTTATCAGAGAACTATGACCGGAATGTTGATTCCATATCTTACTTAAGACATTCAACTCTCTCCCATAAGTGGAGGCAATGAAAGAGCAAAGTGAACCCATGGTAAATTGAAACTAATAAACTGGGGAGGGAGAGAGATTGGGAGGATTGCAAATTGGAAGATAAAGGACTTGAGATAGGTGAATATTCCACAACTTGTCACCTTTTTTTTTCATTTTTTATCATAGATGTAGCTTTTCACCTCTAAAGTAAGTCTAGTGATACCTTCTGAAATGAAAACACTAATGAAACAAAAGCAAGAAAACACACACGAACACACAGATCTCTCTCATGAACTAACAGAAGTTCAGCATTCCTTTAGAAAGTTTAAAAATCGCCACCAAGATCGGAGTTCCCGTCATGGCTCAGTGGTTAACGAATCCGAGTATGGACCATGAGGTTGCGGGTTCGATCCCTGGCCTTGCTCAGTGGGTTAAGGATCCAGCATTGCTGCGAGCTGTGGTGTAGGTCACAGACGTGGCTCGGATCCTGTGTTGCTGTGGCTCTGGCGTAGGCCAGTGTCTACAACTCCAATTGGACCCCTAGCCTGGGAACCTCCATATGCCATGGAAGTGGCCCAAGAAATGGCAAAAAGACAAAAAAATAAATCGCCACAAAGATCTAATATGTAAATACAGAATCAGTACAAAAATGTAAATAAGTTGTGCAAATATGACCTAGGCAGCATTTTCATAAGAATAAATAGCTAATGGGATTCCAGATTAAGATGGCAGAATAGAAGGACTGAAGCTCAACTTCTCTCCTAAAAACAACAAAATTCACAACTAAAGGCTGAGTAATCTCCACCCAAATGGACTGGAAACCTTAAAAAGATACCCTATACCAGAAGAAAAAGAGGAGGCCATAGCAAGAGGTAGGAGGGGCGATTTCGTGATATAAACAACCCCATACCTCCCGGGTGGGAAGGTCCACAGACTGGAAACTAAGTGGTTCTCAGAGACTCACCTACAGGAGTGAGAGTTCTGTGCCCCACACCAAACCCTCAGGTGCGGGAATCCGGCACTGGGAGAAAGAGCGCCTGGAGCATCTGGCATTGAAGGCCAGTGGGGCTTGTACACAGGAGCTCCACAGGACTGGGGGAAATGGAGACCCCATTCTTGAAAGGCACGCACAAACTTTCACGTGCACTGGGTCCCAGGGCAGAGCGAGGTCTTCATTGGAATCTGGGTCAAACCTGACTGCAGTTCTTGGAGGACATCCTGGGAAGACAGGGGTGAATGTGGCTTGTTGTGGGGGAGGGACATTGAAGGCAAAGTTCTTGGGATTATTCAGCAGCTGCCTTTCTCTGGAGGTGGCCATTTTGGGAAAATCTGGCCCCACCCTCAGTCAGGGTTGAGAAGCCCCAGGGCAAACAACAATCCAGGTGGACCACAGCCCTGCCCCTCAGTAAACAGGACGCCTAAAGACCCCTCAGGCACACAGCTGCCTCTAATCCCATCCAGAGACTCAGTCCCACCCACCAGAGGGATTAGAATCAGCTCCACCTACCAGTGGGCAGGCATCAGCCCCTCCCATCAGGAAGCCTACAGCAAGCCCCCATACCAACTTCAGCCACAAGGGGGGCAGACACCAGAAGTAAGAGAGGCTACAACTCTATTATCTGTAAAAAGGTCACCACACCAAAAACCTATAAAAATGAAAAGACAGAGAACTATAACTCAGAAGAGGGAGAAAGGAAAAACCCCAGAAAGTCAGCTAAGCAAGGAGGAGATTCTCAGCATCCAGGAAAAAGACTTTAGACTGTTGATGCTGAAGATGATGCAAGACATTGGAAATAAACTGGAGGCAAAGATGGATAACTTACAGGAAACACTGAGCAAAGAGATACAAGATATAAAACTTAAACAAGAAGAGAGGCAAAATACAATAACTGAAATAAAAAATTCACTAGAGGCAGCTAAGAGCAGAATACAGGAGGCAGAAGAACGCATACGTAAGGTGGAGGACAGATTAGTGGAAATCACGGATGTGGAACAGAAAAGAGAAAAAAGATTGAAAACAAATGAAGAGAGCCTCAGAGAACTCTGGGACAACATTAAATGCACCAACATCCGTATTATAGGGGTGCCAGAAGGAGAAGAGAGAGAGAAGGGGACAGAAGAAATATTCCAAAGATAATAGCCAAAAACTTCCCTAACATGGGAAAGGAACCACTCACTCAAATCCAGCAAGCACAACGAGTACCACATAAAATAAACCCAAGGAGGAACACCCTGAGACACATATTAATCAAACTGATCAAAATTAAAGACAAAGAGAAAATCTTGAAAGCAGCTAGGGAAAAGAAACAAGTAACGTGCAAGGGAACCCTATTAAGGTTATCAGCAGATTTTTCAACAGAAACTCTGCAGGCCAGAAGGGAGTGGCATGATACACCTGACGGGATGAAAGGAAAAAACCTCCAACCAAGATTGCTTTGCCCAGCAAGGCTCTCATACAGATTTGAAGGAGAAATCAAAACCTTCACACATAAGCAAAAACTGAGAGAATTCAGCAACACTAAATCAGCCTTACAACAAATGCTAAAGGAACTTCTCTAGGCAGAAAAGAAAACACAGCAACAGGAAACAAAAATTCCACAAATGACAAGGCTCACCAGTAAAGGTGTATATACAGTAAAGATAAGAAATCATCCATGCACAATTATACCACTAAAATCAGAAATCATGAGAAGAGGTGGGTAGAAATGCAGGACACTGGAGATGAACTTGCAATTAAGAGAACAACTTAAAACAATCTCATATACATATAGATTCTTATATCAAAACTTCAGAATAACTGCGAAACAAAAACCTACAAGTGATACACAAACAAGGAATCTCTGGAGAAGAAATATATCTCATAGTAAATAAGTGCATAATCCACCATGAAGGGTGTCATTTGACATCATTCTTGGATTGCCGAAGTCTCCTTAGATCTGATTCTGATTTCCTCTCCATAAAAGAATTTATGATAATTATAATTAGATAATGCCACTGTGCAATTAAATAATACAGTTCTATAATTGTATTATTAATAACCATTTCTCTCCATGGTACAATGTAAGGTCTATAATGTCTTGTTTATCACATCACCTAGAATGGTGTAATGCCTATATTGAAGAATCAATAAGATGTAACAAATTGTGAGGACATATTTATATAATTACACTGTTTCATAACCAATTTATACATTTTATATTTTACTTACTTTCAGAGGGTGTATTGTTTTTGTTATTTTTACCAGTCAAGTTATTATTTTTATTATGCTATATAAAATATTTATTGGTATATAAGGCTTTCTTCTTTATAAACTTTAGTTGCACAATACACACAATTGTAATATAATGCTAATTTTTAAAGAAAAATTGAAATGTAATAGATAATACTAAATAGTAAAGATGAAAGCCATACAAAATGGGATAAAGTATAGAATAAATTTCCTATTTGTCTTAGCGTATTTTCCATTCCACTTCTCCAGAGGGAGTCACTTAATGTTTCTTAAGATCTATGATATAACAATCTGTGTGAATGTAATTGTGTTTAAATATATGTATTTTATTCTGTAAAAAAAAACCAAAATAAAATAAAATAAAGAATAAATAGCTAATGAATCATCAATAGATTTTTTTTTTGGATAGTTTTTGAAGCATGTCTTCCCATGAACAGTTCTATAACAGAATTATGTAAAATATAAAATATTCTTTCGTAGAATGATATATGGCAGCATTAGACCTTAATATCTGTCACTGATCTATGTGTTGCACTGTTTAAAATGTTTCCAGATAATATTGTATGTGAACATGAAACAGAGGACATATCTCCAGTAAGAAAAAAACAAATCTGTAATGGTGAAAACAGTATTTTGAAAAGATCCTGCTGAGGGAAACATACTTTCTCCGTGTTAAAAGAAATTTGAGCATTTATCTAGAACACTCTCCCTTGTGTTAACAAAGAATACTAAATCACAATCCTTTTCATGTCTATACCAAATACTTCACAGAAATGATTTAACATAATTGGATATCCAGCAACACTACTTCCAATTAATTATTTGAAAAGTGTATAAAAATATTTTTGCCTGCCACTCCAGTTCTACAAGGATGAAGCTATTAGCCACTGCAGTTCCCCACCTACAGTGCACCCTGAAGGGAACTCAGGATGGAGAAAAACAGGAAATATTCTGTGCTTTGGCTATATTGGCCCTTAGAGAGCTAAAATGCATATCTAAGAAAGAATTTCCCCAAATAACCCCACATTCTTGCATCTCTCCATACATAGAAAAACACTAAAATTACGAACTTGAGATATCTGTTCTTTATAGTTTGCAGTAATCTTTTGATGCTAGACTACATGTTTTCCCAGAAAAATTACCACAAGCTATCGGAGAAGCTGTCTTCTGGTCTGTGACCCTCAGTAAGGTCCTCAAATAAAATTTTACTCACAACTTTCATATTGTACATTTTAGTCTGTCTATAAATATAATATACAGAAGATAAATAATATTTTTCAAATAGTTTAGAAATGATACTATACTCCCTGGTTGAAATTTTTGGCAAACTATCTAGCTTTTCTGACATGTAGTAGATGCTTAGTGAATGGTAGTCCCGTTTTGTTACTGGTTAAATTTAGTATGAATCTCAAAACTTCATAATGTGTCTTCTCCAGCTGTATGCTCTTCTGTTCCAAAGAACTGAACTCCTCACATTTATTTATTCATGTGTTAATTCCATAAAAATTAGGAAATAATTTATATGCCTGAGACCATGCAAGGCTCAGAATATAATATAAAATAAACTATCCTTTGTCTTTAGACTTTCATGATCTGATTGAAATCTAAGGGAAAGTACACTGAATGGGCTTAAATCATTGTTTTTGTTTATTATTATTGCTCCTGTATCATTTAAAAAGGAACTAGATCTTGTGTTGAAATTAGAGAATCGGGAGTTGAAAAGGAGGATTGGGGAGAGTAGTGAGAGTTTGCAGAGGTATTTACAGGGAGTGGGAGAGACTGAAAATTGAAAGAAATTGTACCTAATAATATAGATCCAGTTAGGAAGTATTTTTAAAAACTCATGCTTCAGCATGGTTATTTGATTTATTAAATTATTAGTGTCAGATTGGTACAAAATCAATAGTGTATATGTGATTAATAAATATAGAATTTATATCAGAAGAGCAGTGAAGCATGTTGATTTTCAAGTGATTTTTCCCCAGAAAGGATCAGCCTGCGCTGGGCCAATAGTGTTACACTATTCAGCAAGATAGAAACCTCACAGGCAGGGGAAATACTTCTAGCACTATTTTATGTGCTAAAGTACCTGCAAATAAACTCCTCCCCTAAAATCAGGCACCCAAAACTTGTTGGTCTAGGACATGCGTCCTTCAGTGCCCTACTTTAATCCTATATCCCAGCTTGGAGGATCTCTTCATTTGCCTTTTCTAAGGGCTGTAAGAAAACTGTTGTTTGCCTTTCTACCTTATTGCTTCATTTAGTTTTAACATCCATTCTAGCATCATTCTCAGGTGGCTGTGGGGTAAGAACACTGAACCCTAACCACTTGACATAGGTCCCCAGTACTTTTCTTTCTGGAGAAAGTATTCAGCAAAGAGACTGAGGATAGTTAGGCAAATAAGTGTTTATTAAGAAAAAGAGAGGAGTTCCTGTCGTGGCGCAGTGGTTAACGAATCCGACTAGGAACCATGAGGTTGCGGGTTCGGTCCCTGCCCTTGGTCAGTGGGTTAACGATCCGGCGTTGCCGTGAGCTGTGGTGTAGGTTGCAGACGCGGCTCGGATCCCGCGTTGCTGTGGCCCTGGCGTAGGCCGGTGGCTACAGCTCCGATTCAACCCCTAGCCTGGGAACCTCCATATGCTGCGGGAGCGGCCCAAGAAATAGCAACAACAACAACAACAAAAGACAAAAAAGACAAAAAAAAAAAGAAAAAGGAAAAGAGAGAAGATAGGTGTTGGAGAAAGCACAGGCAGGCTCCATTGTGGGGGAAGGAAGTGGGGAGAGGGAGAGAGAGAGAGGGAGAAAGAGCAAGAGAGGAAGAGGGCAATGCATGATTTGGAAGTCATTTAAATTACCTGGGCTTCCTCTGGCCAGTCATCTTGCTTTGATTGGCCTTGAGCCCACATTTGGCCTGACTCAGGGCCCTATCCTGTGTGCATGGACTATGCTCTGGTGCCCCTCCTTTCTCTGACCCATTAGGAACCTTTCTGCCAGTGTGTAGTTTTGGAAGGTTCCTTGACCTCAAGAATGAGAAATAGGTGGTCTCTATCTTTTAATCCAAGGAGAACACAGCTCCTTCTTGCTCCTGCCATAATCTTTATCTTGAAGTTATTTGTTAACAGGAAACAGATTACATTTGCTCATCCTGAGTCCCATCGTTTTCCTGCTCCAGCATTATCCAACTTCTTGAAGAAGTCGAAGTTGCTCCCTCCCAAGCCAATTGTAGAGGTTATTGGCAGTGTTGTGGTTGAAAGCCTTCTTAAATTTTGAGTGTTTACAATATTCAACTCCACCCATTTCCCCACATAAGCTTTGCAGCCTAAATAACAGCAGGTTACATCTGAATTGCAAACAATAGTGATTGAATTAATGTCTTGGGTTCTTTGAACCCACACTCAAATCAGACTTAGAAGTATCTGTAACTCATACTTGTGCAGATCGGAGCTTATGACAAAAGGCTTATGAGTGCCACAGCTAAGCAGAAATACTTAGGAATTTTGACCAGAAAATTTCCAGGCACAGTGATATGATTCATGCCTTTTGAGAAATAATTATTAAACTACTATGGACCATTAATTGAAATTGCTCTTATGAATGAAAGTCATAAAATAATTTTGTACATGGAGTCTTCATTAATGTTAGAGAAACACTCTAAGAAGGAATGCAGTGCCCAAAAATGTTCTACAAGGAAATAGAATTGGTGTGCACAGGGAATGCATGAAGGAGGAAGGCAAAAAGGTGCTTTCTGTGTATATGAGCGTGGAACAACCTGAAGAGCTGCCAGATTCTATTGCTGCAGCTTTTAGTACCCTATTTTTCAGTATGAGATAATTTTTCAGGAATTTATTTAACAGTCGAAATGCCAGTATCGAATTAAAGTATAACTTTGTGTGTGTGTGTGTGTGTCCCACGGACTTGACATTATAATATTCTTTTCTTTATTATACTTCAGAAATATGTTTCTCAAAAGACATCTCTTCTCATCTTTTATCATCTCCATGTTAAACACTCAATTCTTTCCTTTAATATGGCTTACTATCATATTTTGCTTTAGCTTATGAACAATAATGGGATGCTGGGATGGGAGGGGAGAGATGTTTAATATCTTCCAATGGTGCTTATAATGCTAACTGCAGCAATTGATATTCACTTGAAAAAGTACTTTTTTCTATCTTCCATACCCCTTGCACTCATTGTAATTATATTGTGTTCCAAAGTGTCACAATTCTCCACCCACTAAGGTAGACATTCTATAAATTGTTCAGTAGCAATTTGGGGATCTTACGTATAAGAAATATCAAGCCATTTATTAAGTCATATATTCATTAAACAGTTTCTCTGTTAGGTCCTGGAAAGACTAAGAGGTTAATAGTGAAAGAAAAAATGTATCATTGATCATAAATATTGACATACTAACTGTTACAAATATAATTTGAATCATAGACATTAAAATCAGTTTCACCTGCTTGAATAATCTAGCATTCTGTCACTTGCAAAAGCTAATAAATAAGCCACTTACTTTTTTCAAGCTTCCACATGCACATTGACAAATAGTATTTGCCATTATTCTTTCTTTGATTTTTTTTTTTAATTTTGGACACAAAATATCAGAGGAGATATCAGACTTGAACAGTTTACTGTTTTTTTTTCCCCTTTCAAAGGGCTAAGAGAGGAAATAGAACATTTATTATCATTAATATAATTTATAGATCTAGCAGCTTTGATATGTAGGTGGGCAGAGAAACAAGGATCCCACCAGAATTGTGAAAATGTTACAAAGAATTTTATAAGCCAGTGATAGTTCAACACATCATGCTTTACTGAAGAGAGATACATTCGAAGAGAAAGGAATTTCAAATATTAGACAATCTCTGCGTTGGGCAAGGAGCAAACGCATTTTTGTATGTAACACTTAATAGGAAAAATCAATATATTTATATTCCAATTTGACATAATTTTAAAAAGTTTATTATTTTATCTTTAAAATAAATATATGCCCTTTGTTTTGGTTTGCATAGTAAGCCACTAAATATAAGCTATAATTTGAAAATCATTTTATTCTAAGACCTAAATCTCAAGGTGTTAATAACTACAAGAGACATTTTCCTCTGAGTGCCTGACTCATACGAATGCAGTTCACAGCACCTAGGAAGCTGCTCTATATGTTTGGTTCTTTTTATTTTTTGTATTTCATATCTCAATTTTATATTTAGACATAAAAAATTTTCATGAAAACATGCATCTTTAAAGCAGCTTCAATTAGTCCACTAGTTCACTGCTCTTTTATTGGAGCATGTCTAATATATTTTGGGGCACTATTAATCAATAAAATGAAAAGGAGAACTTTAATGATCTGTCCAAAGTATTGTGCTTACATTACACCAAATTTTTAGAGGACATTTAAAACTTCTAGTTAGTGCCTGTAAACAATTTAAATAATGATTCGTATAAACTTTTATTTTCTCTCTCATGCATGGTAATTATATTATTAATGTGGATTATATTATACTGTGACTCAAACTAATCTGACATTTATTTTCTGGCCTTCCTTGTTTAAAAATAATTGGAAAACAAGACTGGAAATATTGACTTAAAATTAGAAAGTTTTCTGGCATATCTTTTTCCATTTATTCTTCTAATTTTTTTGAAGAAGACTTCTAGTTAAAGTTTGAAAGTAGTAATAGCATTCTTTTAATAACAGCCTTATGGAGTGAGGCTCCACTGCACAATTAACCTATTTAAAGTGACAACTCAAAGGTTATGTGTTTGTTTTAGTAAATTCAGAGGTTTGTTCAACCATCATCAAAATATAACTCTAGAATGTTTTTAATACTCGTTGGATTCTCTCCTCCTTTCTCCTAGATTCCCAGGCCTAGTTCAAGACAACCACCAAGCTCTGTACATCTGCCTCTTTGAACATTTTATATAAATGTAGCCATACAATAAGTGAGATTTTGTGACTTGCTTCTCTCATGTCGCATAATGCTTTCAAGGTTTCTCCCTGTTGTGTTTCATTCATTCCAGTGTATGGAAATGTCACATTTTATTTATCCATTCCTCAGTTTACTATTAAGAAATATGGTGCTATTATCATGCCTATACAAGTTTTTGTGTGGACCTGTGTCTTCCTTTTTTGGGGATATATATCTCAAGGTGGAATTGCTGGGTCATATGATAACCCTATGCTTAACCTTATCAAGTAACCTTATCAATTTTTGAGAAATTGATTGACTATTTTCCCAAAGAGTTGCTCCATTTTACATTTGCACCAACTTGTAAAAAGGTCCTAATTTCTCCTGTGTCTTTTTTATCCTCTGTCTTTTCTGTTGTCCTCACCATGAAGGATGTGAAGTAGTATCTCTTTGTGGTTTTGATTTATATGTCTCTAATGACTAATAATGCTGAGTATCCTTTAATGTGTTTCCTGGTTATTTGCATGTATTATTTGGAGAAATGTGTATTCAAGTTCTTTACTAATTTCTTTAAATAGGTATTTGTCTTTATTATTAAACTGTTAAAAGTTTTTGTTATGTATATATCTTCTGGAAATAAGTTCCTTTTTATATGTATTATTTCCAAATATTTTCATCATTCTCTGGATCATCTTATCATTTTCTTGGTGTCCTTTGAAACACAAAAGCGTTGAGTTTTAATATAGTCTAATTAATCTACTTTTTCTTTTGTTATTTGTGTTTTTGGTATTGTATCTAAGAAGCAATTGTTTAACCTAAAATCACAGGGATTTATTATACTTTCTTCTATCAGTTTTATCACTTAGCCTTTACATTAGAACTTTTATCTATTTCAAAAGAATTGTTATATATAGTGTTAGATAGGGTTCTCTCTTTGTTCTTTTGCATTTGGATATACAGTTGTCTCAGCGCAATTTCTTCAAAATACTATACCCCCACCCCTTATATTGAACTGTTCAGCAAGCTTGCCAAAAATTAGTTAGCTGTAAGGTTTTATTTCTAAACTCTAAATTTTATTCTACTAATCTATTTCTCTTTATGTCAGTATCACCCAACCTTGATAACTGTATCTTTGTAGTAAACTTGGAAATAGACATGAGTTCTCCAATTATGTTCTTTCTAGGAATGTTTTCGTTATTCTGGGTCTTTGCATTTCCTTATGAATATTAGGATCAGTTTGTATTTCTGCAGAAAAACAAACAACAAAAAACTCCAGCTAGGAATTGTGTTTAATCTATAGATGAAAATGGAGATTTTTGCCATCTTAACAATATTAAATTTTTTGTCTTACTATGGCTATCATTCCAGTTAAGTTTAATTTAATATCTTTCAATGAGTTACAGTTTTCAATAGATAAGCCATTCCTTGTCAAATTTATAAGTAAGTATTTTATCCTTTTTGATGCTTTTATAAGTAGAAAATTTTAAGTGCCATTTTTGGATTTTTTTTTTTTCCCTAGGGCCTCACCCATGGCATATGGAGGTTCTCAGGCCAGGGGTCTCATCGGAGCTGTAGCTGCCAGCCTATACCAGAGCCACAGCAATGCTGGATCTGAGCCACATCTTCGACCCACACCATATCCCACGGCAACGCCAGATCCTTAACCCACTGAGCGAGGCCAGGGATGGAACCTGCAACCTCATGGTTCCTAGTTGGATTCGTTAACCACTGAGCCACGATGAGAACTCTGGAATATTTATTTTTAATTCGTAGGAATGAACTTTATAAGGCTTGGGTAACACTTTCACATCTGCCCCATGTTTGTCCCTGATTGCACTTGAGTGGCTGGCACATAGCAGATATAACCCTCTGAACCCCCAGAGTTATCTGTTCTCATAGGAGGTTAATTCTTTACTGACTCTTTATTTGGCTCTATTTTACATCTAGATGCTAGCCTTGGCTTGTATCATGGGGGGCTACTAACTTGCTCTTGTTCTCTCTTGCCAACAGTGGTCTCTTTTGCCAACACTGTTAGGCAAGAAGTTCTTCATGCTCTGTGCAAAGTCCCTTTCAGGCAGGGTTGCAGAGGTCTTTGTCCTCTAGTCCTACTTCACCCCACACCCCCTTAGCCCTCCACAGGAGTGGAGGAGGGGTTAATACTATGCTAATTTTAACCTACCTTCCTGATGTACAGATTCCACCCTATCAGTGGAACTAGGTGAATAAAGGGAAACTAGTCTTCTTGGCCACACCTTCCTGGAGCGTCTATAACACAGAACTGAGGGAATGAAAAACACTAGCAGCCTGCCTTTCTCAAAACATAGCCCCAAAGCAGACAATGTGGGGTGAAGGAACACACTTCCTCGGCCCCCTTTTTCCAGGCTGCATGTGCCTGGAGGGGGTGTTCTGGGGAGAATCGTAGCAGCATCAGAGTGGTGTGGGGCATGAAGCAGCATTTGTGATTCAGATGCTACAGATTCTCACTGTTCTTAGCGTGGACATTGGAGATTTTTTTTTCAATGGATGCATTCCTGTTGGTTGTATGTCATTAGGACAATATCCAGAGATTTAAAATGATTGATTTTTAAGTTATCATACTAAGGGAAATCCTAGTAAGGAGTACCAGGCTTCTTACTCCATCACTCCCAAAGTACCAAATTTGTCCCCGCTCCTCCTTCCACACCTCTTTAGATAAATGCTAATACATTAACAAAACTTCCAGGTCTTTCTGCTTATCCCACACTTACATTCCAGCTGGGATGATTCTCACACAGAGGCCACAGAGTGCACCCTGCTCATGAGACAAAAATCTTTATTAGTTTAGAATCTCTTTCATTAAGTTTATTGGGAAGGGGTGAAATACAAATCTGTTTTTTGTTTGTTTGTTTGTTTTTGTTTGTTTGTTTGTTTTGCTTTTTAGGGCCGAACCCGCTGCGTATGGAGGTTCCCAGGCTAGGGGTCGAGTTGGAACTGCAGCTGCAGGCCTCCTCCTTAACCACAGCAACACAGGATTTGAGTCATGTCTGTGCCCTACACCACAGCGCACAGCAACGCCTGATACATAACCCACTGAGCGAGGCTAGGGATCAAACCCGTATCCTCAAGGATATTAATTGAGTTCGTTACCCCTGAGCCGTAACAGAAACTAGCAATTTGCTCATTTTGGATTCCTTTTTCGAAATAAGTAAGTTTAGAAACTCAGATTCTACTTTTGAAGTAGCTTAAATTGCTTCAAAATGATAACATAAAATATTTCATAAATTCATTATATAGTAAAAAATACTATTATAAACCATTGTTATTGCACCACATGATGTTATTTTGCACTGGATCAAACACACAAACATAATAGATTTTAATATTTTTCTAACTCATCCTTGGATCACACTTCCTTTTTAAGAAGTCAAAGGAACGCATTATTTATTTTAATTAACTATAAGTTGTTTGAAAGCTAGACCTTAAAAGTTTGTAATCAGTATCTTTCGTAAACATAAATAAAAGGAAAGTAAAAAGATCTGTTGAGAGATTACTTTGACTGAAACCTGAAAATTTTGTATATGATAGCAATCACTGTGTTTATCCTGCTCAGTAAGGCCCTATAGTGTGTGTCTCCATGTGTATCTGTTGCAATGATGTATTAATTTGTAGAGTAGATATACTATTATAACAAGCTGTATGCTTGTGTTTATATTAGATATGTATGCATTACAGGTTGGCTATAGATATATATCTAAATAGATATTAAATCATCATGTTTGATATGTTCGCAAGTAGAAAGGATAAAGGATTTTCCGTTTAAAAACAACAACAACAAAACTCCCATCCTGTGTGTTGTCATAATGTGTCCATATTCAGTACTGCATGGTGAAGGTAAACAGGAACAACTTTATTTAAGCATAATGGAAAAATTGATTGTAATACATCAAATTAGGCCAAGTTGTATGGATGGCTACCCAACAGCAGACTCTATTTTGTGCATGTTTTCATGAATAATTTTTCATTCACTATCTAGTTATTATTTTCCTTTGTTCCTAGTTGTAGACATTTATCAGCATTTCAAAGTGAAAATTGTAATGAAACAATAATTAAAACCATCTGTTACTAGCAGAAGAAAAGCCAGATGGAAGGTTGGAACAAAGTAGCCCTGAAAAACACTGCTACATAGAAAAAATCCTCTATGACAAGGAGGGGGAAAATGAAATTATTAAGATAAATAGGATTATTTGATATACAGGTTTGAGATGTTTGTTTAAAATTAGGGAAATGATAGATTTAGTACATACCCTTCCAGAAATTACAAAATAAAGAGCAGATGATTTAAAGTAAAAATATGATATCCATTACCATAAAATGATAAAATGTCCAAACATAAAGCCGAATATAAGTACTCACAAAAAAAAATCACTTTCTGAAACTGAGAATAATATAAGACATTTTTAAAACATAGAGCATACCACGAAAAATAAAAATAAAGAGTAGTGAATAGATAGGAAGAAACAAAGTTACTTAGTTTATGGAGGAAAAATTAGAAATGATAAGTATTTAAAATAATTTTGACTCAAAAATATTTCAAAAAATGGAAATATAATGAAGTTCCACTTGTTTGTTCTATTAACCAAACAATTATATTTAGTACAAAAATTATTATACCCAGTATTGATGTCTCTTTTTCAATTTTATAAAGTTATAGCATGCTTTAGAGTATAACTATAGCCACATTCATGGAGTTATAAATAAATATATATATATATATATTTTTTTTTTTCAGCCTAGCCTGCAGCTTTAAAATTTTCCTGGGCACCGTGAATCAAACCTGTACCACAGTAATGATGTGAGCCACTGCAGGGACAATGCCAGCTTCTTAACCCACTTCTGAATGTTACTGTTGTGTTCTTAACTTTAATAATGAAAGGAGCAGTCATAAAGTGAGCTTGCAGCCATTCAAATGAAAATTATGAAATCCTATTAATTACAAAATGATTATGACAATGATGTTAAAATATATAGGTATATTGTAATTAGAAGATACTAAAACCAAGGAAAGAAAGAAAAGCATGGGACTTGAAAATATTTTTAAATGCTTATTTAACATAGTGGGTCTTGGAGTTCTTGTGTGGTTCAGTGGATTAAGGATCAAGCATTGTTGCTGCAGTGGCTCAGGTCACTGCTGCAGCATGGGCCCAGTCCCTAGCTTGGGAACTTCTGCATGCCACAGGTGGGGCCAAAATAAATTAAAAAGTAAATATAAATGTGGGGGTCTTGATATTCTTAACCCATTTTAGCAAATCAAATCCATTAATATATTAATAATATCATATATCATGGAGGTTTATTTCTCGAGTACAAGATTGATTTAACAGTCTTAAATTTAATTCAGTATAATTTGTCATACTAAAAGACTGAAAATAGCTCAGAGATGCTATTACATACCTATTTGAATATCTATAGTTATAAAAAGTTGACCATAGCAATTGTTTATGAATTCATGGGTCAAATAGGAAGTTAATACACTGCTGATAGAATTGTAAAATGGTAAAACCATTTTGGAAAATAGTTTTCCACTTTCTTAAAATGTTAAACATATACCTGCCATATGACCTAGCCATTTCCCCTGTAGGTATTTACCCAAAGACATAAAAAGCAATATATGTACATGCAGACAATGGAATATTATTCATTGCTACAATTAAATGAACTGTCAAACCACGGAAGGACATGGAGAAAACTTATATGCATATTATGAAGTCAAAGCAGCCAATTTGAAAATCCTGTATACCATGTCATTCTGATTATATGACATTCTAAATGAGGCAGAACTGTGGAGTTGGTAAAAAGATGAGTGCTTTCAAAGAGTTAGGGGGAGAGGTTGGAATGAATTGAAGGAACACAGAGGATATCTAGGGCAGTGAAACCATAGTGTAGGAGATAATAATGACCAATATATATTATTGTATATTTGTCCATATCCATAGAACGTACCCCACCAGGAGTGAACCTTGAGGTAAACTATGGACTTTGGTTGATAATGATGTATGAATGTAGGTTCATTAGTTGAAACTAATGTACCACTCTGATGGGGCATGTTGATAATGGGAGAGGATGTGCATGTGTAGGTTTAAATGGGATGTCTATGTACCTTCTTCTCAATTTAACTGTGAACCAAAATCTGCTCTAAAAAATAAACATACATCTCCACAAAGAGTTGTAGACAAATATTCATAGCAACTTTATTTGTAGTAACCCACACTGGAAACAATGTAAATATCTGTCAACAGGTGAACAATTAAATCCATAAAATGGGAGTTGCCATCGTGGAACAGCAGAAATGAATCCGACTAGGAAGCATGAGGTTGTGGGTTCAATCCCTGGCCTTGCTCAGTGGGTTAAGGATCTGGCGTTGCCGTGAGCTGTGGTGTAGGTCCCAGACGCAGCTCGGGTCTAGTGTCACTGTGGCTGTGTTGTAGGCCAAAGGCTACAGCTCCAATTGGATCCCTAGCCTGGGAACCTCTGTATGCCGTGGATGTGGCCCTTAAAAAGACAAAATAAATAAATAAATAAATCCATAAAGTGTAATACTGCACAGCAATACGAGCTATTGATAGCTGCAACCAAACCAAATTATGCATCTCAAAAATTACTCTGAGTGAAAGTAGCCAATTGTTTCTCACCCCCCGAAATAAATCTAATGTGATTTTATTCATATAAAATTCTAAGAAATGCAAAATAACCTGAAATGAAATAAAGCAAATGAGTGGTTGTTTGTGCCTGGGAGTTGAGGAGCTACTGAGAGGGATTACATTTAGGGCACAAGGAAACTTGGGAGTGACTGATACATCCCTTAACTTGACTGTGGTATTTCTTCACCCTGTGTGTGCGCATGCATGCATTTGTGTATATACATACATATGTATAGATTGTAGATTTGTAAAGATATACTGTTTATTTCATGTCAATTATACCTTCATTAAAAAATAAAACAAAATGGATGAGGTGGGGGTGAGATAAACAAAGGCAAGTAATAGGCGCAAATTCTAGTTGTAAAATAAATAAGTTGTGAAGATGAAATGTACATCATGAGGAATAAAGTCAGTAATATTTTCATATCTTTGTATGGTGACAGATGGTAACTAGCTTTATCATGGTGATCATTTTGTAATGTATAGAAATATAAAATCACTACGTTGTGCACCAGGAACTAACATAGTGCTGTAGGTCAATTATATTTCAATTAAAAATATTTTAGGAATTCCTGTTGTGGCCCAGAGGAAATGAACTCAACTAGTATCCGTGAGGATGCAGGTTCCATCTCTGGCCCTGCTTACTGGTTAAGGATCCCGCTATGCCATGAGCTGTGGTGTAGTTCTCTGACATTGCTGTAGCTATGGCATAAACTTACAGCTGAAACTCTGATTTGGCCCGTAGCCTAAGAACTTCCATATGTTGCACCTGAGGCCCCGTATAAATATACACACACACATATATATGTATATACACACATATGTGTGTGTGCATACATATATATATATATATATATATATATATATATTTAAAGATAAAACAGAACAAAAAATTAGTGAGGGCCATATAGACATTTCTTCAATGTTTTCCTAGATCCTGACCTCCCTCTTTGCCTAGAGATAGGTTATGAAGTTACAAAATTCCTCCCTTTCTGGATCCCCATATGGAAGCAGCACCAGCCTCTGGTTTCATGATGTCAAAGTAAACTTGTTGTGTTCTGTGGAATGTAAGGCTCTAATGTCCTCTTGATTTCGCATAGGCCAGATGACATCAGAGAAAGCAATTGATAAGAAAGCTTGGGAAAGTCTCACTGCTGGCAAACTGAACATTAGTTCTCAAACAGGGGAGAGCAAAAAGGTGGGAATGAGCCATTGTCTCCTTCCGCTTGTAATCCTGTTCCTGCATGTGAGGAGACTGTGACTTGGACATTCATTATTTTAATTAGTGTCACAGAAATTCTTATAAAGGCAGCCAGGGCTTGCAAGAGGAACTGAAAGTTGTTCCTTGTTAGTAGTGTGCACATCCTGTGCCCGGAGGCAGAGCCCTGGGCGCCTGTGCCAGGGCACTGAGAGAATGACCACTACTAATCATGCTGACATTGATAACATCCACTGCTTACACCTTGCTCTTCTATGGATAGGCGCTATGGATTGTTGCTGTCAGTGAAAAGGAATTGATGATGTTGAAATGCATCAGAAAGTAGAAGTGGTTGGGAGTCAGAAAGTGCAGTGAATAAAAGGGGTGAAGAACAAATGAAAGAATCATTGGAGTTATTGATACTGTGTCCAGAGGATAAATGAAAGCTTCGTTGATGCCTTTGACCAAATGCCCTGAACGACAGTGATCAAGTTGAACTATCTCAAGTTCTGAAATCCTCTGACCATTGTCTTTAATTTTCTGAACCTTGACCTGATTCATCAAACTTTGGAAATTACAGATGGCTCTGCCAAGTAGAAATCTATAGACTGTGGTACAGCCCTAAAGGTTATTGGAAAAATCACTGCCTTCTGAAGGACAAGTATTTGATGAAAACTTTGACTGGTTTTATGAAGTAGAACACAGCTATCAGAGACCCAGCCTTCCTTCCTCTCTTACTTATGGTAATTTCTGGGAAACATCAGGATCTCAGAAAGGCTGTACTTATATTCCAGGGACCGTAGTGAAAGGGGCATGTGCTCACGCTATTCTCCCCTCGGAACACAGTAAGGTTGTGAGTGTAAGCCAACTATTTCTTATTAAACATAGTTTTATATTAAAATAATTTATTCAGAACGTGTTCTAAAAGCATATTATTTTTCCACATTTAAAAAATTGAGCCAAACAAGAAGAAATATTTAATTGTATAACTATCAGTAAAGTCTATTAAAAGTACAGAAAAACCTTTGTCACTTTCTCTGATCTTATACTTTTTATTATTGCGCTGATGATAGGGAACAATATGAGATTTAAAAAGTGTAGCATGGGGATTCTCACAAATTAGTTGTTGCTCTTATTATTGACTCAAGAGCATTACTGTTGTATTTCTCATTCACTCAAAGTAAAATAATTGCTTACTTCAATAACATGATTTAGTAATGTCTTATGATTGCTTTATCAATTAAAAAATATTCTTGTAAAATTGAATACCAGTCAGAACTTTCTGGTTAATTATAGGCTTTAGTTTCTTGGCAACTTAAAGAATTAAAATTATAGCATTCTTTCCTTAAATTGGATTTATAATCTGTAGACACAACTGTGGAATGTGTGAATCAGTGATATAATGATATGTTAAATAATTTATTCATACAGTTATATGATAAAATGACAAAATAAAAATTAGATACATTATATTCATTCTTAAAGATTGATTTAAATAAGTGAATTTTAATATTTATCTACTACAAAATAGTGATTTCTACAGTAGATTTAGATAAAATCTAAATTGTCTTAATTGGACAAAATAATCTAAACTTTATATAATTAGAACACATTACATGGAATGTTTGAATCTTACTGTTTTTTCTGCTTTAAAATACAAATTTCCTCTCTAAATAACTGAATATATTTCCTATTTTTGGGAGAGTAAGTTTTCATTTTATTCATAGATTATGTAGGGAAATTATAAAAGGAGACAGGAGGAATTTTTTATCTTCCTGCTATTATAGACCCAAGTAGTCAAGTATGTAATAGACAGATACAAATAACAACAAAAGAGACAAAATGGTTCTTTAAAGCTATAAGAACAAATAGACTCTAGGAAGATAATGCAAAGCAGTCAAAACCTCAACTACTCAATCATTGCGCACACATGTTCCCCCTGTCCAGTACAGCTGCCCACAAGATTCACAGCAAATGCAGTGGCTGGATTATTTATCTTTCTTCTATCTCTGTTAAGCCCACAAATGGGCCATGCTGAATTTAAAAATTAATAAATAAATTAAAACTAAAGAAAAAATATTGGTAAGGTATTAAACCCTCACCAAATTATTTCTGCCTCTTGTGTCTGGCTTTGCCTTAAGTGTCAGTATTTAGATACCTACATGTAAATTTAATAAAAGTATGTTTGCATAGAAGAAGTTGATAATTTGTCATTTAATATTTAATGCAGTCCCATCCTTTGTATGGAATACAAATATGTACGAAAAAAGACTCTGATGTCAGAAGTTTATATAAATAATAACATAATCAAAGAGACCAAAGGGGAGAAGAAGTCTATATAGCAAAGAAGTAGAAATGGTGATGATAAATGAGGAATATGTATACATGTGTTTATGTATTTATACATATATGTATATGAATGTGTTATAAATGTATCTTAAACATATATAATCAATAATTAAAAATTAAAGGTCTGAGAATATATTTCATTCTGGCCACTGATGAGAGTAAAACCTATTCTTGCAGTTGTTTTTTTTTTGTTTTTTGTTTTTTGTTTTTGTCTTTTTGGCATTTCTTGGGCCTCTCCCACGGCATATGGAGGTTCCCAGGCTAGGGGTCGAATTGGAGCTGTAGCCGTCGGTCTACACCAGAGCCACAGCAATGCGGGATCTGAGCCGAGTCTGCAACCTGTACCACAGCTCACAGCAACACCAGATCCTTAACCCACTGAGCGAGGCCAGGGATCGAACCCATAACCTCGTGGTTCCTAGCCGGATTCGTTAACCACTGTGCCACGACGGGAACTCCTATTCTTGCAGTTTAAAATATAATTCAGGAGTTCCCATCGTGGCACAGTGGAAACAAACCCAAATAGGAACCATGAGGTTGCGAGTCCAATCCCTGGCCTTGCTCAGTGGGTTAAGGGATTCGGCATTGCCATGAGCTGTGGTTTAGGTTGCAGACGCGGCTGGGATCAGGCGTTGCTGTGGCTCTGACCTAGGCTGGTAGCAGCAGCTCCAGTTAGAACCCTAGCCTGGGAACCTCCATATGCCGTGGGTGTGGTCCTAAAAAGACAAAAAATAAATAAATAAAAATAAATAAAATAAATTATAAATAAAAAACTACATCCTCAATGACTGTAAATTTAAACATTTTTAAAATAAATCACAAAATTGTTTTATGAGACAATATCCCATTCTAAACCACGATTTTGTGACTTAACCCTGTGGTTTGCATATTTAATATCACAAAATATAGGATGAAAATCTACCATGATCACTGAGTAAGTTACTCAGAAATTTAACTTATAAATTCCATTTGAGCAGTGTTACTTGCTCTTTTTTTCTGTAGCAATTCCCTAGAAGAGTTAGTTTTTTTGGGGTTTTTTTTCCGAATAATAAGAATTTTTAAAAAGGATGCTGACTATTACTTCCAAATAGGAAAAACAAATATTAAAGGAGTTCAGCTACTCCTGCTGAATTAGTAGGCATGAAAAAATCTAAGAGATATTTTGGGAAGACAGTTAGTATGTGTAATAAAGAAAATGGGCATAATTAAATAGAAGAAAAACCTATTTATTAAGTGATGAATTTTATGAGTGACCTACATAAATACATTGTAGCATTCTAAGCACATAGTTAAATTCTTGGGTTTTATAATATTGTTGATAATCATCTCTTTTGACAAACAAAACAAAAACTTGATTATATAATGTTTAGATTTTGATAGTGGGATTCCACGGTTAGTTGCCTTTCACATGTTACAATAAGATGAAAATTTAGTGAAAACTCATCAATATAATTGAGACTCTGTTGCAGACTACATCTTTTCCTTAATTACAGTTACCATGAGCTGAGGTTTAAGTCTGCGAAGTAAGTGTAGCAAATCTATTTCTAAGGCTGCATTGTTTTGAGCCTCAGTTTCTGTGTTCACATTGATAACTGTGCTGCCTGAGAACAGGAAGTCCTCCTCCTCTGCTGCTACTTAGAATTGCTCTAATTTGTTCTGCTAATGGGCACCAGATGTCAGAGTACAAAAGGAAGCTGGACCAGGCAAAAAGATTGCCATTCTGACCTTCTATTGAATTTCAGAGCTCTTGCCCTCTTTTGTCTTCAGTGAAAATCAAATATTCGTACACATACTGAGTGGAGTGGGACAAGCAGCTTCCCTCCTGTGGAAGCTGTCACAGCAGAAGAGAGATGGCTGCTTAGCACTACCCTGGAAGTGCAACATCTGCCAAAGTCCTCTAAGCTGTCTTGCGTGGTCAGGGAGGAGGGAGAAAGAAATAGCAAGGAGAGAAAACATGAACCTGTATCATTCACATCCACAGAAGCATCTCCTGTGTAATGACTGCTCCTTCTTCAAAAATGGATTCTCCCCAACTGGGTCTTTGGCAACTCCTTTTAGTAAAGATGAAGAATAGGTGTGAGGTTTTGTTTTCCTTTGCCTTTTAATTTTCAGTAACTACTGGGCTAAAATTTCTTTTCTTATATAATGCATATCTAATTTATTGCATTTGTTACACCATTTGACTTGGTAAAATAGGTTTAAATCTGAAAAGGTCTGCAGAGTAAATCAAAATGAACATAGTCAAATGTCTGCTTCTGTTGATAAGAGTACAAACTTATGATAAAGTCGATCAACTAGTACAGGATTTACACGTCTAAGCACTTAAATCGCATTTTGTTAACTGATTTCCTGTGGGTTCACAGGGTTCCATGCAACTCATTTTCTATTTGTAACGAAATTTATATTCCCCACATTTTCAAATTAGTTGTTTTCTTGGTGTAAGAGGAGAATTTTTGTTTCCACGTAGTGTTCCTACAGGTGGTTTCTGTATTTTCTTTTGGAAAGGTATAGTTGGAGGCTAGAAATACCATCCTTTGCTGAGGGGGGAAAACATACATTTTGTTTTCTCAGGAAAAGTAGGGGATGATAGAAAAATTAACTATTTGTTCTGTTGAAAAACTTTATCATCCAAACAGCACATAATAAAATTTGAAAATTCAGATACATCTCTTAGGCTAGGGGTCTAATCAGAGCTACAGCTGCTGGCCTGCACCACAGCCACAACAGCACCAGATCCAAGCCACATGTGTGACCTACACCACATCCCATGGCAATGCCGGATCCTTAACCCACTGAGCAAGGCCAGGGATCGAACCCACGACCTCATAGTTCCTAGTCTGGTTCGTTTAGCTGTGCCACAACAGGAACTCCTATTTTCTTTTCCGAAGTGTTCTTACAATTTGGGGACTTTTTCTAAACAAACATACATACAAGAACTACTCCAACTGCAGAATGATGGAGGAAATTGCGACCACTGGATTAAGATTTTTATTCCCATCTCAGAAGGCTTCGCTGTAATATGCTTTTATCATTATGAAGAGATAGAATCATCTATTAACATTTAGAAATAGTAGTCATCATCAATTTAGGCAATCCATTAATATGCAATCAGGAAATAATTCAATGCTACAGTTTGGCAACCATTTTCACTCTAAACAAATATGTGGTTTTGTTGGAAGCTTTGAATTATAGGCCTATCCTTATGACTATAGGCATGTGACACTGGGTAGGTTAATAACACCTCTCTCTACCCATTGCCACTGAAATTAATCTAGGATTGAATATGAAAGAGTTTCAATCCTTTTCCAGAATATTCTGGCTTGGCTTTCCTGTTTTTTTTGTTTGTTTTGTTTTTTTAAGTCATTTTAGGAGTTCCTTTGCGACAGAGTGGATTAAGGATCTGGCATTGTCATTTAAGCTGCTTGGGTCACTGCAGTGGTGTGGGTTCAATCTCCAGCCCAGAAATTTCCACATCCTGTGGGTGCGTCCAAAAAAAAAAAGTTGTTTTAACTTTCTGGCAATAACCTTGTAAGGTTAGCATGGTAGTATTTGGAGGCAGCATTTGCTAATCCTCTCATTTACCCACACACAAAAATATACATAAACCTACCTGCAGCAAAAGAAAATGGGCCAATGTCCATGGAAACAAAGATATAAAAAGAGAATTCTAACTTTGATTCCCCAAATAAGGCTAACTTCACCTTTATCCTTCCCTTATGAAAAAAAATAATTACTTAGTTTTGTCCTAGTTGGTTTTCAATCACTAGCAAAGGAAATCCTGTATGGTACAGTTCTATACAAGAAACTCTACTGATGCTTAGATAAATATAAAATATAAGACTGGCCTTCTAGGTGTTATGTACTGATTAGAGCACTTGTTTTACAAAGATGTTTGTGTACATGTCCTGGCATAAGAGATGACGGTGTAATTTCGAGTAGTTCACAGGAATTAGAGAAAATATTGAGATAGTCAGCAGCCTCCATGGAAGACCTGGGGTTTGATTTAAGCTGACGTGATGGCAATATTACAATTGGATTAAAAGGAGAGAGTTATCTTATTCTTGAAATCATGACACCAAGGAATGTATTCTAATAAGAGTAGAAAAGGATTAGGTGCAATGCACAGGGAAGCCCTGACAACCTTAACAAGGGAAGCCTGGTGGGGGAAAAAAAAGTCTTCTTAAACAAATTTGAAATCACCTCCTTAGATAAAATCAGCCTCTGTGGATCCTGAGGCTCTCAGCACAGCCTGGGGGGGGCTGTGGGTATTCACTTTAATCCTCAGATAAGGATAAAGATAAAAGATGATCTTCTGGAAGGGCGTTAATTCTTAAGGCACTTGGACAATCCTGGCTCTCTTTAGAGTTTGCTTTAAGGAAGGGCGTGCAGGAGCACCATGTTACAAAGCCATGAATGCAAAGGCAGAAAGAAATAGACATTGACTAGAAGAGGCTAATCCACCCAGACAGCCTGTGGGGCTCTGGAATGCCTTAACTCTTTTGGTAGTAATGGTTACTCCACTGAATTGTGAGTGCTTCACAGCCCTTAGTTCAAATGAGAGCTTCTAAACTGGTGTCATCTTAAAGAGGTACACTTGTAACTTTTGAAAATATTAAAATTTCTCATATTACATTCTCATTTGGGAATATGTGCATATGTACTTATCGACATGATATCCACACATATAATAGGTGTGTAAATGCATAGACATAATCTAGAAATTAAAAAAAAATCTGGAAGTTGATATAAAAATATTAATAATAGCTATGAGTGCTGAGATATGGGGTTATTAGCACTGTATTCTTCATACTTTTCTACATAAAGTAAATGTTTATAGTAGATATATTTTATACTTATAATCAGAAAATATTTTCTTAAATCTAGAGATAAAATTGTTTTTTATAAACATAATTATAATTAATGCTGTACAGTTGACATCTTGAGTTGCATTCATCCATAGCTGTCTTTTTCCAATAATTTAGCATACAGATTCTCCAGCATCTCACAGTAACAGTATATGTAAAACTCCAAAATGTTATCTAGCACTTAGGAGGTTCTCAATAAATATTACTTGAATCTAATTCCAAATCAAACTATATTTTTAGATAAAACAAGTTGCTTTTTCTCTCAATTTTAGGTTCACAGCTTGAAATTGCATAATCAAAATTGATATGTCCAAAATACATGGACTCCATTTATCTCTCCTCTGTCACTTCACACAAAATTATCCCTCCCCATTCTCTGTGCATCAGTGACTATCAACTAAAACAGGCTTTCTCTATCTTTCTGCATTATTGGAGCTGCCATTTCAAATCCCATCTAAAAACCATATCTTTTTCTTTCTACTTCTGTTATTGCATTCTATAATTGCATTATTTAACTCTGTCAAATGTATGGGGATACAGTTTTCTATGAAAGTGGCTTGCACACAAATACAGCGGAGTAGCACACTATATTGAAATTAATTTCCTAGAAATGATTACTCCCAGGTTAGAAATAATCCCACATTTATTGGTATTCTGCAAACTAGCTATATATAGCAAAGCAAAGTATTTTAAAAAATGGACAGATTCTTAAAATGCTGGAAGGGTGAAAACAGAAGATCCTTTGCTCATTTTTTAAATGCTCTTAATATAGTATTATGTCAATGTATCTGTGTTCTGGCCACATGCACCAGAAATTCATTTGGTACTTAATCAGATAATCTAATTCTAAACTGAGAATTCTTAGTTTTGAGAGAAAAACACAGAGGGAAATAAAATCTCCTAAACTCCTTGTAGTGTTATTTCTACTGCACTATATGAATTTCACCCAAAATAAAGAATTTTTTTTTCAAATCATTAAGTTAGCAATGTGACAGTAAACAAAGCTGATCTAAATGAGAAAAAACAAAAACAAAAAACAAAGTATTCATTCAGAGTTGCTATAGCAGGAAAGTCAGCCATCCTCACTTGCCTTTGGCAGAAACTCAAAGGTGGCAGAAAAGTAAATAAGCTTTATAGTAAAACCAAAAGAAAACTCCAGGTATGCTCTGATTGGAAGATGTGGAGAAGCTGAAGGCAGATTTATTAGAGGCGGCATAGTCTCTGTAATTGACTGAGGGAGACTATTTGGTTTTCTCTGATTGGTTTTGAGTTGGAAGCAGGGATAAGCAATAGGCAAACTGTCTGTCACTGACCAAGCTCTGACCTTCTGAGTAGATCACTGTCAAGGTTGTTTGGCTTCCTGACCTATTGCTACAGAGATTGTGGGTTGAAGTTTTATTATCACATAGGGTCTGACCATTGTCCATTAGTATATTCAGTCATTCAGTAAAAAAGAATATAATTTAGAACATATCAACTTTTAAAGTAAAATACCAAATAATAAATATTAATGATTAAACAAAGTTTTCCTTGAGGAAGATACATATGAGTTCGTATTTGAAGAAAAATTAAAAACTAGCAAAATTAAGAGAACTGGGTCAGAGGATAGAAAAGAGGTCTTGAAATGAATAGTATTTGCAAAGTCTGTGAAATATGAAATAGCATAGAATGCAGATAAACAGAAAAGCCTCAGAGTCGTATTTAGAGCAATTCAGATTTATCCATAAGTTGCCTGAGGTGTGCTAGGCCTAGGTTTCACACAGCCTCTTGGTAAGAGGAAGGGTCATGTGTGGTTAGGTTGTGACTGTTTTCCTGAGAACACCCAGATGCCATTGAGGAGATCTGACAAATTATAGTTTTTCTTTTAACAAAAGAATCATTTCTTCACTTTGAAAAGTGGATGCTGGAAGCATGAATAGAAAGCACTTAAACTCTTGAAGAACCTTCAATAAAATATAAAGGACTAAAATATTAGTAGTGGGAAAGGAAAGGGAATACATGTATTAACACAGTGCTTCTCAAATACCAATGTGAATATGAATGCATTGCAGATGTTAAAATGAAGATTCTGATTGGACATATCTAAGAGAGGTTCCTGGGATTATGCATTTCTAACAAGATCCCAAATGATGCTGATGCTGTTGGCCCAACAAGTACACATTAACATTAGAATGGCAAAGGATGAGAGAGATACTTCAAGGAGCTCCTTGTGTCACAGCAGATTAAGGATCTTCTGTTATCACTGCAAGGGCTCAGGTTGCTGCCTTGGTGCAGGTTTGATCCCTGGCCCTGGAACTTCTTCTTGCCTCAGGCACAGCCAAAACCAAGCCAAACCAAAACAAAACAAAAAAGAGAAAGACTTCACCTCCCTGTGATGATCAAACAAAATGTGTGTAACATTATTTTGTATCCTGAAATAAAGTTCATTGATAAAATCATCTATCAACACATGCACAAAAATTTAAGTGTCGATAAAGTGCCCTAATAGTAATTACAAAAAGGAGAAATAAAATAAAAGGTAATTATAATAAGATAATACAGATTTCAATATGAAAGTATTCAGATATGGCCATTCTAGAAGACATACAATCATTTTACACTAGTACTCAAACAGTGTGAATATCAGTACAAATACAGACAAAAATAGGCATGCTGTTTTTGCAATAATCTGCAGTGTTGCCATTGTGACAATCTAAGCAAAATGTTTTAAAATTTTTGAAAATGTTCTGAAAGAATAAATTATCAGTTTATCTCAGTTTACGTAGGATTTGTATTTCTGAAATATATATATTCAGTGTGGTTAAAATCATGCAAAAATTGCTTGTGTTTATTTGCAAAATGCAGTAAAGTTCAGGATTCAAAAATTATCATAGTATATGCCCTGTGGGACATTATATATTTTGTGCAGAGCAGCAGAAAGTTCTTCATTCTTTTCATTGCAAACATGAAATGTCCACAATGCTAAATAGATATTCCATTATTCCATATTCCATATTTCATTCATTCAGCCTTATTTGCAGATTACTTTGTTTCCAGGTTTTCTTGCTAACACAAACAATGCTACAAGGAAAATTGTGAGCACATATTTGCTTGTAGCAAAAATTGCTCTGTGAATGTGGCAGATACTGTCAAATCATTCCCACAAAATGATACCAATTTATACTTCCAGTATCAAACACTTTATATTTAGAAGACAGCTTTTATGGTGCTTTTTCATCTGTTTCCTGCTTTTGTAGCAACCATGATAGTCAGGTAAGTTGACTCTGAGAAAAGATTTAGTACAATGGGGAGACTGAGCCATGTGAATATACAAAGAACATTCCAACAAATTTAAACAACAAATGCAAAGGCAAAGGTGTCTGAGTAACAACAAGGAGTGAGGCTAGAGTGGTGAGTGAGGTGAGAGGGAGCCTGTTGAGAGCAGAGGTTGTAAATGAAGAAAGCACCTAATGGATCTCTATGGTCTTTGCAGGGTTTGGAGTTCATTCTGCAGGTAATAGGAAGCCAGTGAAGGCTTGAGGTTCCACTTTGTATTCTCATCATGGATCTGAGAATCTGGTACCACTTTTTTTTTTTTTTTTTCAAAAATCATCAAGAGTCCCTTCAGAATTTTTGCTTCTAATTATGAAGTTCTTTTCTTTTCAAATTTGTGTTTTTTTATATTTATAAAATATCTTTATTATTAAAAACAAATACATCTTTATTATGGCTGTGTATATATACCACATCTCCCTAATCCAATCATCTTTGGATGGACATTTGGGTTGTTTGCATGCCTTGGCTATTGTGAATAGTGCTGCAATGAACATGCAGGTACATGTGTCTTTTTAAAGGAAAGTTTTGTCTGGATATATGCCAAAAAGTGGGGTTGCTGGGTCATGTGGTAGTTCTATGTATAGTTTTCTAAGGTACCTCCATAATGTTCTCCATAGTGGTTGTACCAGCTTCCCTTCCCACCAACAGTGCAGGAGGGTTCCCATTTCTCCACATCCCATCCAGCATTTGTTATTTGTGGACTTATTAATGATGGCCATTCTGACTGGTGTGAGGTGGTATCTCATGGTAGTTTTGATTTGCATTTCTCTAGTAATCAGGGATGTTAAGCGTTTTTTCAAGTACTTGTTGGCCATCTGTGTATCTTCCTTGGAGAAATGTTTTTTCAGGTCTTTTGCCAATTTTTCAATTGGGTTTTTGGCTTTTTTGTTGTTGAGTTTTATAATTTGCTTGTATATTTTAGAGAAGAACAAAATAATGCCATTTGCAGCAACATGGATGGAACTAGAGACTCTCATACTGAGCGAAGTTAAGTTCAAAAGAGAAAGACAAATACCATATGATATCACTCATATCTGGAATCTAATATATGGCACAAATGAACCTTTCCACAGAAAAGAAAATCATGGACTTGCTGAATAGACTTGTGGTTGCCAAGGGGGAGAGGGAGTGGGATGGATTGGGAGCTTGGGGCTAGTAGATGAAAACCATTGCTTTTGGAATAGATTAGCAATGAGATCCTGCTATGTAGCACTGGGAAGGAACTATGTCTAGTCACTTACGATGGAGCATTATAATGTGAGAAAAAAAGAATGTATACATGTATGTGTAACTGGGTCACCATGGTGAACAGTAGAAAAATAATTTTATTGGGGAAATAACAGTAAAAAATTTAAAGAAAAATACATCTTGACAAAAATTTTTATCCACTGTAGGTAACTACCATTCACCCAGAAAATTTAGACTCTTGATGACTTAGTTGCATACTTGAAGATTTTTTTTTCACCTTAAGCATTTGTATAATAATGTACTAGATTTAGTTTGTAAAGAGTTGATATAAATCTTTGCAAACTATTATGAGCATTATTTTTGTTTACTTTTTAAAAGAGAATACTTGATATATGCAACAAAATGAATATCATTTTTATCATTTCTAAAAAAGAATAATAAAGTAGAAATCCATTGGTTTACCACACTAATTTAGAAAGTATATTGCTGGAGTTCCCGTCGTGGCGCAGTGCTTAACGAATCCGACTAGGAACTATGAGGTTGCCGGTCCGGTCCCTGCCCTTGCTCAGTGGTTTAAGGGTACGGCGTTGCCGTGAGCTGTGGTGTAGATCGCAGACGCGGCTCGGATCCCGCGTTGCTGTGGCTCTGGTGTAGGCCGGTGGCTACAGCTCCGATTCGACCCCTAGTCTGGGAACCTCCATATGCCACAGGAGCGGCCCAAGAAATAGCAAAAAGACAAAAAAAAAAAAGTATATTGCTGGTATTCACTTAAAGTTCCTTCTCATTCTCCTGCTCACCACAATTTATTTTATTCTATATTTTCCTAATAGTTTTACAGCAAATATTTTGTCTATGATAAATATGTTTTCATTATAACATATTGAATTTTTTGGATATGCTCTCATAAAATTACATCTTGCTTTCTCAACTTGAGATTAAGTATCTAAGATTCAGTGACATTAATATGTGAAATGTAGCTTTTGTTTCCATGCTACAAAGTGTTCCATTGCTTATCTTCCCATTTCCTACCTATTATCTCTTTTCTATTTTTCATTGCTTTTATAACTCTCTAACATACCACATTAGTTTTATATTAATCATATATTTAAAATTTTCTGTGTCTTCTTACCAGAATATATTTCATTTTTGTTTTGTTTAATGATTTGAGACATCTAGAATTAGACTTTGATATGGACTTTGGGCTCAATAAATATATTTTGAGTGAATTAACAAATGTATTAATCTTCTATTCAGAAGAATAGTTGGATTTATTTCCATATATCTATATGAATATCCATATATATTGCAAGAATATTGCCTACAGAGATTCTATTAAGGTCTGATGATTTTTTGCATGTCTGTGTCCTGGTACATATATAGGAGTTTTCTGGAGTGTATACATTGGATAGTAAAGAAAAATGGTTATATTCTAGCTATATATTGAAGGTAACAGAAATAGACTCACTGATGTTACAAATTAGGTGTTTAAAAAACTGAGAGGAAATATAGATGACTTGAACCTTTTGGCCTAAACATTGGAAGAAAGGCGTTCCCATTATTTGAGATAGGGAAGACCATGGGGAGAGCAGTTTGGGAGATGTTATCAAGAGCTCAGTCATGGAAGTGTGATGTTTGAGATGTCTTTTGGATATCCATTTTGAGAGGTCAATTAACGGGAGTTACCATTGTGGCTCAGAGGTATCAAACCTGACTAGTATCCATGAGGATGAGGGTTCAATCCCTGGCCTCCTTCGGTGGTGTTAAGTATTGGTCATTGCCATGGGCTGTGGTGTAGGTCCCAGATGCAGCTTGGATCCAGTGTTGCTGTGTCTGTGGTGAAGGCCTGCAGTTGTAGCTCCGATTCAACTCCTAGTCTGGGAACTTCCATATGCTGGTACATCCCTTGCAAAAAAAAAAGAAAAAAGTCAATTAGCAGGTGGTATATAATTGGATCTCAAGGAAAAAGTTCAATCTAGAAATATAAATGCTGGAATCTTCAGCATTCATAGTACTTTGAGCCATAAAACTGAGATCAACAACACCCAAGGAGAAGAGGTTTTGAACAGTTGAAGAGAAAGGAGAGGAGAGAGTATGCAGCTGGAAATAAGGTGTGATTAGTGAGCATCAAAAATAGTCTCCTTGGGATTATAACCATGGCAATTCAATGAGATCAATAAGCATGTTTGAAGATGTTTTTTCCAAATTTATTTTGGACATTTATCAAAACTTGACAAAGAGACTTAAACCGAGTAGGAGTTTGGCAGGTGAGTTTGGATAGAAGGCATCTTGCTAATAGTGAACAGCTTTATTAATATGTTACAGAAGGGATAGAGCAAATGGAGATTGACAAGCAAAGAGATAAGGTCAAGAATACACTGAGATGGAATGGGACTAAGAGTACAAGAGAAGAAATATAAAACTTGAGTCTTCTTAGGGTTACACATGCAGACACTGAAGAGCAAGCTAGGATAGTTTAAATTGTCCCAAATCAGAAGGTGGTTTCCAAGACTCTCATTAAAGGGTTGGGGAGTGGATTTTATTCTTGCAGTCTTCTTTGGTTCTAATGTTAAAGTGGTCATTGCCATTGGGAAACCTTCTGCATGATCAGAGTAATCCCCTCCTGCACAAAAGAAGACAATTTTAATTTAAGGAAAAATTCTAGACTGTGCTGGGCAGAGGCCCAAATAGGATAATTCAGAACCCACCATTCTTTAATTATACCCAGAAAAAAATGTTTATAGAAATTAATTTTCTTATAAGCTATCACCAATGCTTTCTTTATACTGTGTGTTCAATTGTGGATAGCATACCTTTAGGTTTGGAAACTTGTAACTTAGGAAATCCAGTACTTTAAAGACATATTCAATATTGACATGATGGAAACCTCAGGAATAAATAGAAAAGATTAGGCTGCAAGACATTTCAAATCCCTTTTATTACAGCATTTAGTACTCTTTAATTTTTGCCTTCAAAATACAATTTAGAGACTTGCTGTGGTTTGCATTTAAATGACTCCTCTATAAGTGTAAAGTTAGGTTCCTATAAGATCCAATGTAATGATGATTTCTGAGTATCAGTGTAATTGTTGATCTATAGGTAACCTGATCTTTTCTAAATCTTAGTTTTAAATTTTCTTTTTACAAAGTGATTTTTTTTTAGCTCTCTGTGGAGTGCTAAATAACAACTGAATAGAGTTCAGTCTTTCAGAATGTGTAAGAACATCACTGCCAGGAAATGGAGCAATATCATTTTAGAAGTTTTGCAGGGAAACTCACCTTAATGCTTTACAGGTCTTTTTCAAAATGAAACCACTTTTTTTTTTTTTGGTACAAAAGAAAAATCTCACATTTTTCAAAAATCACACAGGTGTCTGATTTTTAAAGATTTAATTGAAATCTGAACCCAATTTATAATTTTATGCTGTACATACTATTGATTCTGAATAGTTCCATAAAAAGCCAACCAAAAGATACAGTTTTACTTGATGGTATGCTTTTGTTTGATCATTTTATAGAAGTGTTTTTCTCCCTTTAATGTCAAATATTAAAAATGTTGAATAAATAAAAAATGAGTTATTTCTCTTGTGAGAAAGTATTCATGTGATATTTGCCTTGGAGAGAATAATAAAATTATTTTCTTAAGATTAGAAATTTTAGGGAGTTGCTGCTATGGCACAGTGTGTCTTTGTGGAGGCACTGGTTCCATCTCTGGCCCGGCACAGTGGGTTAAGGATCTGGTGTTGCTGCAGCTGTGGCCTAGGTTGCAGCTGTGGCTCAAATTCCACCCTGACCTGGGAACTTCCATATGCCATGGGTGCAGCCAAAAAAGCCAAAAAAAAAAAAAAGAAGTTTTAAATTAATCAGTATACTCTTTAGGGAAACAGGTCCCATGGTTTTTTCACTGTATCCTAATTCACCACATCATAAAAATAGAAGTACTACTAATTGTTGTTGTATAATACATGCCAACATAATAAACCAATGGGCAAATGAATGATTGAATATTAGAAGGAGCCTAAAAATGTTGTAAAGGATCAGTTCATAATCATTCATAAAGGACAAGAAATTTATGTTCCCCTCCCCTCCTAAATAAAATATAAGTACATTTATCTATGAACTTATACATAAAAATGTGATTGTTGTAGCTCATATGCATATTTTCAAAGGAAAAATAGGACTTTGCAGCTTCATAAGTACTTAAATTTTAGCTAGTCTACCAGCTTTAAAGAAATAAATAAAACTGGAGAGTTCCCATTGTGTCTCAGCGGTAACAAACCCATCTAGTATCTATGAGGACGCTGGTTTGATCCATGACGCTGCTCAGTGGGTTAAGGATCTGGCTTTGCCATGAGCTCTGGTATAGGCTACAGATGCGGCTCAGATCCAGCGTTTTGTGGTTGCGGTGTAGGCCGGCAGCTGTAGCTATATAACTTGACCAGCCTGGGAACTTCCATATGCTGCAGGTGCAGCTATAAAAAAAAAAAAAAAAAGATGCATTTTCTGAACCTTTCTCCTCTCCATGTTATGGCCCTTTCATGTCTTGCAATCTGACAATTCCAGTGTTTATCACTGCAGGTTGTCAAATTGCAGAAGGCTCAACTGGGTTCTCTGCCCCTTAGAAATCATCACATTTTTGGACTTTCTCCCTTTATGCTAAGTATTAGAAAATGCCCTCAAGAAAAGAGCTGTACAGAATGGTGCCGGGCTCACCTTGGTCATCTTACCTTTTCTCCAGAATCTCGATCCTTCAACTCCTAGATGCTTGCCTTCCCCTTTGTTTTCATTTGGTGTGTTTATCTAGCTTCTGCATGGTTATCCAAAGAGCTTCTCTCATCACAGCCAGTGTCACAAGATGAGAGTTATTATTGCCTGTGTTTTTAATGAGCGGTATTAGCAAAATTCCTATCCTTCAATTGCATTTTGAAGCAAAATTAAGTAGAAATTAAAAATCAAATAAATATAATCTCTAGACACAACTAACATCTACATGTAAACAGATTATGAATATCTACTCCTCCAAACTACTAGGATTAATGGAATTCAAGAACAGTTAGGCAGCCTGGTTTATATCATCCCCAACAGAGTTTACAACAAATGGTGGTCAGTGAGTTGACATATAGTCAGTTTAGTGTCCACCGATGCAAAAAATTCTACATGTGCACCAGTAAATATAAGTTTTGAAAAGTTAGTAAGACCATTTTCATTAAATTTTCTGCAACTTGTCTGTTTTCTGATGATCCATAAATACCAAACACCTATCAATCAGAAAGTTTCTTTATAATGCCTTATTAAAATGAAGGAAACCAAATCTGCATATGTAAGGGGGCTACAATTTTAACTTTCATTCAATGTCAATGTAATTTCAGTATCCTTCCCACACCAGTTTATGGTTTGTACAAATTACAGCATTGATGTGTTTGCTAGGGTAATGGTGATGATATGTCATTAATTCCCCAGAGCGTATCATATTTTCTGAACACATGGTGCAAGGAAGGTCACATTGAATTCATCTATTTTACACTACTGAAAATAAACCATCACCACTAAGCTACTATAATAGAGGAGGGATACAGAGCAAAACTGTGAGTGCCCTGTCATTATGACTATATTTTTATCTTATGCAACTCATCAGAATTAGTTTGTACTTAGATAACTTCACAAAATATGGTCCCATTAAATTTTGATAATTAAAAAAATGTAGAAGAATGAACAAAGAACATTGGCTAGTAAAGTTTCTCAGCACGTTAGAGTATTTCTATAAGAAAAAGACAGTGACCTCTTGTCACTTGGGTTTCAATCCCAACAATAACAGGTTTCCTTGCTATTTCTATTAGACTGCTGAGATTCTCTGCTGGCCAGGGTTTAAATAGCTTATCCAGGAGTTCCTGTGGTGGCGCAGTGGTTAACGAATCCGACTAGGAAACATGAGGTTGCGGGTTCGGTCCCTGCCCTTGCTCAGTGGGTTAACGATCCGGCGTTGCCATGAGCTGTGGTGTAGGTTGCAGACACAGCTTAGATCCAGCGTTGCTGTGGCTCTGGCGTAGGCCGGTGGCTGCAGCTCCGATTCGACCCCTAGCCTGGAAACCTCCATATGCCGTGGGAGCGGCCCAAGAAATAGCAAAAAGACAAAAAAAAAAAAAAGTAGGTCTGGTCTAAGCTCAGTAAAGAGAGTGTGTAATAGAATACTTACATTAAGGTATCCCAAGGACATGAGTCAATATGATTCTTGCTAGGAATCAGAAGTGTGCCCTTGACTCTCTTACTGATTAAGTAGCAAAGTTCTTTTTTTTCTATTTATTGTTATTATTATTAAAGTATTGTTGATTTACAATGTTTCAAGTTCTGTTGTACAACAAATTGACCAAATCACACACATTTTCCTGTGCTGTACAGTAGGATGCCATTGCCTGTCTATTCCAAATATAATAGTTTGCATCCAAAAAAACCCCCAAGATGCCCATCCATCCCACTCCCTGTAAAATTCTTGCTCATATTCCCCACTCAGTATTGAGGTGTACAACTTTGGGATTACACTATTTCTCACATCAGAAACTTCAGTCTTGGCCTCTAAGGTAATCCTTTCTGACTCAATTTCAAACTGCAGGGATTTGCAAAAAAAAAAAAATGACAGTGACTGAAGGGCAACAGAAGACCTATTGCAGGTATGAGTGATGTTCCTTAAAGCTGTACTTCTCAATGACTAACTCTGCTGTGATGCATTTGCATCAATGTGGTGGCAGTGGATTTTGAATTTCTTTTGCTGTTGTAGGTTTTTGCTTGTCATTATTTGTTGTGAAGGCTTCCTTAATATGACAAAGCAGATAGTAAAAGCAGTCCAGCACTCTTCTGCCATTAATCCGTGCAGTACCACCAAGGATAACTGTTTTTAAGAATGTTAAGGTTTTTGCTGGATTCTAGGTGCTATGGACATGAACAGTCTTTGGGCTCCTATTTTGTGATGGTCAAATTTTAGTTTGATACCCAGGCTGCCCTGTCTCAGCTTCAGCATTTCTTTTGACATGGAACCAAGGGAAGTCTACCATTTACAAATAGAGACCTTTGTGCCAATGTGTCTTTGAGCACCATGGAGAGCTCCAAGATGATGCAGAGGTGAAGGAAAGTGTCAGTTGAGCCACATAAGCCAACAAAGGCCAGGCTAAGAAAAAGTAGTGATTGAATGGTGCTTGGTGTTGGCAGAACATAGAGTGTCATAGGTAGAAATGCAGTTTATTGTATCTCTCAGAAAACCTTAGGTGATGCACCCTATGTCCTAGTTTGGGTTTGTTTTCAGCATAAAGGATCAGGCTCTGGAGGGCATGTTTAGAGCCAATTAGTGCTGGCTTCAAGTTTTTTGGTTGTTATTTTATAAAATGTTTAATTAATTTAGTTTTTGGCCACACTGGAAGCATATGAAAGGTCTCTGGACAAGGATGGAATCCAAGCCATAGCTGCAGCAATACCAGATCCTTAACCCACTGCACTGGGCTGGAGATCGAATCTGTGCCACCACAGAGAAAATGCCAGATCCTTAACCTGCTGTACCACTGCAGGAACTTCCACTTCTAGGATTTTTAGATGGGGCCAAAGAAGGGCTACATAGTGATAGTAAGATAATACCTTTTTGGATACCCTACCCATGTCCCATGAATTACAAGTTTTCCACTCTGACTACTGAAGGCAGAATATATTCCTGGCTCTTGTGAGTCCTGTGATCCTTGTGGGTGACTCTTTCTATGGCATCAGGTGGTATCCACTCACAGAGAGTTTTATCAGTCTCAGCTAACAATGTATGAGACACTCCAGTCATTAAATTGGGGTGATCATAGGGTTCACCTCAGTTTTTTTAATTTTCCTCCCTTTCGGTATCACTGTCCTATGTTGCCTGATGTTTGATCTCAAAAAAACCTTTGTTTTATAATTAGTCTTTTATTTTCAATTGTTTCACATGTTACAATAAATCCAGATCTTGTTACTTTTATTTGGGAAAAGGCTCTAGAACAGAGTTTACCTTATTATTTTGAGTCTAAAGTATTAAAATCTTGCATTTTACCAAATTTTAATACTCTATGTTATGAATCTGTCCAAAACAAGACATATCATTCCTTTGAATAAGAAATAGAAACTATTATCCAGAAAGTAATTTATCTCTAAAACCTGCTATTCAACATATATTTGTCTCCAGTTTCTTCATGTACATTTTATGTTAATTCATTCTCACTTGCTTTCTGAAATACATACATGAATACATAAATTTGATTTTTGAATAATATTATTTCCTTCTTTTTTAATGCACACACATATACATTTAACTTTTCAATATAAATAATTCATGTATCTAACTTATATTGGTAAATAAAGCAACTAGAGAGAATCTAAAACTATACATTTCTAAACCTCTTAACTGTTTCTATCATGGACTATGAATAAGTGGTGTCCAGTATTTTATATTATGTGTTGTTTGTTTGAATCTTAATTCCATCTCTCTCTAATATGTCTGTATCAATTTGCATGTGAATGAACCCACTTGGGAAACTGATGTCTTTATTTTAGTTGCATAAATTTATTTTATTTTTATTTTCCCACTGTACAGCAAAGGGATCAAATTATCCTTACATGTATACATTATAATTACATTTTTTCCCCACCCTTTGTTCTGTTGCAACATGAGTGTAAAAATATGGAACGCCTCACGAATTTGCATGTCATCCTTGCGCAGGGGCCATGCTAATCTTCTCTGTATCGTTCCAATTATAGTATATGTGCTGCCAAAGTGAGCACTAGTTGCATAAATTTAGAATTTACTTTTCTATATTATTTCAAGTGTCCAGTATTTCTTTCTTTTTTTTTTTTTTTGTCTTTTTGTCTTCTTAGGGCCACACCCATGGCATATGGAGGTTCCCAGGCTAGGGATCCAATCAGAGCTGTAGCTACCGGCCTACACCACAACCACAGCAACACAGGATTCAAGCCTCATCTGCAACCTACACCACTGCTCACGGAAATGCCAGATCCTAAAACCACTGAGCGAGGCCAGGGATTGAACCCGAAACCTCATGGTTCCTAGTCGGATTCGTTTCTGCTGCACCACAACAGGAACTCCTGTATTTATTTCTTAATTACACTCCTCAGTTTATCTTCCATTAAACATCCCATCTTATTCTTGAAAATAGTCTATTAAAATGTTATACACACATTCATGCTTAAGGTTCTAAGGACAAAGAAAAACACTGTTAATTCTTCTTCATATATTTAACCCCAAGACTTTCTTTAAAAAAAGTAACCATTTTATCCCTAGTATGACATATGTAATTCTCTTATAAAATTTCATGTTCAAAGCTGCTTACATTTAGAAAATAGGAGTTCCCATCGTGGCTCAGCAGTTAGTGAACCCAACTAGCATCCATGAGAATGTGGGTTTGATCCCAGGCCTCGCTCAGTGGGTTAAGGATCCAGCGTTGCTGTAAGCTGTGGTGTAGGCCAGCAGCTACAGTTCTGACTGAACCTCTAGCCTGGGAATCTCCATATGCCATGGCCCTAAAAGACAAAAAGACCGAAAAAAAAAAAAAAGAAAGAAAGAAAAGAAATCTCTTCGTAAACAGTGTTAGAAAAATAAATTCACCTTATGTTATACTTTTTATTTATTTAAGAGTTTGAGTTAAGTGGAATAATGATACAATCTCTTATCTAATTGAGAAATAATGCACAGACTACATCACTCATAGACTTAAAAACCATGAAGGAGATGTTACATCTCATTCTTCAGCCTGGAGCAATGGTTCTTAATCAGGAGTAATTTTGTCCTGGAGAGGACATTTGCTGTATTTGGAGACATTCTGGTTTTCATATCTGGGGAAAAGAGGGTGCTACAGCACCTGGGGTAGTGGCAGAGGTATTGCTAAGCATTTGACAGTAATGTCCAGGACAGTTTCCACAGTGGAAAAATATCCAGTTCCAAATGTCAGTAGTGCCAAGGTTGATAACACTGGCTTACAAAAAATAACTTAGTTTACAATCAGATGTATGATACCAGATGACCAGATAACTATACTTTGCATGGGATTCACAATTTAATAAATGCTTTTAATATCCATTAATTAATGAATTTATTTTTGGCTTCTGAAGTAAATATATTTTGATCTTTTCAAAATATATTTTTATTGAAGTGTTGTTGATTTACAACGTTATATTGTTTCAGATGTACAATATAGTGATTTGATATTTTTATAAATTATATTCCATTTGAAACTTTTATAAAATATTGGCTCTATTCCCTGTGCCATACATTACATCCTTGCAGCTTATTTATCTTATACCTAGTAGTTTGTACCTATTAAGGCCATTTTCATATCTTGCCCAACTTCCTCCCTCTCTCCCCATTGATTTGTTCTAGTTTGTTCTCTGTATCTGTGAGTCTGTTTCTGTTTTGTTACATTCATTCATTTGTTTTACTTTTTATATTCCCCATATAAGTGAAAACATGCAGTATTTGTCTTTCTCTGTCTGACTTGGATGCACTCCAATTTCATAGCAGCATTTATTACTTCCAATAGCCAAAATGTGGAAACACCCTGTGTCCATCAACAGATAAATAAAGAAGATGTGATGTATAGATAGAATATAATTAGAAATAGATATACAATGGGATACTACTCAGCTACAAAAAAGAATGAAAAGAGTATTATACTTAGTGAATATTATACTGGTCTTGACACTAAGAAATATTATGAAAATATATGGTAATAAAATAAACAGTTTGAAAATAAAGAAATATATCCTTGAATAGTGCAAACCATAAAAAGCAAGTGAAGAAAAAATGAATAATTGCAATAGTGCTATTTCTATTACCTATATGTAATTCTTAGTTTAGTTCCAAGAACAACAACAACAAAAATCTAGTACCACATAATTTCACAAGTAAATTCTAATAGTCAATACAGAAATAAGTTATTTAATCAAAATTTTTTTGCTGAACTTCTCTACTCATCTGATAATTACGGTACTATTATTATAACTATTATAATTCAGTTGACATTTTTTGGATGCTTTATTAACATTTAAAAAATTCTCTTTACATTGCTTTTCAAAGTAGAGAAATCTATTTAAAATCTTTTAAATAAGTACATGGCATATTTCCTCTTTGGAAAGCATCTAGGAATAGGGTTTTAGTGAGCCAAGTAATATTAATCAAGCTTAAACTCAAAAAATGATCAAGGAGTTCCTGTCATGGCTCAGTGGTTAACAAATCTGACTAGGAACCATGGGGTTGCAGGTTCAATCCCTGGCTTCGCTTAGTGGGTTAAGGATCCAGCGTTGCTGTGAGCTGTGGTGTAGGTTGCAGATGTGGCTCGGATCCTGTGTTGCTGTGGCTCTGGTGTAGGCTGGCGGCTGCAGCTCTGATTAAACCCCTAGCCTGGGAACCTCCATATGCTATAGGAGCGGCCCTAGAAAAGGCAAAAAGACAAGAAAAAAAAATCAAGCCTAAAACAACATAGTGAAATTAAGCAAATTTTGAAAACGTACTTAAATAAATGTTTTTATGATCAATATTGTCACCATGTTTATTACTGTGTATTTGTGTTATAGTCCACAAATATAGACAGCTGGCTTGATTTATAATTATAGTTCTTATGTGAAAAACATGGTCAAAAATCCTCTAACTTTCCCATTCTTATTATAATTGACAGCAGTAATATTAAATATAAAATATTGACATCCAAAATTGTAAATCTCTAGTTTAAGATCAAATAGCCAACTGATAAAAATCCTTTCCTAGAAAGTTATTTTCTTATACAATCTGAAACAGCAACGATGACATTATTATTAAAAACACAAACAAGATGAACAATCCAGCCTTACTGCTTTGTGAAAATTTACATCTCCTTGGCTACATTTGGAAATTTTCAGTAATCTTCAGACCATCATATTCATTTCCGGTAATAGACAAAGTCACCTTTTTAACTGACCATTTATAAAAAATGATTTGATGTCACCCAATGCAGCTACTTTAATATGCATTCAATTTTAATCATTCTCTCAAAGAAATCTTTTTAGAATTCTATCATAAACATCCATCATGGTCAGACTAGAAATGAAAAAAATACAGATACACAGCATAGTCAGAAATTAGATTTAAGAAAGTACTGTGGATGTAGCTTTGGCATGTGGATCTAACTAGAATCAAATAGAGCAGAGGCCAATTCATTTCTGAGAAAGTCGTAATGCCAAAATATTCACAACCACAACTCTCAAACCAACATAAACAGTAACTGTTTATGATTTAAAGAAGTGTTTAGAGTTCCCTGGTGGCTCAGAACTTTAAGGATCCGCATTGTCACTGCTGTGTTTCAGGCTCAATTTAAGGCCCGGGAACTTCCACACACTGCATGTACAGTCAAAAAAAAAAAAAAAAAAAAAGGTGTCCCTTTGGTCTCCAAGTCTCTAGAGGCAGGAAATGGGCTAAGAAAGCCGCTTAGCTCCATTGAGGCTATATTCTCCAATCTAATTTAGACTTGGTCAGGGAGAATAAATGATAAAAAGAAACTGCTAGAATGTGATGTCAACATTTACAGAGAAAAACTGATTGGCTATTCCTTCCCAAGGAGCAGAATTAAGACTTAACCCTTGGAGCATTTCCCATGCCTAGGATAAAGTCTCTTGCCATGCTGTCCTGGGAGAGTTCAGAACTGCTATGTGTCAGTCACTGCTCTGGGCAGTTAGCCATTCTTTCCAAACCCAAGAGCATATTATGGGCTCTGTACCTATTCTACCATTGCATATTGTTTTGAGTTTTGAGAAAACATGTCTTTATAATACATAGGTCCCTAGACCAAGAGGAATCATATTTGGACATGATAAAACAAAATCAGATATAACTCAGAGTTTTGGGAATTTAGGCTGGAACATAATAACTGGATGAGACTTTTACATTGTCCCCTAGGGGAAAGAGTGAGTTTGTCTGCATGTGTTAAGGAGAAGACCCAATATTTGGACAGGTAGATAGCCTGTGGTAGTCATTAGGGCTAGCCTTCTTTAATACTGCTGGCTCTCCTTCTAGGAACCTAATATGATTTCACTGTCCTGCTCCACTGAAGGCACATAAAATGTGAGAAGTGACATTGTCAGGTTCAGGTGAAAATTTAAAGAACCAGTGGACAACCCATCACTCTTTCTTTATCAGACCTTGACAACAGGCATTGATTCAATATAGTGTCTGCCCTGATCACTTGAGTTCTGGAGCAAATATACACAAAATCATAGTCCCAACTACCTTCTATAAAATGTAGGTTTAGAAGAAAGAATCATTTTTTTTTAAGCCACTAAGGTTTTATAATTTTTTAAAACCGTAGTCTGAGTTAGAGTCTGTCTTGATAGATACAATGATTTACTGAAAATAACTCATTCAATACAGTCATAGTCTAATAATAACTTCTTATCTAGAAAATGCCTCTTTAATTGCCATTACATGTGAAATAACCTGTTAACATAGGACCCATTTTTTGTAGTCCATATGGTCATAGTGAGGGGATAATTTTGTTATAAAAAGAGGGAAAGCATCATGCAAACAAGAATCCCTGATCCTCTGCTCACAGTGAAACTTTGCAAAAGCGTGGAGGTGATACATCTTGCACACTTCTTTCCCCCAGTGACAGCATCGTTTTTACTCACAGAAACTGCCTAGATAGTGCACTTCCCACTTAAGTGTGTTTCCCAGAGAGAAGCAATCAGTGAAGCAACTGTTAACTTGTTGCAAAAATACCTACCAAGAGAATATAGAAGAAAAAAATATAGCTTGTATCATAGCTATCAATTTTATTGGTGAAGAAAACAACTACTATTCATTGGTTTAGGTTAGAAATACTTTTACTACAGATTTCCTTAACATGAAAATGTTCTTATTGGGGTTTTTTAAAGGATGTATAGAAGTGAGAAAAAGTAAGTGTTTAGACATAAATCAATCTCGACAAGTAAGTTGCTTCCAAGGAACTGAATTTACTATTTATAATATACAGCGAAAGCAAAAATTTACTAAGACAGATCAAAACAGTTATGAGCAGTGAAGTTAAATTTAGTTTATCTAGAGACTACCAGCCTTTCAATTAAAATGATTTTACATGTTTCTACAATAAGTTCTTATGCCAAATGATATTTGAATTGACCAGATAACTAACATCATAAATTCTTCAGGTGCCTTTTGATTTAGTTCATATTTATAATGATTACATGTGATTGAGATTCAATAAGACTATATAAATTCACTCACATATATGTAATTATATCTCAAATTTCAGTGTTTGTATCATCAGTTTTTTTGAACATGAATTAAAAGTGTGCTACAGCATTTACTTTTTTCCATATCTTTGAATTAATTTTCTGGCAAATATTTTATATTTGATTTTGAATATTCACATTATGTATAATGTTAATACAGAAATATTTGAAAATAAGCACAGAATATTAGGAATCCTGAGAACGCATCAAGTTGGATTATCCTGTGTATTTCCCAGTGGGAGTGCTCAAATAGTCCAATGCCAGCCTTATAAAAAGACATGTCATAGCTTGTTACCCAGAACTGCCTTTATCATGTTTTATAAGCTTTCATAATTTTGATTCTGTGTTGAATATCCTGAATGCCACTAAAGCAATTTTGCTCCAACTAAATCAAGTGCTTCTTAGCTACTTGTAGAGTCTAGGCGCAAACATCTAAACTAATGATTTAAGACATTCATTCTCATATGCAGAAACTTTGGTTTGTGTACCCTTCTGAAGTACACTGTAATCATTTTAATATGAAGTGCAAGTTAAGTTGATACAAGTACCATTGACTGTAGAGAAATGCTTTGACAATTCTTACTATCAAACAAAATGACAATAAATAAATTGCAGCACAAACAATAACTTAGAGAAAATGGAGTTGGAGCAGAAATGAAAGAAGCATAGGATGGCCTAAATAAGGAAACTCTAAGCATTTATCTTTCTAAGGTTCAAAGAAAATTTCAAGTTTTTTAGCTTCCTTATCACTTCAAAATTTTAATTGCATAGTAAAATTTTCCTTTAAGGAAAGACATATTCATAGATCATGCATCTTTTATCTTAGTCCTAAAGCAGGCTTATGCGGAAATAGCCTTTACTGCCTAGTTCACTCATGCTTCAGCAGAGGAGTATCGACCTAGGTACTACAGTAAAATTTCGGGTGGAAAGTGATGATCAGTAGCAAGAAAGAATAAAGATAATGATGGTAGGAAGTCCCAATTTCCTAGATTCTTATGTCAATTTTTAGAAGTTTGCTGGGCTGAGTAAAAGGCAGAGCTAAAGCCTCCTGTATTTGGAAGAGCCTAGTATTACATACAGTCACTAACAGGTGCTCTAATGCAGTGTAGAAATTCATGTGTAATGATTCTTGTGTAGAAACAATGCCAGAGAACTAGGAGAAAGGAGGTGGTTCTTCAATCAGATAAGGATACACAGAGAAGCTGTCAGGAGCAGTGTCTGACAGACTTGGTCACAGAAATGAGATAAGAAGCATTGCAGACTGACAACAGTATGAATAAAAAAAAGTATGTTGAAAAACATGAGGCTTTTATTGAAGTTTCCAGGAACCCAATTAAGCAATTCCAAGGAGACATACTACTACATATGTAGTAGTTGCAAAAGTAGTACTGAATTCCAGAGTCTATTTTTGTGTTAGGATTTTCTCAGTAAACAATCATGGCATTCAGAATTTTTTAAGAAAAGTAGTGAAGATATCAAAATTGTCATTAGTCAAAATAATCTAATTCTCTCAGGATAAGTTATGTACTTTGTGAGACCCCATAAAAAATGAAAATATGATGAGGGCTTTTGTTCAAAGATTATTAAGAACTGAAAGATGGCTACAGCATAGAATTACACCAAGTGTGTGGTCCTTCTGAGAAAAGGCCTGCAAAGGTCACATGCTCATGAAGCTACTAGTTCTGGTGGGAAGGAAAATATGATGTGTTTAGGTAGAGTTGCAACTAAAGATAATGTGTATGATGGACACTGCCCACAATTCTCAGAGAGAGAACAGTAATTTTCAGTAAGGTGTTCTTTATAAGTCACTAGATGTAGAAGATGTGGCCATCAGTATAAGAACCAGCGTCTAAACATGAAACTACTGGCATGCACACACGCACACACAATGCTTCTGATCTATCTATCTGTCTGTCTGTCTATCTATCTTATCCCCCCTTCACTGGGAATAAAATCCATGACGTTAATATGAGGGAAAAAAGAAAAGATATGCAGTGCAGGTATAAAAGAGATCCCGCAACCTCAGTGTACTTGGATTTTTACATTGAATTACTTAGTTGATTAACCGACTACTGAAATCCATTTCACTCCTGTTTCCCATGAGTATCTCAACACTTTTCTAGTAAATTGGAAATTCTATAACATTTATAAACAGGTCCTGAAGATAATCCTCTGCTGCCTTGGATCAAAGACTCCATTGTTATTCCAATAAGGATTAATCTGTGGGGCTAGTCATCCTAACAGAAAAAAATCCAGCACCACTAAGAAAACAAAGTATTGAGAGGTTAACACATATCTGTAAGAATGTCTTTGAAGCTTTACAAGAAAACACTTAATTCATTTTTTTCATATATTAGTCTTGCCAAATTGTATTAAGTGTGAATAATACAAGAACTTTAAAATATAACTTGAGGTAAAACAAACATATAGTCTCTCCATATGTCCTCATTCAATCATAAAAGCAAATATAAGATTGATCATATAAATTGTAAAATGAACAAAATTAGTTTAGAGAAAGCATGCTTTGGGCAGAGAAAAACGTTATAAATATTAATATTTACTATTGCCGTATTGAAAAGTCTTATGTTAGCATATGGTTCCTTATTTTTACATTTTAATTCAAAATATACTTACAATATTTTTTGTTTGTCATGACATCTTTTATTTCTGTCTGAACCACTAAAACACTCATTCTTTGGTATTGTCTTGGTAGGATGCAGATTAGAAAAATTCAGAAGCTGAAGGGCAGAATGATTTCCCTGTTTTGTTTTTTGTTTTTCCCTTCAAGACAAAACTTTATGATATGTAAAAATAAAAGTCCCAGAAGTTTTGCATTTATTGGAGTTGATTCAGAGAAACAATAACTAATATATTTTTAACATCTTGTAAGATTTCTGAATATGACTTGATGAAATTTACAGAGTAGGACTAAAGTAAGCTTTTTTTAGTCTTTTTATTCCCAAGTATGACAAGTTTACTTACATACAGAAGCACTTCTAGTGAAGCAGGTTAGTGTGCTCTCTAGCAGCCTCTGATGCAGCACATTTATTTCATCAAGATGGGCAACATAGTATTTTGTTTCTATCAATGATACTGACTCATTTTTTACTTCGTTTTAGTATTTAAGATGTTTTTTTTTAGAGCAGTTTTAGAGTCACAGCAAAATTGGGAGAGGGTTTCTGTATACCTGTTGATCTCACTGATGCACTCTGTTATATTTTGCTACATTTGGAAGAACTGAGGACACTTCCTTAATTCCATGTAGCCTTTCTACTTCTGGTGTCCCGTTTTTGTAAACCATGGTAAAAATACCAATGCTCCAGGAAGGATTAATACAGAAGTGAATGAATTTATCCTTAAAAAAAGAGTTTTTTGTTCCTTTTCAGAAAAAAAAAAAAAAGAATGTACAAATCATTTATGAGCTGGATCAGGGAGATTATATTAAAATCTAAGGAAATGTTCACAAAGGAAGTTAGAAAGAGAACCAACTCATTGAAGTTAGAAAGAGAACCTGATCATTGGACAAGACTTGAGACAGAAGGTATGCTCATAGTCTCATGGCAGATAGGATAGAACTAGGGTGTATATTGTCAAATTAAAAACAAATCCAGACTTAGATTAGGAGAAACTTTTCCAGAAGTAAGACTATTGTCATAGGGACCATATTTGAATTTCAGAAATATGTCAGTGTCTCAAAATCAAACAGAAAAAGGTCTTAAACAGAAAAAAAATTGAGTAAGAAGGGATGAGCGAAGATTAACAGATTTTTTTTTTCTTTTTTTTTAGGGGGCATTGGGCAGCCACAGTGTAATGACCTGGCAGTCAGATAGGAAAAGCAGTTTTCTGTGGGCGATTTTCAGAAGAACTCTCTTGACAAAAGATGTTCCACTTTTTAGGCTTTGGGGCAAGCAGAGTCAGAAACCTATAGGTAGGAGAGAAGTCTGACTAAAGATTGGCTAAGTCAAAGTAGAGGGCAAGAAATGGGCAATTGTGAGCCACTATTCTTCCATTATTTAACAAAATCATTGTTTTCAAGAAGGAAAATGAAAATTTTAAGCATTGAAGAGTTATTACTGTTGTGACATTGTTAAAGAGTACCCACCTTAGCCATCTGTCTAGACCTTGTAATCTCTAGGCCTAAAAAAAAATTGTTGTCTCTTTGGAAATGTTTTACATATTAAAATTGTAGTTTCTTCACTTGTTCTTTCTTTCTGATCTTGATTTACTACATAATCTAATCTTTTAAAATTATCACACGTGATATGATTTTATTATTTTATTTTTTGTTTTATTTTATTTTATTTTTTTGCTTTTTAGGGCTGTACCTGTGGAATTAGAAGTTCCCAGGCTAGGGGTTGAATCGGAACTGTAGCTGCCAGCCTATGCCACAGCCACAGTGATGCGGGATCCGAGCCACATCTGCAACCTACACCAAAACTCATGGCAATGCCAGATCCTTGACCCACTGAGAGAGGCCAGGGATTGAACCTGAGTCCTTATGAATACTAGTCGGGTTTGTACCCTGCTAAACTGCAATAGGAACTCCTACACATGGTGTGTTTTTTAGAGGAAAGTGTTAAAAAATAATTCCAATCATGTTTTGATGTTTATGATAAGGTCTGGCATGGGAATTTGATGGCACAGGACTATATATATCCACCATGATACACACCCAAGGAGCTCTATTCACAGAATATTAATGTAAGAGTGCCCCCAAGTTATTTATTAGACACCTTAAGAAACTACACATAGTAGCTTAGCCTCTAACCATGGACACAATAGAGGGAGACTGTGTTTAAAGCAACAAAACTAGTTTCAGATTTAAGTACATAAATGTATCTATTCATTGTCATCATTGTTTACTATCATTATTGAGTTATTTATTATCCTCTGTGCTACAATTATTTCATAATTTACATATATTATTAAATCTGTATCCAGATTTATCTTCTGTCTGATAATTTAGTAAAGAGGATCATTTGAAAGCAAACCACCTATGTCTTCCACTCACTCTTGCATATATTTTTCACTCCTTAGTCACCCTCTCCAAAATCCTCAAAGGTTGTAGATTAAGTTTACAGAGCTAGTATTGTACTTTGTAAGTCTGAATTCTGATTCTATCATTTACTTTCTGTACAACTTTGAGGAAGTTACTTGGCCTCTATAACCTATAGTCTGCTCAACCCTAATATATAAAACTATTTACCTAATGGAGCTGTTATGAGGATTAGTTAAAATAAGCATATGGAAGGAACATATAAGAGTAGGTGAGGTAAAATAAATATTAGTCTATATCATCTGTATCTATAGGTTTGGGTCATTTTGTATATAAATATAGGCAAGTTTCAAGTGCCAGTCTTCCAATATTTTAAAACAAGAAATAATGGTTAGGCAAAATCTTCTTCAATAACAATTATAAATTCTAAAATTTAATATCTGTAAAATATAAAATTGTAATATATTGTGTGTCCAATTTTGTTATCTTGTGTACATAAGCTATTTAAAGCATGTTAGTTGTGTATATGTTTGTGGGTTAAAGTTTTAAAATTTAAGACATTTGATACAATGTAATAAAAAATATTTTGAAGTGAATGGTAATGAAAAATACATCCAAATGTGTGGGAAGCACGTTTAGAACTTACAAAATTTTTTAGGTAGTTTTAAATATTTGTATTGAGAAAGGGTGGAGGTCTAAGATTGATAATGTAGGTGGCTCATTTTAGAAGGTACCTTCTTAAAAATGGCAAACCAAATCAAATGTAAGTAATTAATAGTAAAAATAAAGATGAAAATCAATAAAATAGAGACAATGGTAAATCAATGTAAACAAATATATTTTTAATTAGTAAAATCAATAAGCCTCTATTTATGATGAGAACAAGAAAGATCTAGTCAAATTATCCTTTCCTCAATACTTTAGTGTCTTCAGAACTAAAGCAAACACTTCCAGGATCTTGTTCTACTTATATTTCCATGCCTAACTCCTAACATTTCTCAACCTCCACCTTAAAAATCCACATATGACAGTTTTTTAGGCATTCTAATGAAATGACATTCTTTGTCATGGTACTGCATATATGGTACTTTCCATGATGTGAGTAAACCTACTTGTTCATCAAGCCCAATGTTAGTATCATGTCTTTTGGGTTAGCTTTCCCAACTGCCTCTGTACTTCCAACTACAAAACACTATTGGATTAAGCCACATGTTCCTGTGGTCTTTTAGTACCTCGTGATAACTATATCATAGCATTTATTAGAGCATACAAAATATAGGGCTTACTAACTAATAGATGCCATGATTCTTGTAGAGAAAGGAAGTATAAGGATTTTTTGTTTCTTTTTGTGTTTCTCGCACAGTAAATCACACATAGTAACACTCAATAAACATTTGTTGAAAGAATGAACCCTGTATATTCACTTGCGTTCTAAATGTAAAACAGTGTGATAGAGTGGAAACTGTCATTCCTAGTATCAGATAGAGAGAAGCTTGAGACCTGACACTCTAACTGCAATGACATTCTCTGAGCTTCAGTTTCCTTCTGCCTTATTTGAGGATGGAAATAATAGAAACCCACCTGTATCATGATGCCTGACAATTCCACATCGCCTAAAAGAGTCACAGCATCCTTTATCCTAGTGCTGCTGGAAGGGATGCCCTGAAGAATTACCATCTGTTACATAAAATGCCATCTACATTCTTTGCCGTAGAAACTGGACAAGTGGTGGGAATCCAAAAAATAAGGGGTGATAGGATGATGGCTGAGGTACATAGAATACTTTGTCCCCTTGGAAATTTTAACAAGAATGTAGGAAGAAAATTAGCATTTACTAGTAGAAGTTGAAAATCTGTCACTAAGAATTTATATGTGTACTAATCATCCACAAATAAGATAAATTATAAATAGGAAGAAACTCTGAGGGAAAGAAAACAATACACACACACACACACAGAGTAGATGAGTCATTCTAGAGACTTAAAGTGAAAACTATAAACTCCTGCCACTGCATCACCAGCTCTTTTATAACCCTGGCATGACTCTTCTTCCTCTATTTCCATAAAAGTTTTCTTGAACAGAACTGCAATGAATCTCTTTTCCTCACAAACCAAATTGCCTAACCAATCACTACCTGCTTTATAAGTTTGGTATAATCCAGAAGAAAGATGCTGATTTTTACAAATGCTCTTAACATGTTTTATCCTTTTCCCATCATGACCCCTGACATTCTAATCTTGACACACAAACTAGATTGGTTCCTTAAAATGTTAAGTAAGAAACCATCCTTCTTCCTTTAAAACTGTCCAACGCTTCCCTTATTCCGCATAAAATCCAAATAACCTAAAATTGCCAGCAAGACCTTATAAAACCTGACCTCATGTGCAAGTGAAAACACACACACACACACACACACACACACACACACACACACACAATCTTCTGCTTTCCACCTCTCTGCACTCCAGCCATCAAGGATGTCTCGATGTTCCTTGGCTGTGTAGCCATAGCTGTGTAGCCACAGCTCTTCTTGGACTTGATAACTTCAAGGCTCACTCCCTCATCTTAGTCATATATTTACATACTGTCTCCCCAGTTGGACCTTTTCTAAACTTTATGTATAAAATGTTGTGCTTCTTATCCCAGGACAATATTAATTACCCTCTCACCTGCTTTGTTTTTCTGCTTAGCACTTTTGTTTATCTAGGATACTATATATTTTACTACTTTATCTTGTCTATTCATTATACTCCTCAACTAGAACATGGACTTCATCCAGATAAGAGCTTTTTTTCTGTAGCATTCATGCCTGAACCTCCAACACTAAGACAAGCACCTGAAAAACAGTAAATGCTCAAAAGTTTCTTGGGAAGGACAAAAAAAGGAGTAAATAAAGGGAGAAAGAATCTTAGTTTAGGTACTTATATGCCTGGTTTTATTGCTCTATAAGTGGTGGATTATTAAATTGCTGATTATATTTTAAAGAGAAGTGTTTCTTTAAAAAATTTTAAGGTTTCTTCAGTAAAGGGGGAGGTTTTTTGTTTTTTTTTTCTTTTCTTTTTTTCTCTTTTAAGGGCCATACCTAATGCATATGGAAGTTCTTAGGCTAGGGGTCAAATCGAAGCTACAGTTGCCAACCTACACCACAGCCACAGCGACTCTGGATCTAAGCCATGCCTTTGACCTACACCACAGCCCACGGGAACAAGGATCCTTAAGTCAGTGAGCGAGCCCAGGGATTAAACCCATTTCCTCATGGATACTAGTTGGGTTCATCATTGCTGAGCCACGACAGGAACTACCAAGAGAAAGTGTTTTATAGTGAGTACAATATAGGCTGTGGCATTAAAAAAAGAATATCCTCTGGCTATTCAAGACCATGCACTGCTATTTGTCATATGTTTATTCAAATATAAAGGGGGAGGGGCAGCAACTACCTGGGAGAAATGTGGTAAGTATTAAATAGTTTCTAATACAGCACAGCCATTCCATATGTACCAAAATGGAATAACTGCAGCTTTCCACTTCTGCAACACTCTGAACACTCTGAATCTTCTATAATATTCTCTCATATATGTGCCTACTTTTTTTCTCAACCATGCAAATATATGCTTCCAAAGTCACCATATTTGTTTGCAAAACTATTTATCTCAGGTTTTCTAATTATCAAAAGCATGGATTTACAAAGTATAACAAATGAAATATGTATGGAAAAGTACTAGCAATTATTTTTCTGCTTAATCTAAGATAAATGTTGTAGAAATCCTTATTAAAAATAAGTTGCTCTTGATAGGTATGAATAAAATCACTAGATTTAAAAAAGTCATTGAAACCAAATAGGGAAGATTTATGTCCACATGAAAGCCTATACACAATGTTTATGGCAGGTTTATTCAATAATTGCTAAAACTTAGAAGCAACCAAGATGTCCTTCATTAGGTAAAAGAATAAACTTGAGAATATTATTCAGGGGTTTAAAATATGTGCTACCAAGTCATGAAAAAACATACAGGAATCTTAAATCCATATTGAAAGTAAGAGAAACCATTCTGAAAAGGCTACATACTGTATGATTCCAGCTGAATGACATTATGTAAAACTTTAGGAAAAAGTATACAGACAATAGAAAGATAGGGAGTTATCAGGAGTTAAGGAGGAGAAAGGGATGAATAGGCAGAACATAGAGGATTTTTGGAACAGTGAAACTACTCTGCGTGATACTACAATGGTGAATATGTGGCCCAATATGAGTGCAAATCCATAGAATGTACAACACCAAGAGTAGATCCTAGTGTAAACTATGGACTTTGGGTGAAAATTATGTATCACTGTAGGCTCATGGATTATAACAAATGGTCCACCCTGGTGGAGAATGTTGAGAGTGGATGAGGCTCTGCATATGTAGGGGGAAGGGAAATATGGGAACCATGTGAGCTTTCTACTTAATTTCAATGTTAACCTAAAACATCTCTAAAAATTGTCTATTAAACTGTAAATCTTCATAGTTCCTTAATTCCTTCTTTATTCTTAAGAAATTGGAAAAGCTAGACACATAATGAATGTGTTTTACAGAAAGCCCATTCCGAGGATAGTATCTCAAAGAAAATGTCTTGGCATTTAACACCTGTATACACACACACACACACACACACACACACACACACACACACGTATAATATATATAATTAATCTGAATGTGTATATTTTAAGTAAATGTAAAATATTTAAATCATCGTCTAAAAAAACTAACATTTTATTCAACCGTATTAATTCCCTGACCCACTGACAAGCGAGATAATTTAGAATAAAATGATTTCTGCTGTGTAGATTTTTGTATATTTATGTGTGTTTATACACATATTTATTTATTGATCAAATATATGTAATTTAATTTTAAGTAAACCATGTTATAAGTATTAACTAAAAATCACTACATCACATGAATGTAGAGCAGAGAGAAGTTGATAAACTTTTCCTATAAATAGCTCGGTAGCAAATATTTTATATTTTGTAGGTCAAGAGTCTCTGTTGCAATTGCTCTATTCTGGCATTAAAAAATGAAAACAGCCGTAGACAATTTGGACTATACATAAACAAATGAGAAAAGCTGAATTCCAGTACAAATTTTTTTTAATAAAAACAGAAGCTTGGATGATTTGGCACACAGGCTTCTTAGTTTGCAGATCCTGATGTGGAGAAAGAGTTCATTTAATTAATATCAAAATACTACTAATTTCCACCGACTAGATTTTATTAATTTAAATATATATCATTTAATCAGGATTTTTCTTTATGTACATTAATGCAAAATCTTTCATATAATACAGAAATGTATTAGAAGTACCAGGAAACATAATAGTCAGGACATCTCATTTTATATACATTTCAGTCTGCAAACAAGATGTGTTCTAAAATTATCTCATGATCAGGCTTTTTTTTTTTTCTTTTTTTTTTTGCCATCCCACAACATATAGATTTCCCAGGCCAGGGATCAGATACGACTTGCAGTTGCAAACTATGCTGCAACTGCAACAACCAGGATCCTTTAACCCACTGTACTGGCCTGGATCAAAACTTCATCCTGGCGCTTCAGAGACTCCGCTAATCCCATTGTACCACAGAGGGAACTCCTCATGATCAGCTCTCGATTGAATGACGCATATTTCACGTTTCATCACACATTTATTGGAGGTAAACATTCCTCTTTTCTGAAATTATTCTACTGGATTTTCATTTTGTTAAGCATCTTGTTTGGTGCGTAAATATGATTTGTGCTTTTCATTTTTAAGAAATAGTTGGTCAGTCTTATTTGCCTTTGTGTAACTGTAACCTCTAACACAATGTCTTGCAAAAGTAAAGATGATAAATGAGGTTTCTTTTTCCCCCAAACCAATCATGAATATGTTTTTAATTTGAGATACAGCATGCTCCAGGACTGTGGGGATTAGGATGTAGACCTTAGCGTCTACCATCCAGACCACACTTGATTGGACTAAGCCTCAATATATAATTAAAGTCACTTGGATCATCTATGCTGAGACATCGGCAAGCCTAAACTTTCTGATTAAAGGGATTACCTCACGAGCTGGATTGGAACCTGAATAAAGTTTAGCTTTTGTCTTCTGCCTGTTATCTGAAATTCATTAGCTGATCCAGTTTGCAGTTAGCCAATAGATTTATATTTCTTAATTATCTTTCTTAAAAAAAGAAATCAGTGGCTCTTCAGAATATTGATAAATTGTAATATTTTAATTCAAATCTTTATTTAGATTAACTCAACTCAATCCTGGCTCGAAATGCTTCTGAAACTCCAAGCTCTATTCTTCAGTCTGCTGGTAGATGACATTTGTAGAATTCCCCCAGATTGCATGTGAAAGCTGCCAATTGTTTACTGAATGTTTCTGTGTAGTTATGAAATAGCATTTGTGTCCCAGGAATTGTCCACCCTCCCTTAGGTTTGTTCTATGGTATGGAGACCTCCAGTAACCTATAGTGTAATGGTTTTGGCTCCCTTTATGGGTAGTGCTGTGCTTAACTCTGCGACTCCAATCATATACCGTCATGTTCCATTTACTATTAAAAATTTCTTTTTCCTCCACACCTGGAAAAGCCTTTTCTCAAGATATGAGGTAAATGCAGTGGAAGTAATGGCTAAATTTATTTGATAACTAGTCCCATTAGTCCAGCCAATTCTATATTCTTGGTTGTGGCGTATGTGTAAATAATTCCTCATTCCAGCTTATCTGCTATTAAGAAACTCTCGTCCTCCAGGAAGACAAGCATTTCTTATTAATTCATAGTACTGTGTGCTTATATTATAATCAAACCCAATTGGTTACTTTGCCTAAGTGTTTTATACCAGATTTTCCCTTAATGATATAAGAAGTTGCTGATAATGGTACTATACATACAACATACAATTTTAAACTGTATTACATTCCTTAGAAAGTTAAATGCTGTCTCAGTGGAGTTTCTATGGTTCTGATTGTACGTTAGTGGAGTTATAACATTTTTGGTGTAGAAAATGCTGACCCACACTTGTTCCCTTATGCCTTATGATAAGCCCTCCAGACATCATGTTGAACCAGACTCTCAGGTTGAAAAAGTGTAATTGTAATTCACGGTGTAACTGGATTGTGTATCAAGGCAGGAAACAATAGCCCATAAAATGTTAGATTTTTACACATACACTGGAACATGGATGAATCTAGAGGATATCATGCAGGTGAAATAAAGCATTCATAAAATGACAAATACCGCCTGAAGCCACTTACAGGAGCTTTTCTACATTTGTCAAACTCATAGCAGAGAATAGAATGGTGGTTGACAGAGCCTGGGGGTAGGTGAAAATGGGGAGTTGTTGTTCAATGGGTATAAAGTTTCAGTTATACAAGATGAGTAAGTTCTAAAGATCTGCTCTACAACGTGGTGCCTATAGTTTATGATACAGTACTATGCACTTTAAAATTTGTTGAGAGGGTTACTCTCATGTTAAGTGTTCTTACTTCAATTAAAAAAAATTAAAAAGACTGCAGGTTGGGGGAAGCTTATTTTTGTTTGGTTTTGCTGCCTATTACAGGGGCATCTAATATTTATTTAGTAAATGGTAACCAAAAATTTGTTTTTTATGAACTCAAAAATGAAGTAAGCATGAATCAGACATCACATAATCTATTTATTTCTCATTAGCATTAGTTATAATCACTTTCCTATTCTCCCTTCATTGCTATGATAAAAAACAATGAACAGGCAAACAGGCATTTATTTCTGGTATTGCAGGACTCAAGTATTTTTTCTGAAATTCCTCACAGGAATTGCATATGTACTCCATAAAAATATTAAGTTTTATAGACATCAATCATAGTGTTAGACACTTCATGTTTTTGAACCTTTCTCTTAGTTCGAAAATGATTTTTAACTAAAAACAACTTGAGTAAACATTATGGAGTATGATATTATGTATTTCGTAATAAATAACATTAACTATTTAAAGCAAAATATGATTATAAATTTAATAAAATAAGTATACTTGGGTAATAAATAAACCAAGGAAAAGTAATTTAGCCATTGCCCTCTCTTTCTGTATTTTACTTGATTCCTGAGCAGAAAGACAGAATTAAGGAGCTGCCAGAAGGCATAGACACACAGTAAAAAAGCTCTTCTCTTTTTAGTAACTTTTGTGCCTGTTTTAAATTGATCTTTTGTTTCATCAGCTAATCCCCAAGCAGAGGGCATGTCCTTTCCACTTGCAGAATTCTTTTACATAAGATGAATTCCCTCCTTATCACCTCAAGCCAATAAGTACTTTATTTTCTTTTTGCTTGTTAAAAAAAAAAAAAAATCAGCTCATACTACTTGCTGGAGCGATCTGCATTTTAATCCCAGACTATGAATGGACATCAGAATGCCCTTATGATATTTGCACAAAGGCTCAGTGTTCATGGCTCATGGTTCATAGAACCCAAAATAGCATTCAGTAAGCAGTGACATACTGAGGGTCTTGGTACTAAAAGCACAAGCATCTGTAACTCAGAGCAGTGTGGCACACGTAAGTTGGATGAGAAGCCTGTGAGGCAAAATCAGAACAAATTTTCCTACTATTCCTCATGTGTTTCACATGAATTTCGAATTTCAATTTCCACAGAACTCTTTGAACTTGAAGATACACAGGTAAGAATGTGATAATAAGGCCTATATTGATTATATAAATTATCTATTAATGAAAATTGGGCCAACAAGTACTTGCAAAACTCTAAAAATCTTAAAACTTTATATAGACCGTTATCTAAAACAAAGATTGGTAAGGGAAAATCTCCATCTCTGCAATTCAGATTGAGGAAAAGTTCCTTATATTAGAACATTTAAAACAGGTTTCTTGGGAGGAATGTAGCACTACTGCATCTTTTTCTTTCTTCAGGATTTTGTTTCTTAATTTATATGTATTTACCTCTGTACTGTCAGTTGTCAGTTGCTATGAGCAATAACATTCTCAAACTTAAAAATATGAGAAAAATATTTATTTCTAGAGTAAATTTTTGAATATAGTAAATAATTTATTTCTTAATAAATGATATTCAGTATGGAGCTTTCCACATATCTGAAAAGAATTATGTTTCTTTTGAAGGACAATCTATTATTAAAGTTGACATATGACTATTTTATTTTCTTCCTCTTTGCTAGGATTTTTCAGCTATCAAGCTTTCTATTGACTTTCAAATAATCTTAGAATGAAAAAACTTAAGTAATTAAGAGTGTTACAAAAATAATACTAATAAAAGTAAACTTTTGAGCATATTATGAATACAGACATACATATTCAAACATGTACACACATTAATTTTAATCTCATATACATTATATGAAATTAAATATAATTCATCAAATATGAAATATACAAAACTGTAAATTAAGAAAATGCAAAATGTGAAAGGCATTTGTTATTGTTTCAATTCTAATTTGTTACAAGTAATTTTAATTGGGTTACTAATTTTAATAAAATATTTCAGTGTAAATTTGCTAAAAGGATTTAGTAAATCCGTAAACAGCATATGAAATAACACATGAAGAGGTTAACAACAAAAATATATAAATAGAATGGCAATGTTTTCTTTATATATATTTATACTTTAGCTCTTTGATTTTACTTTTTAATATATCTGGAGAGATGACATTATTTATATAAAATATTTGCAAATTTATATAATTATATAAGATATAAATATGTATATATTAATATATTTGTATTTTGCATGTAATGCAATCACAAACAATTTAATAAAATAATAGGCGATATAACATTATTTCAAATTCTAAATACTTTAAAGGTTACTATATAATACAATAATATGCATGTAAATATACATAGTTATAATTTTTAATTTGAAAATATTTAAATTTCAATATGATCTGAATATTTCTGTTTATGAAATTTTGTAACCAGTAAAAATATTTCCAAAAAAGAATAAGTATTACCCAATTAGATGTATAGAATTATCCAGTTTTTTAAAATAAGTAGTTTATGAAATCTAGAAATCATTGATCTCTTATTCTTTTATGAGTTTTCTACATTACCAAGGCTTTGTAACAATGACTGAAATGAATCAGATCATTGTGTAAATTATATCTGCCTTTTGCAGTTTGCAATTTTGTATGTTCTTTACTTGTGCTCTTTTATGCTTAACATATAAACACACTTTCATGCAATTTGTAGATGTCTTAAAGTGTATATTACTTACTCATATTTTTGGGTTTTTTTTGTTGTTGTTGTTGTTTCCCCTTTGAAATTGTTTCAGGGTACTAATCTCTAAGCATATTTTAAAATAATTCAATTAAATTATAACTTGAAGATGCTTTAAAATGATGTCCACAAATGCTCCCCACACATTCTTAAGAGACCTATCTTTCAGAAATTTGTTGTAATATAGCTACATATAATAGGCCAAATGACTAATCGATAACAATATAAATTGATACCTAATTTTTCCCACTCATGCTCATAACATGTACCCTTTATATTATGTAATATTTAAAGTGTTATAGTGTAGTATTTGACATTATTGAGTAGTAATATAGTAGGAGCAACTGTGTTACACCAGTTTAAAAGAACATACTGATATTTTCATATACCTTTCTTTAGATTGTGATTTATTGGTACTCAGCAAATATCTGAGAACCATGCTGATGAATATAAGAAAATGGAACTTTTATATTTTGTTGTCATGATATGATCTTCATTTTTGGCATAACAGATTGAGGATGAAACATTAACCAATGTGAAACTTAATAATCACTATGAATCCTTTTTTTTTCTTTTTTTTTTCAGCATTTCTCGTACATTCACTAATTTATTTTTTATTGCCAAACTATGAGCTTAGCCTAACACTGTTTGCAGGTAATTTCAGCATTTTCCTTATCTCTGCCCCAATTTTGAAGGTTGTTTTTTACCATGAACATTTTTTTTAAGACCACAACCAAGGCATATGGAGGTTCCCAGGCTAGGGGTCCAATCGGAGCTGTAGCCAGGGGCCTAGGCCAGAGCCACAGCAATGCCCAATCGTAGCCATGTCTGTGACCTACACCACAGCTCATGGCAATGCTGGATCTTAACCCACTGAGTGAGGCCAGGGATCAAACCTGCCTCCTCATGGATGCTAGTCAGATTCGTCTCCGCTGAGCCACAATGGGGAACTCCCCCATTCTTTCTTGCAATGCTGCTGACAGCTCACAGATTTGAGAAATGAATGAGCAGCTTTTGCCATAGTGACAATAGAGATGTCTGACCCTTTTTCGAACGACTCATACAGTTAGTTTGTTGCCATCCCTCAATTCAGAGAATCCAGCTAAAATGCTCTAAAATCTGCCTTTTAACAACTTAGAGGAAATAAATTTTTTTGAAATGATGCATAACTTCTTGAATATTCTGATGTGATGCAGTAAGACAATTATTGTCTCATAGTAAAAATGGCTCTGGATTTAGTAAAATAGAAATGCTTTTGTCAGAAATGTTTTGCATTAATTAGTACTCAATAAAAGATAATCAGAATCATCAAAAATGTCTTAAAGTTAGAGCAAAACATACAATTTTTCAGAGACTCTGCTTTGGCATATCAAGTCAAGTTTGAAATGTTATTATAGGACAATGATTTATCAACATACAAAATCAGTACATTTATAGTTTATCTGTTCATTCTAAGAACTCACATGATAGATGATTTTGTAAGCTAGCAGGATAGTATATTAAAGTGGAAATAATTTTGGCACATCAATTATGGCTAAAAATAACCTAGGTAATTTTCTCTAAGTGCAAAATTTAGAAATGTTCCTGTGGAAATGAGCAAATTATACATAAATCACGGGAAAGAAAAATGCCACTATTTTTTTGCCTTTAAGTTGGATTATAGCTAAGTCATTTTCGAGAGTTTTCCGTCTATTTTATTCTTAAAGAACTCCAGTGGAAACATCTATGACCTTCTTTGATAAAGAGATAATACCATCAAATTCAGAGATAGATGTAATGTATAAGAGAACACTAAAAAAAGATAAAGAGAAAAATAGGACTGTATCTTTTATTTGATATTTTAATGGTATTGTTTGTCATTAAGCCAGTAATTCTCAACAGTTCTTGAAATCACTCTTGAATTAGTAAAGCAAAATACCTCTCTTTACCTAAAATGCTAGATGAAAAATAAAGGGGCCACAATGTAACTTTTTAGTTGAATGTAAATCCCCTTCTTCTAATTTGGACTTTTGTCTTTGGGGCTATTTAAAACATTGGTTTCTCTTTGGTTTTTTATTTTCTGTCCTTATCCAGTATCTACTGAGGATGCCAATTCTATAGGAATATCAGGATTTGATTCCAAATTTATTGGTTAATAAATAAGCATATGTATTTTTATACATGCATACACATATAAAAATAATCATGTATTTATAGACATACATACACATATCTACATATATACATATGTGTGTTTATATATTTTCCTGTGGTCAAATTTCAAATTTACGCATATACTCATTTAATAATTTTAAGACCACACAAATTATTCATTAAAATGCTGTGCCATTTTAGAGTGTGCATTGAATAAATTCACTTATATGAAATTTAAAGTTTTTTTTCCACTAAAGTATAGTTTCTGTACAATATTGTATGTTACTGGTTTATATTTTAATGATTCACTTTTTAAAGGTTATAATTCATTTATAATTATTATAAAATATTGGCTACATTCCCTGTGTTGTACAAAATATCGTTATAGCTTATGTTATACCTAATAGTTTGTACCTCTTAATCTCCTAACCCTGTATTTGCCTTTCCCCTTCCCCCCTCCCCACTGAGAACCACTTGTTTTCTATACCTACGAGTCTGCTTCTTTTTCTGTTATATTCACTAATTTATTGTAGTTTTTAGATTCCACATATATAAGTGATATCATATAGTAATTGTGTTTGATCTATTTCACCCAGCATAATGGCCTCCAAGTCCATCCATATTGCTGCAAACTTTAACTGTTTTAACGATATGAAACAATGTTGTCATTGCGTGTGTACATCCATGCATATATGTATATTATGTTTATGTATATATATGAATTTTTAGAAAAGGTGTTTAAAACACACAGTTCTTAATTCACAAGTATAATTTTTATGAGGTATATGATATTGTATTATAATGACATCACTGAGCCTTTGTTTTTAGAAGAAAAGGGACAAGCAATACATATATGTTGTGAGTTATATATTACAAATCTTAGATATTAATTATCCACTTTCCACATTTTATAAAATAAAATGATATGAGTTGCCAGATTTTTAAAAGATAAGTTGAGAAATTTTTTCATATAAGAACATCATCCCTTTCCATAGAAATACATGAACTCTCCTTATCTAATGTCTCACAGACCACATAACTTAAATATTTAGAAAAAACAGGGTCATTTATTCAGTCAGTAGTTCAGTCATTCAGCTTATGCATTAAGATTATGCTGAATCCTTCTACAGCAAGCACTAAAATAAAGCATGTTTATCCCCCCTGGTACCAATTACAAAGGAATAAAAAAATAAGATATTCTGTCTTACTTTTTAAAATAATTTTGTGGCTCAGATTAACTATATTCATGATGATTTTCCATCCTTAAATCTATGTATTTTTAACCCATCCCATCTCTTGGAGGTATTGTTACTGTTTTATAGATTTTAAAACATCTCATTTATCATGAAGGCGTGTTTGTTTTAAAATATTTTGTACTAAAATCATGATATATTCTCACTTCCTTTTAAAAACGTGTCCTTTGAAATGTACATTTCATATTAGAACCCCAAATTTCTTATAATTTTATTTCAAAAAATTTAAAGTAAATATTATGATGGTAATATTTATAATTATTTTCAGTTTTGAAGTTGATTTGAGTAAGTATTATCTTAACACATGGGATATTCTGAAGTATTGTAAATTTTAATTTTCTGATTTTATATGTTAACACTGAAGTCATAGGGAAGCATAGAGAAACAATGATAATTTTATTATTTACTTATTATTATTATTGTTCATAATAATAAACTATTGAGTGGTTACTTTGGGGTTTAATTTATTTTTTTCTTTGCAGTATCTTTGCTTGTCATTTCTCATTTAATTGTCCTTCAAAGGGGCTCTCACGGAGTTCCCGTCATGGCGCAGTGGTTAACGAATCCGACTAGGAACCATGAGGTTGCGGGTTTCGGTCCCTGCCCTTGCTCAGTGGGTTAAGGATCCGGCGTTGCCATGAGCTGTGGTGTAGGTTGCAGACGCGGCTCGGATCCCGGGTTGCTGTGGCTCTGGCGTAGGCTGGTGGCTACAGCTCCGATTCAACCCCTAGCCTGGGAACCTCCATATGCTGCGGGAGCGGCCCAAGAAATAGCAAAAAAAAAAAGACAAAACAAACAAACAAAAACAAAACAAAACAAAGGGGCTCTCAAACACTGTGATTTCTATCTCAACAAAATCGTTAACTCTAAATCCCCCAGGTCAAAGATCTCCTGCTTTCTCTCTGTTTGCAACTACTTTGAGAGACTCATTTACTCTTAGAACTCAATTCTCAACCTGTAGTCATTCTTCAACCCATTCTTTTCTAATTCTTGAGAATCACTTGCAAAACTTCTATTGAGCTATTCCCCAGGAGGTACCCGTTTTTTGTCTTTAATTAATTAATGGTATAAGAAACCAAATCATCATTTAGGGTGCCCATTAGAGCTGGTGGTAGGTAAATTATTGCTGATATTGTTGTAGTCTCTTTTAGTAAAATTTAGGAGAAATATCTGTCTTTCATGTTCATTTGTTAGTATTAATTTTTCTAATACAACTCACTATAGAACTCTACTTGATAACATGAGGCTTGTCAACCCCTAAATCTTTTTACTGTAGAATTATGCAACTATCATTGTCATAAATCTGTCCAACTTCTTTAAACATTTTATTGAATGAATATGTCAAACATTATTCAAATAACTTCAACAATTAGGTTTCCACTTTTTTTAGACAATAAGCAATGCATTGGTAAACAAATCTTTTGCACCAGAATTTTATGAATGTCAATTTATTTCTGTAAAATAGAGTTTCAGACTTGAGTTTAGTAGATTAAATGTCTGAAATCTTTAATGGTCCTGAAAGATATTTTCTAATTTCAAAATATCATTCAAATTTATTTTACTGAGAAACAGCAAATAACAAGAAGTTATGGATTAGGAACTTAGAGGTTGTAGGACATACGCATATATCTTTGAAAGACCTAAGAGGTAGGAGTTCTGTCATGGCTCAGTGGTTAACAAATTCGACTAGGAACCACGAGGTTGTGGGTTCAATCCCTGGATTGCTGTGAGCTGTGGTGTAGGTTGCAGACACGGTTCGGATCCCTCCTTGCTGTGGCTGTGACGCAGGCTGGCGGCTACAGCTCTGATTAGACCCCTAGCCTGGGAACCTCCATATGCCATGGGTTGGCCCTAGAAAAAGGCAAAAAGACAAAAAGAAAGAAAGAAAGACTTAAGAGGTAGAATTGATCATAGATGAAGCTTGTACATGTGTGGAAGGTGAAGTGAAGAAAGCATTAAAGGGGATTTTTTTATTCAAGTGAGAGTTTTCGAGTGGAGGCTGGTTTTATTCAGTGAAACAAATAGTGATGATGTGGAATGGGGGATAAAAGATAATGATTTCTGAGTGGGACATGGCTATTGCACTTGGAAAGTAGGTTTACAGATAAGGAAAATAGGTGCATAGGGGCTGTTGAGACAGCTTTGTGATGCTTCAGAATATAGGTATCAACTGAAGCCATAAAATTGGTTGATAAACATATTTAGAATGAGAAAGAATTTTCCTAAGAATGAAGCTCCAGAATTTAAGTAATAGTACAATTAAGTGAGATAGAAATTCTTGAGGTGAAAGAGGAAACACAAAAGTGGGTTGAGCTTTGGAAGCCAAAAAAGGAGAATTTTAAAAGGAAATATGGTTATGGTAAAGGCAACAATGTGCCATACCACTGTGAAATTAATTTCAAGAAAAAATAAAAGTATTTATTGAATTTTGATAAAGAAATAAAGGGGGTCCCTTTTGACCTCGATAGATTGGTTGCATTGTAGCACTGCAGAAGGGGCAAGGGGAAGCCGGATTGCATTTTGGTAGATTAAACACGAAGACAGTGAATGGGCATTTATTCTGTAATAATATTTCCCCTCCATTTCTTTGAGATTTACTTTTGGATATTGTGCTTTCTGGATCAGTCCTCTAATATCCTGATCTTTTCTATCCAATTTTCTATATCCATGCCTCGTTAATCTATCTCCTTTCTACGAGATTTTATCAATTTATCTTTTAGTCACCCCCAACCTTTTAAAAAAATAGTCATTGCATGGGACTTCATTAGATTTTTTTTCTGGCAATGACTAAGGTAATTGATTTAGAGACTCCCAAATATCATTGCAGCTTTTTACTTGAGAATGTTTCTTTATTTAAGAAAGTTGATAGCTAGGTAGATAGAGTTCAACTACAAGTTGATAGAATCATATTTTCTAAATCTATGTTTAGATGTGACAGTGACACTATGGGTTAATGGTTTTAACCTTCTGTCTTAGGTCTTATAATTATTTATGGTACATTTCCACTTCTGTCTTTTGCCCAAATCTAACATTTCATATAATAGAAACTGCACATATTAGCCTTGGGTGAATAAATCTGAAATAATGTGTAAATAGTCTGCAGCAAACATTTCCCACTTTTTGGTGCCCTCTCTTGGAAGGAGCTCTTTCCTCCATGATTTAAACAGCATTCATGTTACTCCTTTGAGTTTTGATTCCTGTGGTAATGGGGGCATACTAGTGATTTTCTTTTGCACTCTAAGAATGAATTAGTGTGTTCCAAGGAAATCTGGGATTATATATATTTAAGTAAATGGCATATTTTTACGGCATAATAACTACCTTTATTGAATATTTGATAATTTACAGGTACAGTTCCACTTCCTTTTTACATAGAAGTCAGATATGTTATGTCATTTTACAATTGGAGAAACTCAAGTGTCAGATTTTTTAAGTACCTTGATAAGTGCCATGCCAGCTATTATCTTTATAGATGCACAAATCTTTACATTTTGTACAGATTCTCCTTAATGGTTAGCATTAATTTAATATTATTAAATGAATATTTAAATAAGTAAAATAATTAAGACAAAGAGTGATATGGAAATTATAGAATTCATTTGAGTTAATACTTTACTTCATGGCATAACTTCATCTACCATTCTTAATCTTTGTTATTTATAGTAACCATCCATTCTATATATAGCTTGGCAACCAGAAAGTTACTACTCCATAATTAGGGCTATACAGTAAAAGTCATTCTGAGAACCAGAGAAAATTAACCTCTTGAAGAGAAGAAGCAGGACAAAATGGGAGTTTTGAATTTGGGACATCCAGCATGAGTCTGTAGTGCTCCTCAGTGGTGCAGAGCAGTCTCTAAATAGGTGTTTATATACCACAAGGCATGCACAAGACCATCAACTGAGCTGTGGGAAAATAGAAGAAATTCTGTGTATTGAGGTTTTATCTCTTTCTTCTGCATTTAAGTTTCTAGTATGTTTTATGAAATATCTATATAGTGGTAAAAGTTCTAGAAGTAAATGATTAGTATATAAATACATATATGAATATTGGAGTCCATGTTGAGGGCATTCTATTCTGACAGGAGTATAAAATATGGAAGTTTGAGAAGCACTGCTCTAAAAATAAACCCTAACCAACATCTTCACATGTATTTCTTTTCCAAAATAGCATCCATATTCTAGAACCCTGCAAGCACACTGGTTACAGGGTACGCATTCTGAAGGAACCGAGAGCCTTAAATTTAACTCTAGTTCCACCAATTATTACATGGCTAAGCAAAGTTCAACTTACAGGTGCTTATTTTCTCCATCTATAAAATAGCAACAATAATAGAACATATATCATACAATTGTTGTAAGACAAATCAATTAAAGAATGGCATGCTCTTTGTATAGTTATAATCATGGAGTAAGTACCCAATACTTGTTAGATAAGATGATGATGATGATGATGTTAACAATGAAGATGGTAGTGTCCTCAGGACTATTTGCCTTAGAAGAATCACCTTTGGGGCTTGTTAAAAATACCTAACTGATGAATCAGAATCTGTGGAGTGGAATATCTACATACTATCCAGCTTTTCAGTTAATTCTAATGTAGAAAAAGATGTACAAATCATTTCCCAGCAATGGAGAGATTGAACTAACCAGGTTACTGTTTACACATTTGAGGAATGAGGAATTCTCTGCATGCAGAATAAAAATTTTAAAGTAGAACAAATGTAATCAGCTCCAACATAAAATAGAGTATTGCGACATGTTCATTATTTAAAAACTATTTCTTACTAATATTGTCAAAAAAGTTCTTTTGTATGGTAGCTGAAATGCTTTAAATATTTCACCAAGTCCATCTGAATCTAATAATGTGTGGTTCTGTGAAACTGTTTTATGAATTTTGAAATCTTGCACTGATTGTACACCCCCCCACACACACACACACGCACATGCGCGCAATAGTAGAGTGTATGACTTTAAACTTCTTTTCATTCCCTAAGATTTGGGTCTTTAAAAAAATCATGTTTATATTATGCCTTTTTCAATAACAAAATCATGTTTTCCACACCATTTAGCAGTAGTGCTTACTAAGTATTGTTCTTGATGGTAGAATAAATTTATAGATATTATAGTTATAAAGACGTACTGAAAACAATTGATAATCAGAGAAAAGAACATTTGGTTGATATATCTGACTAGGTTTTATGTAGCTACTAATACAACATCAGCAAAAAATTGTCAAATAGAGTACAACTCTGTCTTTATTTACCAAATAAGCAGTAGCTAAAAATATTTTCAGCAAATGAAAAACAAGATATCTTCATAATGGAAACTGAAGACAAAATAAGTAAATGTAATAAATATTTGGGAGAGTAGAATATATTGTTTGTAGGAAGAAAAGTATTTTTCCTTTATCTTGTCTTTATAATGATATATAAGTTCAATTTCACAGATATTATGTGATGAAAATAATTAACTTATAAAGTTTTTAAATTATGAAAATAATGTTTTAAGTGGAAAATGCCTCACTTTATATTATTCTGATTGAGGAATTTTCGACTCTTTAAATATATGGTAACTTACGGTTTTGTAAAACTGCTATGATTTGTTTGATAATTCATGAAATCATCAAAGTGCATCTTATTTGATCTTTATTTAAAATTTTTGCTTTCCTAAGTGTTTCTTTTAGTTTTTGTTAGGATTAAAAAAATCATTATTTGTTAGTTATATACTATCTTAAAGCTGTAAATTCATTAGGATTAGACTGATAATAAAAGAAACCTGGGGTATATATATCTTTTTTTTTCTTTTTCTTCTTTTCCCATTTTTTTATGGCCACACCCACAAAATCTGACCTACACTGAGCCATTGAGTTGTGGCAATGCTAGATTCCTTTTTTTTTTTTTTTGACTTTTTTTTAGGGCTGCACATGCAGCATATAGAAGTTCCCAGGCTGGGGTAAAATCAGAGCTACAGCTGCTGGCTTACACCACAGCCACAGCAACGCTGGATCCAAGCAGCTCCTACACCACAGCTCATGGCAACACTGGATCCTTAACCCACTGAGTAAGGCCAGGTATTGAACCCACATCCTCATGAATCCTCATGAATCCTCGTTAATTGCTGAGCCACAAAGGGAACTCCAATACTAGATCCTTTAACTAACTACTCCTGCCAGGGATCAAACCCATGCCTCTGCAGAAACTGGAGCTGCTGCAGTTGGATTCTTAACTCACTGTGCCATGGCAGGAACTCCCTATACTAAATTTTCTAATCAATATTTCAGTGGTATATCTGCATGAATTACACTTTAGTTTTCAACCTGAATAAATTACACACACACACACACACACACACACACACACACAGAAGCCTAGAAATAATATTCTTTTTTTTTTCCTTTTTGTGGATGTACCTGTGACGTGTGGATGTTCCTAGACTATGGGTCGAAACAGAGCAGGAGCTGCAGGCTTGTGCCATAGCCACAGCAACACAGGATCTGAACTGGATCTGCACCTATGCCGCAGCTTGCAGCAATGCCAGATCCTTAACCCACTGAGGCCAGGGATCTAACTCTCATCCTTACAGAGATGTCAGGTTCTTAACTCATTGAGCAACAATGGGAACTCCCATAATATTCTTTTTGTTAAGACACGATGTTTTTTGTGTGCGTGTAATGCAATTTTATTTAGTTCTACTCATAAAAGTCAAAAATTAACTACAATTCATCTAATTGTGAAGATAATTTCTATTTGGGACCAATTATCAATAAGTCCACTCTCATACAATATAAGGCAGTGATCCAAATCATGAGGGTTTATCAATTTATATAGATAAAATATTCCAATGCCAGTCTAGGACTATGTAGGAAAGAAATAGAATAATTTTGCATGTGATATTAGCTGGAAAATATCATGTTATATATCCTATGCATTATATTATATATCTTGTACATTCTATATAACATATTTATACTACTTAAATTTTATTATATTTCATATATATCTTATTATACTTCAAAGCTTACATTAATATTGTTTTGTTATGCATTAGATATACACATTCATGTATACAAACTTGTATGATTAGGGATGCAGTGATGCCTCAATATTATTGAACCTATTTATTCTGCACATTATCAGATCACACTAAGAAAAAGCAGTAATTTCAGTTGTAACCTCAATTAAGAAAAGAATCATATTCATAACAAAAATTATTTGAAAACTAGTAAAGTAACTTATTTAGCCTAATAAAACATATATGATAAGCCCAACAATATATAACCACTTAATGTTTAAACACTAACAGCTCTCAAAGTGAAAATTTTGGACCTTTGTTATGTACACGTGTATGTTATATACTATTTATTAATTTATTTGCTGTTTAGCATTGCTGAAATAGTGTCTACTGCCCACTGCATCCTATGCCCCTAATTTTTCAAATTTTCCTCTCCTGTACTTAACTTCAGCATGTGGTTACAGGCTCTAGATTTGAAATTAGAAGTGGAAATCTATAGGACTGAATATACAAGTGTCCATCCAAAATAATTCTGTTCATTCTTTTTGAACTGAATAGGTTGAATTGAATCAACTGGCAAGATAATCATTAGAAAGCGAGGATTTAAGAGCTGGGTTAGTGTTCAGGGGGGTGTGGTTAGAAAGGAAGAAATAGAATTACCGTAACTCCATATAGAATAAAATAGCTATTAGAACCAAAGAGAGAGTTCAGAAAATAAGCTACAAAAAAAAGAAGGAAAAGTAAAAAAAAAAAAAAAACTATCTAGAAAGTGTAATTACTAAATTGGTATAATCTAAAATGGCAAAATAAACATTGTGGCTCAGTGGTTAATGAATCTGACTAGCATCCATGAGAACTCAGGTTTGATCCGTGGCCTTGCTCAGTAGGTCAGGGACCTGGCATTGCTCTGAGCTGTGGTGTAGGTCGCAGACACAGCTCAGCCTTGCTGTGGCTGTGGTGTAGGCCAGCAGCTACAGCTCCAATTTGACCCCTAGCCTAAGAACTTCCATATACCATGGGTACGGTCCTAAAAAAAAAAATACATATATATATATATATATGTACACACACACACACACACATACACACACACACATATATATGTATAATATTTAACCATCTAATTCATACATTAACAAAATTGCATGGTATTTATAAAAGCATATAAATAATTATATTGGCAAACTAAAACTCTTAGATATCACTCGCTGAAATAAATAGATCGTATAATTTGGAAATCCATTTGAAAATATCTGGTAAATATGAATAAAAGATTACCTTGTAATCCATCAGTTTAAATGTCTTTTTTTTTTGCTAGAGAAACTCATATACATGGATGCAAGGGAACAGGTACAAAGCTTTTTATTACACATCGATAGTAAATGAATAAGGAGAAAGTAACTCAGAGCTCCCTCAATAGGCAATAGATATAAAATTGAGATTTCTTCATATGTCAATGTAATCCAAGTAGTTGAAATGAACGGACTCAGTCTACATATATCAATATAGATAAGTCTAAATAATTGATTAATATATATACACACATTGTTTTCAACAATAAAATAAATACATACATTTTTTCAATGTGTGTGTGAGTGCATGTATAACAAATTGATCTTATTTATTGCATCAGTCTTGGGACTTGATGTACAATGTATAATTGCGAATAATTCACATATTTGTGCACTTTTTGTGTGTTTTTGAAAATTTTAGACTGGCTAATGCTATATTATGAATGTGTGAATCTAGACTTATCTTTAGTGGTACATTTCTTTTGGTATATACTGCTCTTACTTACCTTTCATCTTTATAATCATACATGAAGTAAAATCAACAGTAAAACATTTCTTTAAGGTAAAAATTTAACATCTACTTTTCTTACTTACAACTATTAACTGTTACTGTTTTAAATGTTAATTGACATCACAGACTAAAAACAGCTAACAACAAAAAAATATTTTCTTCTTGTCACCTCATATCTTGGGAATGCCACCAGAGATAATATCTGTCTATCTGTCTATCTATCTTCAGTATAACTCCAAACTAAAAAATCAATACCTTCACTAATTATCTGAGAAAGAAAATAAATATGTATCTCAAGGGAGAAAAAAAGACTAAAATCAATTATTTTCTAGGAAATTAATTATCCTAGCTAAAGTTAAATTTAAAAGTTTTTCATTATAACTTTGATGAAATGAAGTTTTCTTTTAAGTTTTTATTTTAATGGCATACCCCAAAATTATTTTAACATTTCATAGATTGTGGATATGTATGTAAAATATCCTGGAATTAAATGCTTGAGAAATGTTCCCAAATCTAAATGTGTCAGGCAAGTGGAAAATTATAAATAAAAATAAAATTCAAGATAAAAGATTATAACCATTACTTTAAAAAATAGTGAAGACATGGGAGAAGTATTAATTCAGTACTTAATATTGTGGAGAATATATCCCTCCAAAATTAAGACTGGATTGACCTAGAGAAACCAAGGTTTAACATATGCACAAGGAAGAAATTAACCAAATTATACAGACTACAGAGATATGTAGCCTATTTAACTACACTTACTATCTTAACTTGAAAATGACTTAAGTTGGGCTGCTCTCTGAAATAATGTTTTTGAAATTAATATGCAAATATACTTGTCCCTGAGTACATTGTACTTCTTCCCAACTCTGACCCTATTTAACTTCTTGTATTCTTTCAGATTAGGTGTTTTTATCTCTTCTCTTACTCTGACAAGTCTTTATTCCAGCTATCATCTCTGACTGGCCTTTGAGACCCCCTTTCTCTCATAAGTTTATATAAGCTCACTTTGATCTTCTTTCTTCTCTTTTTAAATGGATGTTAATAATTAGTAACTCACTGAATTACAGGGAAGAATAAGAGGAGAATACGTGGAGTACTTATTATGGTGTCAGGAATATAGTAGGTGATTTTACTAGGGCAGTAGGCCCTGTAGCCAACTTCTCAGCAATCTAATACCACAAATATTTAAGAGTCAGTAAGGGATGCAGTATTCAGTTCCACTACATGACCCAAGCTTGACTGAGTCTCCACCACCTCATAAATATAGCATCTAGTTGCCAAAGAAAGCAATGATAAAGAAAAAAGAATTACTTATAGGTCTTTCACTGCTTTTGTTCTAAAGTAATGGATATAACTTTTACTTATATTTTGTTGAAAAAATTAGTCATGGGAGTTCCCCCTGTGGTTCAGTGGTAATGAACCCAACTAGTACCAATGAGGATGTGGGTTTGATTCCTGGCCTTGCTTAGTCGGTTAAGGATACAGCTTTGCTGTGACTGTGGTGTAGGCTGGCAGCTACAGCTCTGATTCAACCCCTTGTCTGGAACTTCCATATGCCATGAGTGCAGCCCTACAAATACAAAAAAAAAAAAAAAAGTCGCATAACCTTGCCCAATTGCAATAGGGATATTGGTAAACCATACTATGCTCTACCACAGTGATCAAAAGCCTCTGGTTTCTTTTTTTGTCTTTTATTTCATATCTCAATCATAGCCATTTAAACCAGGAGTTAGGAATAGCTCATGAAATCTTACAGAAGTAAAGGTAGGCTTTTCTTAGAGCAATGTGGTGGGAGGGGGATATCATAATAACGGAGTTCTCTCTGAGTCTGGAATCACGAAGCTCACACTTGGAATTTCTACCCATAATTTTTGCAGGTATCTCAACCACAGTATTTCCAAACTTACCTTTGACATGCCCTCCTTGGGAAATCTCTCTTAAAATCCAATTAGCCATCAAGTTTTGACAATTTTGTGTGTGTGTGTGTGTGTGTGTGTGTGTGTGTAATTTAAGGTATAGATTCAGGATTTATTAGCATTTGATTGATATACTGCAAGTTTTGAACAATTGTAGCCCTAAACTGCTAATAAAGCATGTTTACAAAGATTAACATCTGACATATGACATCTTATATGCCATTCTAAAATTTGTAAATCTTTCATACAATGCATCTACTTTAATTCTCATTAAGCAAGACAGATATTATTACCCCCATTTTATTTGTATTTACTTATTTTAAAATTTTAAGTATAGTTGATTTACAACATTGTATTAGTTTCAGATGTATAGAAAAATGAATCAGCTAAACATATTCATGTATCCATTATTCCCCATATAGGTTATCACAAACTACCAAGTAGTTTTCCCTCTGCTATACAGTAGGTTCTTATTAACTGTCTATTCTCTACTGTAATGTGTATGTTTTTTTCATCCTCCCAATTCCTTCCTCCTCCCCATGGATTCGCCTATGGTAGCCATAATTGTAGTTTTGAAATCTGTGTTTGTTTCTATTTCTGTTTTATAAAAAGTTCTTTTGTATTGTTTTTTATTAGATTCCACATATATGTGATACCATATGATATTTGTCTTTCAATATCTGACTTACTTCACTTGGGCAATCTGAGGTCCATCTATGTTGCTGCAAGTGGCATCCTTTCATTCCATTTTATATATTTTGTTTCCATATTGTACATTGCTCCTTTTATACATATTATCCTTTTGTGATTAATCTGAGTGATTAGTCTGGGGGCTGGGATTCACTAACATCTTCAAATGGGCAATGAACCATCATATAGATGAGAGAAGCGGAACAACCATTTTGAAGTCCTGGAACTGCAGACCCTTTTAGGCACCGATTAGAAAATTCAGGGAGTTCCTGTTGTGGCTCAGTGGATTAAGAACCCAACTAGTATCCATGAGGATGGGGGTTTGGTCCCTGGCCTTGTTCTATAAAGATAGACATTGAGATAAGAAATAATAAATATGCAACACAGAGCCCCCAAGATATTTCAGCTGCAACAGTTCAAGAACTTAAGTTTCATTATTAATATCATTGCTTCTGCATTTATCAACAAAGTTTTAAATAGATTCAGGAGTTCCCATCATGGCTCAGTGGTTAACGAATCCGACTAGGAACCATGAGATTGAGGATTCTATCCCTGGCTTCGCTCAGTGAGTTAAGGATCTGGGGTTGCTCTGAGCTGTGGTGTAGGTTGCAGACACGGCTCAGATCCTGCGTTGCTGTGGCTTTGGCATAGCCTGGCGGCTACAGCTCTAATTGGATCCTTGGCCTGGGAACCCCCCATATGCTGGGGGTGCAGCCCTAAAAAAACCAAAAATAAATAAATAAATAAATAAATAAATAAATAATAGATTCACACAAATATAGAATACTATTTTTGAAATGAATATTGAGGCAGTGTCTATAAAATTTAAAATAATAGACTTCAAGGTGTAGGCTATAAGCTGCCACTAACCAACCACATTACTGCTCTTTGAAGAATAAATATGCTTATGTAACAAAGGGCTGCTGTTATGAAACATTTCCAAGTATTTATTGTTTTCCTTTTATAAGTAAACTCTCAAATTAAAAGAGAAAAAGGAAAAGGATCTCTAAGTACTTTCTCTGTAATATTACCACTCACAGCCCCAAGAGTCTCATTTTAATATTTGTTTCACACTGAGGTTTTATAGAATTTGCTTGCTTTACACATTTAAATCCCAATATGAGAAGTTAGACACTTCTTTAAGTTGATAAAGAGAAGTTTTACTTATTATTTTTTTGGTCCTATCCATGGCATATGGAAATTCCTGGGCCAGGAAACGAACCCGCACCACCGCAGCAACCTGAGCCACAGCAGTGACAATAAACAGATCCTTAACCTGCTGTGCTACAAGAGAACTCTGAGAAGTTTTTTTAATTTTTAAGTAGCATTTTAGAAACCATGATTTTAAGATATTTTCTTTCTTTCTTTTAAAAAACTTTAGAAATTCCTGACCATCACAAAGTGATATATTACTTTGGCCAATCCTACTCAATGGTTTTCTAAAGATGGAGACATTATATTAATTGCCATCTGCTTTTCTCTATGACAGGCTGGCTTAGTTGAGTTTAGTTTCAGCTTTCCACAACCTTTCAGAATACATTACATTTTTATAAGTTTTCACAGATGGAATAATTATCTTTATGTAATAAAGAAGAGGTCATAGAAAAGACAATTTCTAATTAGATTCAGTTACAAACTGTATAAGTGTATAGATTATAATATTTTTTATCCCTCAAGTCATAATTAGTCTTCTTTGAAAACATAATTGTTCTGAGTCACAATGGGATCATTTTCAGCCTATATATGCCATGCAATATCACATATTGCTTCAAGCATGACAATGTTTATTTGTCATAGTCACTTAGCATGCTTGGAAAAAAAAATAATGGCATTCTTATCCTTTGAAAATATATCCAGAACACATACATTAGGGAAAATGTTTCCTACGCTATGTCTGCAACAGTCACTTATAAAATTTTTTATATGTACATATCATTTGCATAAGTAACAATAGCTGACTACCGCAAAGTTTAGAAATGAAGAATTCATTAGATCTTCACTACCCACATGTAGGGAACTGTTCTTAACAGTGTTAGTTTAAAATACTTACATAGCACATACTATGTGTCAGACAATATTCTGAGTACATAAACTCATTTAGTCAAGAAAACAACCCTAAGGGATAGGTCCTATTATCCTAATTTTTCATGTGACACAATGGAGGCATCCATTTGCCCAAAGTTATACAGCTAGTGGGGTGGCAGGGCTAGTTTAGTCATAGCCATCCTTGCTCCACAGGTAGCACACCTCACTCCACCAGGTGGCCTTTAGAACATTTTAATCTCAACATATTTGGGAGAATAACCCCAGTCAGAAAATAGTAAACTCTTGATCTTCATTATGGTGCTACATAATCTTAATTTATGTAAAACAGTTTTATAGTTTATAAATAGTTTGTAATGAGTCATAAAGCTGTGTATATATGTATTAACTATTAAAACTAAAAAATAGAAACACATATATATTTTACTCTATTTATAACTCAATTTAGAGATGATTTTGCATTGAGGGCATAGTCTTCTATAGGCTTTCTTCTCTAAATTTGTCTGCATTTTTTTCTTAAATTAATGGAATCATTTTCTATGTATTTAATGTCTTTCTTTCACTTAACAAAGTGTTACAGCATATTTCCATTTCTTTAAATGACTTTACAGTACAACATTTAATGGCTGAATAACATTATGTTAATATGAATTTTGAAATTGGTTTTTATTCACTTGTTTCTTTGTCCACTCTGAATAATTTTGTGTGTCTTATCCAAATAGTTTTAGGGTATTCAGGGATTTTCCAGTATTTTAAAATTATACAAAGAAAAATACAGGCAAGTATATGTGGGTTTACATTGTGAAATAATATATTAGAATACTTTGTAGATATTAGAAATAAAGCACTGTTTTTTCATCCATGTTATGTTTCACAAGAACACTAAAAGAAAAAGACTTTACAAGAAGAAAATATTTTACAGGTTTGACTATAGTCACGTAAGAGAGTAAGTGTGAGAAGTAGCCTATGGATATGCAATGGCTAAATTAAAATTAGATTACAAAAATGGTAAAGACAATTAATTCTATATATATATTAATTGCATTGGCAACATAATCCAAAAAGAGTTTAGGCAAATCCTCAATATTGAGGCATACAAAGATTTAGCCTTGAAATAATAATAAGAAATCATATTTTAGTAGCTTGTAGAAGGGGAATAAAAGGTGAGATACCAGATTATTTAAAAATGAGACATTTCCTGTGAGTATTTCATCAGCTGGAATCTATCTCTTCTCATTCTAGACTATTGGATGTCCAGGTTCAACTTTGCTAATGCATAGCACTCCAAATCCATTGCTCATTAATCCACAGCTTTCCCCATTGATCCAGAAGAGAGTTGACAACCCTGGCCTAAGAGTGGAATGACTCCAAATTTTAGGACACTGCACAAATAGTGAATGGGGAAGGCTGTAATTTCTAAGAGGGCTCAGGGGATTCTTATACAGGCATTATGACACTATATTGTTTCATCTGTAACATACACTTTTAATTCTATAGTAAACATGCAAACTATATGTCTAGTGAAAGTTTATATATAGGACAAAGGAAAGGTCCTTTATATTCTAAGTCTCCAGAGAAAGGGTAGGCACATAGTTAATTATAATTTTTGGTTCAGAAATGGTCTTTCTTCTTTCTCATATCTATAAGCTATATCTACTCATTTCTCATTATATTCCTATTAGCAGTTCTGAGAAAGCCATTTAAAAACCTTTATTTATAATGTCACTCTAAGGGACTGCCAAGTTTCCCTTGATTTTTAAGAGATCACAAATAGGATTAAGTTTCTATATTTATCCCATCCACATTTCCCCAGCTCTAACTTTTATCTTCTCCCACATAGCCACCAAATCCATCATTCTGACTTTTCTTTCCCTTTTTGTGTGACCTCAAGAATCTTTAGAATAAAGGGGAAAATGTTGGCCTAAAAGGAGATAATAGAAAACCTTTTATTATGTCTAGTTTCAAGACTGGTCCAAATGTTAAAATGCAATTTGTAGATATTTATTTATCTTAAATAACGTGAACTATCAGTGACAGATGTCATATACAATATTAGATATCTATGCATTTTCTTTCTTCCAGTCAGTAAAGCACAATGCCTATTGTATACTCTATGACCTTAAAATTAGATTTCCAGTCCTACTTCTCTTTGGTACAGTGCATGTCACTTAAAATTTCTCAATATACATTCCTTCATATGTGAATGTAGTATATGAAATACACTTTTCTGTACTGAAATCATGTGATCCTGCATGGATGTAATATGTTGATGCTTATGATAATAATGTTATTGAAATATTAATAATTTTATTATGTAATCTTGTGTTAATATTAGCAACATTTTATTTTTAAGCATAAGGTGTTTTGAAATAAATTGTACTCTGCATTTTATTTAATATTTACAAATATGCTTAGATATGGGAAATAGGATTAAATTCAAACACACTAACATAAGACAGCGTTAGAATGCATTTTCCACATTGAAATTTTCACCTAATTGGGAAACATAACCGGGATTGCACACGTAGGGTAGAAGTGTCACTGCCTGTTTCTCTAGGACACATTTCAGACATACTAATTGATAGCAGTTTTCTTTTTTAACCTGAACTCAGCCCTGAGCATTTCTCAGCCTGGCACAGCTCACAGCTGCCAAAACTCTTCAGTCAGAAGTGGACCATTATTTGAAATGTTTTTCCCTTCCCCTTGAAATGGATGACCATCATAGAAAATTTGGAATATAGAAGAGGATAAACAAAGCCACGATAGTTCATCATTCAGACATGCTTACTGCCACCATTTCATTCTTCTGTTCTCATACTGAGGTTCAAATGAAAGGGTATTAATATCTGTTTTGTAATGATATAGGAGCATAAAATAGTGATATTTTAGTTTTTAATTTTAACTGTAAATATTTCAATCATACACATCACCTGAAAAAATTAACATATGGTAGCAAAATCACCCAGATTTAATGAATACTATTATTTGACACCTTTCTTTAGATTGTTTTAGAGGAGGAAAATATGTTTCTTTTTCTTCTATCATGGTAATTACCATAATTAATTTTGTATGTTATTTTTCTTTTCCTAGACTTATTTTACAAAAATTAACTTGTAAGAATAGTCCCTTAGGGCATAATTTTATAATTTTGAAAAACTTCTCTAATTGGTATCATGTGGTACTGTAATTTCAACTTTGCTTTTTCATATGTTTTTCAGTTAATCCAATGTATTTTTGCCTCTAAGTGGACAAATTTGAAAGTTTGTCTAGGTGTAAAGCAGTAAACAATAGCTGTTAGTTTATAGATTAACCTAACTTTTAAATATACTAAATTTGGTCAAATTATCCCCACAATTGTTGTCCAAATTTTCAGTTTCGTCAGCATCGTATGGTAGTTCTCTTTTCTGTATATTTTCATCAGTAGGTGGTACTAAAATATTTAATGACTTGTGTCCATCCTATTGATGATAAAAATACAAACTAGATCATTCTCATTTTTGTTGTTGTTGCAACAAAATGTATATATATATATTTTTAAACGCAACTGAAGAATAAAAAATAGCTGTACAAATACTTATTAGTCAATTTCAAGATTATTAATTGCCAGTGTTACCACAAAGAAACTTCTATAACTAATAAAACTAACGTTTCTTCTTTAGCATCTATTAACCAATTCATATTAAATGTAAAGATTTATAAAATACAAAGATAAAAATATTTTTACAAAGAAAGATCTAGACAGTGTCCTCATATTATACTTTTTCTTGTGTTTTAAACAGCTTTTAATCTAGAACAGTATCTTCTTTAACATCTTTTTTTTTTCAAACCACTGACATGTCAATTCTTTGATAATGTACTGTTTAAATTCAGTATGTACATGGTTCTTGCACATAGTGGGATAAAATACAGACAGTGTAAATATATCTGCAGTGGCTCAAGATTCAGCATTTTTAATAAGATGCTATCATTCCACAAATTACAAAGTGGGTAGAAAATCCATAGAAAGACTGACAATTTGGATTTGTATGGTTATTTTGCTTTTGCTTATTTATTTTTTCTCACAGGTTAATTTCCTATAACCTGGAAATTAGCTTTCAAGGTTGTTGGTAGGGATATTTCATAGACTATATTCTTTACATCATTTTGTAACACATCAGTAAGAATCTATTATCCATCGTACCACAGATATTGTTTCATTTGTTCTGAGTTTTGACAAATCAAGCATTAATGAGACATAATTGACAGAAGAAACCACACATATTCAAACTGAATAGGATTTAAAAAAAAAAAATATTTTCCACTCAGTGAGGCTACCATTACAATCAATTAATGAAAATAGCCATCACCTCCCAAATTTCCCTAATGACCTGGATAATCTTTCCTTTCTATTCCTCTCAGTCTCCATTCTCTCTCAAGGACTTATCAGTTTTTTGTCACTGTAATAGGTTTGAATTTGCTAGAATTATATATAAATAGGAATATACAATCTGAGTTTTTGTTTTTTTCCAAGCTTCTTTCACTCAACGTAACTATTGGAAATGTTACTTTGTGTACCATTAGTTCATTTCCTTTTACTACTGAGCATTATTACATTGCATGGACATGCCACATTTTGTTAATACATTTACTTATTGGTGGGCATTCAAATTGTATCCAGTTTTGGTTACTACAACTAAAGCTGCCTAACACATTCATGTCACTGTCTTGCATGGATATATAATTTTATTTCTCTGGGGCAAATATCTGAGAATAGAATGGCTGGGTCATATGATAGGTATATGTTTAAACTTTTTACCAAACTGCCAATCTATTTTCTACAATAGTTGTTATTGCCAGGTTCCATTTCCATTAGCAGTGTATGAAAAGAAACTTATTCAGTTTGGTGCATTAAAATAATAGTTGTAATTATTTTAAGTTAATTGATTGTTCTTGTAACATTTTTAAAATATGCTCAGTGATTTTTTTTTTTTTTGGTCCTATTAGTATTTTAATATAGGAGACCAGTGTTAACTATTCCACATTGCAACTGTCTACTTGTCCTTGGGTCTGCTAATTTTTGCTTCATGTAATTTAAAGCTCTGATATTAAATTCACTGACATTTAGGACTGTTACACCTTTTTTTTTTTGGTCTTTTTAGGGCCACACCTATTGTATATGGGGGTCACCAGGCTAGGTCGAATCAGAGCTGTAGTGGCTGGTCCACACCACATCAACACCAGATCCGAGCTGTGTCTGCAACCTACAACACAGCTCATGGCAACGCTGGATCCTTAACCCACTGAGCAAGGCCAGGAATGGAACCTGCATCCTCGTGGATGCTAGTCAGATTCATTTCCCTGAGCCGCAATGGGAACTGTTAGGCCTTTTTAATGAATATACTATTTTTATCTTTAAAAATTGCCCTTCTTATGTCAGGTAATACTTCTTGTCCTAAGGTCTTATTTCTGAGATCTTGATACAGCGATTTCAGCTAACTTATTATTATTTTATGGTATATCTTTTCCCATCCTTGCCCTTAAAATTGTCTGTGTATTTATAATTAAATTATTTCTTTAGTACATAGTTGGGTTAAGTTTTTAAATCCCAAACTGACAAACACTTCCTGTTTTTTGTCATGTTTTATTAATCTCTTTTTAATGCAGTGATTCATTTGGTTAAATTTGCTTATACAATTTTGAATTTACTTCCTTCCTTCCTCCTATTTTCCTGTTTATTATTGCACTAATAAGAAGTCCTCTAGGTTCCTATTTTCCCTTTTTTAGTCATTTAATATGGCACTTTGGTTATTTCTAGTGATTTCTGTAGTGATTTTCCTGTACATCCATCACTTCTCACAGCAGCATACTTGAGTAACTGCTGTATCACCTTATTTATAGTTTAAGAAGTTGACTACCAGGTAGCTTAATTTCCCACATCCCATTATTTGTGCCATTATCATCATGAATTTTATTCTGCATATATTATGTATATCACAACACGGCTATTAATGTGTAAATAGTAAAGTATTTTAAAACTGTTAATAAAAACACAAAAATAGCCTTTTGTATTTATCTACATACTATATTTCCTTCTAATTTTATTACTTTTGTTGGTTCACATATCCTTCATTCTGAAGAATTTCTCTTTAATATTTTTATTGTGCAGCTATGCTGTTGCTTAATTCTTCTAATTTGCATTATTTTACCCTTGTTTTGAAGATTCTCTTAGAACTTTACATCATTCCATTGCCATCAGTCTTATAATTTTTTTGGTCTTATTTCAGAGGCTGTACATGTGGCCCATGGAAGTTCCCAGGCTAGGGGTCGAATCCAAGCTTCTGGCCTACACCACAGCCACAGCAACACTAGATCTCAGGTGCATCTGTGACCTGTATCACAGCTCACGGCAAAGGCAGATCCTTAATCCAACTAGCAAGGTCAGGGATTGAACCCACGTCCTCATGGATACTAGTCAGGTTCATTACCTCTGAGCCACAGTGGAAACTCCCAGTCTTATAATATTTTGGATGAACATTAAATCGATATTCTTATTATTTCTTTTTTGTCTAGTGAGCCTTTAATATTTTCTATTTATATTTTATTTTTAGTAATTTTACAATAATGTGATTTTTGTTTATTTTGGTTTTGTCTTATTTAGTATTTGTTGAAAATCTTTTAGGGGAGTGATATTTTTCTGCACATTTGAAAAAACCAATGGTCATTATTATTTTTTTCTTCTTTCTTTTTGGGACTCCAATTATGTATGTTTTATACCATTTGAGATTGCCCCCATAGTTATTAAAATTCCATTCTTTTATTTATTTTTATATTTATTTGTCTTTTTGCCTTTTTTTTTCTAGGGCTGCACCTGTGGCATATGGAGGTTCCCAGGCTAGGGGTCTAATGGGAACTGTAGCCACCAGCCTACGCCAGAGCCACAGCAATGTGGGATCTGAGCCACTTCTGCAACCTACACCACAGCTCACGGCAACCCTGGATCCTTAACCCACTGAGCAAGGCCAGGGATTGAACCCGCAACCTCATGGTTCCTAGTTGGATTTGGACACTGAGCTACGACAGGAACTCCTTTTATTGTTTGTTTGTTTATTTATTTATTTATTTATTTTTGGAAATTTCTCTATTTTTAAAAACTATTTTTCTACTGTTGATGTTATCTCTGTAATTGGAATAATTTCTCTAAAACAATCTTTAAAGTCAATGGTATTTCCCTCTGTAATTTTCAATCTTTTGATAAGACCATCTTGTGATTCTGGGTTTCAGATAGTAATCATTCAATTCTAGGAGTCTCATTCTGTTCTTTTTTGTTTCTTTGTAGTGTTTTAACATATGGTCACTGAAATATTTGATTTAGGCAGTTATTAATAACTGGTAAAAACTTTAAAAGAAATAGTGACTAAGAGATTCATAATAAATGATTCAACTGACAGTAAATTAATCTGCTAATGAATCTTAGAAACAAGAACAACTGGAAACAAAATGTGCAAAAACTAGGTATTTTGTGCTTCAAATATCAGGCAATAGGAAGTATCCAGCATCAGTTGTGTATTGTTAACACATATTTAAAATTGCATCTAATCAAGACTCCTATAATTTAATGGAAATAAATAAATAATATATCAAGGCACACTATGGTGATGCAGTCAGAAAAATCTGTAAGGTGGAAAATTCCATAGATTAAAGAACTTGTTTGTTAGACACATAAATGGAAATAAAAACTAAATTTAGAGTGGTGAAACATGGATTAACTGAGGCAAGAAGTGTCTCAACAAACTTCATTGTGTGGACATGGGTGAATGCTGACCCAAAAATGTTTAAAGAATTTTAATTTGAGCATTGATTGGATATTTGATTATATCGAAGACATAGACATGATTTTTAATATTCAATTTTGATTTATAAAAGGGTATTCACATACACATACTACATACATATAGCATTTTGCTTGAGTGTGTTTATGTTTGTATATGTATGTATGAAATGAATGGTTAAAATGATATGACATTTGAAGTTTGTTTTAATATAAAGAAGTAGGTATATATAGATAAAACAAGATTGGCCATGTCTTGATAATTTCGAACATGAGTAATGGTATACAGTTGCTCATTATGCTATTTCTATGTTTAGATGTATGAAAATATGATAATATAAAGTTAACATAATGTTATTTACCCAACACTATAATTCTTATCACTGTTATAGAACATTTCCAAAATTTATATAAAATATCTTCTCATAAAACTGTACTTATTCCATACTTGCTATCAAATATATGTATATCTACATATACATAAACAAGTTATAAACAACAGACAATTTGAATTTTAAATATTTAATGTAAGAATAAAATTCATCTTTAATTTTCACCTCAGCTGAATTTCTTTCTTGACCTTTATTAAGCAAACTTGTTACAAAGAATACATCCGCTTGAAGCAATTACAGAGGGACCACATATTCCCATTCATGACAGTATATTCTTTCTTAATTAGGTGTTTTTAATAACTCTTCCTAACAAGAGCCAAAGACCAAAAAAAAAAAAGTCAGGGGACCATCAAAAATATGTGGATAAAATTCAAAACAAGACCATATGGGCAACTCCTAACAAAAATGGAGATTCTTTGGCTTTTTTGTTGATTAGGAAATTGTATATATGACAAAATCATTTTTTTTCATGAGTCTCAAATAAATGAATCCAGTTTGGTTATGTAGATCTGTGAAATGTAAAGCTATTCGCTTTTATATAAGGGTAAGATTTAGCAATCATTTCAGAGACAGTTGCTAACATCAGTATCAGGGAAATGGAAAGTTTTAAATGGAAAAGTCTGTAGCTTGAATTTTTTGTTTTAGTATTTATACTAAAAAAATACCTTTCATTTCTGTCTTACATATTATAAACATTCAGTCATTTTTACCAAGCACTGTAATTTTAATTTTATTTTCTAAAAATGCCTTTATTTCTTTAGGAAAACTATTTCTCGTATCTTTTGCAATATAAAAATATCTTGAACAGACTTTCTATTCACAGAGTGTTTTATAACATCAGTATAAATGATTTTTTAAATCCCCCAGGTTTTAAGCTGAATTGTCATTTTGTCTATTTAATTAACTATGTAAAATACCATAAGCTGGGAAATTAGATGAGAAAACTTATTTCTACTGAAAAAAAGGGGAAATAACACATTTTTTTCTTGACCTGATGGTTGTCCTAATGGGATAGTTTGAGTTCTACTGAGATAGAAAGGAAGAAGTAAGCAGGTTGATTTTTTTTTAATCTATCTCCATCTTAGTTATCAATTTAGGTAGATTTATTACTACAGCTTAAAAAATGGACAATGAACAGAAATTTGTGATTGTTCCATTCAAACTATTGCTAAACAAAATATAATTAATAGACTAATTGGAAGAAAAACTAAATGTAAATTTGTTCCACTTTTACAGATACAGATATATCTAGTCTTTAGCAATCATGTGAGAAAAAGTTATTTTTTAAATGTCAAAAATGTTGTTTTGTTTCTTGTTCTCTAGGCATATGAAAGATACCTAAGAGTTAAAAAGGTTACAAAGGGAACGTAAGATTTTTGTTTGCGACATACCTGTTTCCTCTGAAGAGTACCAGTTGGAATCCAAAGAGCAGAATGAATTGTTGCTTATTGCTGACTTTTATGTTGGGAATTCCTCTCCTATGGCCTTTCCTTATAGCAACAGAAAACTCTGAAACAGAGGAAGTTAAGCCCCCAGAGGGAATTCATTTCAGAGTGAAGCGGGGCTGGATGTGGAACCAGTTTTTTGTCCCAGAGGAAATGAATAAGAGTAGTCATCACATTGGACAGGTACTGATTTTCTGAAAGTGTAATAGGAAATAACGTTGTAAATTTAAACGAATGAGCTGAGGAAGTTTTGGTATTTGATGAATTCTCCATTTTCTCAGTGATACTATTAGAAAGCCTCAAACACCAGCATAATTGCTCATTTCATATTTGCAAGCACCTCAAATATTTACAAAAACTCGAGGAAGATGGAAGGCTCTAGTTTTCAAATTTCACTTTATCTTTCATATGAAAAGGCAGCATTTATCATCATCTGGAAATTTGATGGATTTGTTTTTGGTAATGGATCAAAGCAACCACATCCAGAACAATAATGTTTACCAACAGTATTTAGCCTGATTTTCCATTATGCTAAGTAGGTTTTGATTTACCCCTCATTCATTTTTAATAAGGCAGATTAATACCAAATTGTTTTACAGTTATGCAGCTTCTGGAATCTATATACTTCATTTCATTAGTGAAGTTTAAGTAAAATGAATAATTATTTCACTTTTTATAAGAATATGTACTTTAAAATTTTCCTTAATGAGACAGGAAATTTCCTATTTATGTTTTTAACTTTTATTACTATTTTATTTTCTTTAAATAGAGGTAATTATAATATGTCCTCCTCTGTAAGGTTCTTCCGCTAGATGAATGAACTGAAATAAGTTTAACTGTTAATTAACTGGTACTAAAATTTAATTGGGCCCAAAGGGTGAAGCATTCAAAATTCATTAACTCTCTTTTCCTAGCCCTTTCAGGAGAGCTGCAGTGTTAGTGTGATGTCAGAATTCCAACTGTAGCTCATCTGTCCCATCAGTCAAATGTATGAGTACCTTCAACCAAAGGCCTAGTTTAGTATTTTAGGCAAACAAATTTCTATTGTGTGTGTGTGTCTGCCACAAATAATATTTCTCATCCTTTTTTTTTTAATTTTCTAAGATGATCCAGGTAAATCATAGACAGAATGGCATAATTGAGGTCTATTGTTAAATGTCTGCTAGTTACCTCAGTCTCTAGCTATCTTTACGATGGATGCCTCAGAGCCCCATAGGCTCCCTCACTACTGAACAGACTAACAGTGGCAGGTGACTTTCTGTGGTGAGGCTGGGCAAGGAAGTGCATCAGTGAGGTCAGAACAGAGCCTCCCTCACTGATTGACTTTGTTTTCTCTTTTTTTGTTGTTGTTTTTCTGCTCCCTACTCAAATCTCCCATTTCTTCCTTTCATATAGTGATTTGTTTTGCTTCTTTTTCATTCTGTAAAAATGCTTATTTTTAACTTGAAACTTAAATCTGGGTCCTTAAAAAAATCAAACTCACTGATATATGAAAATTAAACTGAACATACTTGAAATAATTTATTCATGACTAAATCTGACTTATCTTCATTCTGATAACTTCAGATTTTCAAACTACATTGAAATGATACCTGGAAACCAGGTGCTGTGCACTTGTTTTATTTGATATACCTATTGGAGAATACATTTATTGTCCTTAATTTCTTTCATTAGGGCATGGAGATTTCATTTTCATCTTATGAGTAATAAAGTACTATCAGATTTTAAGATTTATAACTTCTATTATCTTTTTATTATTTCCAGTTCTTTTCTTTCATTGTATAGCACTGATATTCAACACATTATAAATTAGTTGTTTTAGGTATTTTCAGATATTCTCCACAGTCACAGAGAAAAATGTACTAATTAGTTCAGAATAATGCATTGTACCTTGAGCTATCAGAAAAGTTATGAAATTAAGATTGTATTTCTTGGTTAACTTTGTAAATTTTCTGCCCTCACCTATGAGGCCCTTGAGGAAGATCATACTTATAAATGGTGAATCAAGAAAATCATGGATTTACAATAATTAGGAGATTGTTCCCTAATGCTTCCTTTCTTTATGTAAAAATAATTCAGATATGAAAAATCATACATATGTTACCTATATCCTAATGACTCTTATTGTTATATATAAAATTTAAAATTCCATTAACACTATGAGTAATGGGCAAATTTGCTTTTAGAAAATAAAATAGTGAGCGCAAAGAAAAGGTGCATTTGAGAATTGAATAGACTATGTTCCAAAGAGTTAAATCTAAATTGGATGAAACTCAAAGGTTAAAAGACTATGTCACATAGGTTTGCATGGGAGGATCTGGGATCAAACAGGACTTCTGTCTAAATTATGAATCTAACCCCAGGAGTTCCCATTGTGGCTCAGTGGAAACAAACCTGACTAGTATTCATGAGGACACGGGTATGATACCTAGGTTTGCCTTGAGGGTTAAGTATCCTGCATTGCGCTGAACTGTGCTGTAGGTCGCAAATGCAGCTCAGATCCTGGGTTGCTGTGGCTATGACCTATGGCCGCAGATTTGACCCCTAGCCTGGGAACTTCCATATGCTATGGGCGCAGCCCTATAAATCAATCAATCAATCAATCTACCCCCAAACCAAGTGACTCTGTGATAGTTTTTAAGATTTTCAGTCTCACTTTCCTTCTCTCTCAAATTTGTTATATCAATAATATGTATTCCATGATGTTATTACAAAGATTAATTGAGAAAACTCATATAAAGCAATTTGTAAATTTTATGGATGATTGAGATTATCATCATCTTCTCAACATGCTCCCTAATTTTCTTAGTAATATTTCTATGTTTTCTCTGTGTTTTTAGCCTAGAGAAAGAACATCACTGTTTAAATTTATTTAGATCATTATCTGTCTCTAAGTCCCGATCTAATATAAATATTTGAGAGTACAGTTTTAGTGACAAAAATGTAATCATATAAACTATACATGAACCAACATTGTTTTGCATAATTTATAAAAGGGGCTTTGCTTTTCAATCATTGTAGTTTCTATTTAGAATCATCTATTTAGAGTAATGAAATTTGTATAGTGCTTTACATTGAAAATTCACAGAAATATCCTCTGCCTGGTGATAGATTTTAATCTTAAACTTAACATTTCACCACATTTAATATAATATGGGAATTACAGGAAATTATTAACTTGGGGAATAGTTAACAGATATGAAAATAAAATAATTAAAATTTGTCTATTTTAACATATCTAGAAACTAAATTTTCCCTCTTTGCACTTGCAGCTAAGATCTGATTTAGACAATGGAAACAACTCTTTCCAGTACAAGCTTTTGGGAGCTGGAGCTGGAAATATTTTTGTCATTGATGAAAGAACAGGTGACATATACGCTGTACAGAAGCTTGATAGAGAGGAACAGTCCCTCTACACTCTAAGAGCCCAGGTAATAGACACCACTACTGGAAGGGCTGTGGAACCTGAGTCTGAGTTTGTCATCAGAGTTTCGGATATCAATGACAATGAACCCAAATTCCTAGATGAACCTTATGAGGCCATTGTACCAGAGATGTCTCCAGAAGGTATTACATATTAATTTCTGTCAAAGATATACCTATTAACAGTGAAAGTGAATTTAAAGTTAAACACTCATACTTCCTTCTGCAATGTGTTAAATAAAACATTTTAAAAATCAGACTATTCATTAAATTTGGTAAATATTGGTATCCTATATTGATAAGTAATTTATCTTGTTAAAATATAATTCCAGTCTTCAATAGAAAAGAGGTTAAACATGTTTATTTGAGTGATATGTAAAATTCTTATCTTGTTCACTTATTAGTTTATTTAATATAAGAATTTATTTTCCAAATCAAAACGTATCTTTTTACCTCAAAAAAATATGTAAGGTCACCCTGAAGACACATATGTAAAAATAGGAGAAACCAATTTGTGAGGCAAAAATCCTATATGAATCAAAGCAATGGAACATGAAAACTAAAAACAAAACAAAGTGGTTGAAGATCTCTTTGTAGACATATATAAGTTCTTTTTCAAACCATATGTCATTTTAATATGGGTTTTAAATGCAATTCTTTTAGAAGAGAATACTTTCCATGAGATATAAGGATTGACTACCATGGAAATCAGAAATGTCTTTCTAATAGGGGGAAAATTATGGTATATTTATGCAAAATTTGTCCATTTATTTTTGTCACAAAATTTTAATGATACAAAATATAGTAAAATTTAATTCATAAAATTTACTTAAGCTTACATATAAGCTTGAATATGATTCAGTAATGGTCACTTGAAGTTACACCACTGTGCTTTAAAACTGCTTTACCTAAATATTTGATATTAGCCAGCAAGTATAAAAATCTATTTTCTATTATATATTTTCCTGATTCTTCATTTTTTAACATTCCAGGTAGCAATTTAAAGACCTATTTCTACATGTGTTCAAAGCATATGTTTTTAACAGCATAATCAAATTTAGCTGTGTAACAAGCATCAAGACCAATTATCCTTAGATATAAATTGACATTAATATTGTTATATTTGATAACTAGACAGTGAAATATTTTTCCCCTTCCATTCTTTTCCTCCTCTCTCTCCTCTATTTCTCCTCCTCTTTCTACTTCTTCAACAGACATGAATCACAGACCTAACATGTTATAGGAAATTTTTTGAGACTGGAAATTGAGTTGTAAAGGAGATATAGGAGGTAATACTAGTATGGAACTTATATTTTATTTATAACACACAAGCAACACAAATAACTACTTTTAATAAGCTAGATAATATTTGACATTATATGATATTAAAGTGTTAAGTATAGATAAAGTAATTTGATGATTAATTGACTGGAGGAAGTGGGGATCTTTTAGGAGGTGATGTTTGAAGGAAATGATACAAAGAGTCCAGCCATGCCATGTTCTGGGAAACCAATTCCTATGGCACGGTAAAGAATATTGCATATATCTTTAGAGTTTTGGGCATATATCAAGGACATGGCAATGGATGAGAATCCCTTGGCAGAGAATGTAGTTAGAGAAAGGGAAAACACTCAGGGTGATAGAACTGTTAAGCAGAAAGGAGTTGGCTGGGAAATTAGAATAAATGGGATTGGTCAGTCATTCAAGAACAGAGAAATGAGAAGAGACGTTGCAAAAGAAGAGATCCTCCACCTGTGTGGGATACTGCTATGAGGTTGAATAAAATCAACAGAGAACAGAGTAGTGTCTTTTGATTTGGTAAGTTCAAGGTCTCTAATAGTTTTGATGAGAGCAATCTGGTTAAGTTTGTGCAAATGCAGTTATGTTGGAGATTATTCTATTACAAGCATAGAAGAATAGTGGGTGCCAGTGAATTTAACCAACACAAAAGATATTATGCTACAGGGCAGAAATAAAGATAACATGAGGCACTAGGTAAAGGGAGATAAAAGTAAAGAGGATTTTTGTTGTTTATCATTGTTTAATCATTTGCCAAGATGGGAAATTTAGTAGCACAGTTATATACTATAGTGACCCCCCAAAAGAGTATTTTTGAAGCAAAAGAAAAGGTATATTACTTCTAGAAAACCAATCCTAAGAAGCGAAAGAGATATGGAATCTAGGGCAGTAGTAGAGGGATCAATTCAGGTAGTTAACTCATTGGTTGATAATTAACCAGTTAATAAGTAATTATTTATATTTTATCAGTGAAGTATGAATCAAAGGCAGTAATTAAGAGTGAAGAGAACTTTAGCTAGAGAAAAGGAGGTACGGAACAGCCATTTTGCAGAGTTGGAAAGTGAACCCACAAGGAAAATACAACATGGTTTTTTGTGTAGTAAAAAATTCTGTGCATAAAACAGTATTTGTATTATGTGGTTGATTTAGTAGAAAGCACAAAACATTGGTTTGGTCTGTACAATACTTGACTACCACAGATCCTTTTATGCTTGCAGTTAGAGGTTCATGTACATATTAACCTAGGCAGTCTGTAATCCAGTATACTCTCTGGGAGTTCCAGGGTTCAAGCTTGAATGGAATAATGATAAAATCAATGAACACTTTTTATATCTTTCCATAGGAAAGGGAGCAGTCAGAATAATAGTCAGCTCCTATTGGAAATGTTGTCTATTATGGAAATAGCAGACTATCCCTATTGCTCTGTCAACCAGTTTGTAGATGGTTTCCCTCTGAAGCATTCATATAATTGTTTACTTTGAAGAAATCAATGAATAAAAATATATGATTTTTTGATTCCCTCAGTCTCAATATTTAATTAATGAATAATGTGGATTCTTTTACCTGAGTATAGTCTCAATGCTTTATCTTCTTTCCATATCCTTTGCCATTGTGTAGGTTCTTGAGTGTTGATTTTGCTTCTAAATTTCATACCCACCTATTTTAACCTTTATAGAGAAATTAGTACGTTCTATTCTCTGTTACCTTTCTTAAATATATTTGTGTTATATTGGAATCAACTACCCATTATTATATTTAAATCTGTACTTTGAACTTAGAATCTGGTAGACAACTACGAGGAATTAGCATTTGAGGATATCATCAGGAGACAAAACCAAGAAAACTACAACCTATCTGTTGCTTATTAAGCATATATATTTATAAGTAATTATTTTTTTTTTGCTGATTACATTTATATTTGAAACACAGTAACTTTCAAGCTGGAGTTATCAAGTAGAGTTGAGGCAAATATGTTTTCCCACTTTTTAGTCTGGATTTTCAAAGTCATCATCTTTCTTCCAGACCAAAGGATCATACACCATGATCAAGTGGGGATATTCTGAGATACATATGTATTTATATGTAATTTATATGTACTTATTAATACACAATAAATATTTTATCTTATATTAATATACCATTATCTCATGATTTTATGTGTCATAGCAAATATAAATGTGTATCAGCAAATGTAGATTCCAGAGACTATGAAACTCATTATTTTTCTTAAGCACTTGGTATAAGTTTACATGTTGGATCACCTACATAAAATATGTTTTTGCAAGATAGTTTTTACAAGTTTGGTAAAGTGGGAAAAGTCAAATATTGTTTTCAATTTATTTTCACAAAGTCCTTTTGCAAAAAATATCTTTAAGATTCAGAAGCTATCTAGAAAGACAAAACATTTAAATTTTGCATTTATGTAAAAACCTCTCAAGAGTAATATAAGCAAACAATATCAACTACAATGTAATGAATAGAATGTAGAATTATTATATGACATGTTATATTGTATTTTTATTATAGAATCAAGTAAACTAAGAAATTACTCATTAAAATATGATTCTGAGACAATATTTTTTTGTAATTAAACCACTGTTCACTTCACAGGCTAGATACAAATTGATTTAAGAGCTCTTTAGATTGCAAGAGTTTGATCACTGGCTCTTTTCATTTCCAAACAACAAGCTGTCTCTGATTAAGCTATGGCAATTCAACTCAAACACTTTAGACACTTCAGTCACCAAGACAAGGCTTTTGCCACTCTCTGGTTTACATTCCTTCCTAATTTAGTTTCAAGAATCTAACCAATTTAAAATTTTAAGAAATGACACTAACCACCCAATTCTCATTTTATGATGATGTCTTAAGATGGAAAAATAGGAGAGAGTGTGAGACAATTCAACATAAACATTATCTGTCCTGGGTTATTGTCCCTTCGCTTTACACACAATCCTTGTGGTCATTTTGCACTGCACAGTGTTCTAAATTATGGTGATCATATCTCCAGTTCTTCTCAGGACAGCCCTTCTTGACCCTATTTTTTTCCCTGTCATCTTGTCCTAGGAGCATTTGTCCTTGATTTTTAATTTTTGAAAATTTCATTAGCATCTGCATTACAGTAAGGTGGAATGAATTTGGTAGACATCTATTTTTTCACTTGTAACTTCTTTCATGGTATATGAGGAAAAGGGTGTGAGACATATGAACAGTGAATAAAGTTCTTCTTTAAGCCTGGAAGAGGGCTAGTCATCACCCAGTACACTATATGATAAAGTTAAGCTAACAGATTAAATAATGCAAATACATACGAATATTCTTTTGATGATATGTTTAAGGTTGAAAGTCTACCTAAGATTCATAAAAGAGATTATGAATGTGCCTATAGATCATTTATCCTTTAGAAATGCATTTATTTCTACTACAATTTAGAGAGAATCTAATTTTGACCCATTAACATGGTAAAGCCAACTTTGTTAGTTTTGTTGCGAGCACAAAAATTGTTGTTCAAATGAATAAAGAGAGGCTAAACAGTTAGATTATATATAATCTCAGATTCACACCCTGATTGCATGAGTAATGAACATTAAAGATGCTATCCAACCATCAAGTGGCTGTTACCTACATTTAACTGGTAGTGCAGGGAAGAGGGACTGTGCAACAGTGATTGATTTCCTTTAAAGACATATTGTTGGCCTCAGTGATTTTGTCAAATATGTGTGTTCTATATAACTAAATCCTTACTGTGAGTGAATTTATGATTTCTCTTACACATGACAAGTCCACATGGAGAACATAAATATACAAAATATTATCAAACATTTTTGCATTTCATAACTGCTTTGATGTTTATTATTACTATTTTTAAAGTTACTTGGCTATTTTTGAAGATTTCTGAAGTATTTAAATTGTGGATTAACAAAGTATACAGGCTTACATCTTTCTACTGACTTTTTTAGAAAAAAATTAGAAAATACTTAAGAAGGTTTAAAGTTGGTTAATCTGTATTTAATGAATTGTAATGTGAATAAAACTGAAATAGGATAAAAAGAGACAGAAACAACTAAAGAAAACAAAATAAGATAGTTAGAATAATGTAAGAATTGAACATAGCTAAAGTCCTGAATTTTACAGTTGATATTTACCAATTATGAGTAAGAATAAAGCTAGACTTTATGCAGTGAGTTTTTAGAAATCATGCTGTATATTTATATCATCTTAATGTCACATTTCCTCTTTCATTTAAAGTTTATAGTAAGATATACAGGCACATGCTCTCACATACACACACACAAATATAAACGGTGAATCACTGGTTAAACATCAATGATTCATTATCAAGCACTGTTTGAATACTGAAATGTTGAAGAATTATTCCAATTCTATAGAATTAGTACTTTCAATTTAAAAGTGTCATGACTCTTACAAGAGGAGATAATAATTGCTGTCCTAGAAATTGAACTCCCTAACAAATTCACATGAGAGAGTTATTCTGAATATTTATAATTTCGTATTGTTTTTATCAACTATATTTTCTAAGAGTCTGACTCTTTGGATTTGCCCCACACTCAAGGAAATTATTTCATGTGACTTATTAATACATCATATTTTCCATTTAGTAGAGAGCAAGGTCATGTCCTATTAGGACACTGAGGAGGTTTGTTTTGGTTAGGAGTAAATGATGCATCACTTGAAGTGTGCTTTAAAATGAACTCAACTGGGAAAAACAGCCTAACTCTGTAACTCATGTCTCGATGAATGAAGTATGGGGTGAAACATGGGTTGGTGCTTTTTCTTGGTCTTCCTGGTTTTCACTTATAGAGTACTAGGATAGGAAGTCTTAAGTCTTAATACGAAGAATTTATGTTGGTCAACAACTAGCAGTACAATGATTTGGACTATTATTCCTGAAGCCAAATGCAGGTTATCTACTACCGCAAACTATGGAGAGGAAACCCCTATAGAAGTAAATAAAATGGAGACACAGGAAATGTAGGAAAAATAAGTGGATGAGTACACAGAAGGGTAGTTAAAAGAACTAGTCTTGCCTAATACAAACTGATTGAACTGATGAGCTCTAAGAAGAGTTGTTGGAACAACTTTTTACAATTACTGCAGGAAAAAAGTATCCATTCACTGATTTATTATTTATTTTATTGTTATATAAATGAATTAATGTGAATTTGAGGTAAATATGCTGATTTCATACATTTATGTATTGCAGTGTGGTTATCACTGGCCTTAACTAGGATTTCCATCATGTCACATGATTATCATTTCTTTTCTGTGGTGAAAACATTTCAGAGAATCACTTAGCAACTTTGAAGTATATAATACGGTATTGCTGACTATAATCACTATGATGTGCATTAGCTCACTAGAACTTATTCATCTTCTAAATGCTAATTTTTACTCATCCTGATCCCCAGTTATCCAGCCCTTGGTAACCAGAACAGTGTTTCAATGAGTTCACCTTTTTTTTTTTAGATTAGATTCCACATCAAGTCATTTCATACTCTGACTTATCTCATTTAGCATAATGCCCTCAATGTCTACCCATGTTGTCACAAATGGCAGGAATGTATTTAAAACACTTGAAACTAATAAGTGTCTACATGATGAGTGGAGCACGATATAAAACAAGTGTTAAATAAGTAATAGCAATTTTAAGACACGTCAAATACTGCATATAATTAAGGACCACAGTAAAAGTTTCAACATTTTTATTACTGAATAATAGAGTGGTTTCTTATTAGAGTGTTTTATTTTATAAAATTATATTTTAATCACAAACTTCATGATGCCAGTTGTACAGAAAATCACAGCCTATTTGATTTTGTGCCATTTGCATTGCCATTCTTACTGATCTAAACATGGTTTCAACAAATGCAGATTTCCAACAAGACGATGCTAGATTCTATGTTTAAATAAAAATAAGTAAAAAGTTCAATTGAATATTTTAATTTCAGTATGTATTTTAAATGTACAAATACTTATGTCCCATGAGTTTTATTGATTGGTACTAAATTTTAATGAGAATACTTACCTCATTAATCTGATAGATTTTGCCTTGTATTTAAAAAACAAAAACCAAAAATCTCTTGGTGTTCCCGGCATGGCGCTGAGGAAATGAATCTCACTAGAAACCCTGAGGTTGCGGGTTCGATCAATCCCTGGCCTCGCTCAGCGGGTTAAGGATACGGTATTGCCATGAGCTGTGGTGTAGGTCGCAAACATGGATCTGGTGTCGCTGTGGCATAGGCCTGCAGCTACAGCTCCGATTAGACCACTAGCCTGGGAACCTCCATGTGCTGCAGGTGTGGCCCTAAAAAGACAAAAGCCAAAAAAATTTTTTAAATAAAAAGAAAAACTCTTTAAAACAAGTGGGCATTTTATAGATGAGAATTAAATAGACCGAATAATTGCACCCATCTTCAACTTGACACTATGTCAAGATCATTTGAATTTAATTTTTATTAATATTCATTATTATGTTTAATTTTATTAATTTTTATTTTTATTATTATTTTATTAACATTCTGTAGTTTTCTTGAAGTTTAGGTCACAATGTGATTTTTTAAAGAAAACCATTTCTAATTTCCTTCTGATTCCTCCACTAATAACATGTCTTTGAAAGGTCTTTAATTACATGTTGTAAAGGGTTGTTTAATAGTTACATTTCATTAGGTCATGTGTCTAAATATTCACAGTTCTACAGTGCACTTGGGAATTAGGGCTATTTAGTATAAGGTATATTGTTTTGTTTGTTTATAAAGGTATTTGTTTTATAACTTAGAAGAAAACTACTCTCTCACTGCCTATCACCATCTTGCTTTCTAAAGAAAGAATACCTTACAGAACTGAATCCATTTTTCAATAAGACCACAATCTTAATTTCTTGCAACTATTTATTTTCTCTTCAGGAACATTGGTCATCCAAGTGACAGCAAGTGATGCTGATGATCCTTCAAGTGGCAATAATGCTCGTCTCCTGTACAGCTTATTGCAAGGCCAACCGTATTTCTCCATTGAACCAACAACAGGTATATCTGAAAGAAACAAAGTGCAGTTTAACAGGATTCTAAGTAGGCAAACATCAAAGTTCACTGCCTATAAACATGTTGTAAAGTAAACCTGATGTTTATTATTTTTATTCTTTTGGCTGATTTTTCTAAGGTTGAAAGATTGAATTTTCCACATCCATACCACAGATGATTTGTGCATAGGGTATAAAACATACATATGGGCTATTACAAATTAATTAGAAAAAGACAGACAACCCAATTTTAAAATATGAGGAAAAAACATTTACAAGCAATTGATAAAATCTGATATACAAAAAGCCTGCAAGCATATTAAAATTGCTCAACCTCTTAGTCATCATGAAAATGCAAATTAAAACCACCTTTAATGAAATTAAGCCTGTTTATAGCTGAGTGTAAAAACTTAAGAAAAAAATTCTGTATTTTATGTATTTTTTTACTTATATGAATATGATATTTGATTTTTCTATCCTTGATCTCCACGTTCTCTTAATTGATTACTTTACAAAATAAATAAAAATTTTTCTCATTTATATTTATCTATTGAATAGATGAGAATTATATGACACTGATATATTGATTGTTTTGGTGCAAAGATTAAGCCCATGTGAATGAGTTTATAGTCTCTAAAGTTGAAAAAAAAAAAAGGACTAACCACCCAAGAATGTGGCAAGTATCAAAAACAGTATAATGTTATGATTTTTAATGAGACAAATATAACTTCCATCTTGATGATATGAAAAGCTTTAAAAATATATCATTTGCTTTATCTTTAGCATTTCTTATTGATTTATTCATTTAGTAGGTATTAAATGTCTCAGCCTTTACCAATCAGGGCTCTGTGAGAGAATTACATTCTGAAAAATATGGTTTGAGTTACTAAATTCTTAATTCTCCCAAGGATAATACCTAACTTCTATTATTCTAAATGCACAGAACAAGTTATTTTAACACCTGCAATGGGTGCTTTAAGACATTAGGTTTTTTTTTTTTTTTTTAATCTTTTTGTTTTTCTAGTGCTGCCCACGCCATATGGAGGTTCCCAGGCTTGGGGTCCAATCAGGGCTGCAGCTGCTGGCCTACACCACAGCCACAGCAATGGAGGATCTGAGCCATGTCTGCAACCTACACCATAGCTCATGGCAACGCCAGATCCTTAAAGCACTGAATGAGGCCAGGGATCAAACCCGCATCCTCATGGATACTACTCGGGTTCCTTAACCACTAAGCCACCATGGGAACTCCAAGACATTAGGTTTTAATTCCCTTACACAATCTTGGTTGAGAAGAAGGGTCTAATATGCAACAGGCATTGTACAGCATACGGGTTTACAGTTATATACAACATTGCAACATTAAAAAGGAAAAACTACAGGGACTCTTTTCTCTTGGAACTTACAAACAGATCTAAACATTTACATGTTAATAAATGTATACATTCAGTTCGAATATTATGAAGTGAAATAAGCAAGATTCAGTAGGAGAAAGTAAGGACTACTTCCTCTGTGTGGTCAAGGCAGGATACACTGAAACCAGAATGCTGAGCCAAACCTGTGGCTAAGGTGAGAAAAGAGTGGTCAGCATTCCTGATTATGGGAGAAATGTAAAGGAAATTCCTAAGAAGGGAGAATGTTGGAGCTCTTGGACTAACTAGACATCAGTATGGAAAAGCACAGAGGAGGAGAGTAGAAAGTGGGTTAACTGTGTAGTAGACATGTGCTGAATCACACTGGATCTTCCTATTTTAAGTACTGTCTTTTAGTCCCAGCCCTCTATGGCTTCTTAAATATATTGGGCAAGATAGCTAAAGCAATTAATTGCATTAATGGAGGAGAGGTAGAGTGGGCAGCAAGACAAATGAAAGCCAAAACACTGAAGTGGTAAGTTTTGGGGTGTATAAGAGGATCTTTATTCATTCTGAAGATGAGAAAAGAATATGAAAATAAAGTAAGCAAACTTAATTGAAGTCTTCATATATGGGAAATGAAGACCCTGTGCTCCTCTCACTCACTGACTAATCTGTACACCTTTGGACATAATTCCAAAATCTCTAATGCTATTATTCTTGATCTGAAACACATTTATCAGTTGAATCACACACAGGGAGACATTAGCAGCATCTGTTCAAATATTCAGTGGTTTTTCTGCCAATTCATACAATAGAGTATAACTGTGAAATGTGTTAGTCTGCACAATTAAAATAAAATAATGTGGTCCAATATATCCTTTTTAAATAGGTAATGTAATTTTAATGAACACTTTTCTCCAGACGTATTTGAAAATCAGCCATTCTCTTTTTTATGTTTGTATTGTGTTCCCTGAATCTTTAGGATCGCATCCCCCTCTCCTATACATCATCTTAAATTTTCCCTAGATTTTCTCCAGTAATGTTTACCTTTACCTTTTTATTAAGTGAAAGTGGACATTTATTACAACATTTATGATGGTCTGTTTTGAGTTTGAATGTATCTGTTGATGGATTATAAATAAATAATGAGTGAAAAAACAGCCCTACTCATGTATCATGACTTAAAAGAGAAGTTAACATTACAAGTACACAATATTTTTTGCATGAATTTATTATTATAATTTACACAGATATCCATAATAAACTAATTTCTTCCAAGTTTAGGGGGAAGTTAATTGTAGCTCCCTAATTTATGTCAAAGAAGAAAGTAGAAAATAAGTTGAGGTAAAAAAAAAGACATCCCTTTTCTCTCCCTATTGTTTATCTTAACATAGTATTTTATCAGGGTCTACTAATATTTCTAATACTGTGGTAACCACTCTAAACTCTAGGCAGAGTTGGTGATTAACTTACTATATTTTTTTCTCTAGGGCAGCATTTAGCACATTGTAGTGGTTCAAAATGTATCAAAAGAATGATTGAATCATTGAATTCCTAAAAAATTAATTAGGAAGATGCCATGGCTAATAATGAAGTAATAATTATAGTTTATTATTTTTTAAGGAGTCATAAGAATATCTTCTAAAATGGATAGAGAACTTCAAGATGAGTATTGGGTAATTATTCAAGCCAAAGACATGATTGGCCTCCCTGGAGCACTGTCTGGAACCACAAGTGTATTAGTCAAACTTTCTGATATTAATGACAATAAACCTATATTTAAAGACAGTAAGTAAAAAGCATACTGAATTCTCACTATAACATAATTATAAATGTGTTGAATATATGTATATGTTAGAGTGCATTCTAAAAGCGTAACATCACTGGAATTATATAAAATAAATGTGTTAGTTGTTCTAAGTGTGATCATTTTCATTAGTATGAAAGTCAAACACAAATGAAAGAGTAATCACTATTTTTCAATTGGTTCTGTAACAAGTTACCACAAACTTCGTGTTTTCAAGTAAATGGATTATCTTAAAGAAGTTTGGTATGGGTGTCACAGGCTAAAATCATGGCGTCTGCTGGGCTACTTTTCTTTCCAGAGGCTCTAGGGGAGCCAAGATCTCCTATCTATTGCTTCTACACATATTCCTTGATGTTCTTATTTAACCATGTGACTTTAAATATTACCTCCATGTTGGCAATTTCTAAGTATGTACCTGCAGCTGAACCTCTCCTGTGAACTCATATGTACATATTCAACCCTCTATTCAATGTCAGTGTGTTTAAAAATTAACATGCATTTCATCAAGTTCCTGATGTTGCCTGCCCCCTCTTCTAAACCTCTTCTTCCTATGTATCTTCTCAATTCATTATTAACAAATCCAGCCTTCATATTATTCAGGCCAAAATCTCACCCATTCAATTAAAATTCAGTTCAAATGTATCCAAATCAGATTGCACTACGCCAAATTCAGATCAATTCTAATTTCCAATACTAATCAGTTCTGCACAATTCCTTCTAGGTAATGACTTTTAATATTTGGTGAGCAAACACACACACACATCACTCCTGATAATAGAAACTTATTTTGTTTAAGGATTTTGACGTCCTCTTTCCCTCCATTCTTTCTCACGTGTCCAAAATTCAGTCCCTTGCAGATCTTGTTGGCTCTGCCTTTGAAAATATACACTATCTGAATATGGCTCACTGACTACATCTGCCACCCTGGATGCTGCCACTCACTCTTTCCATCACTGCTAAGGCCCTCTTCTAGCCTCTCTTCATCCACCATTGTTCTCCTTTAGTCTGTTTCTAACACAGTTTAAGTGATCTTGTTAAATCCAAGTCTGATCATATCCCTTAAATTATACTCAGAGAAAAAAAATCCAAGGCCTTAGTATAAGCTTTTGGTCCTAAATAATTTGCCTTTATCCAGTTCTGTCCCATTACCTCTTGACCTCATGTACTAATGTTCTTTCTTTTTCTCATTGGCAAACCAACACCAGGCCATTGACCTAATCTCTGTCCCTAACACACTCCTGACATTCTGGCTTTGTGAATTTTTAGCTTTTCCTGAAATTCCATTCCCTTAGAAGTGCATTCCCTTGCTTTAGTTCTTATCCAAAAGTCACATCTATAGTCAGAACTTCTTGATCACCTTATTAAAAATTTTAATCTGTACTATCACAAGAGTATTTCTTAGTATCATATTTAATTGTCCCATATCATTAAGAATATAAATTAGCTGAGGCAGCAGTTTTCTACATATCTTTTCTGGTTGTAGCCTCAACCTCTGTATAGTACCTTTGAAGTACTTCTTTTCAAAAAAATAATTTTCAAAAGTATAGGAAATAGCAAAAACTAAGTCTTGATTGAGCAGAGTGTTTAAAGCATCTACTTTTATATTAAGGTAGTTACACTCTTTCCTCCAGATTAATTTGTTGGCTATTTTTAATTTGTGCAGTCAGATAATCAGTTTTTAAAATTTTCTCATAAGGAAAGAGATATGGCAGCTCAATTAAACTGTTACTTCCTTAAAAAAAACTTCTCCCACTTGAAAAGGAAAGTGGAAAATCTCAGAAGCTAGTCTGTGGAGTGACTTGCTATACGCTTCTAAGGAAATCAAGAATCCCTTTAAAGAAAAATTATTTTGAATCTTGTCCTTTTTAATTCTAAGATTTATTCTTTAAGATAACATATGTGATCATTTTGTACATTTTAGCATAAATTACAAATAATATATGAATTACTAGGTCTTGTGCAAGTTACTTCTGCAAAGTAAAGAAAAAGCTTAGTTCTTTATTTTAATATTTCAAATATACCTGCTGCTATTTTCTTGCAGCCAAAACAATGGAGTCATCCTACTCCAACAAGTTTTTTCTACTACTGACCAAATTTTGTGGATCCATCTTTCTTTTCATTTATGCTATGGCTAATGCAATCCAAGCTCAGGTTCTCAAAATCAAACTCTTACACTTACAACTCAGCTATTTGCTTTTAGGCTCTCCCATCTTTAATTCACACTTTTATTTATTGGTAATTTTAGGTATTAGAGAATGCTTGAGTGAAATTGAAAACTTCTTTTTATCAAATTTAATTTGCATGGTTGAAGGATACAATAAAAAATAGGTCCATGAATATTGAGAAGATATGCATATGAATAGAAATTTGGAAATTATATGTACTACTGAAGAGACTTTTAAAGATATATTTAGGAGAAAATAACAGACACTCAAACAGGTTATGAGGGAAATGTTCAGATTACAAAAATAAGCAGAGAGTATATACATTTGTGTTTATATATATATTCTTATATATATATATATGAGAGAGAGGTATTTAGAATAATTGGTAAAAAATATGAGTATTTCTTTCTTCTATAGTTCATAAATAAAGGAAAGGTGCTATAATTGGCAGTTTATGTTAATTATTTGTGCAAAATATCCTGAATTTTGTTTTTAAAGGTTTATACCGCTTGACAGTCTCTGAATCTGTACCCATTGGGACATCTATAGGAAAAATCATGGCATATGATAATGACATAGGAGAAAATGCAGAAATGGATTACAGCATTGAAGATGACTCAAAAACATTCGACATCATTACTAATAATGAGACCCAAGAAGGAATAGTTATATTAAGGAAGGTAAATGCATAAAAATTACTTCCCTTTCATAATAAAGCAAAAAACTGGTTATTTTGTGTAACCACTTAGTATTTGCTTTGTTAAGCAATTGAAGTAAGAGGTGTGACTTGTGGCTTAGGGAGCAAAGGATAAAAATGTATTATATATGCTTCTTTTAAAATTTCACTCTTTAGAATATGAATATATATGATTGTTATCTGTAGTTTAGTATAAATTATGAATAATAACATACAAATGACCATTTATCAGTTTTATGCAAGTTACTTCTGAGAAATACAGAAAAATATCAGTTGTTAATACTTATATCTATGTATTTCAAATATAACTGATGAGAGAGTTAATTACAGAGCTTCTTGACTTATTTTGTAGAATAGTTTTTAAAAATAATTTAATACAGAGGATACACTTAATACAGAGGATATCTTAAATAACAGAAAATTTATTCTCAACTCAATCAGATATTTATGCTCAGAAAAGTATAGTTTTAGTTCTAAGTAAAAAATACACTTATTAACCCAAAACATTTTATAATTGATGTAAATAACAAAACATACATGGGGATTTTCTAGGCAACTAATAAATGATAACATCAGAGGGATCCAAGAAACATTAGTAAAACCTAACTGAAAGCAACTGAGAATTTAACAACAAAAACTTATTTTTGTTTCTAACTAATTCCTCAGGTTACTGATACTGTACACTGTATTTCTTCGTAGAAAGTGGACTTTGAACACCAGAACTATTATCATATTAGAGCAAAAGTTAAAAATCGCCAAGTTGATGAGCAGCTCAGGATATACCACTCTGAGGCTTCCACCACTTTCATCAAGATCCAGGTGGAAGATGTTGATGAACCTCCTGTTTTCCTCCTTCCATACTACGTATTTGAAATATTTGAAGGAAGCCCACTTGGATCATTTGTAGGTGTGGTCTCTGCCATAGACCCAGATCAGAGGAACTCTCCTATAGGGTATGTCTGGAAGGCTAGCTTTGCATTAATAAATGAGGGAACACCACAGATTAACTTGAAAATAAAATTTCATATAAATGTAACGAGGATGTTTCTAGATCTATATTTCTCTCTAAGGTACTTATAAAATTTGCATCAGTTTAAACAAGTTGGAACAGGAAGCTTCACTATTGTTTAAGAAGCAGTGAAATAAGCACTTGGAAACATGTTCCAGAAAGGAGCAATTGCCAACTAAAACTCAATGGAATCAACTCTGTATTAATTGGGGTAAGGAGGTGAGGGGAAAGAAATCCTTGATTATGCCAAGTCACAGCAGAAACAACGCTAATCACATTGTGGGTCCTCTAAATACTATTTAATTAAAATAATATTCCAATATTAAGTAAGCTTTTATAGGATTGCACTTAAAGGAGTAAAAATGAAGTCTAATCAGAAGTAAATTTGAGTTACTACTAAAGAATATTTACTGTCTATTAAACTAGTTTGTTATATTTCAAGTACTGTATTTTTTTCATATTTGCACTATATGTCTGATTAAGACAAAGACAAAATCTGTTACATGTTTTCTTCCACCACCTTCCCTTACTCATCAATTTTCCATATTTCACAGTCCAGAGAATTAACACAAATTTCTCTGTATCTTTTAAGATACTGATTACTGCTTTGTTTTTTTGGAAGGGCTAACAATACAAAGGAAATTTAAATTTTTGAGACTGACAATGCTCCCACTTTTCCACTAATTCCTAATGATAAAACACTGCCTTTTAATATTTAGGTAAAGTTCCTGTTTATTAATAGTAAATTACTAATGAATGTAAGTATTCATATAGTATATATATGTATAAAAGTATAAGAAATTTCATAAGGAATTTTCCTAAAGATTTTTCATTTTATTCACACTCCATTACCATATTGTTTAGATTCCAGATATACGGAATATCCTCTTGCCACTACTATGAATGATTCAGCCTTTGCACATTATTAAATTTCCTTTTGTAACTAAACAGAGAGTCAGATTTTTTAATATTTTGTAAATGTGAGAAAAACAGTATAGTTTTTTTTTCTGTTAAAAAAAGAAGAACAAGTTAAATACAAGCAAAAAAAAAGTAAAAAACATTGAAGCAGGAGCAGTGAAATTGGTTTGTTTAAAAATGACAGAGATGTCTTTCACCTATGGAAAAGGCTGCCTGTAAACAACTTTCACCTGTGCATTTAAAAAGTGCTTAAAAACCCTTGAAAGATCTGGTGGAGTTGCATCTACTTGGGAAGATCTAACCTTTGTTATGCACTTGGTTTTATGTGTCTCAGTTCTTATGGAAAGCAGGAATAGTACATTTGTTGAGGCGGATGAAGATTCAGAACAGGATATAAAGACATATTCATGGAAGAATCATTTGTTTATATCATTCTGGCAAGGGCTGTTAGCAGTGAGAAAACATTGCACAATCACATTCTATTCACCCAGCATTTTTAGAGGAATGAAGAGTCCTTAAAAAAGAATTGTAAAGTGAACCAAAGATTATTCTAAACACCTAAAGTTTACATTTAAAGCCACTTATTTCAAGCTCTTTCTAATATATATCACACTTTTCCTTTCTTAAATGATGTGTGTTGGCTATTATTCAAAATATTACTAACTCAAGGTCACAATTTTTAAAAAACTTTTATTTGGAAGTAATCTCAAACTTTTGATTGGCTTTATTTTGGATGCTGCATTATAGAAACAGGATATTCTACATGCTTCCTACAAAATGTTAATTTAAACTACTGTTTCATTTTATCAACAAATCTGAGTAGGAAATGTGACCACTTGTGGATATGTAAGTAAATTGCTTATAAAGGTTTAAAAATAAGAAGAGCTAAAACTGAATTCTTTTAAAGCTTAATTCTCTGTAGTTTCTATTTTAATTTTCCACTGAACACTAACCTACAAATTAGTGTGATATTTTTAGAGACCTGTCAATTCAAGATTAAAATATTCTCATCTTTTGCCACGTAATTATGGCAAACCTCATTGATGTCTCATCAAAGTCGTCAGGAATATGTATGCAATGTGAAGCCATCACTGAACCTTAGTTATTACCCTTCTTTAATTTTTATTATTAATCATTCGCAAACAGATAAGACATGCTGAGGACTTCAAAGGTTTCTCTCATTGTGGAGTCTGAGATTATTTTCCAGGCTTTTGCCTGAGAGAATTTTATTATCTGGCTTCTTTCTATACATGACCTAACAGCAAATTAGACCTATTATCCCTACTTCCTCACTTTTAAGATATATACGTATCTTTCTACATAGATTATATATAGATAGAGGAATAGAAACACACATATATGTAATAAATATATATTTTGTTTTTATAAAATATTATTAAATGTTTTCCATTAAACAGACACAAAAATTTCTCACATATCAGCAATCAAGTAATAATATTGATGCATAGACTTAGCAAATAACTATGTGGTATAGGAAGAAGCTCATCTTCCTAGATTGAGGATTTGTTTTATATTGCTTCAAAGGAATAAAAAAATGGTTCGCAAGCTTTCATATTTACAAATAAATATTTGTACTGCTCTTCATCTTGCAAGTGACATTTCACTATCTATTTTCAATCAAGTCATTCACTTATTAAATTCTCTATTTTTTTTGTTTTGAGGGCTGCACCCACGGCATATGGAGGTTCCCAGGCTAGGGGTCTAATTGGAGCTGTAGCTGCCAGTCTACACCAGAGCCACAGCAATACGGGATCCAAGCCACGTCTGCAACCTACGCCACAGCTTACTACAACGCTGGATCCTTAAACCACTGAGCGAGGCCAGGAATTGAACCCACAACCTCATGGTTCCTAGTTGGATTCATTTCCCTGCATCCTGAAGGGAACTTCTAAAATTCTCTCTTTGAATGAAAATGAGTGACGTGCCTAGACTTAGCACAGATCAGTTTACATCTAAGGCTGTTTTTTTGTTTGTTTGTTTTTGTTTTTATTTTTTTCCTGAGAGTCTTCATTGAGTTGAATCTTAAATGTAGAATTTACTGTTTGCTAGGAAAATTGTTTAGCGTAACAATGGCTATGTAGAGTAAAGATTTAATAATACTTTATTGCTTAAAAAAAGCATTGCATACTCTTTAAAGAGTGTTATGCAGAGAAATTAATAAAATTAAAAAAAAAAGTTTTTTTTATGCAGGTATTCTGTTACCAGAAGCAAAATGTTCAGTATTGATGATAATGGCACAATCTTCACAACTAACCCTCTTGATCGAGAGATTAGTGCTTGGTATAATCTGAGTGTTACAGCCACAGAAAAATGTAAGTAATCATTTGGGAACTATATATTGCTTCATCATATGTTTAAGCCATTAAATAATCACTAAATATAGGGACAAAAGCTAGCTTGAAGTTGCTGAAATTAGAATTAAATGTTATTTCATATGTCAATTCATACTTTTATATTTAATTTATTATTTTAAATTATATAATGTCTGGTCATTCTTTTTTTTTGTCTTTTTGCCTTTTCTAGGGCCGCTCCTGCGGCATATAGAGGTTCCCAGGCCAGGGGTCCAACTGGAGCTGTAGCTGCTGGCCTATGCCAGAGCCACAGCAACATGGGATCCAAGCCGTGTCTACAACCTACACCACAGCTCACGGCAATGCCAGGGATGGAACCTGAAACCTGATGGTTCCTAGTCGGATTTGTTAACCACTGTGCCATGATGGGAACTCCAAATGTCTGGTCATTCTTATTACAGCTTATTTATATATTCACCACTAAAAGTATTTATTTTTATTATGGTGATAAGTAATGCTTAATGCAATAAATAAATTATAGAAAATTCAGAAAAAAACGAGAAATACAACCAAAATCACTTGAAACTCTAAAATCTTTTAATTATATAATTATATAGTCTCACCATATTTTTCACAAATATATATTAAATATGTTTATAAAAATTGAATATAAATTTTGTAATTTTTTCCACACTGGGTATATAAAATATATTGCCCGTAAAATATTTTCAAATTAAGCTCATAGTGTCAGCTGTGCTATTAGTCACATCTTCAATAATCAGTAGTGACCATTTTTTTTCAGATAGATGATTCCATTTTCCTATTGCAAAACATAGATGAAATCATCCAGTTTACTGTTTATATTGTCTTCAAAATTGTCAATTCACTAGTAATTATAACAATCATATTTATTCAAGCTCAAAAGAATTGATGAACTACAGTAGAAAAGATTATCAAAATTATCTCCATTATTTAATCAATGGGTTTATTACAGCACAGTAAAGGGTTAATTTGTGAATTTGAAATGTTTTAAAATGCATCCTTTCATAACGGATTTTACATAGAATATTAATAATCTTATTTACTTTCTGGCTTGTTCCTTAAAAGTCTAAACGTATATCTTATTCCTCACTTTATTGAGCAGTTGACTGATTAGATGGTGAAATGAAAAGCATATATTTTGTCATACATTGAATAGCTCTATGGAAACTGTAGGAAGACTGGATCTGGGTTTTGAATTTTCTGTTTAAACATAAATGATGGGGTTAAATGTTACAAGGGAATAAACTCCTGTTGCAGTACAAGAAATGCCAAGGCTTTTGGTGTCAGAAAACACAAATATGTTTATTCTAAAAGCAAGAAGCTTTTATTCATTGAATATTTTGGAGAACAAATTATTTATAATATCACTATTTATGAAACTATTGAAAATTTCAAATCACTTCAAAGACTGGATATCCTTGAAAAAATGTATTCTTCCATAAAATAGCTTTCAGCTACTGTAAGAAAATGTTTTAATGAATTTATATAAATAATTTTCCACTGTAATCTTATTTTATTTTTAAGGAGAATTTTTGTAAGAATGTATCACTGACTTCTGTTAAATTAGAATTACAAGTTGACTTATTAAAAAGCAGGGGAACATTTATTACATGCATCCTGAGACACAAAATCTTCTAATCTTTCATGAATAAATAGAAAAAAAGAATGAATGAATGATTGGTATGAAAAGTTTGCAAGACAGTTTAATTATATCTATTTCATTAATTGTGTGATTACTTTTCATCAGAGAATGTCATGAAGGTCTCTAGAGAAATATTGTTTGAAGAATTTCAGTTGCTTCTTTTCTTTTTTACTTTAATTTGATTTTTTCTTTGTGGAATATTTTTAATTGTGAACTTAATTTCTTTAGCATGGGATTTTTTAGTTTTCCTATTTCTATTTTTTTCTAGTAATTATCATCTTTTGTTAGGTTTTATTGAATTACGGTTGATTTACAATGTTGTGATAATTTCTGCTGCACAACAGTGATTCAGTTACACATATACACATATCCTTTTTTTCCAGATTCTTTTCCCATAATGTTACTACAGAATATTGGTAGAATCCCCTGTGCTATACAGCAGTTCCTCATTGACCATCCATTCCCATATACAATAGTGGAAAGTGGGAGTAAATTGTAGAATCACAACATGAAACAAAAACAGTAACACAAATCTTTGGATTGCAAGGTAGCTACTGTCCATAAAAATTATCAATTCAATGTATGTATGTATATTTAAAGATACATCATAAAGTATACAGTATAATATATAATTATGTCATTATATATTATGTTCAGAGGTGACATCCAAATATTTAGCAACCAGCACAACATAAGTAATTAGACAAGAATTTAGCCTTTAAAACTGTATGCTGCTTACCAGCAGATCAGTAGCCTTCACAGTATTAAAGAAAACGTGTGTGTATGTATGTGTCTCTGTGTGTGTTTACACATATGACATTCAGATAATAGAACTGTTTAAATTTATAGTGTACAAGATTAGTTATTACATAGGTTTACACTGACGATCAGAGATATTATAATGGTGTGTTTGTTAGGGAAAATCAACAATTAACAACAAGGACAGTAAACACTGGGTATCATTTGTGATTCAATAGGAAAAAATAGATTTTTCAATTCTTAATTGTATTTTTAGATATTTATTTATAAAATACTTAATTTGCACGGTGCTTATGAGTATTGATGAGTTTTAAGAAATTACACTTTATTAAATGTTTACTTACATTGAATATAAAATTATATATAGTTTATAAAAGTATATATAGTATAGCTATAAGTTTATATAGACTTTTGCATATAATCGCATTTTAAAACAATAAAAATTTGAGGAAAACATTATTCCTTATTTCATAGAAGATAAATCTGAAACTTCTGCAACTTGTGTTCACAACTCCTCAGGGATGAAACTAGGGATCAGTGAAAATCACATTATTCCAAAGCCTATGTCTTAATCCCATGCCACACTATCTCTTGAGAATAAGAAAAATATGACTTGCTCTCAGTGTTTTCTGAGTTAGATATATGCACAATAATCTTAACCAAGATTTATGTTTCGATTTTTATTCCTAAAAGACAACAAAGTTTAATCAAAGTTGTTTCAGTTAATGGTTCAAGTATTGGTTTAAAACAGAGTTCACATCATATGATTGCTCAGGGGCAGACAATCTATATCTACAAGTGTGTTACTTAAATTCCCCTTCAATGCCTAAGATGACAGCTCTGAGACATGAACATACATGTAACATTTAAAAAATAAATTAACAAAAAATATTCTAATTCTCTTGAGGAAAAACAAGTAAAATAAGCCTTCAAGGTAAATTCAGGAGAAAAACACAAACATGAGAAAATAAAAATAGATACATAATTTTAAATATGAAATGTCATAAAATGTAATTAGATCAATGTGGAAATTTATCATAAAAGCAAAGATTTAAATTTATTTAGTACATTTTTTTTTTTTTGCTTTTTACGGCCACACCCATGGCTTGGAGGTTCCCAGGCTAGGGGTCCAATGAGAACTATAGCTGCCAGCCTATGCCACAGCCCGATCCGAGCCACATCTGTGACAGCTTACGGCACTGCCGGATCCTTAACCCACTGAAGGAGGCTGGGTATCGAACCTACATCCTCATGGATCCTAGTCTGTTTCTTTAACTGCTGAGCTATGAAGGGAACTTCTATTTACTACATTTTTAAACCTAATTTTAAACTTAAAATTTTGAGGATTATGAAATATTGTACTAAAACAAAATTTATAAATAAAAGGATATTAAAATACAGCTAAGAAAAAAATTTGAATATCTGTGAAAGGCAAACAATATAAACTGAATGTATTTATTTTACATGGGTTTAATACTTAGAAGTAAATCACTGTTTCAGAAATAAGTGATTAGAAATGTTATCAAGTATAAAAATGACACAATACATGTTCATCTGCTTCTGGTGCCGTAAAATCAGTTTTCTTAGGGAAAAAAATCTTTAAAAGAGAGATTGGATAGTACCATTATTATTTTTATCAGAAAGCTGAAAAGTTACAGAATGGGGAATAAAATCCCAAATAAAATATAATTAGATAAGTATTCTGAGAAGCCCATAAATTAATTATCATTTAACTCGTCTTTTAAGATATATTTTTGAAAATGGTTGTTTCATTTTAAGGGGAACTGCTTAGAAAAAACTTTTCTATCATTGAATAACCAATTTTCATGTATTTTTTCTCTGTCTCTTAAATTTTAATTAATTTATTTATTTACTTTTTCTTTTGTCTTCTTAGGTCCGCTCCTGCGGCATACGGAGGTTCCCAGGGTAAGTGTCTAATCCGAGCTGTTGCTGCCGGCCTTCGCCACAGCCACAGCAACGCCAGATCCAAGCCACGTCTGCAACCTACACCACAGCTCGCGGCAACGCTGAATCCTTAACCCACTGAGTGAGGCCAGGGATCAAACCTGCAACCTCATGGTTCCTAGTCAGATTTGTTTCTGCTTAGCCACGATGGGAACTCCAAGATTTAATAACATTTTTTTAAAAACCTGAATAATAGAAAACAGGGCTTCACATAAAACTGTTGCAAAAACAAAACAAAACAAAAAAAGCAAAAAAACCCACTTGCTTCATGAGTCAATTATCTGGAACCTTGTGACATAACAGTTATGCTGATTATAGGAAAGAAATATTCCATTTTAACATTTATTTTCCCAGCAAGTGAAGTTCACTATGCTTAGTCTTCTTCCTGGAAAGCTTCCCAAAATAAACATCAAACTTTTTATCAACATACCAGCTAAGTGAATAAAACAACTAATTAATTTAAAACGAAGCTAGGAAGATATATGTGTGCCTTGCATAGTCATGCCAAAGTTTTCATTTGAACTTAATTTTAAATTAATTTTTTAGAAAAAATCTTAAATTTCTAATTTTCCTTAAATTAAGCAGAAAGTTGTACTATTTTGATATATATTTAAACCATGAAAAATATGAGCCTTGCTTTGAGTAATTTCATCTCAGAATTTCTAGAAATACCTTTTCATATTTTAATAATTTTAAATCTATTTTGAATGTAACACAATAGAGAAGAGCCTCAAAATGATATTTCTTAATGATTTTATATATTTCCTAAAGAAAATGGATTTCTTCTGTGTTCAATAAAACTTGATAATTTCAATTTTAATTAATTGAAAATTGCAATTTTTATCATATTTGCACCTATTGTTTATTGGTTAAATAATTAAAAGTAATCTCGTCCCAACCTAGAAAACTTCTCCGCAAGATGAAATAGAGAAAAACTATTTTATAATTACAAACATTAAACCAGAATTTGATGTACATCAGAGTAAATTGCTAAGAGACTGCCAAAACAGAAAGAAATCTCAGTCTTTTATACAGCCAGGTAGTTAAAATCCACTGCAGGCAAGTTCCCAAGATAAACAATTACTGGCCTTAAAAAAGAAGGACTTAACACCACCATGTAGCATACAGTTTATCCTAAATTCTCTCATTAGTTGTAGTGACCGTCTGTGTTTGTTAATTGGCTTTATCCATCTGAAAACTAAACTTTTTATACATTTATGACAAAAGATAGTTTTGCTTCTTGGGTTAAGAGCAGTGCTAAATTTAGGCTCTTAACCTTCCCATAGAAACTGGGAGAAAAAAAGTTCTGTCTTCCTTGATGATTACCTTTTAAAGAGTTGGATTCCAGTACTGGAGAAAGACCAGCCTGTGTTATAAAATAGGCAAGAGATTTATTTTGATTTTAAAAGGTTTACATACATTTCAAAGAGACAAAGAATTTACAAGTTTTCTAAAGTAAAATGCTCTAAGAAGAGCAAAGAGGGAAAGATGTTTCCCTTATTTTCTACAGGGAGAGTTAAGCCTTTTTTCTTTTCTTTTTTTTTTTGTATTTTCCCTTGCAAATTACAATCGCAAATATAATGCATTTTGATTTTAAGAGAAAGATCATATAAAGACACTGAAACAAATAAAGGAAACTCCCTCCCTCCACTCACTTATGTAGATTTCCACAGCTTTTAAAAATAAAAAAGAAAGATTTAAAATAATGATATATAAACATCAAATACCTTATACTGTAAATTGTTTTTTTATCACTTTACAAACTATCATGTCTATCAGTTCTGATTAGTAGATAAATAAAATAATAGTATTTAATATTTATTGTTTATATGTAAGTAATCTTCTAGATGTTTTACATGTATCAATTCATTCAAGCTTTATAATAGTTCTATGAGGTAGTTACACTAGTATCATTCCCATTTGAAGAAAACCAATGGAAACAAACATTGGTAAACTTGGTAATCCTTTTTCTCAACTTCAGAACAAGATTAAGATTCATTTTTCAAGTTCATGATATTAACACGTGTTACATCAATGCATTCATTTTTAATATGCACACATAATTTCATAGTTTGAATTGTAATTTATTTCCCCCAATCCGTTTGGGGTTATTTCTAGTTATTTGATTGAGATATAAAGTTCTGGAGAAAATAAATTGAATCACACGCTGGTGCCTTGGACTGTAGAATAGATTTCTCAAACTAATTATTGGGTCAAAGATGTGTAGTTTAACTTTTACTATCCATTGCCAGAATAGGTTTTAGAAAAGGCTTCCATCCTTGCTATTTTTCATAACTCCTCTGCCTCTAGCTCTGTGTTTCATATTTAACATATATCATTTGGGCTAAATGGTCATTCTTCTCATTTCTGGTGAGTGATTGCTTTATGAATGTCACCTTACAGTAACACGTCCCGAATGTGGGGAATTTTACCTACTAGTACCTTTGACCATGTCTGAAGGCAACTTTGGTCATGACAACTATGCTATAGAGTGCTACTGGCTTTTAGTTAGTAGAGGCCAGGGATGCTGTTAAACATCCTGCAATGCATAGGACAACTGTGAAAACAGAGAATTACCCAGTCCAAAATATCAGCAGTGACAAGACTGAGAAACCTTGGTATGGATAATTTGAATTTTCTCCTTTATGACTTTCTAGTTTGTGATTATTTCCCCTGAATTGTCTTGTTCAAATTAATTGTCAGATTTGAAAAATAAAACTATTAGTATTTCATCTTGTGAGGCAAACATTTTCCTAGATCATTGTTTTGATGTTGCTTTTATTTATTTTTTACTTTTTGAAATGTAAAAATGTATTTAACTGTATCTTCCTATTGTATCATGGTTTTTATATTTCTTGGCTCACTTAAAATCCTAACTCAATGTATATATAAAACTTTACTTAGATTGTATTATTATTTTTATCTAAACATGTTATTTAGATCATTATTCCATGTCCTTTTTTATTTTCAAAAACTACCCTGAACAATGCCATCATTAAGGGCATGACTGCTGGCTTTTTAATGCCTTTTTACTTCAGCTATGACCCTAGGCAAGTTATTTTAACTGTAATTTTAAAAACTAAACAGCCTCTCATTGTTTTTATGAGTAAAGTTGGGAGGATAACAATACATATATTAATAACATTTAAATGAGTTAATCCAAATATGTTCAACAGTTCCTGCATTTTACAAAGGAGTTCATGTACCTGGCTATCTCTTTTAGTACTTTACTACTTTTCTTCATGATCTCCTATAGTCCATGGAAGTACAAGGCACTCGATAAATATCAGTTGATTTGAGAACTGACAAAATATCACATTGGCTGAGAACATTTTTTTCTAGGCTGTATTGTTGGTAAATATATAAATTATATAATGATTCTGTCCTTGGATAAGTTTTACTCGAGTAAAAGAAAAATATACGACATAGCCCGTAATGCAATTTCAAGACCATTTTTCCTCTAAAATCAGCATTAGCATTCTTTATTTTCATTATGTTTATTCAATTTGCAGATGATGTAGAACAGATTTCTGGAGTCCCTGTGTATGTGCAAGTTCTTAATATCAATGATCATGCTCCTGAGTTCTCTGAATACTATGAAATCTACGTTTGTGAAAATGCAGCCTCTGGTCAGGTAAGAATTCATAATAAATTGCTGACACCTAACATTTCTTTGTTTTATATAGAGCAACTTTTGCTATGTATTCCTCCTACTTTGAGATGATAAAAAAAGTTTTACTTAGCTATATCAATTGCATGCTTTAATGTTGTTAAATTCTTTATAATTTAAATTTCTTTAAAAAAAGATGTAAATTTAAAGTTTCCTATTTCCAAATTCCTCAAATATTTGAAAAATCTGCTAACACCCAGGATTCAATAGTAAATCCTCTGCGGTTTGTCAATATGATAAAGAAAAAAAATATTTTTGTGATTCCATAGGATAACTAAGTAATTTTTATTTTTCATTCATCATGAAGATAAAATGATGTATAAGCATAAACACACAAAGGAAATAATGGGACTTTTTTCTATGGCTTATAATCACTACACTGGACATGAACACAAATGAAACTCTATTTCAAATGAATTACTAAATATGTAAAGGCTTGTGAGAACATACTCATTTTGAAATACATTATCATTATTTCACACATTTTCTCATGTGGAGCTTACTTTTTTACATTTGTAAAATATAGAGTTTAAATTATATTCTTTGAGTGTCTCAGTTCCATTACATAACTTTATGTTTTTCTTAGATATCCTATTAAATGTCATAAAACATTTAAAAATTATGAACTAGTTTTTGAAACACTGAATAAATGTATGTACTATGAAATCAATTATTTTAAGTAGACTTGAGTTTATCAATAAAGACTAAATGTAAAGACCTAGATACCCCATATTAAGTGTTGAGGTTTCAGAGACACTAGAAAACAGAATTTGTAAGGGGCGGACTAGCAGAGAGTGGTAACCTAGAAACCAAATAAAGAAAGTGTTTCAAGGAAGAGAGAATTATTACTTATTTTATTTGCTGCTTACACATCAGGTAAAACCAGGAAAAAGATCCATTCAAATTTAAAAGTAGAGATTTTAGACTTACTATGGTATTTGTAGGTAAGAAAGTACATAATGTCACCCGAAAGAAAATATAAAGTGAGAATATGAGAGAACATAGGGCAGAGCCTTTGGGAACAGCAATATTTAAGGATTTAGTAAAGAAATTGAAGCCTGCAAAAGATACCAGGTAAGTGCGAGCAGTGAAGTAAGAGGGAAAAAAAAAAAAAAAAAAAGGATTTTTGATGTGGAAAGGCATAGAGGTGATAGTTTTTGAAGGAAGACGTGTGAGTAGTCTCCATTTTCACTATTCCAGGGGAAAAAGAGCTCTCATAGTTTACCATTTGATTAAACTGACTTTTAAAAACTAATGTACTTTAATACATATACTATATAAATAAAGTGACTGTGCAGACCAACTTTATTAAAATGAAGAATGGCATGGAAGATGTTATTCAAGATTGTTGCAAAAGGTTGAGACTATTGCAGAAGGAGGCAGGAGAGTTTTCAGCACTAGAGAGAGCTACTGGAAAAGTCCTGGAAGGTACATCCACAGGGAGGTTGGTCAGTGTGATTAGACTATTTTTGCTGATTGGCTGTTGTAGAAGTTAGGCTCCCTAGTTCTCATTAAGTCTGGGAGATAGATTCCCTGTCCTTCTTGATGATTACATTTCAAAGGGATGGTTTCCAGGTCCTTGAGAAAGACCATCTGGCAGGGAAGAGGCTGGGAGAAGATTTATCTCTATTCCAAAAGGACAGAGAAATGTTTTGTAATTAGAAAATTTCTACTATAATTGCTCTAAGAAAATGTAGGTCAGGAGCCTCTGGTCATGAAGAAACTTGACTGAAACTTGATCAAGCTGAGGGGAGGGTTATGTCCCTCCTGATCAAATGTTAATAAAAATGTAAAAATGGATAAAAACTCTCACCAAAGTGGATATAGGGGGAACATTCCTTACCACAATTGAAGCCATATATGACAAACCCACAGCAAATATAATACTCAATGGAGAAAAATTGAAAGCCTTCTCACACAAATCTGGAACAAGATAGGAAAGCTCACTCTCACCACTGCTATTCAACTTAGTTTTGGAAGTCCTAGCCACAGCAATTAGACAAACAAAAGAAATAAAAGGCATCCAAATTGGAAGAGAAGATATAAAATTATCACTGTATGCAGACAACATGATACTATACATAGAAAACCCTAAGGACTCAACCCAAAAACTGCTTGAACTGATTAATAAATTCAGCAAAGTAGCAGGATATAAGATTAACATTCAGAAATCAGTCACATTTCTGTATACTAACAATGAAATAGTAGAAAAGGGATACAAAAATACAATACCTTTTAAAATTGCACCCCCAAAAAATCAAATACCTCAGAATACACCTGACCAAAGAGGTAAAGGACTTATATGCCAAGAACTATAAAACATTAATCAAGGAAATTAAAGAAGATGTAAAGAAATGGAAAGATATTCCATGTTCCTGGATTGGAAAAATTAATATTGTAAAAATGGCCATACTACCCAAAGCAATCTACACAATCAATGCAATCCCTATCAAATTACCCATGACATTTTTCACAGAACAAGAACAAACCATCCAGAAATTTATATGGAACCACACAAGACCCAGAATTGCCAAAGCAATCCTGAGAAACAAAAACCAAGCAGGGGGCATAACTCTCCCAGACTTCAAACAATATTACAAAGCCACAGTCATCAAAACAGTGTGGTACTGGTATCAAAACAAACAGACAGACCAATGGAACAGAATAGAGAACCCAGAAATAAACCCTGACACCTATGGTCAATTAATCTTTGATAAAGGAGGTAAGAGTATAAAAGGGAAAAAAGAAAGTCTATTCAGTGAGAACTGCTGGGAAAACTAGACAGCCGCATGTGAATCAATGAAACTATAAGACACCCTCATACTAGAACACACCCTCATACCATGCACAAAAATAATCTCAAAATGGCTTAAAGACTTAAATATAAGACAAGACACCATCAAATTCCTGGAAGAGAACATAGGCAAAACATTCTCTAACGTCAACCTCATGAATATTTTCTCAGGTCATTCTCCCAAAGCAACAAAAATAAGAGCAAAAATAAACCAATGGGACCTAATGAAATTGACAAGCTTTTGCACAGCAAAGGAAACCAAAAAGACAACTTACAGAATAGGAGAAAATAGTTTCAAATGATGCAACTGACAAGGGCTTAATCTCTAGAATATACAAGCAACTTATACAACTCAACAGCAAAAAAGCCAACAACCCAATGGAAAAAAATGGGCAAAAGACCTGAATAGATGGTTCTCCAAGGAAGATAGGCAGATGGCCAACAAGCACATGAAAAAATGCTCAACATCCCTGATTATTAGAGAAATGCAAATCAAAACTACCACGAGATACCACCTCACACCAGTAAGAATGGCCAATATTAATAAGTCCACAAAGAACAAATGTTGGAGGGGGTGTGGAGAAAAGGGAACCCCCTCCTACACTGTTGGTAGGAATGTAAGCTGGTACAGCCACTATGGAGAACATTGTAGAGGTACATTAGAAATCTATACATAGAACTACCATATGACCCCGCAATCCCACTCTTGGGCATATATGTGGACAAAACTTTCCTTGAAAAAGACACATGCACCCACATGTTCTTTGCAGCTTTATTCACAATAGCCAAGAGCTGGAAACAACCCAAATGTCCATCGACAGAGGATTGCATTAGGAAGATGTGGTCTACATACACAATGGACTACTCTTCAGCCATCAGAAAGAATGATGCATGCAGGAGTTCTCATTGTGGTGCAGTGGTTAACTAATCTGACTAGGAACCATGAGGTTGTGGGTTCAGCCCCTGACCTTGCTCAGTGGGTTAAGGATCCAGCGTTGCAGTGAGCTGTGGTGTAGATTGCAGATGCAGCTTGGATCCTGCATCACTGTGGCTCTGGTGTAGGCCAGTGGCTACAGTTCTGATTTGACCCCTAGCCTGGGAACCTCCATATGCTGAGGGAACATCCCCAGAAAAGCCAAAAAAAAAAAAAAAAAGATGCATGCACCTGCATGTTCATTGCAGCACTATTCACAATACCAAACACATAGAATCAACCCAAATGTCCATTGACAGATGATTGGATTATGAAGATGTGGTATATATACACAATGGAATACTACTCAGCCATAAAAAGGAACGACATAATGCCATTTGCAGCAACATAGATGGAACTAGAGACTCTCATATTGAGTGAAATAAGTCAGAAAGAGAAAGGCAAATACCGTATGATATCCCTTATATCTGGAATCTAATACACAGCACAAATGAAGCTTTCCACAGAAAAGAAAATCATGGACTTGGAGAATAGACTTGTGACTGCCCGGGGGGAGAGGGAGGGAGTTTGGAGGAATTGGGAGCTTGAGGTTAACGGATGCAGTCTATTGCTTTGGAATGGATTTACAATGAGATCCTGCTGTGTAGCATTGAGAACTATGTCTAGATACTTACATCATAGCACAACAATGGGAGGAAAAAGTATGTACACATGTATGTGCAACTTGGTCCTCATGCTGTACAGCGGAAAATAAATAAAAAATGTAAAAATGGCAAATACATATTTGTCAATATGTAATTTTTGAGAAGTTTTTAAAAATCTTGTATAGCTAATTTTTTTGTTGGAGAAAGAATGGCTACCTTCTTTGTTCTGTGATTCCAAAGGGTTTATCTTTAGATTTATGAGTAGCAAATAGAATAGTCAATCTACTTAAAAAAATTCTACTGCATTCCTTTCCTTCCAGTTACTTTTGGGTACATTCTGCTTTCACCCATCTCCAAGATAAATCAAGGCGATTTTGATGCAAAAATGTTATAAAAGATTAAAAAACACCATTTAATTTACTTTTTAGCAAAACAGAACAGTGCAGATTCTTATAAAAAAATATTGTGAAGTCCATCCTATTGAATGACTGCTATATTTTCTCTTTATCCTTAGACTTATATTATTTGGTTATTGATTTTAGAATTTGAGAATATGATGTCTTACATATTCATCTAAGGACTCACAGTCTGAAGCTTTGCCTACATGATCAATTTCACCATCATCTTGAGTCTATGGTGTTGGTTTCTCTGTTTGATATTCATCTTAAAATTCACCTAAGAACTGTGAAATATCTTTCTCTGTCAATTTTGTCTTCTTTGTCATTATGGATGTAAATTTTTTTTCTGTCTTTTTAGGGCCGCACTGGCGGCATTTGGAGGTTCTCAGGCTAGGGGTCAAATTGAAGCTGTCGCTGCTGGCCCACACCACAGCCATAGCAACACGGGATCTGAGTGGGGTCTGCAACCTATACCACAGCTCACAGCAACACCGATACTTGACCCACTGAGTGAGGCCAGGGATCAAACCTGTGTCCTCATGGATGCTAGTCAGATACGTTCCCGCTGAGCACGAAGGGAACTACAAGGATTTTAAATTTTAAATTTTGAATTTTCTACTGTTTTCAATGAAAAATATTTTCAGATAGTGTATCATTTCTTTTATATCTTTTTTGAAAGGTGATGTACTACTTTGAGCAATACCTTTAAAAAGAGGAAGAAGAGAATGATGCAGTAGGGGAGATTTATATTATTATTGTGTTATCCTTCTAGACCATTCATCATACATATTTTATATAAATTTTTATTTTATTTTATTTTTTGTCTTTTTGCTATTTCTTGGGCCGCTCCCGCAGCATATGGAGATTCCCAGGCTAGGGGTCTAATCGGAGCTGCAGCTGCCAGCCTACGCCAGGGCCACAGCAACTTGGGATCCGAGCCGCGTCTGCAAACTACACCACAGCTCACGGCAACGCCGGATTGTTAACCCACTGAGCAAGGGCAGGGATCGAACCCGCAACCTCATGGTTCCTAGTCGGATTCGGTAACCACTGCGCCATGACGGGAACTCCTATATAAATTTTTAAAAGCACATTAGGAAAACTTTATGAGTAATGGTGAAATAATTTGTAGTGTAATGAAATAGGCATAAAAAGAATTATATCACTAAGTTCCTATAAATTTATAAAAACATCCAATGTGACCATTCAGTAATTGGAGATAGGATTAGTTTATTTATTTAAAGTCGGTATTTCTTCATTATTTGGAGATTTCGAAGAATGAAAAAATAAATACCAGTATTTGCAAATAAATAGAACTGCTCAAAGTGAAACTCAAATATTAATTTTTGGTACAGTGAACTCTAAAGGTATAGTGGGAGTTAAACTCTGCTGAGGAACAAATACGTCCATTAGGTGTAGTAGCATAGAGTTCTCTTATGACTTGCTGGGAGTTTAAATGTAAGTAATATTAAAAATCTATGAAATGCTATATTTTTATAACCACAGATGTGTATATTATGTTTCAAAAAGTTTAGGTAACTTTTTCAATATCCTATAGCTTATAAGTGATTAAGCCAGGATTATATGTGTCTATCTCTAAGAGTGATGCTGATTTTAACCATATCCTGCTAATCATAAAGACTAGCTATCCGTAGATTACTTGCTCAATACAAAGAAAAATAGGAAAAAAGGTTTATCTCTTTCTGTACTCATAAGTAATTACATTTACAATTACATTTACATTTACTTTAATTTAAAAATTAAAGTAAGATCAATATAACAGAACCTCACCTTTTTCCCAGGATGCTCACTACTTAAATTCATAATATAACAACATTGATCAGCCCTATATCACAATCATTTCCCTTTTAGGAGGAACATTAGAAACCATTAAATAGTTCTTAGAGGACTCAATTTTTTATGATGAAAGTGAATTTATTTACAAAACAGAAGCAGACTCATCGACAGAAGACAAATTTATGGTTACCAAAGGAGAAAGGGGGTGGGGATAAATTAGGAGTTTGGGATTAGTAGATATCACCTACTATATATGAAATAAACAAAAAACAAGGTCCTACTCTATAGGACAGGGGAATATATTCAATATCTTATAATAACCTGTAATGGAAAAGAATCACTTTGCTGTACAGCAGAAATTAACACAATATTGTAAACCAACTATACCTCAATTTTTAAAAAGTGAAAAAATGAAAAAAAAAAGAAAGAAATGGGATTGCAACTTTGTGATACTTTTAAGACCTGGATGAATGGTGAGACAGTCTTATTGAGTGTGAAGACACACAAAAGATTTGTTCAGAGAGCATGGAGTCTTTGTTTGAGGAAGTATCACCTGAGATTCTGCGGTTGGATTTGGGTACCCGTGTATTGGGGAATCTGTATTTTTATTTTAGAGGGTTTGTGATTCATATTGACTCATTGATGTCACTGTCAGACCTAGGAATTTCTCCCAAGTCTATATGTAGCTTAAAGAATGATACTTAACGTGGCTACCTGTAATGTTCTTCTGCCCCCAAATCCATTGGACTGCAACAATTCCCACTCACACTGCTACATACACTGTGGTTTATGAGTTGAAATCAATTCAATGGACAGATTATTTGAGTACTGCCAATATAGCCAACATTACCATAGATACTTTGTTCCTAGCACATGGGAATGCCCTTATTTTAATAGCATGGCGAAAGAAGAAGAAAAAAATAACATGGGCATTAGGGCTATCACAGCTTCTGGATTGCTGTGGTTTCCCCATATTTCCTCAGATGTTACATGTGGAATCAGACTAACTTAGACTCAAATTTCTCCCTTTGTTTGCTTGCTTGCTTGCTTGCTTGCTTGCTTGCTTTCTTTCTTTCTTTCTTTCTTTCTTTCTTTCTTTCTTTCTTTCTTTCTTTCTTTCTCTTCCTTCCTTCCTTCCTTCCTTCCTTCCTTCCTTCCTTCCTTCCTTCCTCTCTCTCTCTCTCTCTCCCTTTCCCTCCTTTATTTTTTCCTTTCTTTCTTTCTTTGTATTTCTTTTTGTAGGGCCACACTGACGGGCATATGGAAGTTCTCAGGCCAGGGGTGAAATTGGAGCGCCACAGCCACAGCAATGCCTGTTGCAAGCTGCATCTGTGACCTATGCCACAGCTTGTGGCAATGCCGGATCCTTAATTCACTGAGCAAGTCCAGGAATGGAGCACGTATCCTCATGAATATCAGCTGGGCTTTTAATCCACTGAGCCACAACAGAAACTCCCTAGGCTCAAATGTCTGGTCTTAAATTTCCTGGGTAGGGAGTTCCCATCATGGGTTGGCGGAAACAAATCTGACTAGAATCCATGAGGATCAGGTTCCATCCCTGACCCTGCTCAGTGGATTAAGGATCTGGTGCTGCAGTGAGCTGTGGTGTAGGTCACAGACACAGCTCAAATGTGGCGTTGCTGTGACTATGGCATAGGCTGGGGGCTACAGCTCCGATTCGACCCCTAGCCTGGGAATTTCCATATGCTGCAGTTGCAGCCCTAAAAAGACCAAAAAAAAAAAAAATTACTGGGTAGGCTTCTTTCAGGTACAATTAAAACAAAGCACCTAATTTCAATATATACCTCCCAACATGACAATTAAAAATTTTCAAAAGTGCTGTTAATTTCTTACTCATTCCTGAAAGTTTGATAGTAATGTGTGAACATTAAAATTTAATAGAGTAACTCTCAAAAAATATTTGCTTTAAAAAATTTAAAAAAACATATTTTTTGTAACTGAAATGGTTTTTATGTAGAAGGCATAAATATTTTAAATTTAATATCAATATAAATGTTTTATTAAAAATTGCAAAGAATAGTAAAAGTCACTTGATTAAGTTTGACATAATCTTGAAAAGAAAAGGAAATGGTGTTGATCAACGAAATATTAAGAGCATTATGTTTAGAATGTTCAGAGGAAATACATTTTTATTTTAGTTTTATTAAAAATAAAGAATAAGTATTCAATCAATAAGATAAGGAAATGGCTACACCATCCAAACAGAAAAATGGGAAATATATAGGTCACATAGTGTAAATTCTTGATTAGGCCAAGAGAAGATGCAGAAACAGCATGTAACTTCCCCAGATGGCAAACAGGAAATTTGGGTAATGAAAGCAGAAAGGAAAGAATATCACCTCTCTACTGCAGAATGAAAAATGGAATGTAATGAAGAGAAGAGGAACCTTCTGTGATATACTTCTCAGCCTGAGGTCCCACAAATAAATTGCTAAAAAGAAAAGTGAAGAATAAAATGTGGAGAATATATAATTTAGAAACTACTGGGGTAAGAAATGTAAAACTTCTTAATAGCAAAAAGGAGGGAACTTTGTGCCAAGGAAGATAGACTTGGTGTGAATTTTTTTATGTTAAGAATCCCAAAGTGAGGCTCACTATTTCTTTTCCCTACACATCCTCCTTTCCCACATCACGCACACAAAGAGCAGGCCTCTTTGATGCTCAGAAAACTGAGCTCTGTGCTCAGTTTAAAAAAATGCATTATGTAAGCATACATGGGTACACGTACATACACACAAGTAAAAACAAAAGAATGCAAGAAGTCTACATCACAAATAGATTTGTAAATGAATGAAGAGTATTAAGAAAAGTAGATTTTCAGACATTCATATCAGTTTCTTTAGACATAACCTATTAGTCTTTGATTGCTTTCATTGTTTCATGATAGTAATATGCTCTAGGCTCTGCCACTCACTAATTTTGCTTCCTAGCTGCACATTCATCCTTCAGTACCTGCTTAAAATGAACCTGCTCTATGTTACTATGATAATGTAGTGGTCTCCTCAGAGCCTCTTTATTGTGAGTGCAAGATTGAACCTTGTTCATAGAGGGTGCTGAATGCACATTGCAGGGGAAAGGGTCTTCTCTTTCCAGTCCTATGTGTATAGCATTTTTGCTTTTCCCTTTCTTGTGCTGCACAGATGACCAGCTGACTGGATGTATGGAAATACATGTGTTGCTTTTTCCAGCCACAAGTACAGCTCCCCAAGTCCCAAATATGCATTCCATTGGCAACCACGCAGCTCCAACCCAGGCCAGATGAGGTGTTGTAGCCCTGCCAATATGGTCACTCTGTGCTCTAGGCTTTGCACCTGCAGTGGCCTGACAGTTACCTCTGCATGTCCATCCACCAGCCCACCTGTACACCGGAGGATGGCTGGAGCTTGCCTGCAGAATGCAGCTTAGCTTTAGCTCAGTGAACCTCTTTGAACTGCATACAGGATGCTGCAACCATACCTCTTCCAATTAGATGGGAAGCTTGTCTTCGGGAGGTCTCCCTTTCATGTTTGTCTGTCCTTGGATAATGTCACTGAGCCCTGGAGTATCTTTTCTCATTATATATTTATAGTTACTCTCCTATTATAGTTTAATACTTCTTTATGTTAAATTTCCTTCATTTTAATTATTATGTCTCTCAATTGGATCCAGACTGATAAATATGTTCATTTTTATATTTCCAGTTGCAGATCTAAAACAGATTTTTTCCCAAGATTCTGTGATATTTTTATTGGAGAATTGCAGAAAATACAAATGCAATAGTCAGTAGATAAAATTGGGATATCTGTCAAAGTAAAGTAAGAAAAACCCTGTTCTTTCTTTCTCTCTGATTCACTGTCTAGCTCTCTATTTGTCTCTCTCTCATATTTTTAATAATATTGAAAATCACCCTAAGGAAAAATCCATCTCATTTTGTTATTCATTTACACATTTATTTTCTACAGTTGTAGAATTAATATATTTTAGAAAAAATAGATGTTAAATTTCGGAGGCCCTCCTTTAAGTAGAACAGTTATAAGTGTTTAGAGGTAATTAATTTTTCTCAAATTGCAAAATGTAATCTCACTTATATTTCAGCATTAGTTGAGATAGTTCTGCCATAAATATGTGTACATATGTAAGTATATGGCTATGGAAAATTATAGCAAATAATTTTTTTTTACCAAAATACTTTATCTAAATGTCTGGTGGAGACATGAATCCTAGGAGTAGTACAGGACTCTCTATTCTTAAATATAATAGAATTAATATGGAAAATATTAAAAGGTGATGATACCAAAAGAAAAAAAATTATTTTATTTATTTATTTATTTTTGTCTTTTTAGGGCCACACCTGTGGTATATGGAGGTTCCCAGGCTAGGGGTCTAATCAGAGCTGTTGCTGCTGGCCTACTCCAGAGCCACAGCAATGCGGGACCCAAGCCATGTCTGTGACCCACACCACAGCTCATGGCAACACCAGATCCTTGACCCACTGAGCAAGGCCAGGGTTGAACCCACAACCTCATGGTTCCTAGTCGGATTCATTTCCACTGCGCCACGACAGGAACTCCAGAAAAAATTATTTTATATAACACATATTCTCAGAAACATAAAAGCAAAGGATGAAGAACCAAATTCTATTAAAAAATAAAATGATTGAAAGCAGTGTCCAATGTACTAAATGTTTTCCATTACAAATAAATATATTCACAAATCCTATAACTTTTTGGTAACTCAATATATTTTAATTAAAGACAAAGGATAGTGGGAAAATAGTCATATACAAAAACTGAAAAGTCCCTCTCTTATTAATGTTTTAAGAAGACTTTCTGGTTGATAAGAAATCATCTTATTAAGGGCTAGTTCCTTGGTACGGATTTTATAACTGGTCTTTTGGAAATACTATGAACGAATTTAAAAATTTGATAAATATCCAAGTGAGTTGTATCATTACTGATAACATGTTAATGGTTTGTCAATATGAATGTTTTCCCTAGAACAAATTGGTTCTATTCAGGTTTAGCCAAATTATTTTACTATATATTCCTATAAATTAATACGTTTTAAAAATTTTTAGCAAGTCAGAAACTACTTTCTACTACTTTGCTTTTTTATAATTGAATTTACTACTACTATGTTTAATAAATTATTTGTAAGTATAGAAATACCAACAAAGTGAGCATATAGAAATGAATATAAATGTAATTTAAGCATACAGATATTTTACTTAATTTAGGAATAACAAGCAAAAAAAAAATGTTTGGAATACAAATTGCCTAATAAAGCACCTTAAAAGCAATTAAAGGAAAAGCAGTCTCTTGAAATAGCTCCTAGATTATTAGAGCAACCAGACTAATAATTCTAAGAATAATACAATTTGAAGCAATTAGATTCCAGAACAATCAATGTCATTTTACAAAAACAACATTTTCCCTTATCTTTATTTTGACATCAAGATTATCAAATTTTTAAACATGTTCAGAAATAATTAGGGGCAAAATCTTTGACTTGTGAAACTTGTTTTTTAAATCTTATAGTATGACCATATGTATAGAATTTATGTGATTTCCATGAACTTTGCTGGTTAATTTTTTTAATATTAACTTAGAAATAAGTAGGAAAGACAAAAGTATAGCATTATATAATGATTAAAATTGTCTTTTTTCATGTTTTAATGATTTTTGTTGTTTATAATTGATTTACAGTGTTCTGTCAATTTCTACTGTGCAGTAAAGTGACCCCATCATATATATATATATATATATATATATATTCTTTTTCTAACACTACCCTCCATCATGTGCCATCATAACTGACTAGATATAGTTAGATATATCTAGATATAGTTTCCTGTGGTATGCAGCAGTATCTCATTGATTTTCTATTCCAAACACCATAGTGTGCATCTATTAACCCCAAATTACCAATCCATCCCACTCCCTCCACCTCTCCCTTGGCAACCACAAGTTTGTTCTCCAAGTCCATGAGTTTCTTATCTATGGAAAGGTCCATTTTTGCTGTATGTTAGATTCCAGACATAAATGATATCATATGGTATTTGTCTTTCTCTTTCTGACTTACTTTGCTGAGTATGAGAGTCTCTAGTTCCATCCATGTTGCTGCAAATGTCATTATTTCATTTTTTATGGCTGAGTAGTATTCCATTGGTATATATACCACACCTTCTTAATCCGTTCATCTGTCAGTGGACATTTAGGTTGTTTCCATGTCTTGGCTATTGTGCATAGTGCTGCAATGAACATACAGGTGCATATATCTTTTTCAAGGAAAGTTTTGTCCGGATATATGCCCAAAAGTGGGATTGCTGGGTCATATAGTAGTTCTATGTATAGTTTTCTAAGGCACCTCCATACTGTTTTCCATAGTGGTTGTACCAATTTACATTCCCACCAACAGTGTAAGAGGATTCCCTTTTCTCCATACCCTCTCCAGCATTTGTAATTCGTTGATTGTTGATGATGTCCATTCTGACGGGTGTGAAGTGGTACCTCGTAGTAGTTTTGATTTACATTTCTCTGATAATTAGTGAAGCTGAGCATTTTTTTTCATGTGCTTGTTGGCCATTTGTATATCTTCTTTGGTGAAATGTCCATTCAGGTCTTTTGCCCATTTTTCCATTGGATTGTTGGCTTTTTTGCTTTTGAGTTGTATAAGTTGTTTGTGTATTTCAGAGATTAAGCCCTTGTCATTTGCATCATTTGAAACTAATTTCACCTACTCCATATGTTGTCTTTTCTTCTTTTTAACGGTTTCCATTGCTGTGCAAAAGCTTGTCAGTTTCACTAGGTCCCATTGGTTTATTTTTGCTTTTATTTCTGTTGCTTTGGGAGACTGATCTAAGAAAATATTTGTATGGTTGATGTCAGAGAATGTTTTGCCTATATTCTCTTCTAGGAGTTTTATGGTGTCTTGTCTTATGTTTAAGTCTTTAAGCCATTCTGAGTTTATTTTTGTGTGTTGTGTGTGGGTCTGTTCCAGTTTCATTGATTTATATGCAGCTGTCCAGTTTTCCCAGAAACACTTGATGAAAAGACTTGTTTTTTTTTTCCCCCATTTTATGTGCTTGCTTCCTTTGTTGATTAATTGACCATGGGTGTCTAGGTTTATTTCTGGGTTCTCTATTCTGTTCCATTGGTCTGTATGTCTGTTTTGATACCAGTACCACACTGTTTTGATGACTGTGGCTTTGTAATATTGTTTGAAGTCTGGGAGAGTTATGCCCCCTGCTTGGTTTTTGTTTCTCAGGATTGCTTTGGCAATTCTGGGTCTTGTGTGGTTCCATATAAATTTTTGGATGGTTTGTGCTGAAGGCTACTCTAAGGTGACTTCTGTGGTTTGTCCCTCCCACATGTATATCATGCAAGAGATGCCATGTTGTGCTTAGCCCACCACTGCTCTTAGCCCACACCAGAGGTGCCTGACCACCGGTAACCCGCATGAGAGTTGCCCAGTCTCTCATAGCCCAAGTGTGGTGCCTTGCCATCCATAGCCTGCACCAGAGGTGCCCCACCCTATGAGAATCCATGCATGTTCAGGGAAAGAGATTCCTATGGCACTCCACCCCTCCTCCTCTTGCTCTTCCCAACATGGTGCCTAGCTTCTACTGAGGGCCCAGACCTCCTCCCGTGTTCCCTTGGCTGTGGTGTTCTGCTCCCCAGCTTGTGGTACACCACTCCTTGGCCCCTCAGGCTATCTCCACACAGCCAACCCTAGTCCTCTCTCTGGAACTGACCTCCGGAGCCTGTGTCTCAGCACCTGGCCCCTGCCCTAGCATCTCAGGCTGTGGTGTCTGGGGCAGTGGTACCAATGGTTTGTGCAGCTCTCACTTTGCTTTGCCCACCTCAGTCCAGTTGCTGTGCTTTTCCTGGTGACTCTGAGGTCCCTCTGTCTTAGCTGATCTCCCTGTGCATGAGGTGTGTGGGTTTCCTTTTCTCTTTAACAGCTCCCTCTCAGGAGTGCTAGACCTGTCCTGATTCCTTTCTCTCTCTCTCTCTCTCTCTCTCTTTTTTTTTTTTTCATTGTACACAGTTATGTGGAGTGTTTCTTGCCTGTTTTGGAGGTTTAAGTTCTTCTGCCAGCATTCAGGAGATGTTCTATTCTACATGTAGGTGTGTTTTTTTGATGTGTTTTTGGGAGGTGAGAGCAACATCTTACTCTTCTGCCATCTTGGTCCTTCAGATTAAAATTTTCCAAATGAATTTCAACCAATGTATCTATGTCTTAAAACCATGTTCTATTATATAAATATAATATTTTCTTGACTCTTTTAAATGAGAATTTTATTTCTTTACAAACATTGGTAATTTAATAGTGAATTTATTTTGGGATACTGGAGATTGTTTTGCTGTGCTAAAGTATCAGAAAACTAAACAAGCCATTTCATTTCCATCTAATTATCATTCTTGGCATCAAAGAAACAATATAGTAAAAAAAAGAGATATGCATTTGTTAACTCAGACTTCTCTAGTGTTGTTGTTGTTGTTGTTTTGAGTGGCATTTTCTACTACCAGTCTTGAGCAATGCATGTATACAGTTTTCCAATGATAACCAAGTGTGCCTGTGTGCATTTGATGGATTTGCTTCTTTTAGCATTTGAGAAAAAGGAAAAGGATAGCAAAATAATTTTTCCCTTTATTCTTTACCTGTTATTCTTTGCTTTGTATTTGTTTTGTTTTGGTCCATGTTTTTGAGGAACAAAGGGGTTCTTTTGAGAGGATTGCAATGAGTATTTATTTTCTAGTGTTAATTTGGGGCATGGAGTGGGCTGACTGGTATTCTTTATTATTGCCTAAAAATCACTTAGGTCATTCAAATATGTTTCCCCTTATGTGGGAGTGAAACATCAAAAACAACAGTCAAGCAGCAATAACAGAAAGATTGCCTAGGGTAATAGCAAGAGGACTTAACTAAACTCATCCACATTTCCAACTTAGACACCAATCTAACTATGCTTACTGTGTTTCTCCTCATTTGAAAAAGAACGATACAACTTTGGCTCAATAATTCCTATTTTATAAGGGTTTAGTAAAAACAAAATACTTTAAAATACAGCTGAATTAGAAAATGGGTAGAATTGGACTTTGTTAAAAGTAATGTTGTAGGTATTAACAGCAAGAGTTGAGAGTGATGTCATAACTCCTAAGTTCTTAACATGGGACACACACCCTTCTAAAGAAATTTTGATGAGCTGTGAGTTATCTGTGTACACTGGATAATGCATAGAAACAACAGTGTCAATGTGTGTGCAGATGAGGGTGGAAGTAGGTTAATGTCATCATTTAATGCTTTAAGAAATTTATTATAAAAAAGAAATTTATTACTTACAAAATAAAAATTAAAAGTTATAAGAACCAATATAAATATATTATTGAAGTTTTTTTTATTGGAGTTTTGTTTTTGTCTGATTCTTGATTTATTTTGATTGGTTTGAAACAGATTAAGTTGTTTTTTTAAATCTTTGGAACAATAATTCAATAAACTGCATTTGTCATTTTTCTTTCTTAAACTAATATAATATTTATTTGTTTACCAAATTATTTTATTTCAAAACCGCAATTTGAAAGACAATAAAATTATACTTTTGAGTATGCAAATCAAGAAAAAATAATTAGATAAATATTACAAACTAAATCCCTGTTTTATAATACAATATTTATGTATTCTAATAATTTGAAAATCTGGATAATATGAACAATATTGGGAAGATGAAATACAGATACATTTAAATTCTCTAGTCTTTTCCACAAATAAATACTTATATTTACAAAAAAATATATACAAATGTTTATAACAACTTTATACATTAATAGCCCTGAACCGGAAATAATCCAAACATCAGTCAGTGGATGAATAAACTGATACTTACAAGAAATAGAATACTACCTAGAATAAAAATGGAGCAAAATATTATATGTCTACTGTGTGATGAATTTCAAATGTATTATGTTAGGTGAAAAAAGCAAATCTCAAAGCCATACCTTCTCTGTGAATCCATTTATGGTAAATCATGCAAATGACAGAACTATGCAGATGGAGAACAGGTCAGTGGTTGCCAGAGGACAAGGGAAGGAGTGGAGAGTACCTGTGCCTATAGGGGCAGCATGAAGTCTTCACACATGGTGATGAAACACTTCAAGGTCCTGATCGTGTTGTGGGGACCTCAGTGTTCACATTGAATCAAACTGCATAACTACACATACACACACACACACAGAAATCAAACTAAAAAACAGCATATATAAATACATTCTGCAGTCCATTTAACAGCATTATACCAGGGTCATTTTCCTGATATTGATATTATATTACAGTTATAATGGTGTAACCATTAGGTTAGCTGACTGAAGTGTTTGTAAGATTCTATACACTGTTTCTGCAATTTCCTGAGAATCTACTCTTATTTCAAAATGCAGTTAAAAAATCATAAAACTGAAATAAAAGAAAATAAAATACAAAAACAATGTATGCAATTAAAATGTGTGAATTACAAATAAAAGGGAAATCTTATTTTCACTAAGATTAAGAATAATGAGTCCCCGTTGTGGCTCAGTGATAATGAACCCCACTAGTATCCATAAAGATGAGGGTTTCACCCCTGGCCTCCTTAAGGAGCTGGCATTGCCGAGAGCTGTGTTGTAGTTTGCAGATGTGGCTCAGATCTCCTGTTTCTATGGTAGAGGCTGCGGCGTAGACCTGCAGCTGCAGCTCCAATTCAACCTCTAGCCTGGGAATTTCTGTATGCCATAGGTGCAGCCCTAAAAAGACATTAAAAAAAAAAGAAAGAAAGAAAAAAAGAAAATTTTAGGCCAAGAGACCTGCAAAGATGAGTGATTTCAAGATTATATTACAGCTAATCCCCATGCTATATAAACTTTCCCAATTCAAAATTCGGGAAGGCTCCCAAAATTAAGTAGCTTTACTCATTGCAAAAAAATGACAAAATTAAACACCTACACACGAACACTCATAGAAAAGTTATTAAGCATGTGGCTGTAAACATCCTATGGAAATTATAAATAGAAGCAATTTCTGGAAGTTTTAAAAGATGCTATCCAGAAAAAAAGGGTTTTTAGGAGAATAACAAAACAATATTTTAAATCTATTTATATTTTCTTTTGACATTGATATAATACACACATATTGTAAAAATAAGCATAAATTTTTCAATTGATATTAAAAAGCCCTTTAATAAGGTAAAATTAAATTTTGTATTACAAATAAAGTGAGACAAAATGCATACATATTTATAGTAAGAGTGAAATGATATAACTAGTACACAAATCAGTAGCCAGAATCTTACTGAAATACATGTGATAGAATACATTTTTTTTTATCTTTTTAGGGCCTCACCCCGCAGCATATGGAAGTTCCCAGGCAAGGGGTCAAATTGGAGCTGTAGTCGCCGGCCTATGCCACAGCAACACCAGATCCAAGCCATGTCTGCGACCTACACCCAACTCACAGCAATGCCTGATCCTTAACCCACTGATCGAGGTCAGGGATCAAACCTGTGCCCTCATGGTTACTAGTCAGGTTTGGTTCTGCTCAGCCATGATGGGAACTCCAGATAGCATACTTTAAAACAGTAATGAGAAAGGAATTCCTGTTTTATTCACTATCAATTCATAATGTTCTGAAGCTTAGGTACATACAGTAATATGTAAATACATACAAAGTAGAGTTACTGAAAAGAAAATTTATTTGAGATTATCTAGTAAAGTAATGAAAATAAATACGATAAAATTTAAAATTTTCTTAAAGCTACATTTAAAAACATTAACAAAAAAGTGTTGCTATTCAATAGGCATAACATTTCTATTAAGCAGGATGAATAAGCTCTAGAGATATGAATGCGACATTGTCCCTACAGTTAATGATACTTAAAAATGTGTTAAGAGGGTGGATCTCATGTTAAGTGCTCTTACTACAATTAAAGTTTTTAAATTTAAAAGAGAAACATATGAAATTAATTTTAATATTAAAATTAATATATACAGAATATGATGTTTGTCACAAAAATTAAAACATCATTAGGAAAACACTTTATACAGTTCCTCACACTGTGAAAATCATTCTTGTCCCATTTCTCACAGGCTCAAACAGCTGGGCACAATGACAAGTTATAAGGTCTTCTATATTTATCTGCTTTGGATAGATAATACATTCATTATAGGAAATCAAAATGCCAGAATAGCTGCACTCTGTTCTGGAGGAAATCAGACATTTCCTCAATGACCTATGTGGGTAAACACATGTTTTATTTTTGTTCTTTGTGTGTAAATAGCCCAGATGGGGAGGGGAGGAAGGAGAAAACTTTTCAGTGTTTTGCAAAATATGAATATAATAAATGAGCCGACATTAGGGCAATTTGCCTTTTCTGTTTGTTGTAAATAGTTATCATTTTTCAAATTAATGATTCTCATTATCTTGACTGATACCAAATATCTTTTCCAGAAGTAAAGTATAATAGCAGTGATTTTTACACTCCTTCATACCAACATACTATCTAATGTAAAGACATTCACATTGTGTCCATCTGAAAATATTCTCTTGCCTGAACTTCTGTGAACCCACAGTGTGATCCCTGGTTTTCCTCCCATCTTCCTTTCTCTTTTGTGTCCTATACTTTTAAATTTTTTAAGACTCACTCTTTTGTTTTCATTGATAAATATGTCTCAATTAAAGTTCATATTCAAATGACTTCTAGATCTTTATGCCCATTCTTTCTCTTATGTTTTAAGCTGTTTGTCTAACTAATTAGAGAAAATTTCTACTCTGATGTCCCATGATTATACCAAATTTGCTCCCAAGCCAGCCCCTTTTTATAGTATCCCCAGCAAAATTACTATAACTCACCAAGTCATACAGGAAAGACATGTGGACATTATCATTAATTCATTCTAGACTTTTATTCTCAATATCCAATCAATCATTAAGTTCTGTTGATTCCATCTCCTAAATGACTCTGTAATCTATCAATCTTTCTCTATCCTCACTGTTTCTAAGCTCACAGGGGCCTAACATCACTTCCAAAGTGAACCTTAGTCCTGCTGAAGGATGTTCCTGTGATATCAAATTTTGCATTACCGATCTTGCAACTCACATGAAGAGATATACTACAGTTGTTCATCATTTATCTTGTTAGGTAAACCTGTGGGCACATAGACAGCTTCCATAACAGTCAGTTTTAAGTGGTGGGGCAATGGTCAGAAGAATACATTGTGTGCCCACTTAGAAATGGTAAAAAGACTTTAATTTGGTGACATCAACCTACCCTTAGGGAAATTTGGGGATGCAGGGAGTTGTACCTCCATCTAGAAGTATGTTGGAAGCACAACCATCTTCAGGTTATATAAACACTTCAGTAAGTTACACATACTGTCTCATCTGAAATAACTTACATCTTATAACTGTGATTGTTGCCATTTTTGTGTATCACATCAGGGAGTTTTGACTACTAGCCAGTTGCTCTCTAGCTTGCTAATGAGGTTTTCTATTTCCATACCCACACTAAGGATGTCCTTAGAATGAGCATTCAATAATGCGGGATACTAAATTTTTTAAAAAAGTGTCTCTTTCCTAATTTAAAACTTGTGAGTGGCCCTTGGTGTGAAGTCCAAACTCTATACAATATCCTCCCTAAATAAATGTTCATGATATAGCCACTGCTCATCTCCACAGTAAAATCTTCTAACTGTAGTTTCAATGCCAGGTCCACTGACCCCCAATATTTAAGCATAATGTACTTTAGGTGTTTTATTACAGGGTTTCATTCTGTACTTTAGATGTTAGGTACTCCCTCAACACTAAGTTTGCAGTCCAGGTTGTACCTCTATTCCATTAGAGTGTAAACAGTGGTGACAGATACTCTTGACTCCAGCCATCCTGGGACACCCAGGCCTGTAGGTGTCTTGCCACATTCCAAGTACCAAATTAAATGGATACATTTGGGATATTAATCAGATACTTTCATAATTTTATTTTAAATTTAATATTATATGGATTTTTTAAAGATTTTATATTTTAACAGGAAAATCAGAAAACATATATTGACATAAAAATCTAAGAATGTAATTTTCAACAGAACACAAGTAGATTTCTACAAGTTAATGGCTAAACATTACAATATCTATGGCATTTAAATACATCTAATAAAATTTTGTGAAAAATTATTTTTAAAAACAGAGTAACTCTGCCTCTGTCTAGGACCAAATTATTAGAACATCATGAGCTTCTCAATATTTTGTTCCCTAAAAACATTGTAAGTGAAGAGAGAAAACAAACTACTGGTTCATTTTTCGTGTTGGCTCTATTACATTATTAATTAGTACTTTGACCTTTAGAGCAGATGTCGAACAACATTTTTGAAGCCTATAGATTTTGTTGAAACGGTCTAGTTTGGAATCTTTTTCTCAATGAAGGACTATAAGAAGTGACAGTTTTGTTCATATTTGTTGACAATCATTTCTTGATGCCAGGAGAAATATTTGTCTCTATAGCTTGCTGCAACAGACAGATACCTAGAATAATGAGATAAGCAAATTAGGAAGGTTTTAAAAAATCCTTCCATGTATTCATTTATTGCAACTCCCACTTTTTAACATGTTTACATCAAGGGAAATTATTTATTATGCATACTTCAAGGAACTAATAATTTATATCAATGGACCCTCAGTACCTGTATATTGATTTATAGTTTATAATTCAATTTATAATTTATAATCATTCAAAAATGTTTTCCTCTGCTAATCCCGGAATTAGGTTTCATTGATATTTTCCATTAGAGGTAAGGGAACAGATGCAAATGAGTTAAGTTAATTTGCTCCAAATCATAGTGTATAACATTTGCTTATTGACTAGCTTTCAAAAAATTTCATGTTTAATAGAGGCCATGCCTATAGTTTGTGGAGAAATGAGTGTTGGGCTGATTTATTTAATCAGGATGATTAATCTACGAATGGCATTTTTGGAAACTGATCCATGGGTGCTTCCTTTTTTAAAAAGCCAGAGTGCATAGTAATTGATAGAAGGAAAATTATTGTACTTCTTCCTTGATTATCTTTAAATATCTCTGTGAAGTATATCTAAATAAGAGCTGAAAAAGTGCTCGGGATTGGGGTGGGGCACATGGAATACTCATATTTCACACCAACTGTAGCATCAGCTTGTGTTCAGATTCTGAGCTGGCCATTTTACCTACCTAAGATATGTACCTGACTTGAAGCTTAATATAAGTAAATATAAAATAGGGACAATGATAGAATTTCTTTCACTAGATCATTGCAGATATTAGCTATGGTAATATATAGAACAATTCCTGGCCCATAAGTAAGTTCTCATTGAAAGGTGGTTATTTTTAAGTTCTCTGGCTGACAAAACATATTTCCATTATGTATTTCAAAGTACTATAAACAAAAAATCACACATACTATGTCGGAGGGAAGTTGGACAAAATTCTGCCCAGAGAGCAAAGAAAAATTTAAAAAGCTGTGCTTTCAGAATTTGCCATAACATGGATAATTTTTGTATGCAGTTTACTTTTGGATATGTCTTTATTTCTCTCATAAATGTATAAGGCCAGAGATAGGCTTCAGGTAAGTAGATATGAGTAATTCGTTTAGAAATCTAACCAATGCAACAAATAGGGATTTTTTATTAGAATTTTATTTGAAAATTAAAACAAAAAATTTTTCATTGTTATATTAAAATGAAAAATTAATATCCCCTCTCGGTACTTGTAGACCTATTAATGTTGGCCCCTTTTTAGAGATTTGTGTTTTCAAGAAAAACAAGCATGTTCAAGGTTAGTTCAATAAATTAATGATACTTGCTATGTGACTGTGATATCAATGGCTTCCTATTTTTGTCAAGTGGTAGAACCCAATAAAACGTGGAAGCCCAGTTTACAAAGTTCATTGAAAAGGGCCATGAAAACCTACACATATTCCATTTACCTATACCTATGGATAGAGTAATTTAGTTTTAAAAGTTTTAAAAAATATATATGAAGTCAAAATCCCTCCAGTGTTCTTGAGCCTTCATACAGGAAAGGGAAACATTTTCAACATGTAGTCAGAAGCTTGCCTCTAAAACAGAAAGTCAAGTAGCAAGATAAGTTATTCCTTGTCTAAAAATCAAGGCTGCATGTGTCAACAAGATAAACATGATACCTTACAAGTTGCTATCAGTCTTAATTGAACAGCTATCCACATGATGAGGTTATTTACAATATTCAGGACACATCGAATGTAAATCCTAAGACAATGTTTTCCCAAAGAAAACACATAAAAAGCACCTGCTTGCTTGTATGGGCAAGCACTTTGACAAACTAAGATGTGTAATACTAAAAATAAATCTTAAAAGTTAAGTATTAGTATGTCCATTTTTAAGCTTAAAAAATTAATAAGTGGCAAAGGCAGGATTCATAATATGACTTCCAAGCCCCTGTCCCCCTCACCCTGGCTATATATTTATCTTATGATGACCCAAAATAAAAGCATTGCACTGATACAACGCACATTTATTATCTTAGGCATGGATTGAATAAAAATGTTTTATTTTATTAGATTATTTAATTAACACTACATGATTATGATTTAATTAGGAAAGTGTTATGAGGAAAAAGATAAATCGATGTAGAGAAATAACGTACAAATTGCATTAGTTTCGCAAGGTTCTTCATGCATGTGCGGAGATATCCTTTGAAGTGTAACATTATAAATTATGGGTCTGTCATCTTGCAAGTAAGGATATTTTGTTTGACACATTGTTAAAAGCATTTTAACTCTCGAAAATTCAAAACAATAACTTCTATAATCAATTTACTTTAATTTCCAGAATTAATCACAATCTCACTATGTGATCTTGACATCGTCTCTCTTTTTTGATGATAATTAACTACTTGACTGACACTTTCACGTCTTAAAAGCAAAGGACTAATTGTGAGCTGATTTGTTCACAGGAAATAACTGCATTGCATCACTTTTTTATGATCTGAGATAGAGAGAGGAATTTACATGATGTAGAACACTTTTCCGATAATATTCCTAAGTCAAAAGGAAATCATGTACATTGCCTAAGCTTTAAATGCATTATTTCCTTGAATCAATCAAATCATTAGCAAATACTTTAATAAGATAAAAAGTTTACCGCAGTTATGCCCTCAATATAAGCAGGAAGTAAATGACTTTTGCAAATCATAATTGTTGGTATTCAGATAAGAAAGGGAAGAGGGAAGGAAGGGAGAAATCCAGGCAAAAAATTGGATTGGAGGAAATTTTCTAACACACTTAGCGTATGGAGATCATTTCATTCTTTAACAAGAATTTATGTATTATATAATATTGAAATGTTCTTTTGAAAGGAGCAAGTGAGCATATTTTTAACCTAAGAAAATAGTTTAATATTCTCCACCAATTTGCATTATCCTCTGCAATATCCATAAAGATTTTGGTAAAGCAATTTTAATAAAAGTTAATAATACTTTAAAATAAAAAGTGTATAATAATGACAATGATCATTTTCCTGAATAATAATAATAATGAACTTACCCCTGATTCTTTTTAGGTGATTCAGACCATCAGTGCAGTGGATAGGGATGAGTCCGTAGAAGATCACCATTTTTACTTTAATCTATCTATGGAAGAAAAGAACTCAAGTTTTATAATCATAGATAATCAAGGTAATGCTGTTTACTCATAGTGGCTTTCTATCCACTCTTCTTTGAGAATCTTGTTTAATTTTAAGGAAATGTATAGCATTGCTTTTTATACTATTCCTGCAGGAAGATCATGTTGAAAAATAAAGCAAGGAGTGACAATGAAAATGGGAAACAAAACCCAAAGTCATTTTCTGAAAATACTAGACCCATTTCCCATTGGATTTATTTGAATTATAAGCACTCTTTCAAATAATCATTGGCTATAAAGTCTTGTAAAGTCTGAATGACCTTGCAAATATAACTGCAGTTCTGACACCATGGTTCTTGTTTTCATATAACTCAAGCTTCAATCTATGTCTGGAGAAGAAAATGATATTAATTATAGTTTAGTAGTGTTGACTTGATTGATTCAAAGATATTTAGAGTCATTAATTAAGAATTGTAAACATATGGAATGGGTTAGAGTATTCTTTTTCCTTCAAAACGAAATGATTATATCAGCCTGCGGACAAAATGTTCTAAAGGATTTTATAGGGAGAAGTAGACTTCTTTTTCATTCCATGTAGAAGTGGATTAACTTTATACAAAGTCACTCGTCTTTTTTCCTTCACTTAAGTGAAAGTTTTTTTTTTTTTTGGCTATCATATGGATTTCTATTCTAATTTTGCTTGATATCTCAAAGATATGAAAAACTGTAGAATTCATTACTCAATCATCTACAACCAAACACATGGAGGTCTCCTTCCTTACTACTGAGTTTAAGCTCAGATTTAGGAGAGACCTTTTATGGGAGAAAAAATGCAAACACTTCCTTTCCCTTTTGTCCTTGTCAAATTTCCCAGTGAAGAAACCTCAACTAGACTCAGGATAAAAATACAGATATTAATAAAAAAAATACAGATATTAATAAAAGAAAGAAGCTGTAACTTAGATTTGGTTATGCTAATATAAGTTAGGGGGCAAAATAAATATACTGAAACATAAAGAGGTTAATTGATTTAATTTAATGTTTGTGGTTACAAGTAATTTTATGAAATATACATAGAAAAAATACAAACTTTCACACCTCTTCAATCTGCCTAGTGAACAGGATCATAAGTATCTCATAGATTTCAAGAGCATGGTGGAGAATTTGTTTTTTAAAGGTGACTTGGGAGAAGTCATAAGTAGGCATTTCAGAAGACTTCCATTTATTTTCAATTTACTGTTTATATTTTCAAAAGTTTATTTGCTACAGAAAATGTTATGGGGATGCCAATACAAAAAAAAGTGGGGGAAGAAACAGTACTGAGGTACAGTAAACAACACTGTAAAAAGCTATTTAGAATATTTTGAGACTTAGGGAAAAACAATTTCAAATGTGTTGATATACATATATTGTTTATTTTTGTTAATTTTTTGAATGTTTTGTCTAGATGAATTAATCATTACTATGAACATTTAGTGATTCTTTGAAATTTAAGTATAAAATGGGTTAGTACTTCCAAGCGAACTGAAACATTCTAATAGAATTTTTTACACCTTATAAAATTAATATTTTTGTCTTATTTATGAAGACATTGTTTGAAATCACTTGCTATGATAGGGAGATGGCTTTGGAAATTTTGTGTGTTTATAGTATTTGTGAAAAAAAGTTTCCGTTTGAAAAAGCACTGTCAGGAGTATTTAACCCAAATGAAAATGATGCTGTCATTACAAACCTTATGCTAGTAGCCTCTATATAACATTGATATCTGATTATAAAGCTATTTTCTTTTCTATGTGCCACGTGCATATTTACTATCCTTATCAAAAAATATGACTGATTCATATGATTCATCTAATTTAATAATTGGGATTTAGAAAATGCCAAAATTAATAATGACTTTTTGAATTGATCTTTGTCTTTTTATCAGAAATTTGCTTTCTCTTATTTGAATTTATTTGATCTTTATACCGCTTCCTCTATTACATTTAACTGGTAAGAATTTCTTTTGTTTTATTGAAAAATTATGCACATGGATTTTTATTTTAGATAACACAGCTGTAATTTTGACTAATAGAACTGGTTTTAGCCTTCAAGAAGAGCCTGTCTTCTATGTATCCATCCTAATCACTGACAATGGAATCCCACCATTGACAAGTACAAACACCCTTACCATACACATCTGTGACTGTGATGACAATGGAAGCACACAGACCTGCAGTAACAAGGATCTTATGCTTTCCATGGGATTCAAGGCAGAAGTCATAATTGCTATTCTTATATGCATTATAATAATATTTGGTAAGTTGTATGAACTGAGAATATCTTCATTTATTGATAATAACATGACAAATGTAGAAAAGAGTTAATTACATTATAACAATTTAGTGTGGGCTTGTTTGTGTTTTTAATTGCTTTTTCGAATGTTATAAGTCTTAAATCAAGTAGAGTAAATAAAAAATAGAGTGATATGCATTTCAAGTTGAAAATCAATGATCCTTGAATTCTGTGAGTATATGAGTACATGTGTGCACATCCATTTAGGAGTGTTTTTGACGCAAACATTGCAAAGTATAGTTATATAAAAATTAATAATAATAATGGTCATCTTCTGTTGAATGTTGGAATATACTCCAGGGGACTGTGTTAAGTGCTTTACAGAAATTATGCAATTTGACCCTCAGAATAACCTTAAGAAGTAGCAAGTATTATCACTTGCATTGTATAGATGATTACAGTGAAACTTAAAGAGTTACATGGTTTACAAAGGGTCATGCAGCTAGTGAATGAAGTGCTGAGATTCCATAGCCATAACATACGGATTATTCAAGCCTATGCTACAACTCACCAGAACATAGGAACATTAAGAAAGTAAATTTTAGAATAAGATAATGTAAAAGAGAGAATCCTACTTTAACTGCTAAACACAAAAGAAATCTCAATAAAATAATTTCTTTTGTCCGTTTGATATTGTTTCTGCTGTTGCATTTACAAGGAAATAAGTTACACTCATTTACAGATGAGGTAAATGAGGCCCCAAATATTTTAGCCAGGCTTCCGAAACTAAAAATCGTTCATCTAGCAAAACTTTCCTCCTTTCTTTAATGTACTAATTACTATACGTCATCAAATCCTTCTCTTGCTTCCCTCATAACTTCATATCAAAGCCAATACAACTTTATGGAATATCAATGGCAGTTGTATCAGCCATAGGTTCTGGAGTTTCAAACTCAATGCTCAATCTGACATACAAAACGTTCAGGGTTTGCTTTGCCTTTGCTCTTCTCATCTTTTTCAAAACTTAAAAACCATACATTCCTGGGGTTCCCTTGTGCAGTGGGTTAAAGATCTGTCGTCACTACAGCAACTCCATTTGCTGCTGTGGCCCAGGAACTTCCACATGCCACAAGCTCAACCAAAAAAACCCCACCACCAACAATAAAAATGCATGCATTCCTCTTTTACCATTCAAATTACCCTCCTTTTCTACCTACTTTCTGTTTTTCAAATTGTTTTTAATCATCTTTGATCATAAAACTGAATTTAGAGCTACATAGCTAGATATCAGAAGCAAGAAGCAGTAAAAACAGTATAATGTTTGCGGGATGGCAAGTACTAAATTATTCATAGGTGCAGACCTAAGGCTAGTCCCGAAACTCTGAAAGTAAACCAAAGCCTCACAGTCAAGGGCGGGAGGAGAAGATGGAAAGTTGGGGTCAACAGTAGTGTACAGTTTCCTGTGAAAGTTTCATTGTTTCATGAATACACTCTCCAATTCACAGATTGAAAAATTATTTATTAGATCCCTTTCTATTTCAACCCTGTATCTCAGTTGGCCTAGTGGTAAAGGATCTGGCATCATTTCTGTGGCTCAGGTCACTGCTGTGACGGGTTTGATCCCTGGCATGGGAACTTCCTCTTGTGGCCAAAAAAAAAAAAAAAGTACAGACCCTCGATTAAAAAATGATTTTGTTTCAAGAACATTATTTCAATTTTTAATATTAATATATTAATACAAGATATTGCCTAATATAATTCTCTTTGCCATAATATTAATAGCCTTAACTTCCTGTTTCAATTCCTTAAGATCAAATTCAGAACAGCTGTATAAAATCGAAGATAGTATAAGGATTGGCTATCCTTGAAGCACATACATGCACACAATTTTTTTAAATTAAAAAGCATTCTGAAATTGTTCTATTTCTACACAATGTTAAAATTATCTTATATAATTCATTGATGTAGACATACCAGTGTTACAATTAAAAAACCTGGTAGGTTTGGAATTTCTAAAATTAGTATGGTTTGTCAAAGAACTGATTCTGAACCAGCTTTCTGGTTTTGAATACCACCTTTTTGTTCCTAGTTGTGTGACTCTGGGCCATGTGATTTAATCTCTCTGCACTTGTTTCCCCATCTTTAACAGAGAATTATAATAAAATATGGGTGTCATAACAAATCAGTGAATAAATGTAAAGCTTTTAGAAAAACGACTAGTACATACTTTGCAGTCAATAAATATTGCTTTGGAAATTATACCACAGAATTTGACTCAATGGCAAATATCAAAACAATTCAATGTGCTTAACTTTCATTAACATGATCATAGATTACTGATATTGACAAATGCATATAGATTGGAAACTGTTCATTCTACTTTGTTTTATTTTCAATATATAAGTAAAAATAACATTTTAAATCTTAAATCTTCATCATAAACACTTCACTACATTTTTGTGATGTTTTTCTACTCTAAATCATCAGCCAGAAAGATTGTTTTACTTCCTTGTCATTCTGCAAGGCCCTTTTATAAGTTTGCAATAGCAAATGTATCTTTTTGTCTTATAATCAGAAAATATAAGCTTATGTCTTGAGCTTGTAATGAAAGCTAGACTAATATAGTTTATTATAAATAACATATATTTAACAATATCTTATAACAAATATGTATTATTGATATGTAATATGTTTATTATATATTATATATTTATGTATAGTATATGCTATTAGTATTGTGACCATATTAATACTCAATAATGTTTAGAAGAAATATGTAATAATGTATTATCAAATCAATAGCTAAGGTAATATTTATTATACATTTACTTATAATAGTAGTGTGTGTAATATTAAATATGTATATTTATGATGTATTGTCTCATATTTGTGTTAATTACTGTTCTCCATATGCTTTCTTTGACAGGGTTTATTTTTTTGATCCTCGGTCTGAAACAACGAAGAAAAGAGACTCTATTTCCTGAGAAAGGGGAAGACTTCAGAGAGAATATATTCAGATACGATGATGAGGGTGGAGGAGAGGAAGACACGGAGGCCTTTGACATCGTGGAGCTGAGGAGCAGCGCTGTCATGCGCGAACGCAAGGCTCGGAGGACCCCCAGGGCGGAGATTAGGAGCCTGTGCAGGCAGTCTTTGCAGGTCGGGCCGGATAGTGCCATATTCAGGAAATTCATTCTAGAAAAGCTGGAGGAAGCTGACACTGATCCCTGTGCCCCTCCTTTTGACTCCCTCCAGACCTATGCTTTTGAGGGAACAGGGTCCTTAGCTGGATCCCTGAGCTCCTTAGGATCAGTAGTGTCTGATCAGGATGAAAATTATGATTACCTTAATGAATTGGGACCTCGCTTTAAGAGATTAGCATGTATGTTTGGTTCTGCTATGCAGTCAAATAATTAGGGCTTTTTTATTGTTAATAAGCATTTTTAAATGCAGTTGCATGTTTGGGCAAGCCTTTAGTAACTTGGTAAAGAGTTGTGTACTCCATTTCTCTGGAACAAGAAAAGCGCCCAATTTACAGTGTTTTCTGATTTTCTTGAGTAAATATCCCATGGTTATTTCAAGCTACCTGTATAGTGTCACTGAATGCAGATATGGGAAGTGAAGCTAACAATCAGCTCTCTCTGGTGGCCTCAAATACTCCTCTGGCATCCTTTTCAATAGCATCCAATACAAATTCTCAAAATTTTTGAATGTTTAATCTGAAAAGGGCGCTGAACTAGATCATATTTATCCACTTATTTGTTACTCTTACAAAGTGAGAGTAAAGTGTGTGTATTTCCTGATACTTCACAGAGGTAAACATCTAGGAGAATCTGGGTGATTATATATAACTTTTAAAAACTATTTCTTTTCTATGAATAAGTAAACTTCTGAGAATTTGTAATTCATTCTAGTTTGGTATTTTAAAATTGTTGTCAAGACCACCTTTAAAAACTGATTTTATATTTAGACATGTTTAGTATCTGTTAATTAATCAAAGATATAGTGTAAATTTGTATTTCTTTGATATAACGGCTGTATATAGAAAGTATAAATAATGTTTAGAAGATTTTTGTTATTTTCTTATGTAATCAAAACATGTTTTTATCATGTCAATACAATGACATAATGTCAACATTTACTCGATATTAAATTTAAACTTTATGAAAATGGTGGAAAGTGTGAAATGATTTTAAGTAATTTTTATTGCCACTAAAATGACATAAATAAGTGAAAGGAATACTGGATTCATACTGGAGTTAATATTCATCTTAAATATTGTGATCAGCTGCACTTCTCTGACCATGCAGAAAATAAAACATGATAAAATTCCTAGCCTTTCTTTTTTATTAAGAGCTTAAACTATAACTGATTCTTTTGTGTCAATTTTTTTTTATTAGGGGATATAAAATCAGGTACAATAGTTTCTTTTATTCTAATATTATGAAGGAGGTATGCTAAGCTGCTGGACATAAAGCTTTAAGATAACATTAGATAGAAAGATAATAAAGCACTTTAATCAGCCTTATAAGAATGATTCTTATTATTCTATCCAAATCAAAGTGGAATTCAAAATTCATAGGTTGAACGGAAAGAAAGTAGTGAATACTGTGTCTTCAAAATTGCTTTATATGTTCATCTCATATTAATAGCATGTGAGACCGAGCTGAATCAAATTGGCTATATATGTGCAAATCAAATATTCCAAATAATTTTGAGCTAAAGTTGGAGCAGTTGAATGGCTACAGTGTTTTTTCTCTGTACTTTGAGACATCAACATTCATACCATGTGATAGAAGATAATTTCTCCATCAGTATAAATCAGGTACTAGTATGTCAGCAACACAGATATCATCATTTTACAAAAGCTTGAGAAAATCAGATTGAAATACAGTGATTTAGGAAGATACTAAAAGTAGTACAGAGGACATAAGCTGTAGTAAATCCTTGTACGTTCATATCATTATTTACGTAGGGAAAAGTACGAACACTAAATAAAAGAAAATTCAAAAAGAGCAAAGAAGCAAGTAAAATGAAATGAATGGGTTGAGAGAATATTTACATTCTTTTCATACTGACGTAAAAGTTGAAAGAGTATAGTTAGGGAGCTTTTCATGAATTATTCCATGAATGGCTATTTCCTATATTTAAAAAAATAGTGCTGTATAATCTTGGCTGAAGTACTGCAAAGTATGATAAATAAGAAGATAAAGCAATCCACGGAAAATAGATTAGAAAAAAAGAAATAGGATCTTCTGAGGATCATAGTTCTGTCATGGATGAAAGGCTTATAAACAGCTTATCAACTTGGATGAACACCTTATAAAACATTGATGCAATATCTGTATCAATGGAGTTTAGTGTTTCAGTCCAGTGGCATTAAACAGATGTGTTAAAATAAATTCTGGTTTAGATAATGTTGGATTGTCAATCATAAGGTACATAGGAAAAAAGATTTAGGGCTGGATAGCTATTTGCTAGTCTAAAAAGTGACCTTTTAAACTATGTCCAAAAAATACTATCTAATTCTAGTAGATAAGTTGCAATTTTCTAGAAATTATGCTTGGCAATAGTTCAATAACTATTTTCACCTTTTTCTAGTCACACAGGTGTTGAAAGAAACACAGCTATGTCCTAAGCTAAAGACATGACAACAGTAAGATCTATTTTTTTGAATTTTAATAGATAAATTAATGCAGATATTTATGAAACAGCACAGCCTAACATTAATACTTGCACTACTTAAATATCATCTTTCAATAACTTATAGGTTTATGTGTAAGTCTTAAATTACTAGTGGCTAACACAGGAAAATATTGAAATCCTTTATAGGGATCAAAAAATATTAGCAATAATAGTTGTTCACAAAGTACATGGCTTGAGCCTATCAGATATGAATTTGAATTGGTTCACTTTAAGGAACCGTATGAACTTTGTCGAAGTAAAACAGCATCAATTCTGCCTATTTCACATGATTGTTGTGAAGAATAAATAAAATAGGAAGCCCACAAGTACCAGACAAAATGCAAGGGCTCAATAAATAACAGCCCATCATCATAATGGCTGATGTTATTCTGCTGTAATGCACAGATTCCTTTCCTTTCTAGCACTGAGCCATCCCAAGGGCTTTGTAACATATTTAAAATATAAATCAACTTTCTGACTTGACACATAATGTCATGTCTTATCTCATGCTTGTTTATTTCTCTGTGCTCTTAACTCTTCCTAAGTCATGCTCTAGGCCTGAAACAATCTTCCTTCAAACATTCTATTTTCCATTCCCTTCTTCATTTAGGTCCATGATCAAATGTGACTTCCTCAGAAAGATGTACCTGACCACAGTCCCCAGCTGTATCCCTTGCTCCATCTTGCTTCCCATCAAATCACTTAGCTACTTGGTATTATATTATAGATAGTTTACTTATTATTGTCTTTATCCTTTATCCAATTTTTTTTACAATGTAAACACAAATTGGGCAAGGAATTGTCTGCTTTGGTAGTTTGTTCATGTCTAAAATTGTTTCTAGCACATAGTATGTGATCAATAAATATTTCTGAAATGAATGTAATAATGAATCCCAGTCTGTTGTACTTGGTTGTGGAAAAGCCATATTGACTTTGTTGAATATTAATGTGGAATTAATATATTCCTCAGACCAGGTTAGCATTGAGTAGTTCAGGAGTACAGTAAGACTTTTCAAAATCTTTCTAGAAATTATAGGAGTTTGGCATTTTTACTTTTTTGGACTTATATAATTTCCAATTGTAGGGAAATTTAATGATGTTATACTGTTCAGTCAAAACACATCTTTTGGTGATTTGATCACTGTAGAAATTCCCATATGAATAAGTTCCCATGAAGTGTGATGAATAGGAAAACATTTGTGATACATGAGGATTCTGCTTCACATTTTAGAATACAGCTTGGTAACAAATGTGTTGTTAATCTTAGGGGTTACACAAAACCTAAAAGGTATCTTCATATTATTTTATAGGATATAAATAGGCATTAGGTATCAGATACATTAAAAGTTGAGAGAAACATTAGAGAGGTAAATGTAGGAAAGGAATATGTGACTTTTTACACGTCCAATTATGTCTACCATATATCTATGTACCTATCCATCCATCTGTCCATCCATTTATCCATCTATAATCTATCTACCTGTCTGTATATTATCTATCCCCTCCTTCAGGAAATTGTAATTTTCTGGAGGAGGAGAGACTAGTATCTCAATTACAAAGTACATCCTTGAGACATGTTAGTATTTGTTGCTTTTTATTTTTTCTCTAGAGCACTCTGAGGGTGGGACACTGCTGATCTGAAATAGCAGGGAAAGTGAAAGGGCTAACGCTGGAAAAATGCAGTTCCTAGCCTTTGACAACGCAAATCTGCATGAATTTCCCATAGGTTAAGTGGTTGCAGCTGTAGAAAATTTGCACAGAAGGTAGGAGCTGAGAGGAAGCTTAAATCAGTCATCCAAAAAATGTCACACAGGCTAAGGAAAAACAGGGACCTCTGGTCCTTAAAATGTCTCCACATACCCATGCATGAGCTCCAGGATAGAGTGCCAGCAGTCAGATTCATGTCATCACACAGGACTCTGGCTGTGAAATTATGATATGACCAGCCTTGATTATGTGCCCTTTACCTCCCATCTCTCCATCACTACCCAGAAAGCAGAGGTCCAGATGCACCAGAATAAGTGGGAGAGGGAGAGAGACAGAACCTTGCATTGAATGTGAAATTAGTCTTCTGGTACTGGGAAAAGAGATTTTTAAAAATGATATTTCACAGTGACCAGAAGCTGTCAAATGTCTGAGATGTGGCCAAGGTGGGCATAGGGAAGATCAATGAAAATGTGTATTGAAAACTGAATAAAATAAAACATTTTCATGATGTTTCTTTCAAGTTACAAGTTAATCAATATAGTGGATACATCAACAAATCAACTTGACATTTCATATAGTTTGAATCATTTAAAATTCAACTTTCTAGTATAAAACATTAGCAAAATACAAAGAGATAATTTATAATGTTCTTAGGACATTTGGTAGCATACTAAAATAGTTCATACAACTTTATTTCATGCTATTTTTCGTGCTTATTCATTTTAATATTTAAAATGTTCTTTTGGGTTCTGCAGTGCTAAGTGATTTATCTCAGCTACGAATAACGCTGGACATGGGAAAGACCATATATTCACGATTGCATAGAGGTACAAATCTATAGAATATTTTGTCCTAGGAAAGGGAATAGAGACAATGTATGATATTTACATGTTTCTATAATATTGCCTTATTTACATGCTAGAGAAAGTAAGTGATCTATGATGCCCATTTTTCATTATTTTCCAATTGCTAACATTTCTTTCTTATGTAAACTTACACGTGTTATTTAAAACATTGTCTTTTGGTAGCTTCATCTGTACAGTGGGGATGTTATGGATATATAACTCATCACACTATTGGAGGAAGTAACTGAAATAATACATATAAAGAATTAACTCGACCTAATGCATAGCAAATATGACATTTTTACTGGTTGTGATTGTTGGGATAATTATTATTATATTAAGTTTATGTTTAGGAATGTTCACGGACTGATCTCCTTACCCTAGAAATATTATGGACAAAAAGAAAATGAAGTGGAAATGGTTGAGAATGGTCAAAAGGTACAAACTTCCAGTTGTCCTGGGTGTGTAATGTACAGAATGTTGACTATGGTTAGTAATACAAAAAAAAAAGGAAAATGAATTAATTCAGGACAAAAATTAGTTTGCTGTTACTTTCTGCCTGCCCATCTTGACCCTTTCAGAGTAATGTGCTGTTACTACCAAAGGAAAAAATTAATTGCTCAAGTTATACATTATGTATGAGGTGTTCCGATTGAAAGTAGCTCCTCTGTAACGTTTACTTGGAACAAACCCCGCTAAGTTAAGTAGTAACCACATTTTTGTGCCAACTTTTTCTAGGTATGTATATTTTAGGAAAAAAAAAAACTATAAAAGAAGAAAGGGTTGGTTTTGCTCAATTTGTAACTAATGGAGAAATGGAATTATCTTTATGTTTATTAGAATTACACGGAAGACATTAATAAAACATGCTAACAGCTCCAAGAGAAAGCTTTCGTACCTGTTGGTAATATCTAACATCAGATACTCATAGCTCTAATTTTATATTAAGAATTTAAGGGAGTTCTCTGTTGTGGCTCAGTGGTTAACAAATCCAACTAGGAACAATGAGGTTGTGGGTTCGATCCCTGGCCTTGTTCACTGGGCTAGGGATTTGGTATTGCCATGAGCTGTGGTGTAGGTCACAGATGTGGCTTGAATCCCTATTTGCTGTGGCTGTGGTGGAGGCAAGTGGCTACAGCTCGGATAGGACTCCTAGCCTGGGAACCTGCATATGCCATGGGTGTGGCCCTAGAAAAAGACAAAAAAAAAGAGTAAAGTCTTGCCAAGTGATAGGTAGATTCTTATTAGCTCTTCTCATCCTAAATCTGTTTTAATTATTATTAATTTTTAATTGAAATATAGCTGATTTATAATAATAAAAAAAAAAGAATACAAGGCAGATGTTCTCATTACCTCTGACAATGCAAAATGAAAAGGGGCGCTCTCTGCTTCTATCTCCATTCCCTGTCTTCTCCCTTTTTAAAAACAAAAATTATGGACTTATTGCCATATGTTCTCTGATGAGTAAATTTTTATCATCTCTTTTTCTTCTATCCAATCTTAGGGCTCAGGCGAGTTCTAGTTCTAGGCAATTATCCAGCTCATATTGACACTTCTGTTTTCAGAAACTTCTTTCTTATCCCAGATGACCTCTGCATTATTCTAGAAGCTTCCTCTGTAGAGCTAAATGTCTAATTATAACTCTCTTTAAAATCTAACACATACCTGCGCTTGACAATTCAATTTACATAGAAATTACATAGAATTTCTTTTGAAAATGTTTTAAGGTTTAGTGATTATATAAATAAAATTAGAAATTGATAAGTGATATAGAGTATTTATTCATTTTAACTTATTATCACATATGGTTAAAGTAATTTGTCCCAGTAATGCAGTTTTTAAGGGCAAAAATTTCTCCCACTTTATAAAATAGTCTAAGGGCATGTTACTTTATTTTTTAAAGAATATTTAAAAATGAAATCTGTACCAAAGGACATGCTAAGAAAATGTCTGAACTGTGAAAATCTGAAGTATTTCTCACACTTGTGTCCACCCATCCTCTGTAAGTCAATGACAAGCATCATATATTTTATCCATGAGTAGCATCTACTGAGCGCCTCCAAGCTGAGTGCTGTGTAATGAACCCTGAATGGAATCCTAATAAATGCTATTATCTGTGCCCTCACCTGAAAAGTGAAGGTGAAGAATATGTGGAGATAAAGTGAGAGATGTGACCAGGTGACAGGGGGGCTCTTAGGTGAGACTTGGTGCTAAGTTTGTCCCACCCCCATACCACAGTCCTAACACCCCTTCACCTCCATGCTTCTTAAAGTAGCCACTACCTCTTACTGGTCTTCATTGAGTTAGCTTACTGGTCAGAAATAGGTAAGTATTAATGATGTGAATATTGTCTTCTTTCAAATATTTCTGGATATGACAAGCATATACAGTTACATTTCCAGGTGTTATATTCTAAATATGTTTTTAAGTGTTATGTCATTTAAATCACTATTAAATGAGGAAGGTACTGTTGCTATTCCCAGCCTACTGATAAGGAGACGGGGACAAAGAAACACCGAGTATTTTGCCTCAAGTCATGCACATAATAAGTGGTGATAATGTAAACCCAGGTGAGTTTGTTCTAGATTCTAGGCTTTTAACCATGCTGTCTCTTAATTTAATCACCTCCTTAGGTTATTAATCAAAGAACATTATTTCATTGCTGATGATTTTTTTTTGTTACTTTAGATATTATGGTAGCATATACATTATATGTACACTTGGGTAGGATAAAAATTTGATTAACGTTCTTTTTTCAAAACATACTTAGCCATTTTTTTATTATTATTACTGAAACTCAGTTTCTATCAAAATTAAATGTCATTTCCCCATTATTATTATATATCATTCATTATTGTTACTAATCAACCATAGAAGTGACACATTCAAAACATAGGCAGGAACAGAAAGAACATTGATTATTTAAGGAAATGCATTCATTTTTTTTTTTGTTATTGGCCAGGGCCGCAGCATGTGGAAGTTCTGCTGCAACAATGTGGGATACTTAACTCACTGCACCACAAGGCAACTCCTCCAGGTAGCACATTTTAAATTATTGTTATATTAGAAAATGGCATACAAATCCAGTATATTAATTTACTTAACATGACACATTTTCCCTCTCCACAGTAATAATCCCCTATAAAGGGCATACAAGTGTTTGTGTGTATGTTGTGAATAGCAAATAAATGATGAGCAAAAAGAAATAAAGACTATTAGGCAAGAATATGAAAAAAGCTAAATTCATATTGGGGAATTCAGAGCAACTGCATTCATTTTCATTGCTTTGGGCATATCCCCCTGCTTTCTCTGCTATTTTTTTTCTATTTGAGCATTTCCTGTGTTTTATAATATTTATAATAGAATGTGTTTGATTTTTTTTCCCCCATAACTGATTCCTCAACCAGAGGCAGGGATTAGCTAGTTCTAGGCAAAAACTTTTGAGATTCATGGAGACCGAAAGCTCAGCACCAAGACTCACAGGAGTGTTGAATTATTCTTATGCAGTTGGGTAGCACAGAGTAAGCTAAGATGAATAAACACACATGATTCCCTGATAAATTTTTATGTAAAGATCTTTGCCCTAGGAACAAGAGCAAGATAATAAGCCTGACATGTTCCTTTACCTTTCCTCTTCTGATATCAGACTTCATGGTCCATATTACATCAAAGAATGTAGTACTCCTTGATTAAAGGAGACGGCAACTGACCAAGAGAACCTTCAATACCAGGAAAACAGGCACTATCGCTCCTGAGAACAAGGCCATCTGTTGATTTCTCTGGAACACATCCACTTCACTCAGGATAAAAACAAAATAGAAGTTTCCATTTTGTTTGCAGCAATGTGTGATTGTATATTGGAAAATATGGTCATGGTATAAAATTAACACACTGGGAAGGGCATCAATCACCTGATTCTTTGCATATATGTAGAAAGAGAGCGAATAACTTTGGAGCCAAACACTTAGACCCATTTTAAAAGGACAAAGGTATTTAAGTGACTATTCTCTGTCCTCTCTACTCTCCATGTGGAAAGACAATAACCTAAAATCCTTCCTCTTAATAGTTTTAGAGTAAATATTAAAACATGGTGGGCAGTTATTAGCATTGAATCTTCAGTGTATTTCTAAACAAGTCATTAAAAGATCTTGTTCCTGTTAATGAACTGAAGCTTGACGCTGATCTAGCAAAGGCAAAGTGGACAAGACATCTACATACTCTGCCCCAGCAGGGGGTGCACTCTATCCATTTATACTTAGATGGAAGACTGGGCCCTTCTATATTTTGTGCCAAAGCAAGCATTACCATTATCAGCTTAAAGGAAGAGAATATAATTGAATATGTATGAAGAAGTAGCACCACCCCACACAGAATTTTATATTACATTAAAATCCAAAATTTCATGTGGTTTCAGGTTTAAAAAAAGTTGCTTTGCAACATTAATAGAAATTAATAGATTTATTTAAATATATAGAGATAACTAGAACTGAAAATCATAGCTTAGGTTCTTAGGAGTGAATCATCTTAGTGTATTTAACATTCAGACTGCAGAAGGGTTTCTGCCTTGTAAATCATTTGCTACTTTATAATGTATTCTTTTTTCTAATTAAATTGGTTGCACAAAGCTTCTGGAACCTTGGGATTTGAACTCAAAAAGCTGTATGGGGACAGAGCTATTCATTTCCAAGCTGACTCTTGTTTTGCCACATGCCTTACATTTCTAAAAGCCAAATGCTCCTTTCTGTGGCATGTACACTAATCCCTGAGGCAGGTTTCCACCCATACTTTCCCTTTACTAATCACTTCCATTTATTTTCATACTGTATATAACATTAAGTAAATCAGAGTATTCCGTTATGACCTCTAATTGCTTTTCTGAAAGGTAGGATACTAAAATATATTAAATATGTTAAATACGGCAACAGGCCCACTGAGAGACACAGAAATCCTGACAACATCACACCTTTATAAAGCAATTCAAGATGCCTCTCTCCTTCCAGACAGTTCCTTTATTTGAGCAAAAACGATCTGAGATGTGGCTTTTCCAATTAGCTTTTGCCTTAAGACATTGCCCCAGTTGAGAGAGGGTCAAGAACAAAAATAAATTTTTAAATAACATACCTACACTGGTTTGCATTAATAATAAAAGACTCAAGTAATGCTGGTTTGGAATACTCAAGTATTTAGTTGATCTTCTTTAGGGAAATGTATTGTGTAGTTAGAATTGTTAATCTTTTCAAAAGTTAAGTCTCATACAATTAAACCAATGTTAAACTACTTGTAAGACGTGGTGTCCTTAAAATGTGCTTCAACTACTAAAAGTAGCAAGAAAAGATGAAAATACAAATTTTCAAAGATCTTTGGTTACTTTTAAGTATTTTCTTCAAAGGAATCATTTCAGTAAAACTAATAAATATCTTTAAAATGTGATCGCTATTTGATCCCTATATTGTTACATTTTTTTAGGCTGATTTTGTTCTAGGTGACTGAGATACATACATGCACACACACATTTACTCTAAATGTCTATAGAGTTGTGCAATGAAAATTACCGTTGTGTACATATAACGACTCATAGTAAAATATATAGTAAGGGGCAGAAGTCACACCAAAAAATGGTGACAATCCATTTATGGATAATCCATTTATGTTCTAATCCTTGGTTCTTTCTAATGATATTAAGCCACCTTTCCCTTTTAAATCCAAATTTATTCAACTTTCCCTTTTAAATCTAAATCAATAAATATATATGGAGTACCAGTTACATGCCAAGCACTTTAGTAGATGCTGAGAAAATCAAAGAGAATAATACAAGGTCTCTTAACACCAAAAATATACCCTAAACTAGAGGTAGGTGTGCAGCAGTACATTTATCACAATCCAGAAGCTATTGGAGGTAAAATTAGAGAGGTTTGGGAAAATCAAGGCGGGCATCACTCACTGGCTAATCATGCCTAGTAGGGGGAAAGGGAGAGAGGTGTGGTGAGAGAATGCTCCATAAGCAGATGATGTTAGAGCTGAGTTTGAAGATTGATAAGAGAGATGGTTATTCACATGATCTTGGAGTGTAATTCTTTTTATATATTATTTGTTGATGTTTTCTCTTACACATTAATTTGCTAATATTATGTGTAAGAAATTTTGCATTATCCATAAGCAATATTTGTTGTCAGTGTTCTTTTCTTCTTTACTTTGGTTTTGATAGTAGGGTCATACTGACTTCATAAAATGAGCATAGAATGAGTTAGGAAGAATACCTTTGCTTCTATTTTTTAGAAGAGATATTAGAGAATTGGTGTTACTTCTTCCTTAAGTATTTGGTAAAATTCACAAGTGAAATCACCTGTTTGTGATGTTTTCTTTTTTGTAAAGTTATTAATTATTTATTCAATATCTTTAATAGATATAGACCTACACAGATCATCTATATTTCCCTGTGTGAGTTTGGTACTTGTATCTCTCAATGAATTGTTCTGTTTGATCTAATTTATCAAATTTGTGGTCAAAAAGTTGTTCATGGAGTTCCTGTTGTGGCTCAGTGGAAGTGAAACTAACTAGTATCCAAGAGAATGTGGGTTCAATCCCTGGCCCCATTCAGTGGGTTAAGGATCCAGTGTTGCTGAGAGCTGTCGTGTTGGTTGCAGACACTACTTAGATCTGGTGTTGCTGTGGCTGTGGTATGAGTAGGCCAGAAGCTGCAGTTCTGATACCACTTCTAGCCTGGGAACTTCCATATGTGGCACTTGTGGCCCTAAAAATAAAAAATTGTTCATAGTATTCACTTATTATTCTTTTAATGTTCATGAATTAATACTCATCACCACTCTTTCATTTCTAATATTAATAGTTTGTGTGTGGGGTTTTTTTTGGTTATCCTGTATGTCAATTATTGAATATTGAAAGAGGGTGTTGAAGTCTCAAACTAAAGAATAGACTTGTTTATTTCCCCTTTAAGTTTTTGTCTCATGTGTTGGTGCTCTTTTGTTAGATGCATACACTTTGAGCACTGTTGTATTTTCATTGGAAATTGTCTTTTTTTTCTACCTATATCTTTACTTATCTATACCTATATCTACATCTATATAATTTCTTTCTGTATACTTGATACTTTTCTCCCTGTCTTAGAGTGCATTTTTTTCTGAAATTTACATAGTGATTCAAGGTTTTTTTTTTTCATGAATATTGACATTTTCCCTATCCATTTACTTTTAACTTAACTTTTTACATTAAAGTGGATTTCATGTATACAATATATAGTGGGTTATTTTTATATCTAGTCTTACAACCTCTGTTTTCAGTGATTATACCATGCATATTTAAATTGTGCATATATATATATGAACTACTGTCTTGTTGGTCATTATTTTCTATTTATTGCTTCAAATTCCCCTAGTGTCCTCCTTTTTGTCTCCTTATGTGAAGTCCATGCCTTGTGATTATTTCATTTATAATTCATGCTTACTGGAGCTCTGATGTGGTAATAAGGTGTGGTGGAGGGGAAACATTCTATGTTATAATTAAATCTCAGCTTTTAGTGGCCCTCTGTCTTTGTGCTGTGACCTTCACAAGTATTTCTTAGCTTCCCCCTTAAGTGAGACAGAAAGGTAATGGGAGCTAGACTTAGATAAATGCCCTTATCTCTGGATGGGTATGTCTTTGGAAAGGTCTTTTCCCCTGTAGAGTAGGCCATGGAAACACGCTGTTCTATAGACCCACCAAGAACATTCTGGCATATTTTCACAATGGTTATTTTTCTTTTCCCACCACCATAAACACAGGGGACTTTTCTTTCCTCTTCTTTCTTTTCTTTGGCCCTCCTTTCTCCCTTCTCCATTTTCTTTCCTTTTTAGGGAGAGCAGGGAGGGAGGGGAGTCTTTTTCTAAAAACCTGCTGGAAACCATAGGGGAGACACAAAAGACTTCAGCTCCCAGGGCTTTCTCATTCTCATGCTAGCCCACACACAGTGCCCAGCAATTCATTCAAATTACCAATTAACAGCTCCAGGAGCTGAGAGTGACTGGATTCACCTGTCTTTCCAAATTTCAGTGTCAGTTTTTCCTGCAATGATCAGCGCAATATCAATTCTCTGATGGGTTTAAGAAAAGTCATGGAATTTCAGTTTGTTCAGTTTCAGCTGTTGTTATTGTCGGAAGGAGGGTGGCTTCTTCCAAGCTCTTTATCCTTTTTTGCTTATGCCAGATGTCTCTTACCAACATTTAAGCAAAGCAGAGGGAAAAGTGTGAAGATGGTGTCCACCAGCTGGAGCAAGACATAGACAAGCATAAAGATGACACTTTCTGGAAAGAAGGAAAAAAAGGTCCATGACGCCCAGCAGCCTCATGCCTGGACCAACGTCTTAAGGTTAGCAAATTAGTTTTCCTATAAAGATTGAATGCTTTTCAAAGGGTTGCTTCTGTGCTTGCTCACCAATGGGGTGAGCCTTTTAAGAGCAGTTTCTCACTTGGCTCCAAAAGGTTGTGGTTGGGAGCCGTGAGTCACGTTGGTTTTAAAGTTGGATGTTTTGGGGTGTGTCTCTAGGTGTCTCAGTCAGTGCCTTACTTGCTGAGCAAATTGGGGTGCTTGGTGCGGAGTTAGAACCATCGCTCCTCCGAGAGAAACTATGGCTTTTAGGTTCCTCCCAGTTATGGGTTCTGCTTGTCCTTACTTTTAGATTGTGATTTGAAATTGTCTGTGGCCCTTGTGAATTACAGGCAGTGGTCAGCATATCTTTCCTCAAAGGTTTAGATACTAATTTACTTTTCTGTGTATACAGCTTTTATTGCAACTTTTCAGTGTTTGCTTTTATAGTATAAAACAGCCATAGACAATACATAAATTAGTGGCATAGCTTTGTTCCAATAAAATATTAGGCAGCTGACCCATAGGCCATGGTTTTCTAAACCATTGTTTTAAGTTATTCTTTGAAAATCCAATACACTTACAGCCATATGTTAGTACTTTAGTGCTTTAAATAATTATTTTTTTCAATGTCCTAAAAGTTAATCTGGTGTGGAATTTGCTTGGAGTGTGCTTGAAGAGCAGGTCTTATATGGAGTCTATCAGATATCAGCAAGTAAATAAAATTTCCCACTTCAATTTATTCATGTGAATAATCAAATATAGTAATATCTCTATGAGAAAGAAGACAGAATCAAGGAAAACAAATTAAATTGTCATAACTTCCCTATGCCTATTATAGTTCTTTATAGGAACTCATTAAACACACCTGCTTTATATACTTGGCCTATTTTTGGAGATCAAATTAGAAAATGTATCTGAAAATATATGGTAAATGACATATGTAATACTTAAGTGTTATTGTAATTATAAATAGTAAAATGTTTTGTTCTTTATAGCCAGGTAAATATTATCTAAGCTTCTAATTGGACATATTCCAGAGGATTGATACACTATTCAATCCATTAACCAATTGATCAGCAATTACTTTTTACCTCTGGTTCTCAGGTTATTTTGTCCCCTTAAAGGAGATGCTTCTGTAGCACTGGTTTTGTCGTTTGGCTCTGTTTCAACCTGGCATAGTTCAAAGAAGATTGCATGACTTTGAAATAACCTAGATTTTCAGCATATAATGCCACAATTCATCCATAATTTCTCCCGGTGCAGCCATTCCTTTGAATGGACACTTTTCCTAAAGTGATTATCATATATAGTACTTCTCATAAGATACAGATCTTGTTTAAGTAGTGACCATCCCTGTCGTTTCTTTAAAGCAAAAGCCCGTAGATCATTTTTTTCTTATATAATTTAACAGTGAAGTGGGTTTAATGCTTTACTAAAGAATTATGGAAACTTCTCTAAAACATGAATTTGTCAGGATGAAACTACAGTATCTTTATGGGCAATTTTATTTTGAAACATAGCCCAGTGTGAATCAGCTTTCTTGACTTCAAAATTAACACCAGTGGAGCATATTCTAAAATAGTTCTAAAGCACTGTCTCCATCCACATTCACTTTTTGAGAAACTTGTAAATGCCTAGAGAAGTACATTTAGAAAGGAAATTAAATGCAAGTCACTTCATTTTCAAAGTCCCGTAGTGACACTTTACAGGACATAGGAAGATGGAGTGGTCACTTATCTTTTCATCTCTAGTTAGCTTATATTTAAAAATTCTTATCTGCTCCTCCTTTCTGAATTGATCCTAATTTATCATGCCAGAAGTTATCTCTTTAATAATCACAAGGCATAATACAGAGCTGATTGCTTAATAGGTCATCAATGAAATCATGAATTAGGCTCTTAAGATAGGTATAAGTTATCTTTACAAAATTTACTTATCCAAAAAGAGGTATAGTTAAAACTGGGCTGGGAGAGGTGATTGCTCTTTTGGGGTCATAGATGCATCCTATTTCAAGTTAATAAGATTTAAATGAATTGCTTTAACCTGCATGCTACCACACACTTATATTGCATGAATTTACACTGATGTTATTTTTATATAGTTTTATGTCAAACATGGGAAAAAGTGCCAAGCAGGTGAAAGATCACCTGTGACATCTTATAGCTAAAGATTTGTATTTGGAAAGTGTCAAAATAAACTTAAGTACTAAACTGGCTAAAATCACAAGGCAAAGAGAATTTCAACAGTATACAATTTGGCCTTTCACTTAGGTTTACTGCATCTGATAGTATGAGAAAATGTCATACTTTTTAATTGGAGTCTTGGACAAACATTTTGAAAGCTTAAATTTCAATGATAGTCTACAAAAGGTTATTACTATTGCACCTTAAGCTGTCAACTCTGGTAAGATATCTCATTAATAGGTACATATTTTCTAAGGACACTATTGCAAAATTCACATTATTCAGAGATATCAAAAAAATACCCTAAGAAACACTTTCGAGTTTGTTGTTGTTAAAATGCAGATGCAGAGAGTTCCCACTGTGGTGCAGTGGAAATGAAGCTCAGATCCTGTGTTGCTATAGCTGTGGTATAGGCCAGCAGCTGTAGCTCTGATTCAACCCCAAGCCTGGAAACTTCCCATATGCCATGGGTGCGGCCCTGAAAATCAAAAAAAAAAAAAAACAAACATGCAGATGCATATTATTTTCTGACTCTATGTTTTAATCTTATAATTGCAAAACATAATAGGACTGAGGGATGTGTTTATTGACATTTGATTTTTATCACTTCAGGTAAGTGAAAGAGATAAAATTAATTGAAGGAATTGAATACATCATAATTACCAAAAGATCTTATTTTCAAAAGTCTAGGAGAAAGTTTCCTATGAAAGATTTTACAAAATCGAAGTTATCAAACTAGCAGAAAAATGCCAAGATCACAGATGCCTATAGCACAGGACAGGAAATTTGCAGGAAAAAATAATAAAGGCTGAGGAGCTACAATATATTACTTCCTCAGAAGCCCATAGGTCCTGCCTACCCTGACTGGAATAATTGCCTTTATTTTTCTCTTTCTCTTTCTGGATCTCATACAACCACTTCTTCTCAGTAGAGTCAAAAATCAAAATAAGACAGAGAATTTCCCTCTTGCATAGTGGGTTAAAGACATGGTATTGTCACTGTAGCAGCTTGGGTTGCTGCTGTGGCCCAGGTTGGATCTTCCACATGCCAGGGGAGTGGCCAAAATACTACTAATAGTAGTGGTGGTAGTAGTAGTAGTAGTAGTAGTAGTAGTAGTAGTAGTAGTAGTAGTAGTACAGACTGGGGGGGAAGTTCAGCCCATTTCCAATATCAGGGACAGTTTGGCAAGAGTCAAACAAAAAATAGAAACCTCTCTTTCCTGGAGATAGGGATTTAATACAAGAAATGATACCCTTAAAATTCTGTTAAAATATTGGAGAAGTCAAGGCCTGGAAAATGATTAATTTCATCTTAGATTTTAGAAAATCGTAAGTTGCAGAAATACAAGGGAACTTCAGAGAGTAATAGCAATTGCCTCTAACAGCAGACAGACATTTTCAGGGGAACACCAGGAGAGCTACATAACTTCATGTCTGACAAAGCCCAGGCTTGTGCCTGAAACACTACAAGGGAAATAATGATTTCTGCTGCTTTTCTGCCTTCCAAACTGGGTTTGCTTTTCAAAGTTTCTCACTGGCAAAACCTTAACCACAGATATAGTCTTAATGCTTCCTATCCATGATTCACTGAGGATCAGAAGATGATGGGGATGATTATTAGTTGAAATATGTAATTTCCTCCATTTCTTACTCACCCACATCCAAACCTTCATCAAATTCTATTGATTCTACTTGCTATGCAGATCTCAAATGTTTTCACTTTTTTCCACATTTATTCTTTTTTTTTTTAATTTTTTGGTTTTTTGCTTTTTTGGGCTGCACCCTGGGTGTATGGAGGTTCCCAGGCCAGGGGTCTACTCGGAGCTACAGCTGCCAGTCTACACCACAGCCACAGCAACGCCAGATCTGAGCCATGTCTGTGACCTACACCACACCTCATGGTGATGCCAGATCCTTAACCCACTGAGCAGTCAGGGATTGAACCAGAAATGTCATGGTTCCTAGTCAAATCCGTTTCCACTGCGCCACGACGGGAACTCTCTCCACATTTATTCTTATCCCCTCTTACATGCCCTCCTTCTGTCTTACCTTGACTATCACCATTCTTAACTGGTCTCTAAATACTTCTAATGAGAATGTGTTGACATCAAATATGCTCTATTGGCAGAGTCATTGTCCTGAAATATTTATTATGTCACACCACTAAAACCATTTCATGTCTTTGAATTTCAAATAAAGTCAAACTCCTGAAAGTAGCACCAGTAATAATAACTAGCGTATATTAAATGTTTACCATGGGCCATATTTGCTGTGTGCCGATGACAGGACAGATCTCCTATTGGTTCTGTTTCTCTGGAGAACCTTGACTAATACACTGGTCTTTGTAATTTCAAAGGTACTTCTTAATTTCTCAAGGTGAGGCTTGGTAAAAAATTGGTGAATAAAATCAGAACTAGCTCATCAAGGATTTATATGTTACACTGAAAAAACTTTGGACAGTTTCTCTAGAGTTTCAGTAAGGCCTGGCAGAAGAGTTTCCATAATCATATTTAGATTTAAGAACTATCCTTTCAACTGTAATGTAGAAAATGTGTTGCATTTTTATAGGAAGATATCTGGAGATAAGTTAATTTGAGAATCTCTTAGGAAAGAGTTGATGGTGTGCATCAGAGAAAGGCTGTATGGTGGTTTCAGAAAATAGATAATTGAAATTCCCTTTTTCACATAGGAAACAATTATTTACTGTGACAGGATTCAAGGTACGATCCTGAGAGTAGGTGGGTAAAGAGGAGAGGATGAATCATCTGTATTAGATTTTTAGATATCTACAATGAAGGTTTGGATAGAGAGAAAGATGTGATGATAAATGGGGGATAATGATCAGAAAATTGGTTGACAACAGTGGTGGAAAGGGTGAGAAGTAAATCAGAAAAATTTCCACTCTACAAATGAAACTAGTATAAATACAATGCGAGAGGTAATGAGCAGCATCCATTGTAGAGGACACCAACCTCAGGCAGAAGTCAGATATCAGTGATAGGAAGGGGGAGGGAGGCATTTCTGAACTCTTGAAAATAAAATTCTGAACTCTTTGTGAAAAAGAGATGAAGGTAGTCCCCTTGTGGCACAGCAGGTTAAGGATCCAGTGTTGCTGCAGCTGTGGCACAGACGGGCTTGATTCCTGGCCCTGGAAATTCCACATGCCTCAGGTGTGGCCGAAAGTAAATAAATAAGGGGAGTTCCCACTGTGGCGCAGTGGTTAGCGAATCCAACTAGTAACCATGAGGTTGCAGGTTCCATCCTTGGTCTTGCTCAGTGAGTTAAGGATCCGGCGTTGCCATGAGCTGTAGTGTAGTTTGCAGATACGGCTGGGATCCCGCGTTGTTGCGGCTCTGGCCTAGGCCGGCGGCTACAGCTCCTATTCGACCCCTAGCCTGGGAACCTCCGTATGCCACAGGAGTGGCCCAAGAAATGGCAAAAAGACAAAAAAAAAAAAAGTAAATAAATAAGAGAGAGAGACCATGGACTCTATCGATGATTTAAATATTCCCCATCATAGGCCATCTTGATGGATAACATGTATGTGAGCTTCCAAATAGGTGCAGAATAAACATGGGGTAAAGTAATAAAGCAATGAATTTACTGCCTCAAAGTTATCTCTCTTAATCTAATCACTTAGAGTTCTTCCTTTTAATCTAAAATTATATGATGTGATCTCACTGATATCTGAAAAGTCTTTCCATATTTTATCAAGTATTACTATTATACACACAACTGAATGCATTTGAAAGTTATCTGACTTTGGAAATGCTCTAAAGGTGGTGCTTGGTTTGTACAGCAGTGATACTGGCTGTTCATATTTAAATTGGGATTTCATTGTGAAGTTCAATGTTTATCACAGATATGAAGTGAAGATTAATGAAAATTTCCTGAATTACTTGTCAGGATTAGAGGATTCCTCATATCCTCATAGAATATGGATATTCAGATGATTTACATTAGTGAATAGTTGTTCATATTTGCAATGAAACAGAAAAATGCCTCAGGTAAAACATGGAGTTTATCTTCATAAATTTCTTAGATTCAAACCCTTTATATGTGAGAATCACAATTTTAATTACATAAAATACCTTGCGTAAAATCAAAGCCAACAAACATATTTCATAATTTCAATAAGAAGCACTATAAGATGATGGAAGTTAAAATGACTTTCTAGGGGACCCTCTGGAGCCTCATAGGCTGAGTGTGAAACACCTGAGCTTTTTCCAGCTGGAACAAGTCTGAGCCTCTCTGTGCCTTGTTTTCTCACAGGGAGGATGGAACTAATAATAAGCCTACAACCATTTAGTGACCTAATATATGTAATGGAATTCAGACTGTGGGAAAAATAGTGTCTTAGGAGCATTAGTTATTTGATGTCTTGAAAATGAATTATGTTTAAATTCATATACATTATTGCTTTGTCTGTATATGCTATTTGATTATTGTACCTAAGGGACTAAACACCCCGAATTTACTCAATGATGGTGTTTATTTAAAAAAACCCAATCAGATTAATTTAACCTAAATATTAATGGAGACTAAGAATTTGATTTTTTCCCCTTTTAAATTTTTAAGTATTTTAGTTGAATTATAGTTGATTTACTATATTAGTTTCAGTTCACAGCATAGTGATTTAGTATTTTTACAGATTATACTCCATTCAAAGTTATTATGTGTCTATAATTCCCTGTGCTATACAATGCATCCTTGTTGCTTATCTATTTTATACGTAGTAGTTTGTATCTCTTAATTCCATACCTCTAACTTACCCCTCCTTGCTTCCCTCTCCCCACTGGTAACTACTAGTTTGTTCTCAGTAACTGTGTCTTTCCACTTTACTATATGCATTTGTTTGGTTTATTTTTTAGATTCTATGTGTAAGTGATATCATACAGTGTTTGTCTTTCTATGTTGGATATTTTACTAAGCATGATATTCTCTAGGCCCATTCACATTGCTGCAAATGTCAGAATTTCACTGAAAAAACAGTTTCAATCATATGTAATATTTACCAATATATGTAAACCTGCATTAAAACTAATGAGGCACTTTCCTAGTGAAAATAATATTGAATGAGAGATATGCAAACAAAGAGGAGATGAAATATTAGTATTTCTTTTTAGTACCTAAAGCTTTCCTTTTGGTTATGCAGAATATTTAAGATGAAACTTTAAGAATTTAGGTTTGTTAGAAAACTCATCATATAAAGACAAAGAACAGTTCTTCTAAAACATTTTACTCAATATTTTATATAAAAATTTAATTGAGTTTTCTGAAAATAATGTCTAGATAAGCACAAACCCCATTCCTCTGAATGTGATAAATTTTGGTGATATTATTTGAATATTTCTAATAAAAACTGGTAAATAATTCATGGTGCAAACACTGACAACTTGCAATAATTGTACTTTATCTCAAATTTATTCAGGAAGATGCCGAAAATTTTTAAAAGTTTTAATTGTGCCAAACATAAATTCAAGAAACAACAATATTAATGACCATCTCTCTTCTAATTGTGAAAAATAGAGCCAAAGCATTATCACAAGGGCCAATGTGAGAAGTTTGAATTTAGTTTTTTTTTTGGTTTGTTTTTTAGGATTTTCAGTAGTGGGATAACAATGGTCCAAATACTATCATGTTAAAACTTTAAAGGCAAGTGAATTAATAAAACCCCAAACCATGTGATTTTCTGAAAGACACATAGAGCCACGGAGGTGGAATGGGAATACAATTTTCGCGTATGTAGGTCCTACATATCTCTTATTAAATGAACTACAATTCTCTTTTTCTAAGGTGTATTATACTAAGCTAAACATAAAATGCATGTGTAATTGCACATGTGTGGAAAGAAAATTAACAATAGCATCATTCTACTACAAAGATGTGAATGCAAGATAATTTTAGGTTTTTTTTTAATGAGCTCTTATTGTCAATTTCCTTTGAGCATTACATCAAGTAAAATCACTTAGCAAACCTAAAACACATGCCACATTTAGTTTCAGGGCAAAAGTAGAGGACATGAGAAACATTCCTATTGATATTTTTAATTTATTAAATATAAACTTTTTCTTATATTTTGCTCAATATAGTTTTTATCCCCCCTGAAATATTGTCCCCTGGAAATGTCCAAAGCTTCCTATTTTTACATAGATTTTACATTAATGTTAAAATGGGGGATATACTTTGTAAAACTGTCTTTATTTGCAAATAGCATGATAGTTTATTTAGAAAATTCTATGAAATCTACAAAAAAAGCTATTGGAACAATAAGCTTGATAAAGATACAAAATATGAGATTAATATACAAAATCAACTATATTATATATATAGGAATAAACAGAATTAAAACAAAATAATGTACAATATTATAAAAAACATAAAACAGGAAAAATTCTGACAAGAGTGCTTACACACTGAAAAATGCCAACAGTGCTTGAAAAATTAAAGTTGACTTTTGTAATTTAAAGAAATATGCTATATTAGTGGGTCAAAAGAACAATATTATTTAGGTGCCATATGTACAACAATTAGGAGTTCCCTTGTGGTGCAGTGGGTTAGGGATCCAGCAGTGTCACCACAGCAGCTGGGGTCATTGCTGTGGTGAAGATTCCATCCCTAGCCCAGAAATTTCCACACACTGCAGGCACAGCCAAATATATATATATAAATGTATATATATATATATATATGTAACAATTAAAATTATATATACAATGGTATCTTGGTCTGTTCAGCTTCTACAACAAAATACTATAGACTATGTAGGTTACGAATGACAGAAATTTGTTTTACATGGTTCTAAAGGCTGGAAAGTCCAAGATCAAGGTGCCAGCAAATTGGATGTCTGTTGAGAGCCTGCATTCTTAGATACCCATCTTCTTGCCCTGCCCTTTCATAGTGGAAGGTGCAAGCTAGCTTTTTGGGGCTGCTTTTACAGATGCAATAACTCCAATCATGAGGGCTCTACCATCAGGACGTTATCATCTCCCTAAGGCCCCACCTCCTAAAACCACCACACTGTGAACTAGAATTTCAATATATGAATTTGGTGGGACACAGACATTCAGTCCATAATGAAAGGCAATATATATCATTTTTTCAATCTTGTACCCCAGAGCCAAGTTTTCTTTCCATTATTTACTGATAAAATATATTTATATTAATAAAATAAAATTTAATTTTTATACAAGTTAGTGATACAAAAAAGTATGACTTACCAAATTTTAAAGAACAGAATTTGGAATTCTGGACCTTGAAGACAAGTTTATTATATCAACTGTTGTTCTGTGCCTTGATGGTCCATTATTTCTTGTTTTGATGGTGATGATGAATTTTTAGGTATTAGTATGTCTGATAAATCTTGAAAAGCTTGAGCTCACATTATTCTATAATCTAAGAAGGGAATATAGTTTCCATTCAACATAATATTTTCTCCCTTCCTTCTTTCCTTCCTCCCTTCCTTCTTCCTTTTCTTCTACCTCCCTCTTAATATTGTATCCAATTCTCTCTTTCTCTGAAAAAAAAAATAAATAAAAAGTGGCATTTCTTCCTCCCAAAAGAGTAACATTATGATTTGTGTTTTTTTGTGGAACATTCATATTGTCAAAGCCTTTAGAGTAAATCTTAGCCAGTACTGAGGAAGTGAACTTCATACTGATAGCTAGGAACATGTGGTGAATCTTCCATTCTTTTCCTCTGAAATGTTACAAATAGAAATCATCATGTGAGAAATGGGATTAGCCATCTCTTAGCATTTGGAAAGAGATTTATCAATATTCTGGTTATGTTTAGGGCTAAAAAATGACTACAAACCAAGCATTTACATTAACAGAAAAATTCCTTCAAATCATGACCCATTAGAAATAACGACATTTTGAAAAAACTTCATATTGTTTTGTGTAGAGTCCAGAAATCATTAGGAAATAGTAAAAGGAAATACTTTCATCATGTTTGTTGTTCTTGTTCCTTAGACTTTAAATTCACTATTAAGCATTAGTGTAGAAAGACAATATGTTATATCATTGTCGCATGAAAATAAATATGCTTTGATGGTCTCATTTTTTATGTTCTAATTTTTTTCTCATTATGCACAATTTTTGTCTGTACTTTCATCTCCTTGATGGATTTACTTCCAGGTAATGGCAACATGAATTTAAACCAGAAAAACATTTCATTCTAAATTAATAAATTAATCTGTTTGGAAAAAAAATTGATATCTTGGGATTTTGGTTCAAGAAGTCAGTCCTTCAGTTTCCTTAACACCCTCTAACTTGGTAAAATAGGATAAATGAAATTGCATACATGTGGATCATACTTGACTTGGTCTTGTCCCAGTAAATGAATTTCCAATATTAACAATCTGCATAAGGGAATACTTTTCCTCCACGTGTTTTGATATCCCTTAAGTTCCAATGATATGCAGTGCACATTGAGGACATTTGAAAGTTTTCCTTTTCTCTCTTCATTTCATATTTCATCTTTCAGCCTCCTAGCTTTGTATTTTTTATCTTCAGAATTAAATTCACTCTGTAGTTTTTTTTTTTTGTACATGCTCATATTTTGTGATATCTATTTAAGGGAACATATTCATCAAGTTTTACTTTTCTTCTCAAGCAAGGGGATTTCATTCCTACATCATAAACAAAGTCTATGTTTGCCTTTGGTATGACAAAAAGGCTTCCTGATTTCTTCAGGCCATGAAGCAGACATTTTGATTTATGGCTCATGATATAAGAAGGTGAAATAATAGTGCTTTGTGTACACTTGGTTAATTTCTTTCACCCCACATTCTAATGTTGATTTCCCTGAATCTTAGTTCAATGTTTTTATTCCTCTGTTTTCTTCCACATTATCCTCCCTCCTCCAAAGAAACAACAATCTTTTGCTAATTGCAAGAAAATTACTAGGCAATTACTAACACTAGTTCCTCAATACACCTACTTGATTGCATCCTACACAGTAAACAAATGGGAAGCTGAAGAAATGTTTATATATTAGGAAAAGAAAATCTATAATTTTTAGTTACAGAATTTATTATTTGTGAGCAAAGCTTAACATTATCCAGCAGGATAAATGCTTCCAAATGATAAAATTTACATAGACTTACACATGCTTACTTTCCCTCAAATTATAATATTAATTACAGAAAGATAATATTTTAACTATTTAAGATTTAGCTTTTATACCTCCTCCAGTAAAATGAATAGAAAAAAACAACTTTAAAAATCTTAATACAAGGAAAGTCATTTTCAATGTTTTTGAAACTTGCCAGGCAGTTATACTAGGTTTATTTAGTGAGAACATCTTTCTTTGAACAGCCTATCTGTGATGAAGGGAAAATTGACATTATTGGGAAGACAGGGTGATTAGTGTAGCATAAATATTTTGGGCTTTTTTGCTCTGCTTATTTATTTTTTGCTTTCATAGTGTTTGGATTAACCTAAAATTTGCATTTAATATTCATATGGATGAGTAATAGCAATGACTGGAGAAACAAATAGTTAAAAAGGAAAAACTTTTTTAGCTAGGATAATATCATCCAGATTGTACTGGAAATGTCACCATATCCTTTCTAGCAGTTTTCTGCTTTTCTCTCCATATTTATGATTGCCCTTTCACTATTTTCTCTTTTAGTGTTGAACACCTCAAGGATACAGACAAAAGATAGATAGGTAATACTATAAACATGTTCTTTTCAAAAGCCTATGGTCACTTCACATGGAATCATTGAACTGAATATATTGATTTACTTCCCTTGCCTCAGAAAGTCCTCCTAAAATGACAATAGCGGAAATTTTAAGAGATGATTCCACCAAAAAAGGAGAATATAAATGAAAAAAAAAGCACAAAATACAAAAGCTAGAGAGCAAATGTAAAAATGATAACTGATGTAGTAGACACAAGAAAGAAACTAACAGAGGAGAAAGTCAAGATGCTCCCTTACTTGCCTGAGAAAATTCACAAAATTCTTAGGAATTAGTGGCCTCAGTTTTGCCTAAAAGTGTGCTGAAAGTGTGGCAAAAATCAGAGATAAGTTAAATATCTGTAAAAGGATTGCCCATTCTGCACCCTCAAGTCACTTCTTTGCACACTGACTGAGAACTAGCAGGGTTTTTTTTTTGTTGTTGTTGTTGTTTTAAATAGAAGGAAAAAACAGAGCAACCGTGGATTGGAGGTTGCCATAAATGAATGAGACTAATTATACTTCCCAGAGGCCAGTGAGAGGGTATCTGTCATGACACGGCCTACATATAGGCAGTCTGTGTACCCTGCAGAAGAGAAAAGGAATGGCTGAAATTGGGGGATTAGCTATGGTCTGAATGGATTTGTGTCCTCCCAGAAGTCCGGTATCGAAATCCTAGAGCCACAGGTGATGTATTTGAAGGCAGGGCCTTTGGGAGATGATTAGGTCATGAAGGTGATGCCCTCATGAATAGGAATAGTGCCCTTTATAAAAGAGACCAGAGAACTTGGTTTCCCTTCCACCGTATAAGGGCACAGTGGAAGAGAACTATCTATGAACCAAGAAGCAGTTCTCCCCAGACACCATACTGAATCTGTTGGCATCATGATCTTGGACTTCTCAGTCTCTTAAATTTTGAGAAATAAATGTTATATATTAGCCTTCTAGTTTGTGGTAGTTTTTATTTTATTTTTTTAATAGCATCCCAAGCAGACTAAGACAGGATTCTATACCCCATCCTTTCACCCATAGGGCTAAGTCCTCACAGGTAAGTTGTCCTATTTCTAATTCATATAATATGCAGTATATAAAGCTGTTATATTACTGAAAACTGCTTAGTAAATGTTGGGACCTTATGTTCTTATTCCCCACTTTCCCTTCAAAACAAATGCTGAGGCATGAGTTTATAAATCTAGGTAGAAGAGTGAAAGGTTTTTCTTAAGGCACCCTTTTTATTCAGAAGTTTGAAAAACAAAACAAATCCAAACAAACAAAAAACATTGTTTCCTTAAAATATATACACATCTATCATCTGGGCAAAAATAAGAACTAAGTAATCAACAGTTGTTTAAATATAGTAACACAATGTTTACACTATTTATACTTGAACTGTGCATGGACATCAATTAACAGTGTAACACAGCCTTTGGTTTATTAATTGCTCTGGTTCCATTCCATGGAATTTTCCTGCTCTTACCACAGTTATTCATGCATAGTATCCTAGAAACTAACGAGAAAAGTCTGATAGAAATCAGGGATTTAGTGTTAATAATTTTTATTGTATTGCTGTCTTAGCTCAGTCAAGCTGCTATAGCAAAATACAGTGGACTGAGTAGCTGATAAACAACAGAAACTTATTGCATTTCTGAAAGTTCTGGAGGCTGAAGTTCCCAGATCAGGATGGTTGGGAGGATCCTCTTCCATGTCAGAGTTACCATTGCATCCTTACATGGTAGAAGCTTGGTGGGATATATATCTTTTTTAAATATTTTATTTCCATTCATATACATTTTTTCAGCTTTATTCATATATAATTGACATATAACATCATGTAATTTTATTATGTATAACATGTTTATTTGATACACTTATATATTGCAGTATAATTACCACTGTAGTGTTACCTAACATCATCATGTCACAGAATGCCATTTCTGTTTTATGATGAGAACCTTTAAGATCTACTCTCTTAGCAATTTTCAAGAATATAATACCATATAATTAATTACATTCACAACGCTAAGCATTAAATGCCCAGAATTTTATCATTTTATAGCTGGAACTTTATACCCATTGACCAATAAGGTTCTTTCTGACTTTTGAGTTTATAATATAAAGAGGCAATAACCCTACGTCACATCATACTATTTTATTGCTGCTTTTTACAGTTAATAGCAGTTTGATTTTTATTTTTTATCCTTCTGGGTTTGTTCCCACCTTTGTTAATCAGGGAGAATTATGTTACTGATTTCATGAGGTTATTGTAAGGGTGAAATAGGATGATGGAAATAAAGTGTTTAGAACAGTGCCTGGCACAGAGTGACTGCCTATGTGAAAGAAAGCCTTGCTGGCTGATGAGGGCTGGGTGACATTTAGAATAAGGAAGGTGAGGGCTGGAATCCCACATTCCCCACACACTGGCTGTGGGATCTCTAACAGAACCCTTAAATCATCTGAAGCTCCATTTTTTTTCATGTGTAAAATAGACATTATCTCAGGTATTTGCTGAATAAGTTCAATTTTTAAAAATATACTTTTGTATATTTGGAAATGATTATATTACCTTTAAGGTCTATAAATTTAATGCATTAAAGGATTTCATGATCTATATGATCACTATTTCAAAAATATAATCAGTCATAATGTATTATCTTTAATATTCTGTGGGATTGTTGGTAATAATTTTCTTTGATATTTATAAGTGATACTGACCTATAGTACTGTTTTACTGTTACATTAATTACATTTCAGTATACTCCCATACAAATTGAAAAGTTTCCTTTCTTTTCTGTTATCTGAAACAGTTTAGATGTCATTTTACACTCTGATCTGTAAAGAGTGATACAATTCCCCTCATAAAAAATTATGAGGAGTTCCCATCTTGGCACAGTGGAAATGAATCTGACTGAGAACCATGCGGTTTGATCCCTGGCCCTGCTCAGTTGGTTAAGGATCCAGAGTTGCCACAAGCTGTGGTGTGTAGGTCACAGACGGGGCTTGGATCTGGCATTACTGTTGCTCTGGCGTAGGCCAGCAGCTGCAGTTCCCATTAGACCCCTAGCCTGGGAACCTCCGTATGTAGCAGGTGCGGCCCTAAAAAGACAAAAGAAAAAAAAAAAGAAAAAATTATGAGTCTTGTGTATTTTATTTATTTATTTATTTATTTGTTTGTTTGTTTATTTATTTATTTATTTTGTCTTTTTGCTATTTCTTTGGGCCGCTCCCGCGGCATATGGAGGTTCCCAGGCTAGGGGTTGAATTGGAGCTGCAGCCACCAGCCTACGCCAGAGCCACAGCAACGCGGGATCCGAGCCGCGTCTGCAACCTACACCACAGCTCAGGGCAACGCCGGATCGTTAACCCACTGAGCAAGGGCAGGGACCGAACCCGCAACCTCATGGTTCCTAGTCAGATTCGTTAACCACTGCGCCACAACGGGAGCTTCGAGTCTTGTGTATTTTACTGAAAAGTTCTTTAAAATCGTTTTCTATTAAAAAAATTTCTATGCTTTCTGTATCATCTGGTTGCAGTTTTTATATCCTACATTTTCTCTAAAGAATACATTTCACCTGGATTTCCAGATTTATATATATATAGAGAGAGAGATTTAAAGTTGTTTCTCTTTTTTAAAATGTCTTTGTTCTGTGAGTTTCCCTTGCCTTTTTTTAATTTGATATTTCCACTTTTAACCCCTTGTTGAATATTAGACTTTCTAGGGTGTGTCCATTGTGTTCATCTTTATTTTAATTAAAAAAATATTATTTTCAGCATGTGTAATTATTCATATTGTAATTATTATTTCATTCATTTTTAAAGACATTTCATTTACTTTTTATGGTAATTATACTTTTGTGAATTAATGACATATTGTAAATATTTCACATTTTAAATTTTCTAAATACTTATTAGTATTTTCCAACTTTTCCAATTCTAATAATTCAGAAATTATAAAAATTTACTTCCAAGATAAATTATTATAGCTAATTCAATATATTTCTAAGTAATTATTAGAAATCTATGAAAATAAACTGGCAAAAATAATTTTATCAATGTGTATCAAGAACACATAATTTTATTATAAAATTTGTGATTTCTTCTTATTCATTCATAAAGCCAGTCATTCAAGTCATTGTTTATTTAGGACCTACCACATTTGAGTTTCCACCCTTACTGTATTATTTTTATAATTTTAAAAAATCCTGGCAAAATGACAAAATTCATAAAACAAATCAGTTTTGCAACACTGTCTAAGGCATCACTCAGTATGCAACCAAACACATCTTTTCTAGTATGCAATTATTTTTGCACAAAAATTGATCTATGGTTAGATTTTCCATTATCTGAAATGTATCCTTTTGAAGCAAATTTGGCTATGCACAAAAAAATCTGAGACCTGTACCTCCAATTGCTTTGAAGGAGTATTCATCCTCTTAGCATTGAATTGAAAATAAATGTATCACATTATTGTAAGAATGTTGTCTGACTCTTTGTGTAGCATTTCTTTGAAATAGTGTCAACATATTTCCAGAGAAGCAAATTATTTTCTTGAGAATGGACTTTTTTTTTTCTTTCATCTTTTTTCTTCTTGTTTCTTTCAATGAAATAAAAACAAATAATGAAATGGCAAACGTAATCTCTACATATCCTGGAACTTACTCCACAGTAAATAAAATGCATCAATGGAACCATGCACATACAATTCACTGATCCAGCTGGTTGACAGAGGGACATAATGGCCTTTCGAAGACTCTGATTCAGCTAAGTGGTAATACTTTGTGGGGCCAGGGACTTGGTCATCAAAATTCTATAAGTGCTTTAAATCAGTGTCCACAGAGTTTGCTGTGTTTCTTGTAGTCAGGAAGGATAGGTTCAGGAATCAAGAGTGGAAATGGGAGTGGCTGACTCTCATTGACTCCTGGTGAACCACTAGCAAAACATTTGCTTCCTGTCCCCATGACCTTAGGATCTCCTGCTTTAGTGACTTCCAAAGAGAGAAATGCTTCCTTCAAGAGACAAAATGACTGCTGGTGAGAAATCACAACTGCCGCTATCCGTGTTGACCTCTTCATGCCCCTAAATTAGGAAAAGAAGGGGGTTAATGTACTGTTTGGGATATTGATCCTGATTATCAAGGGGAAATTGGACTGCCTATAAAACTTTAATCACTCTTATACCTAGCAAAGCCAAGTTTCACAAAAACAGAACAAAGTGAATTGTGCTGGTTTAGTTTACTTAAGTTACATTAATATTGACTAATAGCGGTAGAAAAATAAACCTATAATAAATAAAAGGTAAAATGAAACATTTTAGCCATGACTTTCAGCAGTATTGAACATTATAAGGTACTGCAACATTTCAAACATAATTTTATAAGTGAATCCATGCCTCTAGGCTGTTTTGAATTTGTCAGTAATTATTTTTTCCTAAGCGAAAGTGCTATATGTATTATGGTACAAACATTATGATAAAGAAATGCATATTATGCATATTAATACTCATTTTATGTATACTGATCCTGTTTCTGTATATTCCATTAAATATGATCATGAATTAATTATAACTTATCATTAAGCTAGGATCTCATAATCAAAATGAATTGCTTAGCATATTGTCCTGACCCCCATGAGGTGTATAAATTTGTTCAACATATTGGGCAAATGCCCATCCCACTCTGTTTAAACACAGAGGTAAGAATAAACCCATTCCAAAGAAATTTTAGTCCATTTATTTCTGTTGTGATTCGAATATTATCATCTTGAAGCAGAATTGCCTTCAACAAAATTTCTATGTGTTACTTCTAATCCTCTCATCTTGAGTTTTATTCCATATATCTAATTCCTCTTGAAAGGGTATCCTTTCAATTATTAAAAATAATCCTCAATTAAATGATCCCTCCCAATTTTTCTCTTCAACAAGCAAAGCTCATTTCACATACATAAACTTTTATTTTCTTCTTTTGAGACACAACCCTGTTCATATTTTTGGGACATATTTTATGTTAGTTTGCCACTTATTTCAAGTTTAATGCTCAGATTGCAATGTAAAACTCCAAAGATGAACTAATTCTCATATCTCTCATATATATTTTTATCTATAATATATATTTTATATGTATACATATTATCTATACATATTTCATATCAAGAAGCTGTGACCTAGAGAAGAACATGATCAAAGTTCACACGCCTGCTACGTGGTAGAACTGAGACTCAGAAAAAATTGTGAGTTGACACATATTCATTCCTATCCAAGTTTTCCTTACTGGACATGTAACTTCTGCCCTAAAATTGTGAGATAGATGAGTTTCATGATATTTTCCTCTCCTGGCTGTAAATGCTGGCATGAGGTCAAATCTCCATTGGCATGCCTGAAGAAGTTGCATCCAAAATAGCACACACATACACCCAAGCAACTGTAGTAATTCAAAGTAACATGCAGTGATTAATGATTAGAGACTTAGAGAGCATGCTAATGAGTGGACCATGAGGTTTGTGGAATGACAGTGGATAAGAATTTAAGTTTGGGTAAAGTAAGAAGGGTTAATATGGGTAGGAAGGTTTTCTTTTGGCTTATAATGTAACTGCCTTTCTGTAACATCAGCAACCAATCATAATACACTACCAGGATGATCCTATGATCTTGAAAATGTGACAGCTGTCTTAAATAAAGATGCAAAAACTCCTTTGGCAGAGTATGGAGAAAATGATCAAATAACTCAAAACATGGGCATGCAAGAACAGATCCACCCACAAGATGACTTTGTTCCTTGAGAAGGCCAAAGAGCCCTCTATTCACTGAGCTCAGAGGAATTTTTCTGGTGAAACATACACTGATATTGTTGTTTAGGGTGGCATGCTCATTTCTGTAAGTCACAGCTGATGGCAGACATACTGTTGTGAAACTAGTCTCCCTGTTTTTAATAAGGATGATAAAATTCTAAAATAGAAGATATCTAGTTGTATTGCTTAACTTTTAGAGACAAGTTTGATATACTTACTATAAAGATGGAATGTCAATCATAAATCAATAAATCTGGTGTTCTAAGGGGTAAAATAGATGACAATGTTTCAGGTAATTAAAGACCTTACCTTAAGAATCACTACATAAATATTTTACTTGATCAAAAAGCTTATATCTGTTTTGATTGCCTATTGCAGTATAACAGAGTTCCTGACATTCAAATATTAAAATTAAATATACAATGAAGGCAGAAGAACAAGTCTGATAGAGAAAATAAACACATTTGATGGACTTTCTCAGTGTTATTACAACAATATAGATCACTACTTGCAGAGATAAAGTATGTATGTTATTGAATATTTTATGAAAAATTGAAGGAATTTAGCAATGCATGCATTGAGTGTGAAAGTTCAGCTGCTGAGGAAAGATATAGAAAGAAATGAAGAAAATAAAACTTACAGATGAAGAAATGCATCAACATAATTGTTTTGCCAGAGTTAGAGGGCAACCCACAAGATGGGAGAAAATATCTACAAATCATAAATTCGCAAAGAATTTAACACCAGAAAGGTATAAAGACCTCCTATATCTTAATGATACACATAAAAGATCAAACCCAATTTTAAAAAAGAAAAAGGACTTGAATAGATGTTTCTCCAAAGAAGACATATATACGGCTAATAAACCCATGAAAAGATGCTCAACACCACTAACAATTAGGGAAATGCAAATCAAACCATAATTAAATACCACCTCACATTCATAAGTATGACTACTACCAAAAAATAGAAGATAAGAAGTATTGGCAAAAAGCCATTCTTAAAAAGAAAAGTGGAGTTGGAAGAATTAGGCTCCCTGATTTCAGATGATACTAAAAAGCTACAGTCATCAAAACTGTATGGTACTGGCACAAAGACAGAAATATAGATCAGTGGAACAGGATAGAAAGCCCAGATTTAAACCTATACACCTACAGAAAACTAATCTATGACAAAGGAGGCAAGAATAAACAATGGAGAAAAGACAGCCTGTTCCAATAAATGGTGCTGGGAAAACTGGACAGCCACAAGTAAAAGAATGAAATTAGAACACTTCCTAACACCACACACAAAAATAAACTCAAAATGGATTAAAGAATAGATATAAGACCAGACACTCTCTGACATAAACCACAGCAACATCTTCTCATATCCACCTCCTAGAGTAATGACAGTAAAAACAAAAATAAACAAATGGTTACCAAAGGAGACAGGTTTGGGGGTGGGGGAGATGGCCTGGGGTTTGAGATGGACATGCTATAAAATTTGGTTGTGATGATCATTGTACAACCTATAAATGTAATAAAATTCATTGAGTAATGAAAGAAAGAAAGAAAAGAAAGAAAGAGAGAAAAAAAGAAAGAAAGAAAAAGAAAGAAAGAAAGAAAGAAAGAAAGAAAGAAAGAAAGAAAGAAAGAAAGAAAGAAAGAAAGAAAGAAAGAAAGAAAGAAAGAAAGAAGCATTGGCAAGAATGTGGAGAAATTAGAAATTTTTTGTGCACTGTTGATGGGAATGTTAATGGTGCAAGCTTCTGTGGAAAACAGTATAAATTTCCTCAAAAAATTAAATATAGAAAAACCATATGAAACAGTAATTTCACTTCTGGGTATATACCCAAAAAATTGAAAACAGCATCTTAAAGAGATGTTCAGTACACCCTTATTATTGCAGCATTATTTGCAATATCCAAAAGGTGGAAGTAACCCAAGTGTCTATTGATAGATGAATTGATAAACAAAGCATGTGATATATGCACAATTGAATATTATTCAATCTTTAAAATGGAGTAAACTCTAATATGTTCTATGGCATGGATTAACCCTGAGGACATTATGCTAAGTGAAATATGCCAATCATGAGAGAACAAAAACTGTATGATTCCACTTATATGAAGTAACTAGAATAATCAAATTCATGGACACAAAAAGTAGAACAGTAGTTGGCAGGGGCTGAAGTTAGGAGGGAATTGGGAGTATTTTACAATAGGTACAAAATTTCAGTTCTGCATGATGGCAAGACTTCTACAGATAGGTTATTGTAACGGTTGCTCAGCAATGTGAATGTATCACTCAAGAGACAATATAAATGCTCCTGATAGAAACAAGTAACTACTTTCAATTGATATACTTGTGATAGCATGGCACACTATCAAAATTTCTGCTTTTATATTAAGGCATTGATTCTTCTATGTCTTAGAAGCAGCAGCATCTCAAGGCTTTTAGCCAAATCACTCTAGAAATTTCTCTTAGCCTTGTCCTAGCTTATGCTGCCTTCTTGGAACAGGCTGTAGACAATGACTAGTCAATAGGGAATATACATTTTCACCCACTTTGCCTTTAGGTGGGACAACTCTGAGGGGCTATTCCAATTCTAGAAGTTCTTGTGGAATCATCTGAAGTCTTTACCACAACATCTGGGTTTTCCAATTTCCTTTCTACTCCCTTCACTTCCCCACAGCCTTTCATCACTAATTCATTTTCCAATAAACTTCCTCACAAACCATCTCTAAGTCTTTTTTCCTGGGGTGCCAACCCAAAACAATGGTCTGTATTGGGATCCTCTAGATGATTCTGTTACCATCTCTCCCAACTTCCCAGTAGATTTTCATGAAGATATGTAAAATTAACTAAAATACCAGAATGAACACTTGAACTTGATGAAATGTGAAAACATAGACCAAATCTGTGGGGAATTTTTATGAACTTCACATTGAGGTGATTAATTGCAAGATATAATCTCACAATACATCAAGCAGAAAAAGCAATAAGGCTAAGACTTCTTAACCCCAACCCTAAAGAAGAAGCAGATGGCTAGAAACTTAGCCAACCAATTAGAATTATTTTGCCAGGATGTTGTGTCATGTTTTTTTTGTTTGTTTGTTTCAGTTACTTTCAGAGGAACTGATCTTTCCAGTTATTTGAAAATCAAAGATGTCAATTGTTGCTGCATAAATACAGAGAAGTAGTAGGGAGGGAAGGGTGGTGCTATAATACTTTGTGGATTATGAAGTCAGTTCAAGATAGATATTGGTGATACATAATGGGTGAGTCATATATTTCTACTCCATCAATCAATTACCACTTAAATGATAACTGAAAGCAAATATTTTACATTAGGTGAGAAAAATGATTTAATATCTTAAGTATGCTTCCAAATAATTTGCAGATATGGAATGAACTGCATTTATTTCTGCAGAGTCAGTATAGACATGCTGTATGTAGCTGAGCCGTGGACAGTTTATTGAAAATTAAAAAGAAATGCTCTTTATAGATGCTCCCATATTCCTACATATTTTATGCTTTTATTTGCATTTTATTTGTGTTGTTAACAGATATGGAGAGATTGTTTCAAATGTGGAGATCATCTGAAACACTTGAAAAGGGCATTATTCCACCACCATTTTGGAGAATAAGATCTTGCAGTGTTGGATATAATACATCTTCACTCATTTGGCTTTCTTAATATTATCTCTAGTTATAACTTAGTTAAAATCCAAGGCAAGAGTAAATTAAATAAAAAATGGCTCGTCAATTTTGTGATATTAAATTTAATGATGGAGGCTGGTTACAGAAATATTTGCAATATGATTCTTGCTTGTTTATTTGAATTATTTTACTTTCTCATTCAGCAAACCAAAATTTGTTTTTGGGTATCGCCTAATTCAAAAGAGAATGCCTTGGATTCAGACTTTTATTGAAACATTTCTATAATACATTTTTTTAAGGAAAGTCAGTTATTATCTGATTCTCTGAATTACTTAGGAACATGTCATGAAAATTAAGTAGTTGCAAACTGCACAGAGCCAGGAAATTGATGATATCTCTATTTTGAGGAATTGTGTGATTTTACAAATAAAAGTTATAAAAGGATTATTTGCACCTCCAAGACTAGAGAAATATAGAATGCTCCAAAATCACCTCAGTGCCTGGTAATGACACATATACAACCTGTCCCTGTTAGGTGTTTCCAAGACAATCATTACATAGTTCTTTTATTAGAATTTAATAGATGATAATAATATTTTCCATATTGTAAAGTTGACAATTTAAAAACATGTACATTAGGAGTTCCCCCTTGTGGCACAGTGAGTTAAGGATTTGTTGTCACTTCTATGATTCAGATCACTGCTGTGGTGTAGGTTCAATCCCTGTCCCCAGAACTTCCACATGCCATGGGCACAGCCAAAAAAATGTATATATATATATATACAAAAATGTGACTTTATGTGTTGTCCTGGTCCTAGTGCAAGTTATAAAAAGAATTTCCAGACTCACAGAGAGGTGAAGAGAAAGAAGAGTTTATTGATATAAGAAACATTGCTAGCACAGTGGGATGACATCCTGGTGGTGAGGAAGATCTGACCCCAGCAGAAGCTGGCTGCTTCTTTTTATTGTCAGAGGGTAAGGGAAAAGGTGATGGGGCTTTGCTGGGAGTCTGTAACTCTCCTCATCCCTGATAAGAACATGCTTGCATAATCCGTCCCTTTATCAAGAGACAGAGAACTTTCTGGGACAGGCTACTTCCTTATTGGAAGAGAGCCAGGTCTGCCACGAGCATCAGCTCCAGGTTTTGTCCATCACCTTCAGGATTTGTTTTTGAGCCAATATACTACAGCTTGGGTTCCACATGTGTCAGATTCCTTAAGTAAATTTGTGGAGAATTTTGCTTTTAGTCCCCGAATATTATATTTTATGATTGTATTTTTGATCAAGACTCTAGAATGAATCTATAAAATGACTGCATATAATAGAACCAGAGTTGTAACAACTTTTCTACAATTTCATGATTAAAAATCCTTTGATCTCTAGAATTCCAATTTATCTTTTTTTTTGGGGGGGATGCACCCACGGCATATGGAGGTTCCCAGGCTAGGGGTCCAATCAGAGCTGTAGCTGCTGGCCTACACCACAGCCACAGCAACACAGATTTGAGCAGTGTCTGCTACCTACACCACAGCTTCACAGCAATGCTGGAACCTCAACCCACTGAGCGAGGCCAGGGATTGAACCTGTGTCCTCATGGATGGTAGGTTCATTTCCACTGAGCCATGACAGGAACTCCTCCAGTCTATCTTTAAGTTTCCACAATATGATGTGCTTTTTAAAGGGAATCAATAAAATATGCATGAATAAATTAATTATGATATATATTAAATAAAACATGTGGCTATTTGTTCACTTGAGATTAATATACCAAGTTAAACTTATTTGTAATCTTTCAAAAATTGTCCAGAAAGCTAACATTTAACATGATACAATCTTTATATGAAAGTTCCCTTTTAGAGCAAAAGTATTTAAATCTTCATATTGTCTTTGATCTAGAATTTTAAGACTTGCACATGAGCTGTAGATATGATTATTCTACAACAAATAGATGCTATCTGTACACAACACTCAGATTTTTGGCCTCTTCTATGACACCTTCAAATGACTGGGGATTGATTTATTTATTTACTGCTAGAACATTTAAGATCCACTTCCTTAACAAATTTCAATTATATAATACAGTGTTATCAACTATAGTCATGATGTTATGCTATATATCCTCAGACCCTATTCACCTTATAATTTAACGTTTGTACCCTTTCACCAACTGCTCCCCATTTCTTCCACCACCCAACCTATAGCAATCATTTTCCTACTGTTTGTGTAAGTTCAAGTTTGTTTTTTTTTGTTTCTTTTTTTAAGATTCCACATATAAGTGATATTCTGCAATATTCGTCTTTCTTTGTCTTGCTTATTTCACTTAGTATAATGCCCTTAAGGTCTATCTATGTTGCTGCAATGGCAGGATTCCCTCTTTTTATGGCTGAATAATATCCCATTGCGTGTGTGTGTATGTCTTTACACATGTATTCATTAGTGGACACTTAGATAGTTTGCATACCTTGGCTGCTGTTAATTTTGCTGCAATAAATATAAAAGTAAATATTTCTTAAAGATACTGATTTAATTTTCTTTGGATACATACCCAGAAGTGGAGTTGCTGGATCAAATGTTTGTTCTATTTTTAATTTCTTAAGGAAACTCTGTATTTTTTCCATAGTGGTCCTTTCAATTTATGTTCCCACAAACAGGGCAAAAGGGTCCCCTTTTCTCCACATCCTCATCGGCATTTGTTACTTCTTGGCCTTTTGATAATAGCCATTCCAGCTGGTGTGAGGTGATATCTCACTGTGGTTTCAATTTGCATTTCCCTGATGTTTAGTGGTGTTGTACTAGGTGTTTTGGAAGCCTGTCCCTCTAGTAGGAGTCTTAAAAGTTGGGGTCTAGATATGGGGTTCAAACCTTTTGCTTCTCAGGGAGAATCTAAGAGTTGGGGTCCCTCCCAGTTATATGGGCTGTGACAGCACTGGGGTTTGTGTCTCACCCTTTCCTACTGCTTTCAATGCAGGTTCTTATCTGTAGGGTGTGTAGGAGTGCCTCAGCTAGTTTCTGGATTTCTTTCAGAGGGAATTGTTCCCTCTGTAGCCATGCATCCAGTGTGTCTGTGGGAGGGAGGAAACTCAGGAGCCTTCTGTCGCCATCTTGGTCAACTCCTCCTGGTATATCTTAAAGTTACTTATTTAAATGGAGTTTAAGAACTTCCAATCACAGGGGAGTTCTCTTGTGGTTTAGTGGTTAAGATCAGCACCTTCACTGCTGAGGTCCATGTTCAATCCCTGGTCTGGGAACTGAGATCCCACATCAAACTACTGCACATTTGCAGCCAAAAATTAATTCATTTTTAAAAAAAGAACTTTCAACAAAAAAAATACAAATTTTCTTTGGAAATCCAGAAACAGCAATATGTATCTCTTTAAGACAGCAAAGGATTCAGGGAGTATCCTGGTGGCCTACCAGTTAAGGATTCAGCATTGTCACAGCTGTGGCTTAAGTCACTGCCATGGTGAGTGGTCAGATCCTGGCCTGGAAACTTCTGCATGCTGAGGTTATGGCCAAAAAAATAAATAGATAAAATAAAATGAAATAAAAGACAGCTGTCATATTCTCATGTCTTTTTTTTTTTCTGTAAGTGAATTAATCATAGTTTATAAGACATGGCAGTGAACTACCAATTCATCTGAGTCAGCCTTTACTAAGTTGCTTTTAGTTGGCAAATGCTCTTGCTTATACATATTCTCATTTAAATTTAGCACCAGCAGTCTGTGACCAATCCCTGGTGTCATGATCAAAGCACAGTTAATTGATAGTAACATTTTCATATTGTTAAGTAGCAAGACTGTCTTAATTGTGTCCAGCCACACTTCTTCATGCCTTAACCAAGGTGTTGGACATATTCATAATCTACTCCAGACCCCTGCTGCATCTGGAGTTTACAAGGCACACTCTTGCCCCCTGGAAGTTACTGTTAGGTGAGGAGAACAGACTGAATGAAGGCACAAGGGAATAACACCTGCATCACTTCATTTGGACATGAATGTTATCAAGCAATTATGTAATGAAATATTGGTGGCGTGGTCTATTTCCCATCTTGAGAACTCCTAATAATACCTGAAATACCAGATGAGAACATTTGTTAGAATAAAAATTAAGGAAATTAAGGGAGTGGCAGAGACTATTGGCTGGTTGTCAAAAATTCCTCATCCACCTCATCATCACAGGGCTGTAGTTTGATGTCATTTCTCAGTCACTCTGTCACTCAAGTCTGACCATGTGGCAAGGGACTAGGTTTTAGGAAGAAGTATCTGTTTCTGAAAAAGGGCTTTTGAATCTGCAGCACACTAGCTCCACAACCTCTTTCCATTTTGCTTCTGCAGTCTTGACATGGCTACCAGGTCTCCACCACGGAGATGGTGAGGAAGCACTGGGAGAGTGTGGAGTGAGCAGAGGGAAGGGGCCAGAGTATCCAAATCAACAAAGGAAGGAGAATTATACACATACTGGAACATTTGCCCTGGAGCTCTGCATGGAAGAGAAGAAGTAAACTCTTAAGACATGAACTTGTCTTGAGCATCCCCTGTCATAGCAGATTAGTGTACTCTCAGTAATCAACAGAACAACAGCAAATTGTATGCTAAACAAACAGTAAATCATATGATATAATTATATGTCAAACTATAATAGTTTCATAAGCTGGATCAAATTAGCATTAGATGACAGGACTGATTCATCAGAAATATGCATCAAGGAGTTCCTGTCGTAGCTCAGTGGTTAATGATCCTGACTTGCATCCATGAGGATGAGGTTTAATCCCTGGCCTCACTCAGTGGGTTAGGGATCTGGTGTTGCCGTGATCTGTGGTGCAGGTCTCAGACGAGGTTCAGATCCGGCGTTGCTGAGGCCCTGGCGTAGGCTGGCCACTACAGCTCCGATTGGACCCCTAGTTTGGGAACCTCCATATGCTGCCGGTGTGGCCTTAAAAAGAGATAAAGACAAAAAAAAAAAAAGAAAGAAATATGCACCAAGCAGAGCTTGTTTAACCCAGGGCCATAGGCCTTTATGCAAACATGATCATATATTGACATTTTAATTTAATAAATGGGCCAAAAATGTTGTGTGGAAATACTAGAGTACTAAGACATGATGCAGTTCCATTTATTCTCGAGTCAACAATGAAAGCCAGAATTTTATATGGCAACTGAAGTGAAAATACATAGTATTACACTTGAACATAAAGTGAAATTAGCAGTCCTGGCAGTCTTCAGTGGGAAGAAAAATGTAACACACGGATACCATTTACATTCATACTAATACAAGTACAAAACACTTTCTTAAGTTTTTGATTATCACATGATTTCATCCGTTACTTGTCAATATATCTTTTCATGGTCCTCCCAAGAATATTCCTGTTAGTGCCATTTGAGGGACTGGCTCCTAAAACCTCCTTACAGTGACTTTTCTGTACTTGTTGCCTTTATCTCTCATGAGATTCAATTTCATGTTTCATCTGCTTCCTCAATTTCCTGTTGTTAAATAGAAAAATGTGTTATGATCTTCTAAAAAATGCATGGAAATTGACTTCACAAAATGGATATTTTTGCAGGATATAATCCGTCTATTAAGGAAGAAATTTTAAAAGCTAAAGATTTTAGTAATGATTTTGTAACTGTAGAGCTTTTAAATCGCTTGAAAAAACATAGATGGTTGAATAAATGCTTATTTTATATTTTAGATTCTGTTGTTTCCTATGTTATATGGTGAAACAAACTATTTTGTAAGTATTTTATGTGGTAAGTTATCTACCAGGTAATGTCTTCTAAATTTTAGGGCTAATTATTAACACAGTTATTCATGATAACAAGTAATTTAGGTAGGGACATACTTTTATTCCAGGTACACTCATAAGCTTGTGGCACTTAGTGAAGCATCTCTGTCATCAATATTACTAAGAGTTAAAATAACTCAAATGCACAGTTATTAAAAGACAGGGTCAGAATTCAAAACCAAGCTATTTGACTGTTGAACCCATGGTTTAAACACTACTCCATGTAGTCTCCCAAAATCATACTCATTTAATAAAAGACCATCGTTTTACCCAGAAGGAAATTAAAGGTCTTAGAAGAAATATGACTTATCTAAAAATGAACAATGAAATGATTGTTTCTTTCCTTCTTAGGGCATTTCAGTGTCCCATAATATAAATTTAAAATATAGGTATCCTTTTATTTAACAAAATATTTTAACAACAGTAATTTCAATAAATGATTTAAACACATTATTATTATCTGCTTAGTGAAGTGAATGCGAGAACTGGGATTGAAGTGTAAATATATGTAGTACCAGTATCTGCACTAACAAGCATATAGTTTATCATTAGATATACAATGAGGTATGTAATAAGTCAAAAGGGTTAAAAAATAAAAATCTAAGAATTCCCATTTACACAGTGAGAACACAGGAAAGGAATCATTAATAAGACTTTTTCAACATCTCAAATGACTTTTGTCACTATGCTATGTGTAGACTTTTGTGTACTTATTATTTAGAAGTGACTAACTCTAGATTTGAATAGAGTAAAACAGAAAAAAACTGTCTTTAGCATGAAAAATTTTATGGAATTATTTGGTGTCTACACAGCGTTTCTCTCTTTGATATTTCTACTCTTAGCTGGAACATGCAGGAGAGAGACATCAGATCCAGTGCCTAGAAAGACATCTTAGTGGACATGAGTGGACAGTAACTCCCTTGAAATCTCCTCAATATCCACACATTTTTCTATTATAACCTGGCTTTGGGGAACATTTCACTTTTTTTAACAGGTGAACATGTTAAAAAGTTGCAATATTCTCAAATTTTCCACAATGCATGGCTCCAATTGTGACAATATTTATCCAATCACTCCCCCTCTGCAAACTGACCGCTGTTATAGGTCCAGGGTAAGGATTCCTCAGTAGACATCTGGCTGGGGTTAAGTTCAGAGCAGCACAGTTAGTTGGCCTATCAGTTAATAACACGTGGAGTGCATTTTAACCCCAACTCTTTGCAGCTCTGTTTAGTATGTAGGATTAAAAATTGTTTAGCTTAGCCAAGTGTTCCCTTGCCAATTACCAAAGCCACACAAACATTCAATCTCGCTATCCTGTTATATTTACTTTGATAAATTATAGCACAATATCCTGTTTTCAAATATTATCTAAGGTCAGTATTGAAGCCACTATAAATTTTAAAGGTTGAAAATGTCATACCTTTTAAAATGTCAAAAATACGTATATTCTTTTCCATCCATCATCAGGGCATTTTTGTGTGTGCTTGTGCTTGTTCTCATCCTGCAAAAGCAGAAGCATGTTACACATAGCTTGGTTTGGCTGTTGTGACTGATGATGACACACACACACACACCAAGAATGTATAGGTAATTGTTTACACAAATGAGGTCTCTGGGGAAAACAGGGCACACCTCCAAAGGATATCTGAGATGGCTTAAGAGCAGAACACTGGCTGAGGTTTTTATAATGGTAAGGGGAAGCGTTGTGATGAAAGTTTCCACAGGTATGTAGGGACTTCCTATTTGAACTTCCTACCTGCACCCAGACTTTCTATCAGTCTGGCCAGTTGTGGGACAGAAGGGAAGTGGGAAGGGTGAGGATTAACAACTTTCAGCAGTCAAACATCAATAACTGGAGTCAGACCCCTTCTTCTATTCTTTTCTCTTTTAAACAAATATGGAGGAATACTAGTACTTTTGATTTTACCACCTAGAGACACATGAGAATAAGCTACAAGGTGGAAAGTTCAGAGATGTGTGTCTGCTAAGAAACCTCACTCCTGAGATGCCTGCAGGTCTCAAGTGCTTGGACAGCTGGGCTTTCTCTGGACAGGACTCCCTACAGGAGTCCTTCAGGGAAGCCCATCAGAGCACCCCATGTCCAGGTGTACAGCAAAGTGATTCAGTTAAACAGTTAGACACTTTTATATGTATATTCTTTATCAGATTCTTGTCCCTTATAGATTATAATAAAGTATTGAATATAGTTCCCTGTGCAATAGAGTAGGTCCTTGTTGCCATCTTTCCTTTTTCTCAAGGCGAGTTTGTATCCTTCTTCTTGTGTTGAGCCTAGCTATCTCCTGTGAATATTACTTCTCTCTTATAGCCCAATCAAAAATGCCTTTTAATTTTCCTCTACAGCACATCCTTTGCTCCACATCCCACAGGAGGGAGGGTAAAGATTTTGCGTGTTTTTCTGCAGTGTTTCAGGGACTGTGGGTCCCTGCCGCCACCCACACAGACACACACGACAGTGACTGTGCCATCTGCTACCCCTCCTAAGAGAGATGATGTTTGTTGTACTGAAGATGGCAATTTTTGTGTGGTAGAAATTAGCTTGATTTTTAAAAATGCTCTTGTATTTTTCCATATTCCTGATTTCTTAAATTTCCTAATAACTAATATTTTTCTTACAACATCAATACACTTACATTCTTTCAAAAATATAGTACAAACAAAAGATAAATGATTAACTATATTGTCCTTGTATATGCCCTTGAAGCTATTTTTCATACCATCTGTTTTGAACAACTGACTCTTAATAGGCATAATGAAAATAAAGACTAATTTTTGTAAAATATCCTGAATCTTCAGAGGATTTACAAGTTCTGTTGATTTATCCTCTATGCTCTTTCCTAAGGTCTAAATGTAAAAGAGCTTGACTACTATATTTGGAAACTTATTTTTTCCTTCACCCTTTATTGTGTATTTAGCAGGTTTCTACGTCACAATTAGAGTATAAAGGGTCACATTTTAAGACAATTTAAAAATTTTCATGTGCTTTACCTCATGTAAGATGTGCTCACTTTAGCAGCACATGTACTAAATATTTCAAACATGTAACTGTGCTGCTGCTAAATATTTCAAATACGACAGTGCTGCTGTGATCAGCACATGTGCAGCTTAAAACGTGGAAGATGAGGCTTTAACCTCTCCTGTTCTTGGAACACGGTGTAAACACGTCTCACACCCGCTGGAAGACACCCTGGCTCGTGTACTGACACTGACTCGGATAAATACACAGCTCCCAACTGCTCAGCCTCAGAAGCCATCCAAGCAATTTTAAAATCAATTTGGTGTTTGACAGGGAGCCATTGCAGTCCCCACAGGAAAGCAGTGACATGCTGAGGCCATTTAGTGTGAATAAAATTCTGACAGCAGCATTTTGCCGAAGTTGAGCTGTTGTGCCTCTTTTTTTTTTTTTTTTTTCCCTAAAAGACCATTTAAAAGGGACATAATGGTGGTCTAACCACAGGTTAAAACAGCAAAATCTACTGTCTCAACATCAGCGGGAAGGCTATTGGTGGATGCTTTCCGTTTTTAAGGCAATGATAAAATTAGATTGTTGTCAGAGATCTGAAATTATGATACAAAGGCAAAGGTTGATTCCCAATTAGATACCAAATGTGTGGCATAAGTACAATGTCCACTGCCATTAAATTTACCAAAGAAAGGAAGCTTCGGGAAATAAAACATCCAAGCAATAATTTTAATCTAACCATTCCGTCATCATTGTCTATGTCATTTAATATGTATTGAATAATAATATGAAATCAATGTATTTCATTCTACATATACTTTTAAAAGTCCATGACAATTTTATTTGCATTTAAATCACCACTATATTTTATAATCAGTCTTATCTGTTGTAGCATTAATTCTACTGAATGCTAGACATTAATATTACCTCCCCTAACCTTTCTAATTCTAGTCTATATCTTTTCCTTTTCACTTCTCAGAGGACCATTGCATTTCATTCATAGATGAATGCAATAACACTGCTACAATAAAACCTTTTGCTCTCTGTCTTTAAAACACTTAGCTTTAATTCTAAATGGTCTGAAATATTTTACAATACAACCGTCTTTGGCAGGCAGTTTCTGATTTGAATATGTTATCAGTTTTCACAACACTAAACTACTGTCAATCAATAGAATGGAATAAAGATGTGTATGTCTGTGTGTGTGTGTGAATAGATAGATAGATATGGAAGTAATTAGAAAAAAATATCTTTTAGCTTAAAAAACACACATACCAAAAATCCTCTCGGAATGAATTCAATTTAGCTAATGCATATATTCTACACATAAATAATATCTTTCCTCACATTTCTGTCACATGAGGCAAATGAACCTGGTGGGAAAAGTTCAGTGTAAAGAATAAATCTCTCTCCTTTTCTCTCTCTTTCTCTCCCTCCCCCCCACCCCTGAACCTCTCTCTGAGTACACAGGGGTGGCATTATAATGGGGAAGGTAGCCATAGGTAACACAACATGGTTAGACTAGAAAACATGTAGGTCTAAGGTAGGTTTTTGTCATTATCTCCAATCTATCAAAATCCTATTAATTTTAACACTATAGATATACTACAGCCCCTGGTATTATTATTACTTATTATCATTCATGTCCACTCTGAAGAGTGTATCTGATACCGAATTGTTTATTTAATTTTGGAAGGCAAATATATTAGTTGATTTGTTTTATTTTTTACTGAGATGAATTTCACATATGATGGAAAAACCATTTCAAAGTATAGAATTCAGTGGCATTAGAATATTCACAGTATTGTGCAAATACCAACTGTATATGGTTTCAAATAATTTTCATAACCCCCAGAAAACCCATATGTGCTAAGCAGTCTCTATTCTCTATTTCCTGCCCCATGAAGCCCCTGACAACAACCAATCCATTTTTGGTCTCTAATGTTTTTCTATTATTAATATTTTGTGTAAATAGAATGGTATAACATGTGATGTTTTGTACATATGTTCTTTCACTTAGCATTGAGCCCATGCGTGTTGTAGCATGCATCAGTACAGAATTCATTTGTATGGTTGACTAATGTTCCATTGTATGGATATAAATGGAAATTTGTTTTTCCATTCATCTTTTGATGAACATTTGGATTTTTTTCCACCTTTTGGCTATAGTCAGGAGTGCTTCAGTGAGTATTTGTGTCCAAGTATTTGAGCTCATGTTTCAATTCATGTGCTCGTTGGCCTTTTGTTTATCTTTTTTGAAGAAATGTCTGCTAAAGTCCTCTGCCTGTTTTTAACTGGATTGGTTGTCTTTTGGTTGTTAAGTTGTAAACACTCCTCATATAGTCTGGATCCTAAACTCTTTCCATATATATGAATGGCAAATATATTTTCCTACTCTGTAGATTGTCTTTTCATTTACTTGATAATGTCCTTTGGTGCACAAAAATTTGTCTGTTTGTTTTTATTTTAATAAGACCCAGTTTATGTTTTCTTTTGTGACATGTGTTTTTATCATAGTATCTAAAAATTTATGGGTACATCTAAGGTCATGAAGATTTATTCCTCTGTATCTTCTAAGAGTTTTAGGGTTTCAGCTCCTGCATTCAGGTCTTTGATCCATTTTGAGGTAGATTTTATTTACTATGTAAGGTATGGGTTGCTTCATTCACTAGCAGGTCAAAATCCAGTTGGTCAAGTACCATATATTGAATAGAATATTCTTTTGCTTTGAATGATCCTGTATCCGTTTTGAAAATAAACCGGCTATACATATATATGGGTTTATTTTTCACCTTCACTTCTATTCCATTAAGTTATTTGTCTATCCTTATGTTAACACCACTGTTTCGAGTATGATAACTTTTTTTTTTTTTGGTCTTTTTAGGGCTGCACCTGCAGCATATGGAGGTCACCAGGCTAGGGGTCTAATTGGAGCTGTTGCTGCCGGCCTACACCACAGCCATAGCAATGCCAGATCCGAGCTGCATCTGCGACCTACACCACAGCTCATGGCAATGCTGGATTCTTAACCCACTGAGCGAGGCCAGGGATCAAACCTACCACCTCGTGGTTCCTGGTCAGATTCATTTCTGCTGCGCCATGATAGGAACTCCATTTTTTTTTGTTTTTTTGGATAACTTTGTATTAAGTTTTGAAATAAGAAAACATGGGTCTTCTAATTTTGTTCTTCTCTTTCAAGATTGATTGTCTATTTATGGCTCCTTGAAATTCTATATGAATTAGGGACTGTCTTTTTCATTTCCACAAAAAGGTCATTGGAATTCTTGTAGGGATTTCACTGAATCATAGTCACTTTAAGTAGTTTTGTCATCTTAATAATATTAAGACTTCCAATCCATGAACATGGGATGTCTTTCCACTTCTTTATGTATTCTTTAATCTTTTTCAGCAGTGTTTTGTAGTATTCATCACATAATCGTTCACTCCTTTGTGTAAGTTTATTCCTAGGTATTTTATATTTAAGATGTTATTTAAAAGGGGAGTGTTTTCTTTTTTTTTCTTTTTTTTTAATTTTCCCACTGTACAGCAAGGGGATCAAGTTATCCTTATATGTATACATTACAATTACATTTTTTCCCCACCCTTTGTTCTGTTGCAACATGAGTATCTAGACAAAGTTCTCAATGCTACTCAGCAGGATCTCCTTGTAAATCTATTCTCAGTTGTGTCTGATAAGTAAAATAGCAGTGTTTTCTTAGTTTCCTTTTTAGATAATTTACAGCTAGGGCATTTAAACACAACAAAGTTTTATGTATTGATCTTTTATCCTGCTATTTTGCTGAGCTATTTTTTTAGCTCTAATAGTTTGTGGTTCCTTTAGGAATATCTATATCTATATATATCTATATATAATCATGCTACCTGCAAATAGTAGTCCACAGACAGGTTAAAACCGACAAACATAATTCTTTGATAATAAAGTCTGCTCTGCTTCTTCTAGAATAGAGTTCATGGTCTCACACTGGGAATATGAGCTGCTTTCTTCAATACCATTACAAAGCTAGGGAGAATGTGGTGCAGGGGCAAACAAAAACATTTTATGCTATCTTACCTTTTTGTAAGTTGTCTTAAAAATTTAAGTGTACCCCTGTGTGCTCTAAGCCTTTGACTACTTTTCATAGTTCTGCTAAAGTTGATAATGACAATTTTTGCTCAAATGTGATGTTTCTGTGGAAGTACTAGTCCTTAGAGCTACCTCTATTTGTTTGACTTTTCATGGCAATGAAAGATAGTTAAATTTGGATAATATTAAGCAAAAAAATGTGTTTCCCAGAATATTCTTTTGTTAACCAGAGGAGTTAATCTGTGAAGAAAACTGATCCCACCAAGTAACTGCAGAGAGAATGCAAGCAGCTCTAGCAATCTCAAAATCTCAAAATAGATTCATCAAGATAGTGTTGGAGTTCCCATGGGGCAGAGTGGGTTAAGAATCCAGCATTGTCACTGCAGTGGTTGGGTGGCTGCTCTGGTGTATGTTCTATCCTTAGCCTGAGAATTTCCACATGCTACAGGCATGGCCAAATTAAAAAAAAGAGGGGGGTGGGGAGGAGTTCCCTTTGTGGCTGAGTGGGTTACAAACCTTACATGGGTTTGATCCCTGGCTTCAGCTCAGTGGGCTAAGGGTCCAGCATTCTTGCAGGCTGTGTGTAGGTCACAGACGTAGCTCAGATCTTGCCATTACTGTGGCTGTGGTGTAGGTGGGCAGCTACATTTCTGATTCGACCCCTAGCCTGGGAATTTCTATATGCTGCAAGTGTGGACAAAAAAAAGAGAGAGAGAGAAATGTTGTCATCATAATAATTCAGATTCAATTTCTTTACATCTAAGTGTGCCTGTTCAATATTTAAATTCCAAGGATTAGAGATCTTTTTTTTTTTTTTTTTTGTAACTCCAACACCCAGGTTGTTAGATGATTCTTATAACAATAACATGGAGTGAAAGAGGGGAATTTGTCTGAAGGAAAGGATGTCACTCAGAAATAAAAATGAAATGTCCCCTAAAGCAAAAGTGCTAACCACATGCTGCACACAAACCCCCATTCCAACCCATTCTAAATACCTGTGCACATAACACATTGTTCCAATGAATAGAGCTGCAAATCCATTTTTATTCAATTTTGGATCCTTCTTTAGCAACCCAAGAGATAATGGCTACTGTTCAACTAGATTCCAAAGACAGCACTGCTGAGGTCCTGAGATTCAGTGAGTGCCTCAAAGCCCACTGCAACTCATAAAGCGATGGTGCACATTTACAGTATTGTCCTTGTCTGCCCTAAAAACATAATTTTGTTAAAGAGTATGAAATCCATCCTGCTAAATCAGACTAGTAAAATCTTGTCTATATAATCCTGAAAAAATTATTTTATTTAAATTGTATTTCCTAAAGTTTGTTTAAAAAGTATGCCTGTTAATCTCAACTCTTTTTCATATTGAATATAAACCCACAGTGGTAGTGTATGGTAGAAAATAAACAAGAAAATATAGTCTTATAAAATGACTTAGGAGGAGGAAAATGGAATGAGAGTGTACTGTCAGGCTTTACTCTTAATTTCCCTTCAGAATGCCCAGAATTATCATTTATTTGTTGAATTATTCATGCTGTTTGCATATTACTTATTTACTATTCCAGTATTTTCTTCATTATAATACATCATTTTGGAGATGTTACTATTTCTACACAGGGGGCCTAGCTGATGTATTTTTCTTCATTTTTAGTACATTTCTGTTTATGCTTACAACAATTCCAAGTGAAAATGTTTTCTTTGTCATAGAGAATAAATCAAGAATTTCAGTTTTTCTATGTGCAAGCTACATATTTATTACAGGGAAAGAGATAGATTAGTTTCATGATATTTGGCTTCAATATTTCATGTGTGTAGTACCTTCCCACTCTGGATATTCATATCAAAAAGTAGTCAAAAAATAAACAGAGAGATATTTATGTTACATTTTGTTTTACTCTGACTACATAGGCTTTATTACACTCTTTGTATTCAGAACCAAACCCACTAGCATCTATCCCAGTAATGATTATCGGAAGAACAATATAATCAGAATCAGTTATATAAGGACAAAAATGTATCAGACATATTTTGCAGTTTTAGGAAAAGAATAAATGGACTATTTCATAAAATAAAATGTATGTGAGTTCCCGTTGTGGCTCAGTGGAAAAGAATCTGACTAGTATCCATGAGGATGCAGGTTCAATCCCTGGCCTCACTCATCAGATTAAGGATCTGGTGTTGCCGTGAGCTGTGGTATAGGTGGTGGATGTGGCTCAGATCTGGTGTCACTGTGACTGTGGTGCAGGCCTGCTGGCTACAGCTCAGATTCAGCCCCTAGCCTGGGAACCTCCATATACTGTGGGTGTGGCCCTAAAAGATTAAACTAAAATAAAATGTATGGCTTTTATTTTTCTTTACTCATGTCATAGATATTTTTACATACTTAAAACAATTAAGAAGTCGGCGCTTATCTACAGTAATAACTTAACATTCAGATATTAGAAGCCAATCAGCTGAAACAAAATGCAAATTTAGAAGTAAGCTAATTAATCTTCTCAGCAACAGGGAAAATAAATGCCACATATGTCATTTGTGCTATTGCGTAAGAGAGGTAGAGTCGGGTATTAATTGTCCTTGTATTAAAGAACAAAATATATTCTCCTGAAGTCAGCTTTTAGTTTGAGTGTCGCAGGGGAGAAGTTTTGTAGAGATAATTTTTGACTCATTTCTTTCTTATGTTTATTTACTTCTCCACACAGATGAAGGCATGCTTTTATTGTTTCAATGGTCAGATAGAAAGAGGCTGATATTTAGAGCTCCTATTGTGGTTAAGTGTGTTAAGAACCTGACATAGTGTCCACGAGGATGTGGGTTTGATCCCTGGACTTGCTCAGTGGGTTAAGGATCCAGTGTTGCTATAAGCTGTGGCATAGGTCGCAGATGCAGCTAGGATCTGGAATTACTGTGGCTGTGTTATAATATCATAGCTTGGGAACGTCTATATGCTGCAGGTACAGCCCTGAAAAGAAAAAAAAATTAAAAATTAAGAAAGATACTGATCTCAACTGGGTTATTTAAATTGAGCCATTTTGAGTAATATACTTTTGATGTGACCACGTCCACAAAATTCAGCTTCTTCCATAATAAATACAACTCTTAAGATGACCTCTGGTATGAAAGGGAGCTTTCTGTATCTGAGGAAGAAACAACCCTGAGAGAAACACCTAACATGGGCAGAGATGGTCAGATTGATTAAAAGATGATCAAATTATATGAAAAGGGATCAGCTCTGGATGAAACTGCTTTGTTGTGCTTTTTTTTCTCTCACACATTTTGGCTCATTGCCTGATTCTTTTTTATTGCCAATCAGAAAATACTACTCCAAGTTGGGGAGAGGATGAAGCAGGAATGAGTGAGCTTCTGTCCTCTGAAAATCATGTAATGCCCTTCACAATATATTGCTCTCCACTTCAGGGTGAGAGGAGAAGGGATTCTGGAGCCTGCCCAGAGGAGAACAGAAACATCTCCAGAGCATCAATGATGCCTGATTCCTAGGAGATAAATGGAAGACTGTCAGAATCCAGGATCAGGTATTCTTCACCTTTTCTACCTGAAGCAAATATCGAAAGTTTAGCCTCATAGCTGACACCTAGCAGGCAGTATGTAATGTAAGGAAATAGAAAAAAAGAAGACTTAAGAAAATAGCTACTATAGGAGATAGGCAAATCTAAGAATTAATTTATCATGAGGATATTAAATGTTCTTAGAGAGTTATATACACAAAAATAATATTTGTGTATATAACACTAACAAGGATCAATAAATCTAAAAAAAAAGAGAGAACCAACTGAAGGTGATATAAAATGATGGACTAAATGCCAAATAGGACAGTAAAAAACACCTAGAAATATTGTGATAAAATGAAAGGACACTTGCGACAATAGAAAATTCAGTAGATTTAGAGAGAGAAAAAGATGCAAAGGAGACAATTACAAATGATTTTTTACTGGATTCAAGGAGACAATGAAGTTGATTTTTGAAGTTCTGAAAAAAATACACTCAATCCTGTATCTATTATCTTAAATGATGTTTAAAGGAGAGAGCACAATAAAGATTTCCCTAACTATAGCAAACTTGAGAAAAGTTATAGCAAGATGGGCATCACTTTTGAGGGACCTGCACTCCTGGTAACCAGACTTATTTTAGACTAGGATTGCTACATGTGTTCAATTACAGTCACTGTTGGGCAAGGGAGAATTAGAGACACTGAAGCATCTCATCTGTCCTCACATATTCCTTGGTGCCTTCATACGTAGCAGCAACCCTAGCTTCCCCTCATGGTCAAAGTCAATTAACTCTGAAACGATGATGAATCCTGTTCATATCTTCTAGTGACAAGGATCTAAAGTACTTAGGTAGCTATCAATGGCTAAATTTTAGTGGGAATCTTACTCGTAACTCCTGGCAAGAATACTCTCTAGGAAGTCCAGGAACTCTGCCTGCAGAGCCCAAGAGTATATGTACCAAAACCTCAAACTTTTTCATTAGGTCACTGGAAGTGATTATAAGGGGATACCACTCCTATGTCCATTCCTTGGTTTCTGGAATATCCAGCCTTCCTATTTTGGACAAGCACTTAATAGGAATCTCTGAATTGGTATGCATAGGATACCCTAGATGCAATATATGCCACATCCAGTGAATTCCATGGTGAAAGGGATCTCCTACTGTGTTGTATGAGATCTCATGTAGGTATATCAAGCACACTATAAGCTCACAGAGAGTAGTAATGGCATAGGCTCTATAAGCAGCAAAGGAATTGATATTTTCTCTCTGTGAAAGGAACCACTGGGACTCCCAGATTGGAAGGAGATAGCAGACTCCTTAAGGAATACAGCCATCATAAAGGCTTAATATTAGATTCTGCTTCTGGTAGGTTGAACATTCAAAGACAGCAGTAGTTAGATTGTCCTTGGTAAGCAGGAGTCCATGCTGTGGGCAGAATGTGTAGCTCCCATCTCCTCCAGCAAGGACAGTCCATTCATGTTTCATCATGTGAGTTTTAGGATAGACATGATAAAGTTTGACTAAGTTCAGCTGGCTGAGCCATTTGTTTCACTACGTTCATCAGTGCTTTTTTCATGTTAAATTCTTTATAAATGGCATTTGAAGTAATGTAGGTAGACATTCTCACTTGGTATCTACTTCCAAAAGTTCATCTATATGCCTCTATCCTAGTCTTTTATGTTTCTCAACTTCCAGTGGTTTCTTTTCAGCCTCAAACCATCCAGGCAGGTTGTTCTCCACCTATTCTGATCTAGGGTTGCTCCTCCTTCCACATAAAGTGAAAGGCAAACTACATAGATCAAATTTTTACTGATTGGAAAGATATTTTTTCCCCTCTGACTTTCATTACTATTGCTTATTGTATCTATAAAGCCATCACTGTCCATTTTGGCTTGCACCCAAATGTTGGACTGATCCGTTCATAAACAAATCTTGGGACCTCCCTATCTTTTTAGTTGGTCACATTGGTGCCTCCATAAGGACAAAGGTGTAATCTAAGGGAAATGCTAATAGTCCAAATACGGAATGGTGGCTCATCTTTGAAGGATTTGGGCTATCTGCTTAAGCAACTTACTCATGCCCACTGGTCCTAATCAGGCGTGGTTTTGAATGTAATATGCCCATCTTATATTAAACTGCTTCTAGCATCACCTGATTTTATGATCCAGGGCAGTTGATAGGACCCAGCTGCTAATATACTATCTAGATACATCATAACTCAGTGCCTCATGGAAAAGCATCCTATCACTATTATTTCTTAATAACACAAGTCAATTGGCATGTGATTCTCCTCTTCAGACGGGATGGCCTTGCTTCAGAGCCCAAGGGTTGTATTATAATTCTCTGCCTAAAGCTTGCCATAAACTCCATATGCTTCATCTTCCATATGTGACAATTCTAATAGTGTAGAACTCCCAAATCACATGTTCCAAACAGCAGGCTTGCTTGCAATGCAGCCTGGCCCTACTGTGGAGCCCTTCCCTTATCCAGGTCATTCTCAGACTGGTGAGTTTTCATGTCACTTTAGATATAGCTAGAGGCATTATTCTGGAGTGTGAAGTGTGTTGCTTTTATAATACAAGAAGCCTAAAGTTGGCATCATACTTCTTTCTTTGTGGTAAGACATATGAAAGGTGGGGAAATATCCCAGCATTCACCTGACCACTAGGCTCCTAAAAACATTCCAATAGTGCACGGTCCCTAGATGTTTGTAGGGTTTATTCCTGGCCACTGAGGCATGTATTTTTTAACAGGGCCTCCAGATTACTAGCTTCCTCTTAGACATCCTCCTCAATCAAAAAGATGTTTTCAAAACAACAAATCAATGCAACATCATGAGTGATATCCTATTAGTCATGATAGCTTCTGGTAGTTATGGCAGAGGTGGAGAACAGGATCTATAAGTATCTATTTTTGTTTTTCTGTTCCATGTAACTGCAAACTATTTATGCTTCTCTTTTCTGATGGCAATAGAAAGCAAATATATTTGCTCAATTAGGTGATCAAAATTATGGACCTGAGGCTGTTCTAACTAAGGTTCCACACTAAATGTTATTACTGCAATTTTTCCTACAACTTAGTTGAACTTGAAGTAGATCACAATTATTTGTCAGGAAGCATCCAAATTGTATGGGACCCAAGTGATTAATTAAATAGAGACACAATAGGGATCATTACTCTGCATGTTCATCCACTAAAGGCATTCAAGACCATAGGCAGTTACTGTGGGACTCTGAGCTGAGTTCACTCATTCCATAGCTGACTTGGAAAATCATCTCAAGAGGTATGTGCAATGCTAATGTCACACAGGCAACATGATGCATAGCACCCTCCTTGAGTTTGGAGTTTGGACCCTGAAAGGCTCAATCTTGGACAGTGGGTAATTAGAATTAAACCAATCCTCATAGGAAGTGACTCAAAACTTTGTCCATACAATCCTGAATCCTGGATATTGGATTCATATAAGACAATAGAGTTCTACCTTTTCTTTCAAACAAAGTCAGGAGGATTTCAAAGATAATTATGGAATGATAAAGAGAAAGCATGCCAGACAATGTTTTATTTCTTGTACTGGCAAGTCAATGGGTATTGTTATAATTTGTTAAGATACATATGTATGTATATGTATATTTTTCCTATATTGTATTACCTTCATATTACATTTTCTTAATAAAATGTTTTCAAATAATAATAATAATACATTTAAAATGTGGAAAGAAGCAAAATACAAGGGCCATGTATGATTCATGATGGTGAATTATATATTTGCTCACCAGAACACTCTAAAATGACCCACACAAAACTAGCTTTTATGAATTTTTTAAAAAAGCATAAATTTACAAGCAACAGTTATATTTTGAAATTTAAAACCTCTGCATAAAACAAAACACCCCAAAGAAAACACAAAACTCACGTTCATGGGGAACTACAAACTGAGAAGCATGAGTTCCAGAAAATAATAGTAATGAAAACATGCCATATGAACTTTGGGTATAGCTAAAACAACACACGGAAATAAATAAATGGCTTGAAATATTTATGTCATTTTGTGTGTGTGTGTATAGCTTTAAATAATTTTAAAATAAAAATACATGTATTCTTCATCTGAATCTAGAAAATGTTTAAGAAAGCTGTCAGAAAGCAGAAGTAAATAAGAAGCAAAGATACAAAGGTAATTAATGAGTTAGAAAACAGAAAAACTGTAGGCCATAAAAGTAAATGTAAAAATTGCCATAGGCAAGAATCAGTAAAAGAGATATATTTCTCAGTATACTAATCTGGAGACACAGGAATTAAACACAAAGATGCAAAATAAGAAATTGCAAGGGAGAAAAAACATTAAGATAGATGAAACTCCTAAAAAATAACAAATTTAAACTTTGCACAAGTCTATTCTAATGCATACAAAAACCTGATTTAAAATAAAATTTACCCAAACTAGCCTCTGATGAAATATGAGTCTAGGCATTCTCTTGTGGCACAGCAGGTTAAGGATCCAGCATTGTCATGGCAATAGCTTTTTGTTTTGTATTTTTATGGGGTTTTTTGTTGTACCATTTTAGCAAAAACTGGGTAATTGAGGTGGGTAAACAAAATATGCCATATTGGTTCCTCATGTTTAAAGGAAATTTAGACAGGAACAACCTTTTTGGTTGCAATTCTACACATAAGCATAGTTATAAGTTGATTAACATCTATATTGAAAATATATTAGAAGTAGTTATTATTTGAAAAATAGTAAATCTCAGTGGCATAATCTGGTTTGGGAAGTATCATTTGAAAGAAGGTTGTTCTCAATCATTTTTTCAGTATGATTATGTCACTTTCCCATAAATCTCTCCCCAGGGCTAGCAATTTTTTGCACACAATGATAATGCACTAACTAGGACAAACTTTCTTTTCCATTGGCAATATTCATTATTTCAAGGGATCTTGGCTTGTTCAAAAACTAGATCATCCGGCAAAAAGATGACCTTAATTCTAAAGAAATGGGCTGGTGAGGATAATAGTGGAAAGTCTTTTGTGTGTGTGTGTGTGTGTGTGTGTGTGTGTAAAGGTTTGTCAGCAACGATGCAACAATTTATTTGTATTTTTAATTAGAAATGGTCCAAGTTAAGCTGAGAAACATTCCTGAAAGATTTACAATTTATGTGCTTGATTATTTTTTTAGCAGAGAATTCTGTATGTACTGATCAAGTTCACATAAAAAAATTAAATTCATGGACATAGGGCAGTGTACACTTTTATCGGTGAATGGACATCTTCAGAAGGATAGATAGATGGCCTAATTTAGTCAAGTTGGACCTAGTAAGATTTTATTTATTTATTTATTTATTTATTTTTAATTTATTTATTTATTTTTCTACTGTACAGCATGGGGGCCAAGTTAAACTTACATGTATATATTTTTTTTCCACCCTTTGTTTGCAATATAAGTATCTAGACATAGTTCTCAATGCTACTCAGTAGGATCTCATTGTAAATCCATTCCAAGTTGTATCTAATAACCCCAAGCTCCTGATCCTTCCCACTCCCTCCCTCTCCCCCTGGGCGGCCACAAGTCTATTCTCCAAGTCCATGATTTTCTTTTCTGTGGAAATGTTCATTTGTGTTGTATATTATATTCCAGTTATAAGTGATATCATATGGTATTTGTCTTTGTCTTTCCGACTTATTTCACTCAGTATGAGAGTCTCTAGTTCCATCCATGTTGCTATAAATGGCATTATATTGTTCCTTTTTATGGCTGAGTAGTATTCCATTGTGTATATATACACCACATCTTCCTGATCCAATCATCTGTTGATGGACATTTGGGTTGTTTCCATGTCTTGGCTAATTTAGTCAAGTTGGACCTAGTAAGATTTTAGAGAACTCATTAAGTAGGTAAATGATAAGGCAAAATCAAACTGCTAATGGCAGGCTAGGCAGGCTAACATTCTTGGTGCTAATTATCTCTACAATATGATATATGCAAAACATTGGTTCTTCGCAAACTCAGTCTGGCCAGCCAGAGTATTTTGTGCCAGTCAGCTACATGCAGACAGGCCCCATCACATAACTAGAGGCATCTATGTCTATGAAGACAGAGCATTTGGGGGAAATTAAAAGCAGCAAGAAGCTACTAACCAAGTATGTTTATAAAGGCAGCTGATAATAGCAGAGAAATAATTCATCAAATTCTGATCTTATCAGAAAAGAGTGAGTCTAGAAATTGGGAGCTCAGAGTCTCCCAATATAGTTGAACAGAAAGAAATATAGTTGAACAGAAAGTCAGTACTTAATTAGAAGGACCAGTTTAGTTTAGTTATGTTGATTTAATTCCATAATCTACCTTCTTCTTGATATATTTAAATTAGGCCCAGTTGGCAAGAAGTATCTAGTAGTCAAGGCTAGTAGTTAAGGTTAGTAAGGTTAGTAATTTTTCAAACTACATGAATGGTAAGCTTTCACATGATGCATAAGTTACACAATAATTTGCAACATAGCTATTAGAGAGATAAGTAAAGATTATCTAGAATGAGAATTGATGAGGATAATCTGCTGGTTTTTCCTCCTCATGATTGTGTTTGGTTTTTATGAGTGTTTCCTGTTGGGAATTCGCTCTCATATTCATTGGGGCAAAGGAGATTGCCTCAAGTTACTGAATGGCACATTCTTTACCTAAAATACATTTTATAATTTAATTTCTTATTTGTACTGAATCTATCCACTGTAATGATAAGAAAGGGTGAACAGGGTTCAGTCCAGAGGAAATTTGTGATTCCTTTACAAACTTTACATTGAAATGACTGTCTGTGTTTCTTTGTCTAGAGGTATGTTCCCTTTCTACAAAGAGCCTGGACAATCTCAGGGGATAGAGTGGACCTGAAAAGAGTATTACTATTTTTCACTTCATAGATTAGCTAGCCTCTTGTCCATTTGCTGATACATATGTTCCCACTAGGACAAGGAGCTCTGAGTTCTAGCAATATAAATGGAAACAAGCATAAGATGTGCTTGATACTTGAAGTATTTGAACATGATAAATCCTTTTTTTTTTTTTTTTCAGAGGACGTTTTCCGTGTGCTTGACAAAATCAATTAAAACATTGGGCTTACCAGTGTCTTTACTGGCTACTGTAATATTAGGCACTAGGAAGAATAAAATTTCATGAGCCATTTTCAGTTTTATTGATTTTCTCATCTCTGACAGTTCCTCCCTCAATCCTGATGGTCCTGCATTCTTTTGCTTTATAATTTAGGGATGCTAAATGGAGGGCCATCAATTCTGACTCTGTCTCTTCCCCATTTTTTTGACTGACAGCTTGCACAGTGAGCAGTCATTTGTCTCAGTCTACACATCCCAGCTCCACTCACTAAAGTGATTTAAAATTGCTTTTGAACTTCAGGGTGGAGGCCACAGACAAATATGGCCCCGAAGAGCATTTTCTGTGGCTTCGATTCCCAAATGACATTCAAATATGTTAGTCATTCCTCCAAGGTCCTTACCTGCTCCTTCACCTTTGCTCAGTTTACAAATATTTATTTTGGTTCAGTCTGACATACAGGGCAGGATGCAAAACTGCCTCTTTCAATTTCTTGGAAACTGCCTTTACAAATTCCTATTTTCTAGACCATTTGTTTTATCTATGTCGTCAACCTGGGTATGCATTTGGCCTGGACATGCAGTTTCAGGTATTCTATCTGCTGGCGGCCAACCCCAATGTCTGACTGAGGTCTTGCCCATCACATTTATAGCAGTAATAGGAATAGAGAAGCAAAGAATCACTGTGACTCTTCCTGTTGAGGAGGAATCTAAACTGTGGCTTCTGACAGTTTTTGCTTAAGTAGTTCATGCCCATTTGTGAGGCTGTGGCTAAAACGCACATGTGCTCCCATGTTCTGCTGCGTGTTTACATCTCCACTGAAACTGGAATCTGGGCTCTTATTTCTCAAAGAGTCTATGTCTGTGAGGATGAATCTGGAGCAGAATCCCGTAACCAACCACTCCGGAAGGTGGGATTCAAGAGCTGTGTATATGAGGTTGAGCCTTGGCTCAGTGTACAATTCTTCTGGAAGGTCTCAGGCTTTGACTTTTAGTTTAAGAAAGATTGAGGGAGTGATTCTGGGTGCTAACGAGAGCTTTTAAGGTTTAAGGACTCCAGCATATAATTTTTTTATGAATATATACCAACTCAAAAATGATTCTATATGTCTTTCAGTGAGTATCTCCTAGCTGAATATGATGCAACCTAAGGTTTATACTCATGGCTTTCACAAAATCTGAGAAGTAAGTACAGTGGCTTAAGTTGAGTGTGCTGATTAGTACAAATGACTGCTTTGTTTTCTTTTTATTATCCCGGGTATTGCATCTTTCATAATATTGACAGGAATCTTTCCTATAGCTCTGTAAGAACTCAACAGATATCATAGAAAAAATATTCAATGACAATTATTAAAGATGGTAAAGCAGACTTTTAATTTTTTTTGTTGTTGTTAAAGTAGGGTTGATTTACAACGTTGCGCCAGTTTCTGCTGTACAGCAGTGACTCAGTCATCACTGCCTCCCCACTCCCCCGTGGCAAGCACAAGTCTCTTCTCTACATCTGTGAGTCTGTTTCTAAAGATGGTGAAGTATATTTTATTCAAGACCACTGAATAAATGTAGGGACCATGGCAGTGGGGTTTTAAAGTAGGAGAGAGATTGGGCTCAACTCCAAATATAGCAAAGGCAAGAAGAAAGGGGGACGTCAGTGGATGGAAAATTACTAGGAGGAAACATACAGGGTAAGGGGTTTCTGGGTAAACTGATAGCAATATTATTGCTAAAACTGCATTTTTACAAGGGAGTGCACTGATGGGACTGGGAGAAGGTTCAGGAGGCTGACTAAAGTTTGAAACTTTGTCAGTATTCCCTTATACAGAACTGTAATGTCTTGAGATTTATTCTGCATTTCATGTATTTTTTTTTCATTTAAATAGTTGTTCACTATATGCAAGAAGGCAATTCAACTCTCTTTTAGAGTTTTAACTTTGTCATTTTCTGCAGAAAAAAAAAATTTTTACTTTGCACCCAAAATGCACTTTTACTGACAACATCTAATCACCTATTCATTTTCTTTTCTTTTCATTTTTTGCTTTTTAGGACCACACCTGTGGCATATGGAAGTTCCCAGGCTAGTGGTCAAATCAGAGCTGTAGCTACTGGCCTATGCCATAGCCACAGCAATGCCAAATAGAGCTGTGTCTATGACATACACCACAGCTCATACAGTGCCAGATTCTTGACCCACTGAGTGAGGCCTGGAATTGAACCTGTGTCCTCATGGAAACTAGTCGGGTTCGTGTCCGCTATATCACAACAGGAATTCCCTGATACCTAATTTTAAGTTTTTCTATGTCCAGACATAAAGGTTTAAAAACAATAACTTGTTGACTTGTTAGCTTACTGAACCTAAAAATGAAGTTGAAACAGGCTGTTCCTCAGTAGCCCTTAAAAACTACTTCACTGTCCCTTAGAACTCTACGGTTACAAGATTTCCCTGAGTAACTCTATTGTTACAAGTGATTGAATGCACAAGACATATAGACCAGGGAAATTTACAAAATTTTATTCAAAAGAGAATCATGTGGTACTTTGGAGGTAATATCCTACACTAAGCACCATCCATCAAATAGGTACCACATAATCTTTAAATTCTCCTTAGCTTTCTTTGCATGTGCTCTTGAAGTTTCTTAAAAAATACTGATAATTCATTTTTACTAGCAGTGGACACTTATGATATGACAACATGGACCAGTTAATTGTAGAGGCATAGCTAAAGAATCTACCTGCTCAGTTAAACTGTCTGATATCTAGGTATTTATTGCCACAGTTTTCCCGAAAGAGTTAATCAACGGGTACAGCTGGAAATCTGGTTCTTTTGGTCTCAGCTGCATGATACACAGTTTTAATGGGGCTGAACATATAACTTTAGATTTCACATCATATGCACAATAAAGTAATGATGAAAAATTCTTGGCAAAGTCAATTCTTTCCATTATTTCATTAGAGATCAGCGAGTTTGAGTAGTTGCTCAAATTTATATGGATCTTAACATACATATTTTTCACAAATTTGCATATCAGTAATTGAGAAATATCTCACAATCAACAACTTAAAATTATAGTTATGACCTGATCTTGTCTATGACATATTAGCACTAATTAAGATGAAGCTGATGAAGTATGTTATGCAAATAATTAAATTGCCAGCTAAATAGACTTCAATATGTACTATATGGTATATTGGGCAGAAAAATCCTAAAAATGGATGAAAGAAAACCTCTGAACTCTTTGATGGAGCATTACAGTCATCTCTGCTCAGACTGCAGGGATCTCTTAGGTTCCTAGGTCTGCTCATGTTAGCAGTATATATTTTGTTCTGGTATCACATATATGGAAAACTGAGTTATAAAGCCTGAGATATCAATCATAATACCTATTAACATAAGGGTTTTTTTTTTTTGGCTGAGTCGTTCATCTTAGTAAACTAAATAAGCCTCCCAAAGATCTCAAACTAAATAAGCAGAAATAGGATCTTTGAATGGTATAGATATGTCTTCCCTGCCATTGCCAGAAGTGTTTTAGAGACACATAAATTTAAGAGGCATTCTCGTTTGCATAAGGACTTTAGGGCCCATGCCAGAGTGAAGAAAGACCCTTGTTAGAGAAATCAGTGACTCACCTGATAAAATTCTGTATTTGTATCAATGTTCAAGAGGAGATCCAAGGAAAATCATTACCTAATACAACAGAAATATTGGTGTAGGAAAAAGACTGTCACATGACTTTGGGTATAGGGTAACATGACAGAATCCTGCATGTTGTAAAATCAATTTGGGCAAAGCTTTAGGTAGTTTCATTGAATAGCATATTGGTTCTGATTAAAGCTCAAATATTGGTAATACACAACTAAAACTAAAAATCAAAAATAAAATAACATAAGAATGTTGCCATTATTCTTATGCTTAATGGAACACTGATCAGTAAAGGAAAAAAAAAGTACAATCTTTTAGAAAAATATAAAACAAGAAAGTAAAACAAAAAGTAGCCTATACATGTATATAGATGTATCTATGTTACTTTATGCTGTAGATTGTGATAATACAGATTGAAACAGATTAGAACATATCTTTCTTCTTTTTGTCATATATTGTTTAGTAGTTTTTAAAATAACTTCCTGGGGATGCTATTCTCTGCTAGTGATTTTTGCTTTTATCTGAATAGTTATACATTTTCACTCTCACTATTGTTTGATGGACTGATTGTTCCTTTCTTGCTTCTAATAATGTAGAAAGACTGACAATTCTTATAAACCGGAGAGGGATACTCCCCTTCTCCCTGGGAATAGAGCCAGACTTAGACCAACCTCTAATTTAGATGCCCAATACGAGTGGATGGAAGTGAGTCAGTGAGGGTGGGTGTGGGGACTCAGGCTCTCTCTTGCTCATCTACTGTCTACATATACTGTTCCTATGGCAGCCTCTAGTGCTTCAGGGGTACCAGTGTGGAAGGAGCCAGGATCTCTGACTCTAAGGAAAGTTGTGCGCTGAAACTGCATTGGAATTTATTATGGGCAAAATAAAAGTTGATTTTTTTAAAATTATTGAGACTTTGGAGTTATTTGGTTATATTAGTTTCATTTTAACTAATACGAACAATTTTTTTTTTTTTTTTTTTGTAGGGCTGTACTTGCAGTATATGGAGGTTCCCAGGTTAGGGGTCGAATTGGAGCTGTAGCTGCCTGTCTACAGCAATGTGGGATCCAAGCCATGTCTGTGACCTACACCACAGCTCACAGCAATGCCAGATCCTTAACCCAATGAGCAAGGCCAGGGATTGTACCTGCATCCTCGTGGATACTAGTCAGATCAGTTTCCGCTGGGCCACAATGAGAACTCCTGAACAATGATATTTTTTTTTAGGGAAGGTTTAAAAAAAAGGGTATTCATTAATTAATTAATTTTTATTTTTAATTTTTTGCCTTTTTGTCTTTTTAGGGCCTCATCTGCAACATATGGAGGTTCCCAGGCTAGGGGTCTAATCGGAGCTACAGCTGCTGGCCTATGCCACAGCCACAGCAACACCAGATCCAAGCCGCATCTGCAACCTACACCACAGCTCATGGCAACGCCAGAGCCTTAATCCACTGTGTGAGGCCAGGGATTGAACCCAAAACCTCAGGGTTCCTAGTTGGATTCATTTCCGCTGCACCATGATGGGAACTCCTCTGTTATTAACTTAAATATTGGTACTTTGAAGGAAACATTTATTTTCTGACTGGCAGCTTTTCAAGATTTTCTTTTTAATGTTGATTTTCTGATGTTACAAGACCTAGATTAATTTTCTCTAGGTAGAGACCTAGATTAATTTTTGACTTTTTGAAAAATAACATGGCCTCTTTAAGTAGAATCAAAATAGATATCTTTATTGACATTTGAACTGCAACAACTCAGAAGATTACATGTAGTTTTTTTCCATAATGGTCTAAGTAATACATAGTACTTCCCTCCCAAACTTGTAACTATACATTGTAAAGGTACAAAAAAAAAGTGTAACTAAGTGAGGTAATGGATGTGGTAATTAGCTTGATTGTGGTAATCATTTGAAAAAATGTATATTAAATGTATGAATACCTTAAATATATACAATTTTTAATTTATCAATTCTACGTCATTAAATCTGGGGGAAGAAAAGACAATGCAAGTTATTGAAGTCAAGTAACTGTGCTTTAAATTCAATGCTTTTATTTTTTTTCAGTTTATTAAGGGGTAATTAAAAAATTACTTAAAGTTTGCAACATGATGATTTGATATATGGACACACTTGAAAGGATTGTCATCACTGAGTTAACCCATTCACCTCCTCACATGTACCTTTTTTTTTTAATGAGAACACAATTTCTACTCATAAAATGTAAATTGAAAAATGCATAATTGTCTCTAAAATATTATTTAGCTTGTCTCAAAAATATTATTGTCTCTAAACTATTATTAGGACCATATTATATATTTAGTCCTCAAACATTATTTATCTTATAACTGAAAATTTTTCCCTCTTCACCAGCTTCTCCCTGTTTCCCCAACCTCTCAGCCCCTACCTACCACCATTCTATTCTGCTTCTATGAATCTGACCTTTTTTTTTTTTTTTTTTTCAGCTTCCTTATATAAGGAGTATCATGCAGCATTTGTTTTCTCTGGCTTATTTTACTTTCAGGTTCATCCATGTTGTTGAGGACGACAAGATTTCCTTCTTTTTCTAAGGCTAAATAATATTTTAGAGACAATTCTTTTTAACATCTGTCCTTCCTGCAGACTCTCTACCCTTTCAATCCACCTCTCCTGTTCCCATAAGAAATATCTGCTAATCTCTATTTAATATCATATTCACATATGCTTTTTTAGTCACAGTTCTGTTTTTTATGCTTCTGAGTATCTTGATCCTACAGTGTGTTCTGGCTAATTTTCAGTTGTCTTAGCTTAGTATAAAATGCTCTTGATAATTTGGCTTCAATATGTTGTTAACACATTAAAATCACTTCCTTGGTTATGTGAAGCATGATTTGCTCTTTTAAAAGGTTTGGTACATCTACAAAATATACTGGAAATTTAAGGGCCAAATGTTTTTTTTTTTGTTTGTTTGTTTGTTTTTTGTTTTTGTTTCGGTCTTTTTGTCTCTTCTAGGGCCGCACCAGTGGCATATGGAGGTTCCCAGGCTAGGGGTCTAATCAGAACTGTAGCCGCTGGCCTATGCCAGAGCCACAGCAATGTGGGATCCGAGCTGTGTCTGCGACCTACACCACAGCTCACGGCAACGCCAGATCCTTAACCCACTTAGCGAGGCCAGAGATCAAACCCACAACCTCGTAGTTACTAGCTGGGTTTGTTAACCACTGAGCCATGACAGGAACTCCCCAAACGTTAAAAATCAGCTATAGAGCAATGATACCTGAGAAAGCTCCAGGAATTCCAGGTTATAACATTTTTTGATTCTTGGAATTTCATAGTAAGGAAAATGATAGGAAAAAAAAAAAGAACTAAGAAGGTTGTGAAAGATATGTGGGAAGAATTTTAGTGAGGTCTAAAATTCCTGTGTAAAATCATTCACATATTTTGGAAAATTTTTAAGTCTAAAAGCCCAAACCAATCTATCCTGAATATTGATGTATATTTTTTCTAGAAATGATAATGCACTGAAGGAAAATTTATCAGAAATTTCTTAAGGAAATTTTCTTCCTCCACATGCTTCTGCCTTCCCTCTTAAACCATAGGTAGAAAACCAGGCTGCTATACAGTGTTTTTCAATCTTTTCCCATGCTGTCATAAAAATTTCAACAGTACACATACTAAATAGCTTATTCTACAGTGTGACTGGAGGTCAGTTGATCATATTCTGAATATTGGGTCATATGTCTGGTTGTTGGACAGTTGTTAATATTACACATTCTGTAGTGATGAAAAGACAAGAGCCTAATCTTCCAGTGATCATGGATTTAAGGCCAGCTGTCATGTCCTATTGTTAACTCCTGTGTTATAAACTCTTCCTGCCTATTCAGTGTTTGAAGTATAGAGGTGATCCTACATGTCTGTTTGATACACTAGAGAAGTTTGGGGATTCTGACAGACATGGCATGTCTAGTGTGTGGCAGATATAATATTCCCTCTTTGGGGCAAAAAAATCTCCAAGTGCTGGGCTACACCCTTCTTTGTCCTTGAGTCTGTGCTCAGATGCTGCTAACCAGGAGATTCCCAGCGCATAGAGGACAGATTCCAGCGTTCTTCTCATAGGACTTCCTCAACAGATTTGAAAGCTACAGCGGCTGCAAACAGAACCATTGCCTCAATGTCTCATCAGCCATCTGACTGCGGAGAACATGCAGTTTGGAGTTTGCAGTGTGAGAAGGAAGCACATTTAGATAAATTATTTCTGATCAACAATTGTGTCTTTTTAACAAAAGAAATGTGAACTTTCCTCATCTCTTCTAAGAAGGTCTTATCACATTACTTTTGAAATCATTATTGTTGTTGTTTTTATGGAAATTTTTATAGATGTCCTGCGCATCTACTGTACTAGATTTTCTCATTTCACCCATAAATCAGTTTGTTGTCTTTTTTGAATCTGACTCACTTTTTTTTCTTTGAATATTTTTTGGTTACATAATAGAATAAATATGTGTGCATGTGTATTGTCTTAGTATAGGTTGAACAGTTTTTAGAATATATTTTTGTTAATCTTTTATACTTGTCTGCTAGTTTGAAAAGCAGTTCTAAGTTAAATTTTTAGAACATTAGAAACACACCTTTGTTATCTACATTTTAGCATGCAGTTTTATATTTGATAATTCTGATATCAGATTCCTGGTGAGCAGATAACTTTTTCTCTATCTGCTTATCTATCCATCATCAACTCATATCTTTGAAATTTAACTTTACTTTGAATAAAATTGATATTAATACTTTCAGAGAAAACTTTCCTTGCTTTTTTTTTTGTTTGTTTCCACTCATATTTCTTTAAAGGAAATCATCCTCATTTTAGCTTGGGAAATTTCTGAAAATATTTTTTTCTATTTTCTTTGTCTTTTCTGGAATTATTAAATGGATAATAAAAGTATCTGATCATCCATATTTTTAAAAAATTTTCACAGTGTTTTCTAATATATTCTGTTTTGTTCTCTGTTTTGAAAATACCTTCAACTTCTTGGACTTCACCTTGAAAAAAATATTATGGTGATGATATTGCAATTATCATGAACTCTCACTTTCTGATTGCTCTATTTCATATCAACTTTTTTTTCTTCTAAACTAATATTTTCATACCTGTCTCAGAAATTACACATTAGTGAGGTTTTAAGTTCTGGCAAAACAGGATGGAATATTCTTCAGTCATGGATTAGAGAAATAACTTATCGGGGTCAAACTGACTTGGCCATCTAGTCAAAGAAAGAAAAGCTGCAAGGTGTTTAGACAGTAGAAGCAGGCTTTACCTAAAAAAAGGGGGAAATCTCATGTTCCTGATCAAAGATCCAAAAGAAAGTAATATACAAAGGCCTGTGCCACATGTAGTCACCTTTGACTTATTGTTTCACCTGAATGTGAAACAATACCCTGAATTAGAGTTCACCTCTACCTATTCTTAGCAGTCAGTCACCTTCCCTGTTATCTCCTCCTGCAGGTCTGCAATTAAAACCCTACATAAATAAGAGAACATTAACAAATAATTGAATAATGCAATTACATTCATTATTTTCTACAATTTGAAACTCTCTTTTTTGCCTCTTAGAAAATAACAGTGCTTGATTGTATTGTTTGCATAGGAGCTACAACAGAATGACAAATAATAGAGTTATTAGCTCTTTCTGTATTGTAAACATTGCCTGTGACACATTTTTATACAGAGATATGTATCAGAAAGCTTTTGTATGTTGCAAAAGAATAAGACTTTTCTATTAGGAATGAAATATTCCTGAGAGAAAGGGCTGTGAGAAGACTCATTGTAACCCTTTGATAGTTTATTATGTGTAACTGCTCAGAGCATTTCATGAACATGTTTCAAATCTCTGTAGATGCATCATGATAGGTAAGTGAATTTCAATTTTGAGTAGTCACAAAGGAAATGTAATTGAAACATCTCTATCAAGAAGTACAGTTCAACCTGTTCAAATAGGGCCAGAAAAAAATAGATGATTTCTACACGTAATGCTTGCTTAATACGAAAGTGAGGACAATTTCCAGTCACCATATGATGCTAACAGCAATAGTCAGAAGAGATATTTACAACTAGAGTAGCAACCTGGAAGTCAAATTGATTTCTGGGACACAGAGCAGGTGTACTTACAAGAAAACATAGGCATACGAACGTCTTTACTACTAAAAGAAAAATTATATATTGCATAACTGGTAGTTTATATTTTATAGCTTGTGTGGTAAGAGATGGAATGATATTTTCTTTAGTATCTAGTGAGTAATACAAGAATGATGATTAAGAGAGTTCTCACTGTGGCACAGTGGGTTAAGGATCCCGCATTGCAGCAGCTGTGGTATATTTTAGGTTGCAACTGCAGCTTGGATTCCATCCCAGACCTAGGAACTTCCATATGCTGTGAGTGCAGCTGAAAAAGAAAAAGAATGATGTTTAAAGAGATCTATATTTAAGCTCTCAAGGAGCTACCTGAACTCAACAATGGTATAGAATTCACACAGGAACTTCATTTTTCCAATGGAACATGGGGTTGGTATAAAAAAAAATGTAAGTAATCTTATGAATTGTGTTTACATTACTCTATTCCATTAACCTGTGTACTATTTGACTCAAGATTTTCAATATATAAATTTACAACCTTCCTTTAAAATCAATGAAACAGATATACTTTTTTTTTCTGATTATTCTTCACAGAGATAGTTTCCTGTTCTAATTCTAAACTGGATATGCTCATTTTATTTCTTCATTTGTGATGGTGTAAATCTTACTGGGTTTTTGTTTGAAAATCTAAACTAATAGGAAATAATTGATGATTATATTTAACCACATAAATATTGTGGCTTTATAAAATTTATGCTTTCTCTTACAAAAATGTTTATTATTTTTGTACTAAAGAAAACTACAAAATATGTAAAATATATAGCAAAACCCAAAAATGAATATAATAGACCCTTGTATTGCCATCAGCCAAATAAGTAAACATTGATATTTTTTCATGTTTATTTCAACTATTTCTTTTAAAGATGTATATCACCTGTGACATAGAAACCTATGTTCTATGTGACATAGAAACACTCAAACTCTTTTTCTTCCGTTCCCACAAACAAATCTAGGAATAATATGTGTATTTTATTACGTAAAATTGTTCTTTTTCATTAGACACTGACATTAATAGTTTTTGGAATCTTAGTGCATTTTCCTTTGGGGCCCTACATCAATCCCTTAGTTAATAATACTTCTTTAATTAATAGTATGCATAGATATACCTCTTTATTTCTCCTTTGTCAAATTAGACTTGTTTTTCAATTAAATAGAATTTTCATTCTACATTTGTGAGAATCATCTGAACAATTTTTTATAAAAAGTTGTCTTTCCATTACAAATGTTCAAAGTCTCTTCTTGAATAAGTACCACTGTCCTATGTCAAATATAATAGATTTTTCTCATTGCCCCCTGGTGAATGTTTGGATTAGACAACTCTTCCTTTCAGCTGTTAATCCAGCTCTGATGAAAACTCAAACCAAATTGACAACCTAATAGGTATAGAGATAGATGGTGAAACTCAAGTGATTTCTTCCTTTGAAAAGTGACTGATGAAAAAATATAGGCTTCCTTTGGAGTTAAAGGAGAAATGATTTTGTGTTTTATTTCCCAAAGGTCAGTATGTTTCAGGCTAGTTTTTTTTCCCCTTTGAGAAACTATATCCTATTTATGAATAATACCTTTTGAAACCCCAGCATTCATTTGATATAAAAAATAAAGGCAGCACATTTACAGAAAGGTTATGAGTGTGTCACAGAAATCTGCTGGCCTATATTCTATCCCTTTAAAATCGGCTCTAGTTGAATGAACATCACTCTTCCAAGTAAGAACTTTATCCAATACTACAAATGTGCTTAAAGCTTATTACCAAACATAATTCCCAATTCCCAGCTATATTCTGAGCAGTATAAAAAGGCAGAGAATAGTCACATTTAGTAGCTTCCTTTCCCCTAACTTGTGGAATTCTAAACTTTGATCATTTTTTTTTTCCTTTCTCACTAGCAATACATTATATATCATGGTCCACTTGATGGCTTAAGTTAAGACTGTTAAGTCTGGAAAAATGATTTTCTTAAAACTATCAACCCCAGAATGCTTTGAAACTGTCATAACATCTTTAACAAATGCTTATAGTTCATAATTTAACATTTTTTTGCAAAAAATCCCTAGCAATCAGAGATCCAGCAGAATAAAGTGAGTGGGAAGAGATGGGGGTACAGGTGGGGAGAGTCTTAACAAACCAACTATTGATTAAAAGATTTCATAGAGCTATACATTATAAAAATCTATTCCAAACTAACATCTTTCTCCACTATGTTTCACGCTACTTTGAGCATTTATTTTACTATTCTTCATATTGCATCATGGCTATCTATTGCTTAATACTACATTAATATCTTATTTCCTCTTCACCACCAAAGCTTATGTAAGGAATAGCCAGCTGAGCATCTGCTTAAGGCATCGGTCCTTAAAGTGAACTAAATAACTTATGTCATAAATTTGAATTTTTATCTCAGCTAACTCACACAATTTGTGTCACTTCTTCTATAACAATGAGCCATATTATTGGTCAGATCCTGTACTGCCTTTGAGAGGGCATCAATACTATCCTGTTTTGTATTTTGCAACAAGCAAATGCTAATTAAATGGTATGGTTATAGCAGCACCACCAAAATTTAAATCTGTCAGTAACTTGAATGTAACTGAATTCTTGAGTTTTAAGAAGAATCATCTCCCTGTAAGAATGAAAATGCTTCTCAGCAATCAGATTATTGACATTCCAAAAAATGTCAACATCACTCTGAAGAGATGGACAGGTATTGTGCACCGGGCTCCCTTTCAATATGAGGTCTGCGTATGCTCACTTCCCCATCAAAGCGATTATCCAGAAAAATAGGTCTATTGTTCAAATATGAAATTTATTGTAAAAATCACATCCACAGTGTTAGGACAGGACCAGGCATCCTCGTTCAGTATCACAAGCTCTAAAAAATAACTTCATTCTTGAAGGAAACCCATTGAACTTGTGTAAATTCAGATGCTCTGATTCAGCAAACCACAATCCTTAAAAACAAGGACATTTTTGGATTGTATCTATAATTCCGGAAAAAGCACAGTTCAGCAGGCTGATGAATAATATCTAAGAATTGTCCAGCTATAAAAAATAAAAATCCAGATGATTCTTCTCCTAATAATTCAATGTATTTTATTATATTTATAGTTGTACAACAATTTTCACAACCTAATTTTAGAATATTTCCATCCCAAACCCCCAGTTCACCCTTCTCTCCCCCCCATCCTGTACCCTTTGGTAACCATAAGTTTTTTAAAGTCTCCGTTGAGTCTCTTTCTATTCTGCAAATAAGTTCATTTGTATTCTTTTTTTAGATTCCACATATAAGTGATATCTTATGATGTTTGTCTCTCACTGGATTCTCAAGATCTACTTGTTTTATTTTAAAGATGCAACAAAGCCCTGCATTAAAAGAAAGGAATCAATGTTGGTTACAGTACTATTGATCAAGAATGAGTTATTAATTATTTAATTTAAAATATGTATAGGCTGGTTCTTTCATCTAATCATCAAATATTACTGAACACATAAAAGATTCTGGACACTGTTCAACAATCTGGAGATGTCAGAAAACAACATACAGCACATGGAAATATTTGGATGAAAACACAGGAGGAAACTATTAAACAGTTGAAAATTTGTTAAGTATCCACACTGTTTTTGGAGACATGCTCTGTCAGAAACAGAAGAAATACCCTGAGGCAAATTCCCCTAGTATGAGGGCTGGGAATAGCCTACAGAGATGGGGACCTCCTTCTAGCTTAGATCCTTGAGTGCCTCCTTCTGGCGCATCAGAGAGGAGCCAGGATCTAATTTTTAGAGCAATTTCCCAAAATGATAATTGATACTGATTGAACAGAATGAGCTAGATAGAAAAAAAAAATCACTGGAAAAATGAGAGCATACTTACTCTGAAACATTGAACTGAACAACCAACACCACAGTAAAATTCGACAATCCAAAATTGTGTCAAATGTGGCAATTAAATATGTTAATATTCTTAATGAGATCAGCTGGGATATATGTTTATAGAAAAACTCAATAGAAACAGGGAGTTTGAAAATATAGATTGATATTAAAAACACAATTGGTTATAAATGTGAATACAAAAAAGTAATAAAAAGCTGCAAATTAGGCCACAGCAACAGAAAGGAGAAAAATAATAGAAAAGAGTAGAGGCAATTTTCAAGTTAACAGGAAAAGTTGAAACATCAACATCTGTGTAACAGGAGTTAAAATATATAAATAGATTAAACATTTAAGTAATTATACTGAGAGTGTATAAAATTAAAATATGTTTTCCCCAGGACTTTTATATAACATAAAATTGAACAAATGCAAGCATTATAGGAGTCATGACTTTTCCATCAGTTGGATAATTATTGCTCATTTAACTATAAATCAAACATTTATTCCTTCATAGAAGTTATATTTCAGAGTGCAAGGAATGGAATTACTGTGGCAATAGACGTAGCACATGCATGTTCTGACTGTTTGTACATCATTTTTGAAATATCATGAACATATTCAGCTTCGTTTACAAGCTGCACTCGTATATGGAAGTTTCCAGGCCAGGGATTGAAATTGAGCCACAGCTATGACAACACTGGATCCTTTAATAACCTGCTGCACCAGTCTGGGATTGAACCCAGACTGCTGCAGTGGCCTGAGCTGCTGCAGTTAGCTTCTCAACCCACTGTGCCACAGTGGGAGCTCTTACACTTATTTCTTATCTAAAATAAACTGAGAGGAAAATTTATCTTTATTTTAGGGGTTTTTGGTTGTTTTTGCTGTTTTTCTCAAGTGAGTGCCAGGTTTCTTTGAATGCGGAGATTGCATTAATAAATGCAGGAGTTTTAACAAATGAGATTTAATTAATAAATGCAGGACTTTTCTGTTAGGCATATTGAGAAAGAAGAAAAATCATGAGAAGGATTTTTAAAAACCTTTTGAGAATGGACTCCAGCATTAGTATTGATGGAATCCTTTAAATTATGTTAACCACATGTCACTTTGATTCCTTGTAGAATTTCCTGGTGATAAATTTCAAGACAAATTTTGGTATTTAGTATGAAGTAGAAGTAAAGGTTTTATTTTTTTGTTTTTGTTTTTAAGGTTGCCCTATTGATCTAGTGCAGGTTTCTTCAATTCCTTTCAAAATTGTTTTGCAGTTTTTACCATATGGTATCTATACATATTTATTTTATTAGATTTATAATATTTGATGTTCTTGTTATTGTAAATGTTCTTTCTTTTTTAATTTTAAATTTATCATAATCTAATTGCTAGGTTACAGCAACACAACAAGTTTTGTATGTTGGTCTTATATTTTGTGAAAATGCTAAATGTATTTATTAGATTTAGTAACTTTTAAAGAGACTGAGATTTTCTATGTGGACGATTATGTGGTCTGAGAATAGAGGTAATTTTTTTCCTTCATTTTCAATTTTCATATGACTTTTTTTATTATGATGATTTTTCTGAGCAAAGATGTGTCTCTGTTGTCAGGATAATACTGGGCTCATTAAATTAGTTGGAAATGTTCTATTTTTGAAAATTTTGTTGAAAATGGTATTATTTCTTGTTTAAATATTTGAGAATATTCATCAGACAAATCAGACAATCTATCTGGACCTAAAGTTTTCTTAGTATATATTTCTTCCTCTTGTAATGTTCCTTATTAGAATATATACATTTTCTGATTGAATATAGCCACTAAAGCTTTCTCTTGATTAGTGCTGCATGATATATATTTTCAATAATTTTATTTTCAACCAATGTAATATTATTTTAAGTGTGATTTTTTTTTTGTAGACAGAATATAGTCAGGACCTATTTTCTTATGCAATCTAATATGATTAGATAATTTACTCAATGCAATTTTTTAAATAGTTGAGATTAAAATGTCTTACAGTTGTATAGTTTATTCCATTTTTTCTTTTTTTTCTTTCTATGCACTTTTCTTGATTTTCCCTTTACCTAGAGTTTATATTTCTGTAATTTATCAAAGTGTAGATTAAAAAGAATATTACACTTCTTCACATGTAACATATAAATCTTTCAACAGTATATTACCAATTTTTCCATCTTTTTTTGTGCTATCCTTGCTTTATTCATTTTACATTTTTTGCGATTCTAATTTATTTTATTTTTTTAATAATTATTGAAATTTAGGGAGTTCCTATCATGGTGCAGTGGAAACGAATCCAACTAGGAACCATGAGGTTGCTGGTTCGATCTCTGGCCTCGCTCAGTGAGTTAAGGATCTGGTGTTGCTGTGAGCTGTGGTATAGGTTGCAGACACAGCTCAGATCTGGCATTGCTGTGGCTCTGGCAAGGGCTGGCAGCTACAGCTCCCATTGGACCCCTAGCCTTGGAACCTCCATATGCTGCAGGTGTGGCCCTTAAAAGGACAAAAGACAAAAAAAAAAAACAAAAACAAACAAAAAAAAAAACAAACCTTAATGAAATTTATTACATTTATAGGTGTATGGCAATCATCACAACCAAATTTTATAGTGTGTCCATCTCAAACCCTCAGTGCATCCCCCCACCCCCCAACCTGTCTCATTTGGAAACCATTAAGTTTTGCAAAGTCTGTGAGTCAGTATCTGTTCTGCCAAGAAGTTCATTGTGTCCTTTTTTCAGATACCACATGTCAGTGAAAGCATTTGATGTTGGTGTCTCATTGTCTGACTGACTTCACCTAGCATAATAATTTCTAGGTTGTTACAAATCCATGTTGCTACAAATGTCATGGCTGAGTAATGTTCCATTGTGTATATGTACCATGCCTTCTTTACCCACATCTCTGTCCATGGACCTTTAGGTTGTTTCCATGTTTTGGCTTTTGCAAGTAGTGCTGCAATGAACATTGGAGTACATATGTCTTTTCAAGTCATGGTTTTCTCTGGATAGATGCCCAGGAGTGAGATTGCTGGATCAAATGGTAGTACTGTTTTTAGTTTTCTGAAGAATCTCCATACTGTTTTCAACAGTGGTTGCACCAATTTACAATCCCACCAACAGTGTACTAGGGTTCCTTTTTCTCTACACCCTCTCCAGCACTTATTGTTTGTAGACTTTTTGATGATGGCCATTCTGGCTGGTGTAAGGTGGTATCTCATGGTGGTTTTGATTTCCATTTCTCTAATAATGAGTGATGTTGAACCTCTTTTAATGTGTTTTTTTGGCCATCTGTATGTCTTTGGAGAATTGTCTGTTTAGATCTTCTGCCCATTTTTTGATGGGGTTATTTGGTTTTTTTGGTATTGAGCTGAAAAAGGTGTTTATAAATTTTGGAGATTAATCCCTTTTCAGTCAATTCATTTGTAAATATTTTCTCCCGTTCTGTGGGTTGTCTTTTTGTTTTGTTTAGGGTTTCCTTTGCTGTGCAGAAACTTTTAAGTTTGATTAAGTGCCATTTGTTTATTTTATTAAATTGTTGGTCTCTTAATTCCAAGTGCAACTCCAGTGTTCTGCATTTGTACCCTCCTCTTCTCACATTTTCTGATTTTGGTGGCATAATTGTGTGTGGATGATTTCGTATCTTCACTTTACATATACCTTTACTGGTGAGCCTTGTCATTTGTGGTATTTTTGTTTCCTGTTGCTATCTTTCTTTTCTGCCTGGAGAAATTCCTTTAGTATTTGTGTAAAGCTGGTTTGGTGTTGCTGAATTCTCTTAGCTTTTGCTTATCTGTGAAGCTTTTGATTTCTCCTTCAAATCTGAATGAGAGCCTTGCTGGGTAAAGTAATCTTGGTTGGAGGTTTTTCCCCTTTCATCACGTTAAGTATATCATGCCACTGCCTTCTGGCCTGCAGAGTTTCTGCTGAAAAATCTGCCGATAACCTTTCCAGGGTTCCCTTATATGTTATTTGTTTCTTTTCCCTAGCTGCTTTCAAAATTTTCTCTGTCTTTAATTTTGGTCAGTTTGATTAATATGTGTCTTGGGGTGTTCCTCCTTAGTTTATTTTATATTCTACTCGTGCTTCCTGGATTAGAGAGTGGTTCCTTTCCCATGTTTTTGGGTAATATCTCTTCAAATATTTTTTCTGTCTCCTTCTCTCTCTCTTCTCCTTCTGGCACCCCTGTAATACGGATGCTTGTGAGTTTAACATTGTCCCAGAGTTCTCTGAGACTCTCTTCATTTGTTTTCAATCTTTTTTCTCTTTTCTGTTCTGCACCCGTAATTTCCACTAGTCCATCCTCCACTCACTTATTCGTTCTTCTGCCTCCTTTATTCTGCTGTTGGCTGTTTCTAATGAATTTTTTATTTCCATTATTGTATTTTGCATCTTGCATTGTTTAATTTTATATCTTGTATCTCTTTCCTGTAAATTATCCATCTTTGCCTCCAGTTTATTTCCAATGTCTTGCATCATCTTCAGCATCAACAGTCTGAAGTCTTTTTCTTGGAGGCTGAGAATCCCTAATCACTTAGCTGATTTTCTGGGGTTTTTTCCTTCTCCCTCATCTGAGTTATAGTTCTCTGTCTTTTTATTTTTATAGGTTTTTGGTGTGGTGACTTTTTTTTTTACAGATAATAGAGTTGTAGCCTCTCTTACTTCTGGTGTCTGCCCCCTTGTGGCTGAAGTTGGTACAGGGCCTTGCTGTAGGCTTCCTACAGGGAAGTAATGCCTGCCCACTGGTAGGTGGAGCTGATTCCTATCCCTCTGGTGGGTGGTGCTTTGTCTATGGATGAAATAAGGGGCAGCTGTGTGCCTGAGGGGTCTTTAGGCAGCCTGTTTACTGAGGGGTGGTGCTGTGATCCCACCTGGATTGTTGTTTGGCCTGGAGCTTCTCAGTGCTGATGGGTGTGGCCAGATTTTCCCAAAATGGCCACCTCCAGATAAAAGCCCGCTGTTGAGTATTCCCAAGAACTTTACTTCCAATGTCCTTCCCCTACAACAAGCCACATTCACCCCTGTTTTCCCAGGATGTCCTCCAAGAACTGCAGTCAGATTTGACCCAGATTCCTATGGAGACTTTGCTTTGCCCTGGGACCCAGTGCACATGAAAATCTGTGTGTACCTTTTAAGAATGGGGTCTCCATTTACCCCAGTCCCATGGAGCTCCTGTGCACAAGCCCCACTGGCTTTCAATGCCAGATGCTCCAAGGGCTCTTTCTCCCAGTGCCGGATCCCCACATGTGGGAGTTTGATGTGGGGCTCAGAACTCTCACTACTGTAGGTGAGTCTCTGTGAACCAGTTACTTTCTAGTCTGTGGGGCTTCCCATCTGGGAGGTATGGGGTTGTTTATGTCACGTAATCACCACTCCTACCTCTTGATGTGGCCACCTGTTTGTCTTCTGGAGTAGGATATCTTTTTGAAAGTTTCCAGTCCATTTGGTTGAAGATTGCTCAGCATTTGGTTATAAATTTTGTTGTTTTTAGGAGAGAAGTTGAGCTCCAGTCCTTCTATTCTGCCATCTTAATCCTGTGTCTAAATCTGGGCTTTCTGTCCTGTTCCACTGATCTATATTTCTGCCTTTGTGCCAGTACCATATGGTTTTGATGACTGAGGCTTGGTAGTATAGTCTGAAGTCAGGGATCCTGATTCCTCCAGCTCCATTTTTATTTTTCAGGATGTCTTTGGCTGTTCTGGGTCTTCTGTGCTTCCAAACAAACTTTAAAATATTTTGTTCTAGTTCTGTGAAAAATGTCCTTGGTAATCTGATGGGGATTGCATTGAATCTGTAGATTGCCTTGGGTAGTATAGTCGTTTTGATGATATTGATTCTTCTAATCCAAGTGCATGGTATGTCTTTCCATCTGTTTGTGTCATCTTTTTTTTTTTTGTTGTTGTTGTTGTTCTTTTTTTTTCTAGGGCCTCATCTGTGGCACACAGAGGTTCCCAGACTAGGGGTCTAATCGGAGCTGTAGCTGCCTGCCTACACCACAGCCACAGCAATGCAGGGTCCGAGCCACGTTTGTGACCTGTACCACAGCTCATAGGAATGCCGGATCCTTAACCCACTGAGTGAGGCCAGGGATTGAACCTGCAACCTCATGGTTCCTAGTCGGATTTATTAACCACTGAGCCATGAGGGGAGCTACTGTTTGTGCATCTTTGATTTCTTTCATCAGCATCATATAGTTTTCAGAGAACAGGTCTTTTGTCTCTTTAGGTAGGTTTCTTCCTAAGTAATTTATTCTTTTGGATGTGATGGTGAATAAGATTGCTTCCCTAATTTCTCTTTCTGATCTTTCATTGTTAGTATATAGAAATGCAGTTGATTTCTGCATATTAATTTTGTATCCTGTGACTTTGCCAAATTCATTGATGAGCTCTAACAGTTTTCAAAGTAATTTGTCAAAGTGTAGATTAAAATGAATATTACACTTCTTCACATGTAACATATAAATCTTTCAACAGTATATTACCAATTTTTCCTTCTGTTTTTTGTGCTATTCTTGTTTTATTCATTTTAGTTTTTATGCATTCCATGCAACACATCAGTACTGTTTTTGCTTTAACCATGCATTTTTCATTTAGAGATATTAAAAGTGAGAAAAATATATTTTATATTTACCTCTATTTTAAACATTTCTCTTGATCATTATTTCTTTCTAAAGATTCTCATTTCTGGAGGCAATGTCAAGTAGTGAGCCACATGGGAAGTCCGAAAGATTCTCATTTCTATTTAGTATTTTTTTCCTTCTTCCTAAGAATGTTGTTATAGTATTTTGGTAGTATAGATCTCTTGGTAGTGAATTCTTTCAACTTCAGTTTGTCTAGAAAAAGTCTACATTTTTGGTGAAAACACTTTTACTATACATAGAATTTAGTGTTTGCAGTAATTTATTTTTCTTTCAGCATTTTGGAGTTGTTAATTCATTATCACGATATTTCCTTTTTAATGCAGTACATCTTATTCTCAAGCTGCATTCATGATCTTCTCTTTATCTTTAATATGAAGCAATATGACTATATGAATATGATGTGTATACATTTGGATATCTGTTGATATTTATCCTCTTTAATGCACTTAGCTCCCTGGATTCATGATATGATTTCATCCATTAATTTTAGAGGTATTTCAATCCTACATCCTCTAATTTTTTTGTACTATATTTTCTCTTCTGCCTCTAGAATTCTGTTTACAAGTATGTTAAATTGTTTTAAATGTTTTGACAATTCTTAGAGACTCTGTCATGTTTGCTTTCATTTACATATGAAATACATTAAAATTTTATTTATGTATATTTATTTTTATTTAAAATTTTTTTTCTTATCAAGTAGTCTTAATTGTAATCAATTGTTATTTCCCCAATACATTATTTTTTTTTCCTGTACAACATGGTGATCCAGTTACATGTACATGTATACATTCTTTAAAAAAGAATTTATTTTTATATATTTAGTATTTATTTATGTATACATTTATTCTTTTATTCTCTTGATATTTTTAGTAAGGGCAATTTCCATTTACTATCAACCACTGAGTCTTTCTTCAGCTCAGTCAGTTCTACTGATCAGCCCATCAGCATTTTTATCTCTGCTACCATTCTTACTGTATTTCCATTTGATTCTTAGTTTCTATTTCTCTCCAAAATCCTCCAACTGCCCTTGCATGCTGGACACCTTTTCTACTAGAGACTTTAACACATTAGTCATAGTTACTTTAAAATTCCTGTCATTGTTTCAACAGCTAAATCTTAGCTAAGCATGAAATGTGTACTTTATGTTCCTGATGGAAATGTATATGTTTATTCTGATAATTTTTGAGTAGAGGGAGTTGACTTACCCTATCCAAGAGTTGATTGCTTATTGGTTGTATTGTTTCAATGCACCATCGGCTTCAAATTCCTCCTCTGATATCTTGTCCTTGGGTGATGGCTAATTTGCTGAATAATTTTTCTTAATGACCTTTCCCCACTGTAGACTTTAATCTGTGTGCTGCCACTTAAAAATGGATCTCCCTGTATGCAATTTCCTCTCTCTCAGCAGGAGACTCTTGGTGCTTGTTACTCCTTGCTTGCTAGCCTGGTTATGGAGAAAGGCAGCCATTGTACTTCTGGGTTCTTAGTACTGGTCTCGGAGATCCAACCTCTCCCCCAGTGGAAAAACTCTATTTGTAGGGTGTCTTTAATGGCTCTTTGCCCTTCCTCCTAGGGTAAAGCGTTTTTCCCCCTTTTCCCTTTTCCTAGCTACAATAGGTCATCACCTGCGCCCTATGAGCAAAAAGTTGTTGCCCATCCTTCCAGGGCTTAATGCTTCCTATCCCTTCTATGGGGACACCAAGTGAATGCTTTCTCCCACCTTCAGCACTGTCTCCAATATTCTTCATGATAATTCTAGAAAAGAGTCCGTGAAAAGCATACAACTCCTCTTTGTGTACAGCTCTCTAAAGGTTCTTTGCTTTCACTATGACCCATAGTTGGCATTTGTTAGTGTGTTTACAAATTTCTTACTTACTGACTTTGTTCACACTACATGTTTATTGAGCACTTATTCCACACCAAACAGGAAGCTAGGATCAGGGGATTCAAAATATGCAAAACAGAGCCTTCCAATTATAGGACCAGTCTTTCTCACTCTTAATTGCAATTAGAGCTGTCATGCCTCTAGGTGTCTTCAGTCAGCACCCAAGATAAATTAAATCAGTTCCCGGGATACGGGATCTACCTAACAGTATTTTGCTATAGCAGCTCCTCAGAAGATCCTTATATACCACCAAGGATGACTACTATAGTACCCTGCCATCCTACCTCCCACAACTTCCGTTTCTCTTCAGATTAGCAGTAAAACTCTTCAAAATATGCCTTACTATGTAATAGTGCAGCTGCCTCCTAGGGGAAAAGGAATTTACAGAATTAAAAGTGAGATAAACTTTTACAAATAATTTTTTTCTTTTTCTAACTGTGGTTCTATTGTGTTTACCTGATGGATCAATTTTTACTTCCTGTTTTCTCTTCATTTCAAATAAAGAAAACTCTGCTTTGTATTTTGAATCAATGGGGTGGTGTTTATGGGACAGAGCATGATAAACAAATTACCAGGCATTATCCCTAATTTCCAAAGGTGAGCTCTTGGCATTTTTAGTGAGATGGTTCTTGAAATGTATTGCATCTAATTATTCAGAGACAGGAAAGTAGAAGGTGGATTCACAGGATTCCCAATGCTACAAATCCTGTTCTTGAGCAGCCAAATTATTTCCCTGGAGATCTTTGGAATAACACAGGTTTAAACAAAGGACAGGTGTTTCTTACAAAGCCATTGACCTAAAAGTTCAAGGTAAAATTCTAGAGGTACAAGAACTTTACAAGCAACATTTTTTAACTCTGTTTGGGCCAAATTGATTAAAAAAAATCACAGGGCGTTCCCATCGTGGCACAGTGGTTAACGAATCTGACTAGTATCCTCGAGGATGCGGGTTTCGATCCCTGGCCTCACTCAGTGGGTTAAGGATCTGGCATTGCCCTGAGCAGTGGTGTAGGTCGCAGATGTGGCTCAGATTCAGAGTTGCTGCGGCTGTGGTGTAGGCCTGCAGCTACAGCTCTGATTCAACCCCTAGCCTGGGAACCTCCATATGCTGCAAGTGCAGCCCTAAAAAGACAAAAAAAAAATGCTTTACATGTACTAATTTGTCCCTGAAAAAAAAAAATCACAGCATTTAAGCCCATTATTTTGTCTACATTAATGTCTCTGGTTTTACCATGCAAGTAGCAGAAACCCAGGCCTGAGAGGAAGCAGAAAAGGGAGTAAGAGTATGACATCTTGTTGGTCCAATGCAGGCTAATTCTGTATGATATTTGCTCTTCCATTCTTTCCTTTACCACATTTTTATTGTTCAAAATGCAGAGGCAATAACACCTTTCAGGAAATTGAAGCTAACAAGTTAACTTTTATACCTGAAGATATATACATGTAGACAGGTTACAGGGGGTCACAACATTCCAACTGTTGAGCAAGAATGAAGGGAATTTTGATAGCAAAATTTCAAAGGGAAGCCAAAGTACAAACCCAAGGATGGCTTGATGACCAGGGAGCCTCTTTTCCACCTGACTGAATCTTATCCAATTTTGAGCCTACATGTAGAACAAAATACCAGGGTGAGGGGAAATTATTTCAAGGTCTGAGGATATTAGGCTTATGTGAATGGAGTCACAAAAATATAAGACTGGTTTTGAACTTCTAACCTACCCTAGTCCCCATGCCCCATATTAAGAAACTGTGGGAATTCCCTGGTGGCTCACAGGTTAAGGATCTGGCATCACTGCTGTGGCTTGGGAATTTCTGCATGCCATGGGGCAAAGCCAAAACAAAAGAAAGAAAGTTCTACAAAGGAAATGTTATGAAGTTCCCTGAATGAGACATTTATTGAGTTAAAAATCCACAAGATTAACCCCTGCAAATTATTTTATCAACATTATTGAAGCAAAATAATCTGATCAATCTTCTCATTTAAAACATATAATAAAAGTGCCAAGTAATAAAATATTAATGAGTGACAAGTAAAAGACAAAAATTTTAATTTACTGTTGAACTGGCAAGAAAGAAATCCTCAGAGATCAAAATAAAATGAAAGTAGAAATCTTATCAAGTATGTTTTGAGATACAACCAAATAGGTGTTCTAGAAATAAATACATAGCTATTGAAATTTTAAATTAACTTGAATGTTTAAGAATAAATTAAACACAAATACAACTAAACAAAGAGTTAGTAAACCAAAAGTAAACCTGGATAAGTTTTTTTTTTTCCTTCGAAATGCAGAGAGAAAAAGCCACAGAGGATATGAATAAGATAATAATGAAAAGAAATAGTAATCAATGTCTTTATATATGACTTGAATTCCAGATGATCAGAAGAGAAAGAATATAAGAAGCAATACTTTAAGGGCTAATGTATAAAAATATCCAAAAATTAATTTAAAAAAGACTTGATACTCATATTAACAAACCTCAGCCAAGTACCAGTCAAACATGTTAAAAGTACCTCCCCAAAAAACTACAAAGATCAAAGTGTCATCTCAGAACACAAAAACAAAAGAGATGTTAATGAAAGCTAGAAATTTAAGTGATCTTAAATATAAATAATATGTATATGAACAATATGCTTTTTCCACAGGAACAATAGAGGCAAGAAAGAATAAGAAATTTTCTCAACTTGCTAATTAAAAAAATATGTCTACTGTCTTTTGGTTCCACTTGAATGGAATATCTTTTTCTGCTTCTTCACTCTGAGCCACTGTGTGACCTTAAAACTCAAGTGTCTTCATAGGCAACTTTAGTTGTTTCTCAATTTTTAATCCATACTATCACTCCATTCTTTTTTTTTTTAAATGGCCACACCCTGATATATGATTTTTTCCAGGCCAGGGATTGAATCCGAGCTGCAGCTGCAACCTACACCACAGTGGTGGCAATGCCAGATCCTTTAACCCACTGTGCTGGGCCAGCAATCAAACCCTCCACTCTACAGGGATCCAAGCCACCGCAGTTCAGATTCTTAACCCACTGTGTCTCAGTGGAAACTCCTCCATTCCTTATGCTTGGAGAATCAAATCCATTTACATTTAAAATAATTATTGATAAGTAAGGATTTACTACTGCCAAGTTATTAATTATTTTCTGGCTTTTTAAAATTTCCTTTGTCCTTCTTTCCTCTTTTGCTATTTTCCTTTGTGAATAGAGGATTTTCCACAATGGTGTGCTTTCATTCCCTTTTCACTATATTTTGTGTATCTACTGTAGATTTGTATACTTAAAATTTGCTAGGAGAGTAGCCTTGAACAATTTTAACAATACAGGTTGAGAAAAACAGTAACTATGTGAGGTAATGAGTATATTAATTAACCTGATCATGGTAATAATTTCTCTCTCTCTCTTTTTTTTTTGTCTTTTTGCTATTTCTTGGGCCTCTCCGCGGCATATGGAGGTTCCCAAGCTGCGGCCGAATCAGAGCTGTAGCCGCTGGCCTACGCCAGAGCCATAGCAACATGGGATCCAAGCCGCATCTGCAACCTACACCACAGCTCACAGCAACGCTGGATCGTTAACCCACTGAGCAAGGGCAGGGATTGAACCTGCAACCTTATGGTAATAATTTCTCAAAGTGTACATATGTCAAAACACTGCAGTGTAATATACACAATTTAAATGTATAAAATTTTATTTACCTCAATTGTACTTCAATAAAGCTGAAAAATGCACCAAGAGTTTTTAAAAAATATGTCAGCTCATCATATATACAAAGTAAAGTGATCTTTTAAGGAAAAAGGCAAAGTAAAGATATTTTTAAATTAGTAAAAACACTGAGCTAGCATTTACCGGAAAGCATGAACCCCCAGGGTCCTTATGGTTCCAGAAGATCTGGAAAGAATTGTAACCTTACTGGGACTGTGAATGGGGAATGAGAGATTAGCTGAGGGGAAAAAAATCTGATGTGCTGTCCTGCAAGTCCCCTGGTTAAAAAATGTGACAGGCCTTGACAAGGAAGTACACTGTCTACCCATGAGGGCAGTTGGAGAAGGAAAGACACAAACAAAAATTATTTTAATCTGAGAGGCAGTTGGATCAACCCTAATTGTGAGACTTGAAAAATGCTGGCAAGAGTGGTGGCTATACCCACCCTAAGTTTAGTCTATAAATAGACTCCACTTTTATCAGGCATATCCTATAAAGAGCTTAGATACCACTCCTCCCAAATTCCCCAAACTCGCTTGTGACTGCCTCAGTTGGTAGAAGCAGCTATATCAGAAATAAATGGGTTTTTGAACCAGTCCATGACAGAAATAATAATAATACATACCAGTTAACCACTCCTTTACACTGAACATATCAGAACCCATCTTGACTAATACGTACACTGAAATGTAGTCAGACTTTTTTTTTTAAAGAAATTTTAGCTATAAAATTTAACTACTGAATTCACCTTTCTGTGACTTTAAATTTTACTACAGTTGATGACATTATGAAGATAAATTCTACCAGAAAAGTGAAGGTATGAGCTTTAGTGTGATGTGATCAAAGGGACAGTTTAAGGTACAGACTGAAGGGAAGTAGCAGTTATCAAAGAGTTTTATTCCAACACTGTGAAGGGCTTTCCAGTCATAACCAATGTGCAGCACCCCATGCTTTGTACATTGTAAGCAATCAATAAGCAGGGAAGAAGCAATGGAACACACAGTTGTAGGGATATAGAGAGAATAACAGTGGAAAATCAACAGAGGTTATTTGAGAAATTTGTAGAAACTCTATTTGGATAAGGGTATCAATCGAAGTTGAGGCATCCAGAATAATGACTGGCCATTTTTCTAGATGCCCAAAGTATAAGTCTTCTTCCCAAGAAGGTAAAACAGTGGGGAACAACCGAACCAGACCAAATTTAGGTCAGTCATGGAGTGTATGTTTCTTTCAAAATGATTTTGCTAAAATATGGATTGCTATTAGCAATTCACGAACCATTTTTCTCACTTAGGATTTGTTATAAAAGAATTGCCTGGAGTTTTTGTTATTATTGTTGTTATAATTAGAGAGCATATTAAACAACTACATGATCTGCATTCCACATTTAAAATTGAATATAATTTAATAATGATTTAGTACACTCTTCAAAATCCTTATTAGTACCTGTTACACTAATTGTTCAAAATTCTTGTGATTTCTCCAAAACATTAAGTAGTAAATAAAGTAAATATACCAAACAGTGTCTAAACTTCTAAATACTGGTGTTGTACAACATATAAACTTTTCTTAAACCAATTGGGAACCTCCAAATGAAAAGCATAAATTAATAAGATTTCCTAGTTATTCCAGGAGTTATTTTTAAATTTTTTTATTTGTTACTATTATTATTTTTGTCTTTTGTCTTTTTAGGGCCGCACCTGTGGTATATGGAGGTTCCCAGGCTAGGGGTCTAATCAGAGCTGTAGCCGCTGGCCTATGCCACAGCCACAGCAATGCCAGATCTGAGCCGTGTCTGCGACCTACACCACAGCTCACGGCAATGCTGGATCCTTAACCCACTAAGCAAGGCCAGGGATAGAACCCGCAACCTCATGGTTCCTAGTTAGATTCATTTCTGCTGTGCCATGATGGGAACTCTGAGGAGTTATTTTTTTTAAAAAAGGTCCTCATTCTATGACACCGCAACCTTTGAAAATAACTTACTTCGCAAAAGAGAAAAACAAAATAATTCCATGTTTTTTCATCTAAACCCACTGACCCTTTTACATAATCACTCCAATTCTGTCTATGCAAAATTAGTGAGGCTAATGATTTACTTAAGTTAAAAATGTCAATTTTCTACCCTTTTGCTTTACTCTGAGCACATAACCTTCAGTGGATTTTAATGTTCTCTTGCAAAATAGGAGAATGTAGCCAATTGGAGTTAGTTAACGATCTCAAGAGCCAAGGTCTATGTCAACAACATAAGTTCAGGGGAGACGAGAAGGGCTGTGTTCTTTGGTTGAATCAATGGTTCATCCATGAAAAATGCTGTATTTCTTCTGCAGCCACACACAACTAATCATCATTAGTATCATCAAGCACATTTTTTACATAAAAAAAACCACCGTCATTATTTCTCTACTGATGCTAATTCTGCTATATCCAGAATTAGCCCTCTTTCTAATTCAGGTCTCTTAATGTTTCTTTTCTTTTTTTATTCGAATGGCTGCAGCTAAAGCTTTAGAACACATTTTCTGTCATGTTGCTGTTGACCTTGCATATTGTTGCTGTAATTCCCACTCCATAATAGAATGTTTGCTTCTTTCACTTTCTAAAATTGTCCAAATGCTGAGCTGGATTCACTTCATTAGGTCATCCAACTGCTACAGAGAATAAGTAGTAGTACTTTAGTAGCAACTGCAGCCTAATTTTACAATTTTATTCCAAACCAGTTTGTTCGGATGGTATCCTGATTGCTTTGTGTTATGTTGTGTTCATGCCCCATTAGACAACCACCAACACTATAATTCATCTAGGGGAGACATGGAGGTGGAGAGTAGCCCCAAAAGGTGCTTCCCAGAGGCAGACAATTCAAATGGATCTCACTAATTGCCATGGAGAGGTTTCCTGCTGATCCCTTTGATAGACTTTATACTGAGAAAGAGTTATCAAAAAAATGTTTTGCTCCTGAATAGCATATAAGGGCTTCCTTTTGCTATCAAACATGACCAGCTCTCAAGGGGAACATAAAGACAAAGATATGTGTGTGTATATATATATATTTTTCTGAATAGATTTTAAACTGAGCGAAATAAAAAAAGCGAGATATTCAGAAGAATAGAAAACATATTTAAATATGTGATATGGTGATAATTGTATCTTTTAGCAATCTTTCATTTCTTTCAGTTGATCTCTCTCAACATTGTCTATCTTAACAATATGGTGTATTCATTAATATTTCCAATGCATTTTTTTCTACGAATGGCTAAGACTTCCTTCTGAGAGAAGCAAGACAGAGCTCGGTCTAAGTGTATGAGTTTTGCTTGCATATCACTTTAACTATGGATAGGATATCATGTCATTTTTCTTCATGTTTTATTATCATCAAATACCTTTTTCAAAAGATCTATTTTAAGTACCTAACCATTATTTAGGCTGGTGCTTGATGTAATAATCCCATATTTCCTTGGAATTTCATCCATCCAAACCAACCATAAACCTCACTCTTGCATGGATCCATTATTTATTGCTAATATGAAATTATAATGGCAATTCATTCATCTGACAACAAATACGTATTTAATACGTAAAACACCACATTTCTGATGGTGGATGTGGGCAAAAAGGTAAAAATACAAGTACACTTCTTAAACTTATATATACAGTCTTTCCTCTATGTGCATAGGTTTCACAACTGTAGATCCATCCAATCACATTTGCTTCACCCTTGGATATGGAGAGCTGACTGTATTAAGCCATGTTACACAATGGACTTGAGTGTTTGTTGACTTGGTATTCGTGGAGGTCTTGGAATCAATCCCTGGTGGATACCAAGGGACAACTGTAATAATAAAAGCAAGAACTAAATAATTATAAAGGTAAAATATTAAAAAGTCCCATGTGAAAGGAAAATAAAGTACAATAGGAATTCAAACAGAAAATTCTCACTTTAGATGAACTGTGAGTGGGGCTTGGCATGTTGGGTTGGAGTGTGAAAGTAGGGATGGAGGAAGATTGTTCCAAGTGAAAACAACAGTATGAGCAAAGGTCCTGAGGCATAAATGCTTAAAGATAGTTAAATAAGTAACTATTAGCAATTCATATGATGCATACAGTATTCAGCATAGACTGTTTAAGAGAGGTTTATCCAATATTTCATTGATCAAGAAGGATGGAGCCTGGGAATGACTGATAATGGGCATTTTAGCTACAGTGCAGGGGATACTTTGTGATTGAGACTAAGGACATAAACATGGTTATGTTTTCCCTTCATGTGCAGTCTGCCTCAACATATTCACAGGGTATTTGTTCAGCTATTTTCCTTTATCATGTTGAACCAATAAAAAATGATGAGTGGAGACAGCATGTAAGATTTAAACTCAGTTACAGAGGGAAAAACATAGGAAAGAGTTCTTTGAAACAAATTATTTGAGATTTTAAAAGGTGTTTCTCTCATATCTAAAATATACTTATTTCATTTTCAAACAGTGAGTGATCTGGTAGTTTTGGTGAAAGAACAGAAATCTGATCTTTAAAGGGAGGCAGTGCTAAGTGACTTTAAATCAAAGACACCACAGACCACTTCTACACTTTCTAATTGGTGTGAATTTACTCAAAACAGTCAAATAGTCTTAACCCTGACACACTTTGCAGTCCAGTGGGCTGCTGCCCACTTTTCTCCATATTGTGCTTGTTGGCTTTGGGCAGAGATTTAGAAGGAAACTTCTCACATCATTAGGTCAAATAAGACCCTTTTCTGATGTTACTAAGTTAAATAGGAACATATTCTGCTGACACATTTTTAACTTATCCATTTACTCACTTTGTCGCTTGCCAAATCACTCACTCATTTGTCCATTGAAATAGTCACTCATTCAGGAAACTGTGCCCCTACCACCTGCATGAACTGAACCAGGCAATGATAACAAAATGCAGGCAGACACAGGTGGCCCTTGAGTTCACAAAAAGCAGATTCTCACACAGATCACATTAACCTTCCAGTACAGACAAGATATCAAGGTGCTGGGAACAGGTAAATGGGATGCAAGCTACTGTATATTTCCTCTTCTCTTTACCTTTCAAGCTGACTCTACCATCATTGTATGATGGATACATCATGAGTTATATTATGTTCTCTCATAATTCATTTTTTTTTTACTTTTCCTCTTGCAACTACTTTATCCTGCCTATTTCTACCTTTGAGTTTTTAAATTTTAAATGTTGAAATAAAAGGGCAATATGGATATTCATAGGCATGCTATTGAATGTATTTTTGCCCAGAATGCTTTAGGATTTGGAGATTCTTATAAGTGCCTTTAAGATATATACTATTTATCATTTATTACAGCTCACAAAAAAGATTTTAAAATATATTCCTTGTTAGAATTTACTGATTAACAAAATGACTAACCTTTAATGTGTATATACTATAATTTTGGTTTGTTTTTCCTACTTAATCTCTGTACATACTCTCTGTATATAAATATATAGGTACTCATTTAAAATTGAGGAAACCGAGGTTTTAATTCATAGAAAAATAGTGTTTTAATAGTTTGCTAAACCTACTTTTATTGGTTATGTTAATTCTTTTCATCTCCTTTAAACTGTATCCATATGTGACTAAGATGAGCAGAGATTCTAGAATGCTACAGCATGTCTCTCTTTTGATGTTTGCTTTAAGAGAATTGGACAGATTCAATACCACAAACTTAGCTTTTAAAAGGAAAACATTAACAGTCTATCCAGATATATCAAATCCCTGGACCTATCTAAGGGTTTGGATCCCAGTGATAAGTTAGAAACTGAAAAACCTAAGACCTCTTTTAGGCTGAAAGGTTACAATGGAATGTATTACATCAGTAATGCCATATAGTAACTAGATGGCCTCAAATTCTTCTCTGCTCTTCAAGCCCAGAAGGGAAATGGAGTGATTTTCAATAATGCTGCAAAATAATTGACTCAATTCTCCTCTGCATCTTGGGGAATATGGGCTTCTTAAACACAAAGAAACAAATCTCTGCCATTTCCATTCCCCTTCTCTGTCCCACAACTGAATCTTTCCAAAATTAGATATAGAAAAAACCCAGTGTTTCACACCAAGCAGAACTCCCCATTCTGCTATATTTTGTGTATAATTTTTAACTGTATTACGGCTGTTTCAAATCTATATGGAAATGTAGGATTAAAAAATATATATATTGGAGTAAATTTCCAGTAGTTTAAATGATTCATTTTAAAAGTGAAATCATCAAATTATTTAAAAATATGAGAGAGATGGGAAAAAACTTTAAGTGCAATACATGTAAGTTTAATTTATGACATAAGTAACATACAGATAAAATGGCAATTTTGGAGTTCCTGTGGTAGCTCAGCAGGTTCAGGACCCAACATTATCTCTGTGAGAATGTGGGTTTGATCCCCGGCCCATGTTGTGGGATCCAGCATTGCTGCAATCTGCAGCGTAGGTCGTATATGCGGCTCAGATCCAGCATTGCCATGGCTGAGTCATAAGTCCCAGCTGCAGCTCCAATTCTACCTCTGGCCTGGAAACTTCCATATGAAGCAAGTGTGGCTGTAAAAAGAAGAAAATGGCAATATCAACAATATCAATGGCAATGGTTCATTGATTATCTTACACTTTCTATCTAATATATTAATTACTTTTATAACTGCTTATACGTGGCTTTGGTGTAGGCCAGCAGCTGTAGCTCCGATTAGACCCCTAGCCTGGGAACCTCCATATGCCTCAGGTGAGGCCCTAAAAAGCAAAAAAACAAACAAACAAACAAACAAAAAAACATTAATTTAAATTGAAAGAAAAACAAGACAGAGCCTTCTGGAAATCTCAAGAGAAAAAATAGCAAATTATGAGCCATAAAATTTGTGATGCACATTTCATCATTGGAAACCGGGTAAACTTCCTGTAATCCAGTAAAACGTACCCTCACAGTGGTTTTCTGTTAAGAATATGTTCAGAGAAAACATATCAAAATTCAAGCAGCCCACTACCCTTCCTTATCACAATGACTACCATCACAGTATCCTTTTAGGATGTTATATTCAAAGAAAAACATCCATTTAAAAAAGTAATAATACTAAATTAAAAGCATGGAGCTAAAACATACCCTACAATAAAAAAAAAATGTAATACAGAGCATGACAGACAAAAGGAAGGCAACAAACAAGCATCCTTAAATAGTTATGCCAATAGAGAAGTGAATCTGAGTAAAATTTTAAAAGTTACAAAACATGTTTCTCTTTTAATCAAGAGCTCAAAAAAAAAAGAATAAAATTTCAAAGGATTATCAGATAACAGATGGAGATAAAAAGTGAGCTGGCATAACTGAAGATAGAAATGAGGAATAAAAATAAAATCAGTACTAAAATGACTGCAGTATAATAAAATGAGGCACTCTTGTAAACATAGGAGAGAGGAGTTGAGAATAATGAGCCTTTTTAATTGGAAAATAACATAATTTAAATTATGTGAAGAAAATGATGTATTTGCTATAGGCACAAATAGAGTTGACATAGGACTGCTTGTTGTTTCTCACCAAAAGAACTGAACAAACAGGAGAGGAAAATCAGAAAAATATTCCTTAAAACCAAATTTCCCTAACAGAAATGACCAGAATATTTAGATGAAAAGGACAGAGCATGAACAAGCAAATGACCATATACCATTAAACATACCTATCCTGTGAAGCTTTTTAAAGTTTAAGAATATAGAAATAAAAAGCTCCATGGTGGCTTTCTGGGTTAAGGATTGAGCACTGTCATTGGGTTCTATCCCTAACCTGGGAACTTCCACATGCCATGGGTGTGACCACAACCGAAGAATATGGAAATAATTCTAAGGATAGACAATGTCCATCCCCTAAGAATCAATAACACAGGAGAAATAGCTGATGAATTTGGACATCCGCTTTAGTATAAAATTAATGATGTTAAATGATACACTGAAGCATATTACATTTTTGAGTTTGAGCAAAATTTGATTCTCACTCAGCAGGGACACACACAATAGTATATTACTCAGCCATAAAAAGGAATGAAATTTTACCATTTGTTCTCCAAGTCCATGGATGGACTTGGAGAACATTATGCTCAGTGAAATAAATCAGATGAGAAAGACAAATACTATATGTTTTTACATATATGTTGAATCTGAAAATAAAACAAATGCACAAATAAAACAAAGTAGAAATAGACACAGATAGAGTACAAACTAGTAGTTACCTGTAAGGAGAGGTGTGAAGGGAGAAACAAAATAGGTGAAGGGGATTGAGAGGCACATACTACTAGGTGTAAAATAAGTAAGTTACAAGATGTAATGTTTGGTACAGGGAATAAACAGGAGAGGAAATAAGGTCCATATTTTGCAGTAAATTTATAGGGAGTACAAGCTATAAGAATATTGAATTACTATGCTAATTCATACCAGGGAGGACTAATTTCAGGAGCTTGTCCTGGGCTGAGGGGCAGTAGAGGCTATCTTACTTATCAGAGGTACCACATAAATGAGGGCAGGGGTGTCTGGTGATTAATGATTTAACTGAATATTATGCTGCTGTAAGTGCCTCATCACTTCTCCCAAATCTTATTTCTCTACAATAATATTAGAAAGATGTGAGAAAAATACCTCTTCAGACACATCTGGTACTCTTGTGTAGTTCAGTCATGAACATGAATGACTTTGAAAAACAAAACAAAACAAATACTTCACTACTGTAATTTTGTTATATTTATAATCTCATTGCTACCACTACTTAGGTCAACAGACAAGTGAATTTAATCCTTACTATTGTAGCTATTCCATTTCTTTACAGCACATCTTTCTACATTCATCTGTTGATGGACACTTAGGTTACCTATACCTTGGCTATTGTAAATAATGATGCTATGAACATTGGGGTATATACACATATGCATATATGTATATGTGTATGTATCATCCCTAAGTTTATGGTGAAAACTTTTAGAAATTCTAGTTATTGACATTATTCAGTAACAAAGTAAATGTATAATCCATAGAATAGGAGTTTTGGTTTGCCAAAGCTCTGATTGAATATGCCTCTCTTTACGTACTGACATACGTTGTATAAAACATGAATCCAGAACAATCTATGTGGGAAATAAAATGAAAAATAGGCTCTACTCCAATATGTCTTATAAAGGACAAGTGCATTTAAGAAAGATGCATAATAAGTTTGTTTATCCTTTTTGCCCTCTTCATAAATAGCGCTGCTCTTCTTAAAAACAACAAAGTAAAAAACAAGAAAAATTCTGTTGGCTCTATACTGTCAACAGGCTACATTTCAAACTTACAGGATGATGAAAGGAGTACTTCACATTTAAGCTTCACTCTACCTTGCCAACTTCATTTCACACAACTACTCAGTGACCTCTGTGGGCCAAATGGTTTGGCAGCTCTGAACTTCCGTTTTTTCATTTCCTCTAAAATAGGGATGTTTTAGAGGGCTGTTGTCAGGGGAAAAAAGATGAATTTTTCAACGAATGGTAGCTTCTATTCATCTGACATTTCCTCCTCTGAGTTGCTAAAAAGTATCACGTATAAAGCAGTCTCGCACTCATAACTTTTTACTGTGAAATTTATTTCTTATATGTATATGTATTTTCAACATTCAAGAGTTATGACACAGAGGAAAGAACAAGGTTTTGGAATCAAAAAGATTCATTAGAATTTTTTTTGTTAAAAACTAAATCATTTCAAGCCAATTACTCAAAATATATGAGCCCTGGTTCTTTCATCTTTTGATCTAGGATAACGCCAGTGTCCTTTGGCCTTTATTTGATATTCATTAAATGTTAGATAAATAAAGAACTGAAAATGTAAAAGCATTACACCTCTGAAGTGTGTTGCATCTTCTTAAATCAAAATCAATTTTGTTGAATGAAAGGTAATGCATATTTATGTATATTGATTCCAAAAAAAATTGAACAAAGGCAAAAAAATCTAAACCAAAGGAAAGAAAATACACAATCATCTATTTATTAAGGGATAAAAATTCCTATTTATGTTTTGATAAATATTCTTCATTTTTTTTCTCTTAAATGAACAGATGTTTAAAACATATGTAATATATTATGTGGAAGTAAAAGCACAGAAATTGATTTTGAAAATAAGTATTATTTTGTGGCATGTTTGTTTTCCCTCACATAGCATTGAATAAACATGTTTAATTCATTCAGCTTACTAAATATATGTTAGGTGTCCACTCTATTCCAGATACACATATAGGTACTTGGGATAAATAAGTAAACAAGATGACACACCTCTGCCTATAAATTTTATAGTAGATAAGAGATAAGCAAAGTTCTACCAAAATTTAGTGCAGAGAAAATTACCTATTTTTAAAAGTCTTTACTGAATAAGGGTAAATCAATTATATAGATATATATCTAATATATTTATTGTATGTATATTTTGCTTCGATTTTTTAAAAAATGTATATCTAATAGAAAGATAAATAGATCTAAATCTTCACATTGACTCAATATTATTTCATTAGGCTGTTTTTTTTAATTGACTTGCCAGCTCTAAAATATATAAAACAAAATTGTCCTTCAGAGACTTTTTGCCTCTTTTTAAGATTTATTTATTTATTTATTTATTTAGCCACACCTGTGGCATGCAGTAATTCCCAGGCCATGGATTTAACTGCCACAGCACTGACCAGAGCCACAACAGTGACAACAACTAATCCTTAACTGCTAGCCACAAGGGCACTCCCTTTTTTCCTCCTTTTGTTGTCAACTGCACCATGTGCTTGGCCCCATGTTTTAAGACCCTCTAGACAAATGGCTGGCTGTAAATGTTTTTGAGGGGCAAAGCAGAGGACAAAATATTATATTCAGTTTAAAAGACTATCATATTTCCTTGGACATGGACAGTGCTCTCTGAAAGAGGGTTTCCTTCCAAATATCACCCTAACAATAACAAATGATATTCGCATATAAATATCACATACAAAAAAAACAGGCAATTCTGTTTAACTTACTTGAGAAAATGGGTGCTTTTTTTCTACGAGGTAACCAAACTATGTAACAAAAGCCAAAAATCTTTTCTAGCATTAAAGAAACACATTGTTGACTTTAACATTTATTTGTTATATATTGTTCATGTAGTAGGTAAATGCTTTTTGAAAATATTCTGATTGGCCTGAATAAACCTCCTTAATGTTGGTAGTATATGTATCATGGAACTTTCAAACAATTAGTATAGGAACATTTTTCTTATTTGGACTACTATATATTTTTATGCAATCTTTTTGAATAGCATTATTTCTGCTGAATGGATACAATTTTTACCCTGTGATTAAAGTGTTCAATTAGTAGAAGAAATTTTCCTTACTTGCATTATTACATATTTTCATGCAAAATTTTTGAATAGCAGCAATATTTCTACTGAATGGATGACAGTCTTTACCATCAAATTTTAGAAGTGTTCAAGATGAAATCAATCATAAGTTGGTACATCAACTCTTTACATTAGAGGAACCAACCAACCTTACAGTTGTTGATTGAGCCAATCATATGTTTAAACATAGTCTACATTGATGAGAAGGTAAAGATTTGGATCATTGGATGGGAGTTAGACAAAGATGCTTTTAGGAAGTTTCTATGTTATTACATTTGGAAGTATAATTCTCTTTTATTATCTTTTGGTTTTGCTATTTCTGAACTATCCATCAAGTCTTGTTCTGTGTATGTGTTTGTGTGTGTATGTATGTTTATATTTAGGTAAATTTTGCTTCCAGTGCTAGCCAAGGATGAGTCAGAAATAATGGAGAATTGAGCAAGAAGAACTAAATGAAACATATAAATGGAAAACTGTAGGAAGTTAGAATAGTGAATGACAAATTCAAAGCTTTTCTTCATGTTTATGTTTGTATGAAAGGCATTCTTTAAGGTTACCTGAGGATTAAAGTCATCTTGTACGTTTCTCAAACTTAAATTGAAAGAGTAGTATCACCAGATTCACATTTTTATTAATATTAAATTCTAAGGTTTCCTTTGGCATTTTAATAAACTAAAACTTAAACGCATCCCTGTTTCATTACATATTTAACATTTTCTCCATGGGGTCACTGCATTTCTTTTTTTTTTTTTTTTGGTCTTTTGTTGTTGTTATTGTTGTTGTTGGTTGTTGTTGCTATTTCTTGGGCCGCTCCTGCGGCATATGGAGGTTCCCAGGCTAGGGGTTGAATCGGAGCTGTAGCCACCAGCCTACGCCAGAGCCACAGCAACGCGGGATCCGAGCCGCGTCTGCAACCTACACCACAGCTCACCGCAATGCCGGATCCTTAACCCACTGAGCAAGGGCAGGGACTGAACCCGCAACCTCATGGTTCCTAGTCGGATTCGTTAACCACTGCGCCACGACGGGAACTCCCATGCATTTCTTTTCCACAAAGAGATGATTGAAACCTTAAATCAAACAATTTCAGGGAAGAAATTTTCTGTAATGGTTGGTGGCAGTTTATTCAAAACTATTTCACCTTTAAAAATGAAAGTAATGAATTAATTTAAAATATTATGTGGGGAATAAATTAGTTTCCTAACTTTTTATGTATTGTTATGCTTCCTAGCTTACAATATCATTACTGATTTAGTAATATTTATAAAGACCGAAGTAACAAAATGTCAATAAAAATGTAGGCAAAATGCATATATATTAGGTGTATATCTAAAGGTAGATTTGAATCTGACCTTTTTTCTGACTGCACATTTTTAGCATTAGTACACATTGTTATTGATTCTCATATATTTTCAGTTCTTCAAAAATGCATAGAGCCAATGGAAACTCTTATTGGTCCTTATGACGGTTTGAATAAACTTAGCTTTACAAAGACCGAACAACGCTGATGTAAAGTACTCAAGTTACAGAGTATCTTTAGGAGTGGTAAAATATTTTTTAAGGAAAACAGATAATACACCCATGTGACAGCTTACTGAAAGATGTTTCTAGAACCATAAAATTAATTACACCTGGAGTTTAGAGATTTTGCCTGAGATATAAGATGCTTAACAAGCTTCATCCCATGACTTAGCAAAGACATCACAAAATTCAGGTACCAAACTAGGCTCATGGTGGGAAACAGGGAAGCTCAAAAAGCCGGTATTTATAAAACATTCTTTAGGCTGATATATTCATTTTTGCCTTGGGATCAATTAATACATCCATTGTGTTCAGTCTAGCAATTTAAACTTCAGTTTAGGAAGCAAGTATAGAAAGTAAAAATAAAACAAAGTAAAAAAATTATTTTCGATAGCACCAAAAAATTAAATATATAATATATTAAATCCAATGAAATAGGTACAGGCTCTGTTCGCAGAAAACTACAAAATTGATGAAACAAAGAGGATACAAATAAACGGAGAGATGTTATATATTCATGTACTTAGAGAAGACTTATTATTGTTAAGACGCAGTTCTTTCCAATTTAACTTGATTATCACAATGGCTCAGTAAAATTGAATGTTGAGATTGACATCTGGCCATTTTGAAGTTCTCCCACTCCTCCACCAACAGGCAGAGAAAGGCATCGTCCTTAAGCTTTGCACCAGTAATACTATTTACTGATACTGTGTTGCTCACACACAATTAGAACTCTATGTACATATCATACAAGAACTACTGAGGTGCCTTTTGCTAAGTCCGCATCTAATAGTAAATGTCATTGGGGGGGCTAGGGCAACAAAAGACAGATAGAATCCCTAGGTATTTAGACCTTTCAGGAAAATTCTCTCACCTCCAAATCCATATAAAATATTCCATTGCATTTTGGATGAAACAAAATTTTCAGCCAAGTCTCTCTCTCTCTGTGTTCCAAGTCAAGCCTATCATATGCCTCTTTTCTATTCATTTTACATCAGCAAATTAACCTCCTTTCCATCCTCAAAGTTGTCAAATCTATTGCTGTTTGTACATGTTCTCTACTGGGATTCTCTCAGACTCCTGGCCTATTTAAACTCTTAGTTACTATAAAAATATGACCTCAAATTATTTATTCTCTTTGAAGAATATCCTAACTTTTGAAGTTAGATCTTTAAAAAAATTTTTTACAGTAGCCTGCACGTCTCTTCTTATCATTAATAATTACTAATAATTAGCATGAATAATATATTAATAATGTGGCAAATAATTATTTCCCATAATCAACTAACTGTGTGGCAGGCATTCATACTTTTATTCATACCCATACACATTTTTATCACTTCATTAAATTAAGAATTATGTGTTGAGAGGAGACAAGATGGCAGAAGAGTAGGGGGACACGTTCACCTGCTCCCACAAACACAACAACAAAAAAAACACATCTACAGGATAAATGACTCGCACAGAACAGCAACCAATCGCTGGCAGAAGAACCTAAACTCCAATAACGGCAAGAAGTTCGTGACATTACCAGGTAAAACAAAAGAAAAAAGGAGAGTGAGAGAAGGGGAATCTGAGCTGGACGGGCGCTCCCGAAAGGGAACTGCAGAGGAGAAAGGGATCCCGCACCCTGGAAAGTCACCTACTCGGGGGAAAGATCAAACGAACCGGAGGAATCTCCAGATACAGAGAAGAGTGTAGCAGTAAGTTGGAGTTCTGAAAAGCAGACTGAGAACTGAACGGACCGTCTAAACTACGGGCACAGTCACCAAAAATTGAGACGCCTGGGTGGGGGCTGGGCACCAAGTCCTCTGGCTCCAGAGGTTAGTCCCCGGGAAAGGGCTGGGGGGGGCGGAGTGGAGCGGAGACTGCTTGGGAGGTCTACAAACCGGTCTGTCAAGTTTGACGGGGCAGAGACTGCCTGGGAGACTAGAAAGCAAAGCTGTTGCAGGGGAATGGAGCAATACTCTAGAGGCGGGGTAGTGGAAAGCCGCATCAGAGGGAACCTGGGAGAAGAGCCTGGTTTGTGCCCATGCTGGGGAGGGGAGAGAAGAAGGGGTGGGTCCCCATAGAATACTCCCCACACCACAGCAAGCTTACCGGCCCACTAGCTAGCAGAAAGCTGTGCTTCCAGTGCATCCCCTCCCCCCACCCCCGCCACCTGCTATGCACTCGCAGGACCTGAGCCTGCCTGCCATCCGGGAGGGCTGGCCTCAACAATTGCCTGAAGTCTACTACTGCAGGGGCTGTCTCTGCACAGGGCTGCTTGCCCTTTGGAGGGGCTACACCCCCGCAGAGCAGCACCAAACACCACCAGCCCCTGAGAAAAGGCCTGCAGCCCAGAAAAGCTAGAACAAGCCTAGCCAGGCTGTGAATAGATCTGCCTAATTCTTGGACAGGCTTTTTGAGTTGGCCTGCCCTGGGGAAAAGCCTCTTGGGTTCGCAGTGGCACAGCTAGCCACTCCAGGTCTCGGGAGGCGCTGCGCTTCTGTGGAACAACTGCCAGCTCCCGGCAGGACCCCCTGCACCCCAGAAAAGCTACAACAAGTCTGGCCGGGCTGTTAAAAGATCAGCCTAATTCTTGGACAGTCTTCTTGAGTCAGGCTGCCCTGGGGAGGAGCCTCTTGGGTTCGCAGTGGCACAGCTAGCCACCCAAAGCCCTCAGGGAGAGCTGAGCTCTTGTGGATCAGCTGCATAGGACTGCCAGCTCCATGCAGGATCCCCTGCAGCCCAGAAAAGCTACAACAGGCTTGGCCAGACTGTGAAAAGATCTGCCTACATTCTCAGACTGTCCTTCTGAGTTGGGCTGCCCTGGGGAAGAGCCTCTTAGGTTCTCAGTGACCCAGATAGCTGCTCCAGCCCTCAGGGGGTGCTGCACTCCTGAGGAACAGCTGCCCAACACCTGCCAACCCCCTGTAAGAACACCACAGCCTAAAAACACCAGAGCAAGCTCTGCCTGACCGAGTGAAATCTGCTACCATCGTGGTGTGGACCTCCCAGTCCTGTCTGCCCTCAGGAAGTCCTCCTTTGCTTCAAAGAGACCCTGTTAGCCCCATAAACACTCCAGAAAAGCCACACTGCCTCAAAAAAGACTGACTAACAACACCAGCCCTCAGGAAATATTCCATGGCAGTGACAAGGCAAACACTGCCCGGTCACAGAGAGTACAACTCCCTCAGGAGAAAGAAAACAACAAGCAAGATGAAGAAGCCGAAGAAACCACCCCCAGTCAAACCAACAGGAGAACTCACCTAAAACAGTCAACAATGAAACAGATCTTGGCAGTCTGACAGACCTGGAGTTCAAAAGAGAAATAGTGAAAATACTGAAGGAATTAAGAGAAGATATGAACAGTAATGCAGATACCCTCAGAAAGGAACTAGAAAATATAAGGAGGAGCCAAGAAAACCTAGAACATTCATTTGCAGAGATGCAAACTGAACTAAGGGCAGTAAAAACCAGAATGAATAATGCAGAAGAACAAATAAGTGATATGGAAGATAGAATAATGGAAATCACCCAATAAGGTCAACAGACAGAAAACCGAATCAAAAAACTGGAAAGCAATATAAGAGACCTATGGGATAATATAAAGCGGGCCAATCTACGCAGAATAGGAGTTCCAGAAGGAGTAGAAAAAGATAAGGGGATGGAAAATATATTTGAAGAAATTATCGCTGGAAACTTCCCAAATCTAAAGGATACTGAGTTCAAGATACATAGACCCACATCAAGACACATAATAATAAAAATGGCAAAAGGTAGTGATAAAGAGAGGATCCTAAAGGCAGCAAGAGAAAAGCAGAATGTTACCTGAAAGGGAACCCCCATAAGGTTATCAGCTGATTTCTCTACAGTAACACTACAGGCCAGGAGGGAATGGCAAGAGATATTTAAAGTGCTCAAAGGAAAAAATATGCAACCTAGAATACTCTATCCAGCAAGAATATCATTTAAAATAGAAGGGGAAATGAAAATTTTTTCCAACAAACAAAAACTTAAAGAATACTGCAATACAAAAGCCAGGCTAAAAGAAATACTGAAAGGGCTTCTCTAAACCAAAAAGAAAGGAAGGAAAGGGAAGAAAAAAAGAAAAGAAAAAAAAAAAAGAAGAAGAGGAAGAACTAGGACTGAGGAAACTGCAATCAGAGAGCAGTCACTCAAATAAGCCAGCATACAGATTTAATCATGAATAGGCCTCAAACAAAATAAAATTAAAAAGAAAAAAAGAAAAAAGAGTCATCCAAACCATAAAATGTGGGCAAGGGATGTTAGGAAGTAAATAACCCTTTATGTTTGTTTGTATGTTTCTCTTCTTAATTTTAATATAGTAATGAAGGGTTTGACCTTACAGGACCATCAGGCTAAAACACACAATTATGGGAAGGGGTTAGCATCCTTAAAAAACAGGGCAACCACAAGCCAAAACCAAATATTGCATTTGCAAAAAATGAAAAAAAAAATACACTCAAGCAGATAATAACAGGAGACCATCCAACCAAAAAAAAAAAAAAAAGGAAGAATGGAGAACCATAGAATCAACTGGAACACGAGGTTCAAATGGCAACAAATAATCATCTATCAATTATCACCTTAAATGTCAATGGACTGAATGCCCCAATCAAAAGGCACAGAGTGGCTGAGTGGATACAAAGGCAAAACCTTCAATATGCTGCCTACAAGAAACTCACCTCAGGACAAAAGATACATATAGATTGAAAGTGAAAGGATGGGGAAAAATATTTCACGCCAATAGACAATGACAGAAAAGCAGGAGTCAGCAACACTCATATCAGACAAAATAGACTTTAAAACAAAAGACATAAAGAAAGACAAAGAAGGACACTACTTAATGATTAAGGGAATCCATCCAGGAGAGGATGTTACTATCGTCAACATATATGCCCCAAATACAGGAGCACCCAGATACATACAACAAATATTAACAGACATAAAGGGAGATATGGATGGGAAATACAGTCATAGTAGGAGACTTTAATACCCCCCTCACATCAATGGACAGATCCTCTCGACAGAAAACCAATAAAGCAACAGAGATCCTAAAGGAAACAATAGAAAAGTTAGACTTCATTGATCTCTTCAGGACACTACATCCAAAAAAAGCAGAATACACATTCTTCTCAAATGCTCATGGAACATTCTCAAGAATCGACCACATCTTGGGACACAAAGCGAATCTCAATAAATTTGGGAGCATAGAAATTATCTCAAGTATCTTCTCTGACCACAATGCCATGAAATTAGAAATCAACCATGGGAAAAGGAAAGAGAAAAAACCTACTGCATGGAGACTAAACAACATGCTACTAAAAAACCAATGGGTCATGAGGAAAGCAAGAAAGGAAATTAAAAACTACCTTGAAACAAATGATAAGGAAGACACAACCACTCAAAATCCATGGGATGCTGCGAAAGCAGTGCTCAGAGGGAAATTTATAGCAATACAGGCCTTTCTCAAAAAAGAAGAAAGATCCCAAATGGACAACTTAACCCTCCACCTAAACGAATTAGAAAAAGAACAAAAAAGTCCTAAAGTCAGCAGAAGGAAGGAAATTATAAAGATCAAAGAGGAAATCAATAAAATAGAGACTCAAAAAACAATCGAGAAAATTAATAAAACCAAGAGCTGGTTCTTGGAAAAGGTGAACAAAATTGACAAACCCCTGGCCAGACTCACTACAAGAGGAGAGAAAGAACCCAAATAACCAAAATTAATAAGAGGAAAAAGGAGAAATCACACGGATACTGCAGAAATACAAAAAACCATAAGAGAATACTATGAACAACTATATGGCAACAAGTTTGACAATCTGGAAGAAATGGACAATTTTCTAGAATCTTACAGCCTGCCAAAACTGAATCAAGAAGACACAGACCAACTGAACAGACCGATCACTAGAAATGAAATTGAAGAAGTCATAAAAATACTCCCTACAAATATAAGTCCAGGACCAGATGGCTTCACAGGTGAATTCTATCAAAACATATAAAGAGGAACTGGTGCCCATCCTCCTTAAACTCTTTCAAGAGGTCAAAGAAGAAGGAATACTCCCAAAGACACTCTATGATGCCACCATCACCCTCATTCCAAAACCAGACAGAGATACCACCAAAAAAGAAAGCTATCGCCCAATATCATTGATGAATATAGATGCAAAAATTCTCAACAAAATCTTAGCCAACTGAATCCAACAACATATCAAAAAAATTATACACCATGACCAGGTAGGGTTCATCCCAGGTTCACAAGGATGGTTCAACATACGCAAATCAATCAGCATCATACACCACATTAACAAAAAAAGAGTCAAAAACCATATGATCATCTCAATAGATGCAGAAAAAGCATTTGACAAAGTCCAACATCCATTCATGATGAAGACCCTCGCCAAAGTGGGTGTAGAGCGAACATTCTGAATATAATCAAAGCCATTTATGAGAAACCCACAGCAAATATAATCCTCAAGGGGGAAAAACTGAAAGCCTTCTCACTCAAATCTGAAACAAGACAGGGATGCCCACTCTCACCACTGCTCTTCAACATCGTTTTGGAAGTCCTAGCCACAGCAATTAGACAAACCAAAGAAATAAAAGGCATCCATATAGGAAGAGAAGAGATCAAACTGTCACTGTATGCAGATGACATGATACTATACATAGAAAACCCTAAGGACTCAACCCCAAAACTACTTGAACTGATTAATAAATTCAGCAAAGTAGCAGGATATAAGATTAACATTCAGAAGTCAGTTGTATTTTTGTGTACCAGCAATGAAATATTAGAGAAGGAATGCAAAAATACACTACCTTTTAAAATTGCACCTCACAAAATCAAATACCTCGGAATACACCTGACCAAGGAGGTAAAGGACCTATATGCCGAGAAACTATAAAACTTTAATCAAAGAAATCAAAGAAGATGTAAAGAAATGGAAAGATAGTCCATGTTCCTGGATTGGGAAAATCAATATTGTAAAAATGGCCATACTACCCAAAGCAATCTACACATTCAATGCAATCCCCATCAAATTACCCATGGCATTTTTCACAGAACTAGAACAAACAATCCAAACATTTCTATGGAACCACAAAAGACCCAGAATCGCCAAAGCAATCCTGAGAGACAAAAACCAAGCAGGAGGCATAACTCTCCCAGACTTCAAGAAATACTATAAAGCCACAGTCATCAAAACAGTGTGGTACTGGTACCAAAACAGACAGACAGACCAATGGAACAGAATAGAGAATCCGGAAATAAACCCTCACACCTATGGTCAATTAATCTTTGACAAGGGAGGCAAGAACATCAAATGGGAAAAAGAAAGTCTCTTCAGCAAGCATTGCTGGGAAACCTGGACAGCTGCATGCAAAGCAATGAAACTAGAACACACCCTCACACCATGCACCAAAATAAACTCCAAATGGCTGAAAGACTTAAATATACGACAGGACACCATCAAACTCCTAGAAGAAAACATAGGCAAAACACTCTCTGACATCAACCTCATGACTATTTTCTCAGGTCAGTCTCCCAAAGCAATAGAAATTAGAGCAAAAATAAACCCATGGGAACTCATCAAACTGAAAAGCTTTTGCACAGCAAAGGAAACCAAAAGGAAAACAAAAATACAACTTTCAGAATGGGAGAAAATAGTTTCAAATGATGCAACTGACAAGGGCTTAATCTCTAGAATATATAAGCAACTTATACAACCCAACCGCAAAAAAGCCAATCAATCAATGGAAAAATGGGCAAAAGACCTGAATAGATTGTTCTCCAAGGAAGATATACAGATGGCCAGCAAACACATGAAAAAATGCTCAACATCGTTGATTATAAGAGAAATGCAAATCAAAACTACCATGGGATACCACCTCACACCAGTCAGAGTGGCCATCATTAATAAGTCCACAAATAACAAGTGCTGGAGGGGCTGTGGAGAAAAGGGAACCCTCCTGCACTGTTGGTGGGAATGTAAACTGGTACAGCCACTATGGAGAACCATTTGGAGATCCCTTAGAAATCTATACATAGAACTTCCATATGACCCCACAATCCCACTCTTGGGCATATATCTGGACAAAACTCTACTTAAAAGAGACACATGCACCCGCATGTTCATTGCAGCACTCTTCACAATAGCCAGGACATGGAAACAACCCAAATGTCCATCGACAGATGATTGGATTCGGAAGAGGTGGTATACAAAATGGAAACTACTCAGCCATCAAAAAGAATGACATAATGCCATTTGCAGCAACATGGATGGAGCTAGAGACTCTCATACTGAGTGAAATGAGCCAGAAAGACAAAGACAAATACCATATGATATCACTTATAACTGGAATCTAATATCCAGCACAAATGAACACCTCCTCAGAAAAGAAAATCATGGACTTGGAGAAAAGACTTGTGGCTGCCTGATGGGAGGGGGAGGGAGTGGGAGGGATCGGGAGCTTGGGCTCATCAGACACAACTTAGAACAGATTTACAAGGAGATCCTGCTGAATAGCATTGAGAACTTTGTCTAGATACTCATGTTGCAACAGAACAAAGGGTGGGGAAAAAAATGTAATTGTAATGTATACATGTAAGGATAACTTGATCCCCTTGCTGTACAGTGGGAAAATAAAAAAAAAATTAAAAAAATAATTATGTGTTCATCACTTCCTGTCATAATTTATTTTTGATATGATATCAATTCTTTCAATTCTACTCCTCAAATAATCTTGGAATCCACAATGTATTCACCTCTTTCTTTCATGGTAATTCCTAGACCATATCATTGTTAATAATGTCAATCTCTCCATAAATTCATCTTCAAATATTCCACATTTTGATGACCAACTCATATTTCCTCCTTTTCCTTCCAGCATCTAAACTCTAAAACCCCATAATTCCTATATATCTGCTGTGCTTTTAACCTACCTCTTATCACATAGGTTCTTACTTGCCTGTTTAATCAGTTTAAATTCCATGACAAGTCATCCTATTTGCTCTTCTGCCATGCCCTGAACTCTCTTTCATCACTGCTAGATGGTAACTTTAATTGAACAATATTCTTAATCAGCCATATCTGTAGAGAAACACATAATGCCAATGACTGGTCTCTTGAAAATAATGACCCTAAACTCCAGGTAGGCCCTAATTGCTTCATTTCCTGAGTTCTTTATTTCCTACATCTCTCAGATAGATGTATAATGTCTAATCTCCCCTCATGGCTTTATTATCATAAACTCTTCCATTTCATTCTTCACTGCATTCTCATCTGCTAGTTTTCTGAAAGAGGAGAAGTTACATATATTCCCACTATCTTTTCTAGTTAACATCCAGCATCATAACCTACATCCTTTTCATCCCTGGGACTGATCAGCAGTGCACCCTCCTTCCTGCTATCTAAAGAGATTCCATCCCCTTGTCAAATATCTAAGAAAATTGATCCTTCTAAAATTTATATTGTCATTATTTCTCTAAGAGATATTTTCTAGCAGCATAAACATATACAGCTACTGACATATTTCTTTTTTCCTGTTTGTTGTAGAATTGTTGAACTGATTTATTTGATGGCTCAAATTCCTTTTCTCCCATTTTCTCTTATATGCATTTCTTGTTCACTGTAATGACCAAGTTTTATGTGTCAACCTGACTAAGCTATAGTCACTAATTATTCAATCAAACCCTAATCTAGATGCTGCTGTGAAAGTGTTTTATAGATGTGATTAATGTTGACTTTAGGTAAGGGGGATTATCCCAGATAATCAGGATGAGTCTGAGTCAATTGGTTGAAAGGCCTTAAGAGTATAGTTGAGACTTCCCAGCAAAAGAAGAAATTCTGCACATGGGCTTTAGTTCAGCTCCTGAAGGAAAGTTTCAGCCTGATCTTCCTAACAACCTACTCTATGAATTTCATATTTGCTTAGTGAGCCCTCTTAATTGCATAAGCTTCTTGCAGTAAATGCCTTACTATACATCTCCTGTTGATTTCTGTTTCCCTGATTGTACGATGACTTCTATATTCCCTATTCTACCACAACTCCTTTGGAAATGTCAGCAATGTGTTCATTGTCATAAAATCCAACAGTCCATTTCAGTCCTTATCTTGATTGTTATATTAGTCTCATTTGTCACAGTCAATCAATCTTGTTCTTGATACAATTTATTCACTTGGCTTAAAGCATCCCTACTGTCCTGATTTCCTTTGTTCCAAACTAGATACTTCTTTCGGTCTTTTGTGCAGGCATTCCTTAATTTCCATCAGTTCCTAAGCCAAATTGATATTACTACTCTTGATATTGATATTACTTTCTTTCTTTCTTTCTTTCTTTCTTTCTTTCTTTCTTTCTTTCTTTCTTTCTTTCTTTCTTTCTTTCTTTCTTCTTTCTCTCTTTCTTTCTTTCTCTCTTTCTCTCTTTCTCTCTTTCTCTCTTTCTCTCTTTTTCTTTCTTTTCTTTCTTTCTTGCCATTCTGATGAGTGTGGAATGATAGCTGATTGTGGTTTTAATTGTATTTTCCTGGTTAAATGATTTTGAACATCTTTTTATGTGTGTGTGTGTGTGTGTGTGTGTTTTACCATCTGTATATATTTGTTAAAACGTCCTCCATATACTTTCCCTATTTTCTTTTTTTTAATGATGATTTGTATTTTTTTCCATTATAGCTGCTTTACAGTGTTCTGTTAAATTTCTACTGTACAGCAAGGTGACCAAGTTACATGTACATGTATAGATTCTTTTTTCTCACATTATCATACTCCATCATAAGTGACTAGACATAGTTCCCAGTGCTACACAGCAGGATCTCATTGCCTATCCATTCCAAAGGCAATAATTTGCATCTGTTAACCCCAAGCTCCCAATCCATCCCACTCCCTCCCCCTCTCCCCTTGGCAACCACAAGTCTGTTCTCCATATCCATGATTTTCTTTTCTGTGGCAAGGTTCATTTGTGCCCTATATTAGATTCCAGATATAAGTGATGTCATATGGTATTTGTCTTTCTCTTTCTGACTTACTTCACTTAGTATGAGAGTCTCTAGTTCCATCCATGTTGCTGCAAATGGCATTACGTCATTCTTTTTGATGGCTGAGGAGTAGTCCATTGTGTATGTAGACCACATCTTCCTAATCCAATCCTCTGTTGATGGACATTTGGGTTGTTTCCATGTCTTGGCTATTGTGAATAGAGCTGCAATGAACATATGGGCTCATACATCTTTTTTAAGGAAAGTTTTGTCATGATATATGCCGAAGAGTGGGGTTGCTGGGTCATGTGGTAGTTCTATAATTAGTTTTCTGAGGTACTTCCATAGTGTTTTCCATAGTGGTTGTACTAATTTACATTCCTGCCAACAGTGTACAAGCGTTACCTTTTCTCCACACCCTCTCCAGCATTTGTTATTTGTGGAATTATTAATGATCACCATTCTGACTGGTGTGAGGTAGTATCTCCTGGTAGTTTTGATTTGCATTTCTCTAATAATCAGGGATGTTGAGCATTTTTTCACGTGCTTGATGGCCATCTGTATAGCTTCTCTTTTAGTTCTGTATGTTGCCTTATTTAAATGATTGCTTTCCAATTGTGGTTTCCTCCATCCTATTTCTTCTTACTTCTTTTTTTTTTTTTTTATTTAGAGAAGCCCTTTCAGTATTTCTTTTAGAATAGGTTTAGTATTGCCGTACTCTTTTAACTTTTGTTTTTTGGAGAAATTCTTTATTTTCTCTTCTGTTTTAAATGATGTTCTTGCTGGGTAGAGTATTCTAGGCTGCAAATTTTTCCCTTTTAGAACTTTGAATATATCTTGCCACTCTCTTCTGGCCTGTAATGTTTCTGTAGAGAAATCTGCTGATAGCCTTATGGGGGTTCCCTTATAATTAGCGCTTTGTATTTCTCTCGCTGTCTTTATTTATTTATTTTATTTATTTATTATTTTCCCCAATGACATAATTTTATTAACAGCTTCTTGCCTCACTGCTGCCCTCTTCCAGTGAGAACCAAAGGATAACATATAAAATATGACATCTTAGCATCATGCTTTCAGGCAGTTCTCTGGAAACTATCTCAAAAGCCCTTTCAAAGGAGTTTAGTTTCTATTGGTGAGGCTATTTTGATTCCACTACATTTGTTATGCAAGTGAATTGGTTTTGGAGAATGATTAAACTTTAGGGATCACAGATTTAATGAATCCAACCCTTCTACACCCTTATTCTACTGATGAGAAAACTGGGGTTTGTCTAAGATTATATTGTTACCTACAAGTTAAGTCATTGCTCCTATGCATGTTCTAGGTGGAAAACTATTCCTTTTCCATGGGAATTTCTTTCTTTTTTTTTTTTATTTTCCCACTGTACAGCAAGGGGATCAAGTTATCCTTACATGTATACATTACAATTACATTTTTTTCCCCACCCTTTGTTCTGTTGCAACATGAGTATCTAGACAAAGTTCTCAATGCTATTCAGCAGGATCTCCTTGTAAATCTGTTCTAAGTTGTGTCTGATGAGCCCAAGCTCCCGATCCCTCCCACTCCCTCCCCCTCCCATCAGGCAGCCACAAGTCTTTTCTCCAAGTCCATGATTTTCTTTTCTGAGGAGATGTTCATTTGTGCTGGATATTAGATTCCAGTTATAAGTGATATCATATGGTATTTGTCTTTGTCTTTCTGGCTCATTTCACTCAGTATGAGATTCTCTAGTTCCATCCATTCTCGCTGTCTTTAGAATCCTTTCTTTATCTTTAACTTTTGTCATTTTTATTATAACGTATCTTGGTGTGCGCCTGTTTGGGTTCAAGTTGTTTGGGGCCTTCTGTGCTTCCTGTATCTTGATATCTGGTTCCTTTAGTTTTGGAATGTCTTCAGACATAATTTATTCAAATTTATATTCAATCCATTTTTCACTTTCTTTTTTTTTCTTTGTCTTTCTGTCTTTTTAGGGCTGCATGTGCAGCATATGGAGGTTCCCAGGCTAGGGGACTAATCAGAGCTATAGCTGCTGGCCTACAGCCAAAGCAATGTGGGATCAGAGATGCATTTGTGACCTACACCACAGCTCACAGCAATGCTGGATCCTTAACTCACTGAGAGAGGCCAGTGATCGAACACCCAACCTCATGGTTCCTAGTTGGATTGTTAACCACTAAGCCGTGAGGGAACTCCCCACTTTTCACTTTCTCCTTTTTGAGCTCAGTGTCTACTAGGCTGCAGAGGTCTGTTTCATTGTTTGATGGTTCAGGTGAATTCTCCTGTTCTTTGAACTGGGAATGGTTCCTGAACTTCTTCATCTTGCTCATTATTTTTCTTTTTCTCTGAGTCTAGGGAAGCCAAACTATAGCCTTCGAGGGCTACTTCTATGCAAGCCTGGCCCTTTGTATTTGGTGGGGGGTTACTATTTATTTTTTTTGGTGGAGTTTGATTATTTGCTGTTCCTTTCTTCTGTGTGAGCAGGCTGCTATCCCCATGGTGCTGAGTGTGTTTCCAGGGAGAAAGAGGCAATTGGCAGGGCTAGTAGTCAGTGCCTGGTTGCTGGGCTCTTAACAGCAGCAAGGATCTGTAGGAAGGTGGCACCTGCTATTCCTAGTTGTAGGGCCCTGGAAGTGGTAATAAGCCTAGGCAGCTTTACAAGGTTCCCAGAGCATTTGGCAGTGGCAGCAGCAGGGTGTCTGAGTTCCCAAGGGAGTGAGAGCAACAACAGGTAGGGTTCAATTGCAATGCCCTCCTCTGAAGTGATTGGGGCCACAAGTGGTGCCTGTTTACATACCCTTAGTGGTAGATGGCCATGTCCACCTCTGGAGTCAGAGAAAACTATGGTGGTTTGTCCCTGCCACCTGCAGACCATTCCAGAAGCATCCTTTCTCACTTAGCCCAAACAGGAGGTGCTGCGCAGGCTGCTCCTAGTTTCAGGATCCTGGGAAGTGACAGAGATCAAGTGTGTGGGCACTCCTGGAGCATTCGGCAGTGGCAGCAACAGGGCTGGTGTGCTCCTAGGGGTGTGAGAGCAACAACAGGTGGTGTTCTGTCACAATGTACTCCTCTGTGGTACCCTTGAGGTGCTTGGGGCTGCATGTGGTGCCTGTTCACAGACCCCTAGTGGTGGCTGGCCATGCCCTCCTCTGGAGTCAGAGATAATGGCAGTGGTTAGCCCCTGCCACCTGCAGACCATGCAAGAAGCCCCCTGTCCTGCTTAGCCCACGCAGGAGGTGCTGCACCAGCTGCTCCTAGTTGTAGGGTCTTGAGAAGGGACATTGATCAAGCATCTGGGCACTGCCCAGAGCATTTGGCACTGGCAACTGCAGAGGGGTGTATTCCCAGGGGGTGAGAGCAATAACGTGTGGTGCTTGGTTGCAGCGCCATCTTTTCTTTTCTTTTCATTTTTTTTTTTTTTGCCATCCCCTGAGGTGATTGGGGATGCAGGTGGAGCCCACTTATAGGCCATCTGTGGTGGCAGGCCATGCCTCCCTCTGCTCTCCAAGATGACCACCACAGTCCATCCCTGCCACCTGTAGATCACATAAGAGGCACACCACACTTAGGCCCCCTCTGCCCTTAGCCTGCACAAGAAGCGCCTGGTCTCCTGTTGTCTGAGCAAGCGGTTTCTCACCACCTGTAGCCTGCGCCAGAGGTGCCCTGCCCTCTGGGAGCCCACGCTTGGGTGCACAGGAAGATTCCTATGGAGGTCCACACCTCCTCCTCTCTCCCTCCCCAACAATGGCACCTTGCTTCTCCTGTGGGCCCAGATCTTCTCCTGGGTTCCCTCTGCCACAGTGTTCCACTCCCCAGCCTGTTGCACACGCTTCTCAACTCATGGCACACTGTTCCTTAGCCCCTTAGGCTGTCCCCACACAGCCAGTACTAGTTCTTTCCCTGTGTCTGACCTCTGGAGCTTAAGTCTCAGTGCCTAGAACACCCTCCCAAAGCATCTCAGGCTGTGGTGTCCAGGATGGTGGTGCAGATGATCTGCATGGCTCTCACTCTCCTTTGCCCTCCTCAGTCCAGCTGCTGCACTTTTCTTGGTGACTTTGAGGTCCCTTTGGCTCAGCTGACCTTTCTGTCAGTTAGGTGGCTTCCAAGGATGTGGGTTCCTTTTCTCCTACATAGCTCCCTCTCAGGAATGCTCATCCTGTCCTGATTCCTTCTCTCTCTCCCTTTTTCTTTTGTTTTACCCAGTTATGTCAAGAGTTTCTTGCTCTTTTTGAAGGTGTAAGTTCTTCTTCCAGCATACAATAGATGTTCTGTGTGAGTCGTTTTACATGTAGATGTGGTTTTTTTTTTTTTTAATGTGTTTGTGGGAGAAGATGAGCACGATGTCTTACTACTCTGCCATCTTGATCCTCCTCGTCCCCATTTTCTAATTGAGTTTTTTTTTATATTTGAGTTTTGAGACTACTTTATATATTCTTGAGACTATTACTTTGTCAGCTCTGTTGTCTGCAAATATTTTTTTCCCATTCTGAAATGTTGTTGAATTTTATCAAATGCTTTTTTTTACATTGTTTAATCAGATCATGGGATTTTTCTTCTTTTGAGTTACATCGATTGGTTTTAAAATGGTGATTTAGCATTGCATGTCTGGAATAAACCCTACTTGTCATGGTGTGTAATTCTTTTTATACATTACCAAATTTTCTTTGCTGATATTTTGTTAAGGATTTTTACATGCATACACATGAAGGATATGGTCTGTCTTTTTTCCACCATTCAGTATGTTCTTAATTTTTTTATGTAAATTGTACATAGTAGGAAAAATAAAGAGAAGTACATTTACTCCATTTTCATAGAAGCAGAAGTTCTAACATTTATTTATTTATTTATTTTTTGCTTTTTAAGGTCACTCTTATGGCATATGGAAGTTCCCAGGCTAGATATCTAATCAGAGCTATAGCCGCCAGCCTACACCACAGCCATAGCAATGTGGGATCCGAGTCACGTCTGCTAGCTATACCACCGCTCATGGCAATGGCAGATTCTTAACCCATTGAATGAGGTTAGGGATCGAACCCACATCCTCATGGATACTAGTCAATTTCATTAACCATTAAGCCATGACAGGAACTCCTAACATTTAAATTTTTTAAAAGTGGCAATAGATCTTCAATTTATATAAGTACGTATCAGAACAATAAAAATATTCCATTTATCTTGCATCCATCATCTCATTTACTCTAACCCATATATTCTAAGGGATATTACTATTACTACTTTGCATATTAAGAAAATGATGCTTATAAAGATTGCCCCATATTAGATCAGTAGTAACTGTAGGAGACAGAATTTAAATCTAGAGAAATTGACCTTACAACCTGTTTTTTTAACCACATTACTGTGCTATTTTTCTTATTGAAAATATGATTATATTTTAATTATGGCACTTATATTTTAATCACAAAGTTGGCAAAAAGGATCAGTGTTATTTTCTTAATATAGATAAGAAAATTATATATATATATATAAACACAGATATTCTATTAAAATTTCTTTGTAGCCAAAATATTTAAAAATGTCAGTGTAATCTTGCTGTATTAGTGCCATGTTAACTAATATAACTAAGCCTATATTTTTCTCCTAGAAAAAAAAATATGGCATTTAATGCAAGTTAGTTGATATGATCTCACATAAAGTAAACTTTAATTAATGAGTGATGATTACAGTAAAGCTGTATCCTCTATTAATTTTTACAAAACACATTTGTATTCTAACTAAAACATTACATAACCTCCAATTATGCTATGTATTATAATATTAGAATTTCATCTTTTCAATTACTCATATAATAACGTTTACTAAAAATGTCATTGATCTGATCTGTCAATAAATTTTTATAAATCCTTTTGGGTGATGAGGGTTATTATTTTCAGTTTATAGGTTAAAATTACTTTTTTTCAGTGTAAACAATAATCATATAAGCCACTAGAATAAAATTCTTTAAAAATAAACTGTTAAAAAGCTTTTATAGTTTCTCCTTCATATTTCTGATTATATTACAAAATCAGTAACTTCTATAATTTCAAACAATGTTTAATAGTGTTCTCATATTCTTTTTTTTTTTTGTCTTTTTGCCATTTTCTTTTTTTTTTTTTTTTTTTTGGTGTTTCTTGGGCCGCTCCGGCGGCATATGGAGGTTCCCAGGCTAGGGGTCCAATTGGAGCTGTAGCCACTGGCCTACACCAGAGCCACAGCAACGCAGGATCCGAGCCGCGTCTGCAACCTACACCACAGCTCACGGCAACGCCGGATCGTCAACCCACTGAGCGAGGGCAGGGACCGAACCCTCAACCTCATGGTTCCTAGTCGGATTCGTTAACCACTGCGCCACGACGGGAACTCCTCTTTTTGCCATTTTCTTGGGCCGCTCCTGCGGCATATGGAGGTTTCCAGGCTAGGGGTGGAATCGGAGCTGTAGCCACCGGCCTACACCAGAGCCACAGCAATGTGGGATCTGAGCCGCGTCTGTGACCCACACCACAGCTCACGGCAATGTCAGATCCTTAACCCACTGAGCAAGGCCAGGGATCGAGCCCGCAACCTCATGGTTTTAGTTGGATTCATTAACCACTGAGCCATGATGGGAACTCTCTCATATATTCTTAAGAGACCACATTTTGAACTTTAATTTTCCTTTTACTTTATCCCTTCACATTTGTTTTCTTTTTCTTTCATTCTTTTTTTTTTACTGTACACACATAATTTTATGAGGTAGTTTTTTAATTAAGAGAATATATAAAGAATAGCATATATGTCTCATTATATATATGTGCACATAACCACACATTCTTAAAAACCTGGTCATCCTAATTTATGAGGCACCTGTAATTCTAAATATGGCATATAGTAGAGCTATTTTTAGATAAGAAGATAAATCTCATCTTAAAAATAATCCTATTGATGTTATGATGATAATTAGTTTTGTCCAATAATAGCTTAATATATTTGCATTCATTCATTCATTTACCAGCCTTGATTAGCATCAGCAATAATGCTAGTTGCTGCAATATAATTAGTACCATCGCATATTTCTAGTCAAATGTCTAAATGTATCTCTGAATAACTTATTTAAAATAATTTTTTAAATACAGGTATGAATATATATCAAATCCAACTAGATATTTTGGTTGTTTTTTTTAACCAGGATTAAAAAACAAAAACAAAATACAAAAATACATGCCATCATTTCTCTCTTTTCATTTCATCTCTGTCTCTCTCAAGGGCTTAGAATCAATCTATAGGCATGGTTTCCATGTGGAAGGAAAAATGACAGCCAGAATTCCTCTAATTAAATACTTTCCTTTCTTAACAACTCTTCTCTCTCTACTCCCTATCCCCTCAGGAAGAAATTATTTCTCTACCAATGTCCTTACTTCATCTTTGGTCTCAGCTCATGTTTTTAACCTGTGAAGCAGAAAGATGTTTTATAGTACCTGGGGAGGCCACTGTCAGGTACCAACATCCCCATCCCGGGCCAGCAGGCATTCTGGAATCAGCACTAGTCAGATAAATTAGGCAAGAGAAGTTGACAATTTCTTCATTCATATGGATGGGAGCCAGAAGTTCTATGCTGTATAGAAAAGAGATACTAGGAAGGCAGTACTTTATTTGCCACCATATAGATGGGTATATAGAGATATATTTCCATACACCACCAATGATACTGTATTACACTGTGTTTGCCTTGTGTATCTATCAGAATTACAACACAAATGCTCTTACAATCTGGCAGTTTCTCAAAAGGCAAGGTCTTACTGCTTCCAGCTCCAAGTGGGAGAGCTCTGAGTACTCTATATTCCCAAATCACTGGTGCCTGGTTAGCATGTGGATCTTTATTATCCAGAAATCCATGGCAAAATATTTGCTAATTCCCTGATGCAAACTTCAGCTGTATTGGAAAGTCCACAGGACATTAGATTATCTGATTCCAGTCCAACCTGGGATAGCTGGAGGCAGACAAAATGAGGTCACTTGCTAGAGGTATAATGGGCTGTTCAAAGGACCAAACTGCTTTAAAGACTGTCCTTTTCATCCAGAACCTATTGAAGGCTTCATAAAGAAACTAACATACTCCTACCCTTTACTTTTTTTCAAGTATCTTGAAGACATACACAGCATGTGGTCTAAGCATAAAAATACAGTATAGTTTTACAAACTTTATAAGTTGCTATTCTAATCAATTGCAAATTTGCATGCCAGGGCCAGAATGGTCCTTGCTGTATTTTATTCCATGTCCGTTTACTTAACTGCATTCCTGTTAACGGTTTCTGTTCACCAGGACACTGTTGGTTGAAAACAATAGAAATTCTACTCTAGTTAACCTGATTGCAAAAGAAACAAGATATGTTACAAAATTGTGAAATCCACAGGTGGGCGTGGATTCAGGCTACCTGGATCATGAGGTACACACAACAGCAATCAGGCTTTATCATCTGTCTTTTCCTAACATCGTTTGGCTTTGTTTCCCTATAAATGCTCACCAGCCAGGCAAGCAAGACAACTGACCACAATATCAGAATGACATTATTCCCAGTTCAGCTATCCCAAAGAGGGAAATTTACTTTTTCCTAGTATCCATATTTCAATGTCAAGGAAATTTCTGATTGACCCACTCTGCTGTTAACGCATGCCTGAGTTCAACCACTTCAAGCTGTGCAAAGCATGATTCTCCACTCCTGGTACACATACTACATTATACAACAAAGGGGAAGATAGTATAGTGAGACTAACAGACCCAATACAACCATTTGGGATGGAGAAAGCGGCTGGTGTGTAGTAGAAAAACAGGAGAATGGGCAAAGAAAAGGCATAAATTGGAAAAAAGAAGTAGCATTTACACTGAAATAAGTCATATTATGATAGAGGTATAATCCTATTAATCTTTATAAAGTCATAACCAAAACAGTATATAAATTAATATTTAAGGATAAGTATGATTTTGCCAGAAAAAGAAGGGAGTGAAAGAGATTTAATTCCTAGAGGAAAAAATATGTATAAAAGCATAAAAGAATGAATGACTATAGGGCATATGAAATAGCTTTATGAGGTAGAGCAGGATGCAAAGACAATGTGATGGTGTAAATTTTATTTAGTCTGGAGGGATTTCAATGTACTATAATTTAAGAAAATCTTGTAATAGGAGTTCCCGTCGTGGCGCAGTGGTTAACGAATCCGACTAGGAACCATGAGGTTGCGGGTTCGGTCCCTGCCCTTGCTCAGTGGGTTAACAATCCGGCGTTGCTGTGAGCTGTGGTGTAGGTCGCAGATGCGGCTCGGATCCCGCGTTGCTGTGGCTCTGGCGTAGGCCGGTGGCTACAGCTCCGATTCAACCCCTGGCCTGGGAACCTCCATATGCCGCGGGAGCGGCCCAAGAAATAGCAACAACAACAACAACACAAAAGACAAAAGACAAAAAAAAAAAAAAAGAAAATCTTGTAATAAATGATACATGATTTTGGCTGCTATCTAAGTACTCATATTTTAGTTGAAGATGAGTGAACTCTACTGGGTATTATGGTATGTTCTAGATGCTATATTGGCATATGTGAAAAAATATATGTAAATTGTAATATAGTTGAAGATATTGAGCTCCTAAAAACATTTCACATTTGGAGAACAATCACAGAAAACAAAAATTATAAGAACTTATTCCTTGGGTGGGTTCATTATATCATTAGAAATACCTTCTGCTAAATGACCATATTCCATCTACAGTACCCCTGGCAGAAAAAAAAAAAAGCTTAAGATTCTGATTCTGCATATGAAAATGAACTTTATTATCCAACTTATTCTTCCTTGAATTTCTTTTGTATTTCATGTTTGACTTTGGGTACCTGAGCTTGGGTTTCACACAGTGAATTTTAAGCCATAGGATGAAGATATTAATCTCTGATCAGAAGTAGAACTTGATAAAGATGTGTGGGGAAAGTCAAATTATAAGGTTGACTGAGCTCATGTTGTTGAAAGCCTTGCTAATAGAATTTCAGAAACATTTGTTTGCTTGTTTTCTTGACTCAGTATTTTTTTTTTTTTTGGAGGGGGGAAATTATAAAGGTACCTAACATAGGCATTTCTCTCCAGCAAAGTATAAGAGGGCTATTCTATTAAAAAATAGAAACATAGTACAAATGTTTTATTGCTACTTTCTAAAATTTGAATATGATTCTTAGTATTTAATCCCAGAATGTTTCTTGGAAAAAAAAGAAGTCTTGAGTAAATGGAGATCATGTAAACAAATCAATAAAATCAGTTATTCATTGTTTGAGGAGTTTTTTTATTTTTTAATTGACATTTTAGTCTCTGAAGTTCAGTCTTTTTTAGCTTTATACACTTACACTGCCTGCTGTGCTATACTAAGCAAAATATTTTACCTCTTTAAGCTTTAAGCTCTTCATATGTAAAATTTAGAAAATAGAAACTCTCTTACAGACCATTATGAGAATAAAGTAACTCATACATTGGATTAACATTATTTTTCATTAGCTTTTCAAAAGAAGCAAAAATAAACATCCATTATAAAATACTCATGATTTTATCATAGTGTACAGTTTCTTTCAAGCAATATTCACAGTTAAAATTATGAAAAATAAAATCTAGAAATGTGTAATTAGTAGATATATATGAATTAGGAATATAAAAATGAATAAGATTATTTCTTGCTCTGAATTAACTTCCAGTCTAGTTGGTGAAATTCCTGTTGTGTCTCAGTGGGTTGACTAGTATCCATGAGGATGTGGGTTCAATCCGTGGCCTCATTCAGTGGGTTAAAGGTCCAGCATTGCCATGAGCTGTAGTGTAGGTTGCAGACATGGCTTGGGTCCAAAGTGGCTGTGGCTGTGGCATAAGCCAGCAGCTGCAGCTCAGATTCAACCACTAGCCTGGGAACTTCCATATGCTACAGGTGTGGCCCTAAAAAGAAAAAAAAAAGGCAACAAAATAAATTTAAAAATATATATTTATCTAATTAGAAAAGAACTGGCACAAGAATAATAATAGGGCATAGAAAAAAGTGACAATAAAAATTATTAAATAATTAAAAGATAGATTTTAGGGTGTGTAGTATTATAGGGTTTGAGAAAAGTGCTGTATTATACGGTTTGAGAAAGGTGTTTTGATTGTTAGATGAATAAAGAACACTATCATATAGAGGCAAATCTATAAAAGGGGATTTTGTGTATTACAGAGTTTATTGTGTTTTTTTAATAATTTCTTTAAAATTCAGTATTTAATAGCCGATATCATTTTGTGTACATTTGAATTATCAACATTGAAAAATGATACTTTGCTTACTATTTGATAATAAAATTAAAATATCTGACATGTAGTAATATATGCACCAGGCATTATTCCAAGTGCTTTGCAAGAATTATCTTTCTTAATCTTCATAACTACCCTTGAGTTACATTATTATCCCTATTTCTCAAAAAAAGGGAACTGAAGACAGAAAGTTTAGATTAAATAAACAAGATCACAGAACTAAGAAGCAATGAAGCCAATTAATACTATGAAGTGGAAGAATGTATCATGTCTACATTCATATATTTTATTACAGATGAGAATACGTATGTACTGTTTATGCTCCATTTCTTCCATGGAGTTACCAACATTGGTCCATAAATGAATTAGGAAAGAATTATTGAAGAAAACTGGTTGTTAGTTCATTTTATTTTATCACCACAGAACACTGCTAACAAGTTCCTTTGGGAAAGAGACTTTATCTTTATTTGTCAATATTTGTCAATATTCCAGCAGCTGACATAATGCCTGGCTTCCAGGGCTGCACAATATGTTCATTGTTCAAACAAATAGCTTTCTTCAAGGAAATATACTAAGGAGACAATAAAGGATAAGCACTTAAGTATTTGCTGATTACCCAATTGATATATATATACCAACAAAACACACACATTCACACATGGGATTAACTGGATAAACCACTACTTTGAGTAAAGAGCAAAACAAAACAAAACAAAATCAAGCCATTTATATGAAATATTAAATATTATCTTAAATATCCTATTTAGAAAAAAGTTAAGTCTATTTTATCATGGTTTCCACCATATTTAAGAGCTGGAGAGCTTACCCCTCACCTCTGTGTCAAGACATTTTTTCACTGTAAAGAATATTGAGGTGTTCCCATCATGGCTCAGTGGTAAAGAACAAAGCTAGTATCCATGAGGACATGGGTTCCATTCCTGGCCTCCTTCAATGGGTTAAAGATCCAGCGTTGCTGTGAGCTGTAGTGTAGGTCTCAGGCATGGCTCAGATCTGGCATTGCTGTGGCTGTGGTATTGGCCAGCAGATGCAGCTCCAATTTGACTCCTAGCCTGGAAACTTCCATATGCCATGGGTGTGGCCCTAAAAAAAAATAATAATATTGAGTCTCTATGAAGACATAGTTTAGGAAAAAAAATTACAGGCAAGTCAGTGTAAGACGTGTATTCGATTCTGTGGAATGGGTTTTCTGGCTTGATCATTTACTTGAAAGCAGTTACAAAATTTAAAGAAAATATTAATAACATTAAAATTATGTATAATTCATTCTTAATTTTAATCTGTCTATATACCTATCTATAGTTTTAAAAATTATAGAATATTTTCACCCTAAAATGTTCTGGACTGCTTCATATAGCTTAAAAGGGATTACAAATTTGTCTCCAGCCTCATATTTTTTTCAAATATATTTTGAAAGAAAGGAAAGGGAATAATTTTCCTCATATGTCATTGCCTTCATGGTTTATGATCTAATACTCAATCAGCACCATGCCTTTATTAAAGGTTTTCAGATAAGTTAAGAGGAAAAAATAAGTAAATAAATCCTTAAAGGAACTAAAAATCAATGATACTCACCATCCAGAATGGTGATTCATTCTGGTAATTACTTGTAAAATATCTTATTGTCAGGTTGCAGCACTTCAACTTTCTGCCTATTAAGCATTACTTTGGAAAGATTTGGTCATGTCAGTGAAAAACAACTCTGAAATCCTGCAATTACAGAACAGCTTAGACATAGCATCAATGCACTTGAAAACAAAAGATTTTTCCACTGGCAGTGTGCTTTTGTTATGATAGTAACCTATCTTCTAAGTTGTAGTCACTCTCCATATGGCTATTCAAGAGGACATAAAGGAATTCTTCTGTGGTGCAGCAGGATAAGAATCTGACTGCAGCAGTTCTGGTTGCTGTGGAGGCACAGGTTTGATCCCTAGCCAAGCAAGTTATGTTAAAGGATCCAGCAGAATTGCCACAGCTGCAGCTCAGATTCAGTTCTTGGCCCAAGAACTTCCATATGCCATGGGTGTGACCATTAAAAAAAAAACAGAACACGATGTAAGTCTTAAATTCTCCTCTTCCGCTGCATAGGGATGTATGTTTCTCTCAATCCTAAGAACTTGATCCAAAAATCTTATTTCTAGACATGAATGTCTTACATTCCATGCTCTGTTCACTGGTCAACTCCCAAATGATGTGATGAAAGAAAGTTTATCTATCATATTTTTCAGTGTTTATTGCATGGCAATATGAACATTCAATAAATATTTGATTAATTAAATGAATTTTTTTTGGTAACTGAAATCTTGAGTACTTTGTTTTGCCTATATGTGTTTCAAGTACTTCCTAAAGCAGAACTGAGAGAAAATAAGAGGCATATGTAACTACATAGGAGACACTGACTAATCAAAAAGGATGTTGGCTTCATCAGAAGTACAGAGTCCATCATAGCAACCCAGTCCATACCAATTCTCAGACAACTCCCTTTACCATTTTTCCAATTTTTTATTTGTTTGTTTGTTTGTTTTTTAGGGCCGCACCTGAGGCATATGGAGGTTCCCACGGTAGGGGTAGAATCAGAGCTGAAGCTGCTGGCCTACACCACAGCCACAACAATGCCAGATCCGAGCCACATCTGCAACCTACACCTTATGGCAACACCAGATCCATAACCCACTGGGCAAGGCCAGGGATCAAACCCACAACCTCATGGTTATTAATCAGATTCATTTCTGCTGAGCCACAACGGGCGCTCCTCCACTTTTTTTGTCTATCATATATTTGTGTTTTATACTAAGTTTAGCTCTATCTTAACATTTATTTCTAATATTCCTTGTCTAGATGTTACTTAATTTTGCTTGTGTGCTATCTTCAACTGTTTTATTGAGGCATAACTAACATATAATAAACTGCACACATTTAATGTGTGAAATTGGACATTTTGACACACATATATATACCCAGAAACTATCACCACAAACAAGGTTAAAAACATTTTTTTTTCATCTCTTTTCCAAATTTCCTGGAATCTATTTGTCATGTTTCCCTCCCATCCATCATGAACCCCCAACAAGGCAATCACTGGAAGGCTTTCTGTTACTATAGATTAAATTGAATTATCTGGTGGTTTACATACTTGATCTATACATTGTGTACACTTTTTTTTTGGTTTGGTTTCTTTAACTCTATATGCTTCTTTTGAAATTCATCCATGTTGTGTGCTTTCATTTTTATTGGTGAATAATATTTCAGTGTATGGATATACCACATTTTTTTTCATTTACATGCCAGTGATGAACATTTGGATTTGATTCAAGGAAGTTTATAGCAAATATAGCTGCTATATAATTCCTATGTATTTTTTCTCTTGGATAAATACCTAGGAATGGAATGCCAACTATACATGATAAATGCATGTTTGACATTTTAAGAATCTGAGAAATTGTTTTCTGATGTGATTTACAATTTTATGGGTTTGATAAAAGTGTATGAGATTTCCAGATGGTCCACTGTCTCAATAATCAACATTTTTTTTAATTTTAGCCATTCTAACAGATAGATAATATCTCCTTGTGTTTATAATTTGCATTTTCTTTGTTGACTAATGATATTGTATATCTTTCTGTATAATAGTCACTAAAATATCTTCTTTTGAAAATATTTTTTCAAATAATTTGCCCGTTTTTTATTGTGTTGGTTGTTTTCTTATTATTGATTGTTGAGATGCTTTACATAGTCTAAATACAAGCTCCTTATCAGATATATGAATTGCAAATATGTACTCTAGTTTGCGGTTTGTCTTTTTATTTCTCTGAGAGTGTGTTTTGAAGAACAGAAATCCTTTTTTTTTTAACTTTCAGAAATTCCAATTTATAATGATTCTTTTATGGATTTTGCTTTTGTTATATTTAAAAGTTACTCATCTAAACCAAGATCACAAAGATTATCTCCTATATTTCCTCCTGAAAGATTTGTTTTATTTTATTTTGCTTCATTTGTTTTGGGTCTATAATGCATTTTGAGTTTAGTTCTAAAAATTGTACAAGGTATGGATAAAAGTTCATTTTTTATAAGTGGCTATCCGGTTGTTTCAAAATAGTTGGAAAGACTATTTTTCTTCACTGACTAGCCTTTGATTGCTCTCAAAAAACATATATGTTGCTGTATATGTGCATTTGTGTATATATGTGTGTGTCTATTTATAGATATGGGCTATAGATTAAACATGCCCCCCCCCCAAAAAATAATGTGTTGAATCCTAATCTCCAATGAGATGGTGTTTGGAAGTGGAGCTTTTAGAACCTAATTTGCTCATGAGGTTGGATCCTTTATGATCAGAATCATAAAAGAGACCCCAGACACATCCCTGACCCTTCAGCATGTGAGGTTATAACAATAATATTTCTTTCTGTGAGCCAAGAAGCAAGCTCTCACCAGATACCTAATCTGCCCAACATCTTGATCTTGGAATTCCCAGTTTCCTGAACTGCGAGAAATAAATTTCTCTTGTTTATAAGCTATTGAGTTTATGTTTTTTGTTTTTTCTATTTTGGGCTTTTTTGGGGATGGTTATAGCAGCCTTAATGGACTATGATAACTCTCTTGTCATATTGTGATTTCTAACAAAGAATACCTCTTTGGTCTTTGTCCCAGTTTCTGGCACAGAGCTCCTAAAATTCCTGGAATTTCCAAAGTGTGTAGAGCATCAAAGGCATCTTTGGTTATGTTAATGAGAATTCCACCCAAGGGAGGGGGCTGGATGCCAAGGGAACAAGACCTTGTATTTAGAGGATAGAAACTTTTAGTTTTCTGGCCTCCTAGACTTTCAGGGAGCAGGAAAAGGGCTGGAGGTTGAATCAATGATCAGTGGCCAATAGTTTAATCAGTCATGTAATAAAGCCTTGCCCTAAGCATCTGGCTGTTCTTCAGTTATGCTTCTTAATTATGTCCTTGTACAATAATCTAGAAATCTAGTAAATGAAATTGACAAGAAATAGTGGGTCATATAGAACACACTTTCAGTATTTTTCAGTGATATATTCTTTGGGAAGGGTTACAGAAATCAAGCAGTATATACAATGTGTAAGCAAATTCAAACTTAGATTTCTAGTATTGTGTGGTTCAAGTTGGAAGATGGAGGAAACTCTAGAAGTTATTGAAAGAATGATAGTCATGTTACTGGGAAGTAAGAAATAAAATAAGAAACATAAAAGACTATATTATAGCTAAAACTTGAAGATCATCTTTGTAGTCCTGGTTATGGATAGCATTACAAAGAACTGAGTGCTCTTAAACAGTCATGTCTAGGATACCCAACACATAAGGAAGAGTAAAACATGAACACACTTAAAAATATGGAGATTCGAGTGTAGGATAATACTAGAGAATGATTCCACATTTGCTGCTTAAAAAGGATAATCTAATGGACAGAAGTGATTGTAGATTTTTTTCCTTTTAAAGCTCATATCTTTCTTAAATATAGTTTTCAAAATCAATTACTCTTTAGATTATATACTTGAGAAATGAATAAAGTTTATACAGTTACTGTGTAACAAAAAGGATCCATTTCAGATGACCATAGAGACATTTAGAATTTTGAAAAAATTTTCCCTAAGCATTCCCATGTAAGTAACACAGGGAGACAGTTAAAATACATTTGTCGCACAGCACTCTCCTCTGAGACATTTTAAGTGAAATTCAAAAGATTATCTACTTTTTTTCAACTGTAAATATTTCTTCCTGGTGGTAAGCATATAAAAACTCTTACATCTGCAGTATGAAACACTGACTGGGAAACAAAGGGTACTAAAATATATCCTTACATAAAAGTTTAAATTAAAAAATCTTTTCCAAGAGAAAAACACATCAATGTTTGATATCATATCAATGTTTGATATCAACGTTATCTTCAAGCTATCAACTCAAAGGATAGTTTATTTTTACATTCGGCATTTTCATTAAGGATCATTAATAATTTACAAGTAGATACAATTGATCTGAATTGCATAGAGGAAATAAAAAAATCTGCTAAGTGATTCAGTCAGAAAGAAATTTAGTATAACAGAGAGTAGGGAGCTTATAAAATTATTGAAAGTTGAAAAATCATGTTCCAGTCCATGAACCTTAGAATTATTCCTAGAACTACATGGAGCTGTCCCTTAGATCTTATACAAGGGTAACCTCTGAATGCTAGTAGGCTGGAGAAGGTGCACCCACAGCTACAATCCTGAGCTACATGAATTATATGCAGAGGCTAACTCTATAGCCTCTTTTCCATCAAATCCAGGGTGTGGACTTTATCCAGAATGAATGTGAGAAACTGCTGCTGGGAATCCATGACACTGGTAGAAAATGAAAACCAACAACAATCCCAGAATGAACATCTCCCTCATCAATTCTGCCTCCTAATTCTTTGTAAATGCAAAGAATTTAATTCAGATCTAAAACCTTATCAGTCAGGGAGTTGATAAGCTCTAGTTTTTACTTTTTCAGCAACTATAAAATATGGAAATTGAATTTAAAAAAGTCCCAGTATGTTTCACATTTTTAATTTTTCATGTACATAATATACCCAAAGTGATGAGGGATCCTTTAAGAGAACTGAGACATCCTTTACAATTTAGGATTTCCTTTGAAATCTAAAATACTTTTTGATTGGTTGAATTTCTTGATATTATTAAGTGATTCAATAAGCAAATTGTGGCGCTGTATTTAAAATGAATGAGTAGTTTTAAGGGTAAATCTCATTTAAAGATTGAAAGCTGAAAGCAGTTCTTTCTTATTATAAATCTTTTTTCTAATCCTTTTAGTATAGATTTATATAAAACATAGGTGAAGAACCCTTCACCAGTTACAGTGCTAGAGAAACTTGTGTTGTAGTTACAATACAGACCTAAGATGCTACTATTACTCTGAATACAAAGTAACTTCTAGCATACTTTATTGTATATTTTATTATTTGTTACTGGTACTACAGCAAAACACACCTAGATTTCTTGATATTTAATGAAGCAGATGTTTGTGTCACTCTGAAATCTGTTTTTCACAACTTATCAGGCCACGATTTGGACACTTCTGCTGAACATCACAAATGCTAACATTTCCATGGTGATTCCATTCACATGACAGTTACCAAATTTTTCTTGCTTTTAAGGTGACATTTAAATAATTCTGAAAGTTTTCACATTAGAATTCGATGGGGTCTATGTGATTTGAAGTGGATATGAGCATATATATCAATAAAACAACATAATCCAAATTGATTGAATATCTTCTGCATTGTGGATATGAATAGGTCTGTTTATTTGTTTATCCTAAATGTATTAAAGATAACCATATTTATTTGCACTATATAAAATATAAGCTTTATTAACAATAATGCTTAAATTTTGAAAATATATTTTTAATGATAAATTGCTATACAAATAGACACACAACTTACATATAAACACAGAAATGCTCTCCAAAAAGTGGTGCTTTGCTATCAGCTTTGAACCTAATGTTCTTTTGTTCTGATTCATTCACATTTGTTCTATGTTTGAGGAATAATTTAAATAAGTAATCAATGTTAACATCATTTGATCTAGAAACAATTTTTTCAAAAATTAAAAACAAGAAGACTTTTTCTCTAGCATATCTTGATAGACTATTAAAGTGCTCCTTACAAATCAGATTTTAGTAAAATTTTCATGAAATGTAAAAAGTTGTATTCAGGTATTGCTTAATAATAGTTGATTTATTATTTTTATTTGAAATGTTTCAGAAGTAATATTTTTATTTTTAGGGGGAATAAAGACTGAAATGGAACTTAGAAATCATAGCAACTCAGGGAAACTCATTTAATTATCTGTATGTCCTGGAAAAAGTGCCGATCAAAGATATCCTTCCAAAACGAAGGTAGAATAGAATAGTTGCAAATAAACAAAAATGGGTTATCCATTATGAGGATACCTGTCCTACAAAAAATACAAAAAGAAGTCCTTTAATTTTAAACAAAATAATACCTGAGAGTAACTCAAATCCATATAAAGAAGTAAAGAGCAGCTGAAATAATAATTATGGGAGTAAATAAAAAAAGACTACACAAATCTAAGTTCTCTTCTATTAATTTCTTTAAAATAAAATGCATAGAACAATAAATAGGACACAGCATTGCAGGTTTCATTACATGTGTAAGAGATGGACAGGAAGAGGTAGTGTATAGGAAGACAAAAGAGCAAAGCAGGGAGAGGAACTGGAGAGGAAGTGGAACGAAACTGCTATAATGTATTTTGGGCTGGAATTCAGTCAGTAGAAACTGAAAATATGTTAGGGTAAGTTAAGAAACATTCAGAGTCTTGAGAGCAACCATTAAAAAGCTAACCCAATAATATGTGGTTAAAGCCTTAACAAGAGAATGAAAATAGTAAGAGAATGAAATCTCCAAAAGTGGGGTCAAAGAAACCAGCTGACTTTTCCCTTAAGCTTTCACCTTCCTAAGTGAGCACACATAGTGCCCTGAGTCCCAGATACATTAGTGCTGAAGATGGGGGGTGGGGGGGAGAAGGGCGGAGCGATAAGAGGGAGAGGAGGTTATGTCTGGGTTGTAAAGCAGAGACTTAAGCTCTGTTTGGAAACTGGCGATACATTGTAAAGCATAAGGAGATTTCGTGAGATTTGCTGGCACTCTATTGATTAAAAATTCCTAATTTGCCTTCAAAATATTGGAAGCCAGAGTAGACTGGTTATAACTTTAGGTACAGTACAGCCTAGACCCAGCTCAATGAGAGAAACTATTGCCTCTGACCCCTATTATAGCATCCTGGCAGAGGGTAAAAAATATTTACTTCAAACTCTACTCTGCTTTTATAACCCATATATAAAATATATTCTAAAATTGTGAAACATAAAAAGAAGCAGGAAAACATGACTCATAGTCAGGAGACTTACAGGGAAGCAGTTACACAGATAGCCCACATTTTGGAATAGTAGAAAGGAGAGTCAAAGTAACTATGAAAAGCAAATGCAGGATAAATCTTTCCCAAAATGCTACTTCTAAGCCCTCCATGTTTTTAGCTTTTTTTTTTTTTTTCTTGGACTTTTTAGAGCCATACGCAGGGCATATGGAAATTCCAAAGCCAGGGGTCAAATCAGAGCTGCAGCTGCTAGCTTACGCCACAGCCACAGCAACGTGCGATCCTTAACCCACTGAGCGAGGCCAGGGATCAAACCTTCATCCTCATGGATCCTAGTTGGGTTCATCAACTGCTGAGCCACAAAGGGAGCTCCTCTGTGTTTTTAGCTTTAAAATGTGCATGGTTTTTATCATGTTTGTAAAATTGTTTACTGTTTGGCAGGACATATTGTTGTAAGTTAAAGATGCATATCATAAACTTGTTTAGAGCAACCATAAAATTTTAATACAAAGAAAAATATCCAAAACGTTAACAGTGGGGATGATATGTAACTACGAAGAAAGTTACTTGATGAACACAAAAGAAGGCAGGAAAGGAAGCAAAAAAGAATAAGGGAATAAAGGGGAAAAAATAGAAAATCAATAGCAAAATGGTCAACTGTAACCTAAACCTATAAATTAATATTTAATATGAATACACATAACATTTTGAGAACTGTTTAGAAATCCCAAATTGCAAGATTTGATAAAAGATAAAAGCCTAACTTCATGCTGTTTCTAAGGCTGTTTATACTCTTAAAAACATTTTAAGTTTTGCTGTGCACCATCTTAAATCCTTCAGAGATCTCATCAAAAATCTATATGTTCTGTCCTATCTAACCACATTCTCTACAATAGTCATTGATTACTCAATGTTTTGTGACAGAAGAAACATTCAAAATTAACTCACATTTCTATGTACTAGAATTTGTATGTGTGTTTGGCTATTTAAATCTGACCACAATAAATAAATGTAAATATTTTTACATGAAGTAAAAATATCATGGCAATTTTATATAAGGGAAACTGAGACTATTGTAAATCATAAGTCACCCAGTCTTGCCCCTAGAATATTTGGGAGCTGGATTTAATTCTTAGACTTTCTCTCCAAATTTTGTATCCTTCCATAACATTATGTCTTCTAAAAGTAAGTGTATTGTACTTATTTTGTGAGAGTTAAAGACAACTGCATAATATTATTTATAATCACTGAATTTCTATGCTTAGAGTATCAATAAATGCTTTCTAATTTCAGTAAATACTCCTTAATTGAGAGCTATAAAGTATATAATAAATAATGAAAAATTGTTTTAATATCAGCTGTTCTTTTCCATTTTTAATTTTTCTAACTCCTGCATCTATCTATTAGGAAAGTTTTAAAATGAGATTACATATAGAGGGATGATTATAATCAAGACCAATTATATAAGTGTTCCAACTCAACATCAAATATTGCTCTACATTAAATTATGATGCTAACATTTGCTTCAGGCTACATTCAAAACTGTGCTGAATAATCATTTCTACCTGTAATGCATGTACTAATTGGCAAAACATGTCTTTATCAATTGAGCTCATTCTAAACTATTTTCAGTTCATTAACAGAACATAGTGAGTCGATTTTCTCCAAATTGACAGATTTTTCTTAACTTATTGAAATTTAAACTTATACTTTTCCTTCTAAAAAATAAATTCCGTCACAAACCAATAGACATCCTCATTTGCAAATTGTATCCAGGATACTTTGTCTTATCTGACAGTTTGGGGATGAGAATAATACATTGATGTAAAGAAATAACATAATGTTCAATAGGATTTGCCATTTAATAGTGAGATACATATTTTTAAAACTGCACACATTATTTGTAATGAGATTGTTTTCTGTTCTAATGAGACACTCTGTGAGAAGAACCAGTTAACCATGTATCATACAACTTATTAGCAGAACATTCACAGATAATCATAAGTTGCTATTTTCTATGCATGGATTAAGAATATTTTATTTTTTCCTGTTTTAAATGTTGGTTTAATATTTCTTTCTTTAGTTTTAATATTGTTTTTAAAATTTTGATTTCCCTAATGATACTTTACAATTAATGAGCACTAATTAGGTACCAAGAACGATCTTAAACACTGTATGTATTATCTAATTTTATCCTTATAAGAATAATTTACTAATTTATATTCAGTTTTTGATAATTATATCATGAAGAAGACAAATAATTTCTATGAAGTGATAACAATTCTAATTTACAGAGTCAGGATTTGTATTCCATCTATTGGAATTTTAACCAGTAAGTTATACAACATCAACGCTGCCAAAGGCATTCATCCATTCATTGGAACATTCGCCAAATACATGTTGAACACTTCAGCAGACCCAGAACCGTGATTGGAAACAAATTGAGTATGACATAGAGAGAACTCACATTTTTTTCCTAGAAAAATAGAAGACTCATTTTAATTACTCTAATATCTTTGTACAGAGTTATTGAGTATAACAGCAATTGATTTTAGAAGTATTTTGATGTACTTATTCTATGCTAGGCAATGAATTAGGCAGGGAAGACACAATGTTGAACAATCTGCAGGATTTAAAACCACTTGAATTATACTGTTGAGCTGGATATTGAAAAGTAGTAAAAAAAATTAATTAAAAACATTGGGAAGTAAAATTATATGGAGACAACCAAAACTAGAATGCCAGGTAAGACATTTAAGAAAAAAATTCTGTGTACTAATTAATATAAACATTGGGGTAAGAAGAACATCTAGGATTTTCTAGACAGAGTTTGGCATATGTGAAATGAAAGCAGTTTAGTGTTTGACATGTCGAATGCAGAATTAAGGTAAATTTGGAGCTCCTCTTGTGGCGCAGCGGAAACGAATCCAACTAGGAACCATGAGGTTGCAGGTTCAGTCCCTGGTCTCGCTCAGTGGGTTAAGGATCCAGCATTGCCATGAACTGTGGTGTTGGTCTCAGACATGGCTTGTATCTGATGTTGCTGTGACTGCGGTGTAGGCTGCCATCTGTAGCTCTGGTTGGACCCCCTAGCCTGGGAACCTCCATATGCTGCAGGTGTGGCCCTAAAAAGCAAAAAAAAAAAAAAAAAAAAGAGGGTAAAATGGTCAGCTCAGAAATATCTCAAAAAGGCCATAATCCTGGAGCCATGCAAGACCTTAGGCCAAGAAAAAAAAAAAAAAACAGTTCTCATTATGGCACAGTGGAAACAAATCTGACTAGGAACCATGAGGTTGAGGGTTTGATCCCTGGCCTTGCTCAGTGGGTTAAGGATCCAGTGGCTCGGATCTGGCATTGCTGTGGCTGTGGCATATGCCAGCAGCTGCAGTTCCGATTAGACTCCTAGCCTGGGAAACTCCATATGCTGTGGGTGTGGCCCTAAAAGGACAAAAAGACAAAAAGACAAAAAAAAAAAAAAGAAAAAGACCTTAGGCTACACTTTCATAATGGTATTATATATGGCATTGCTTTCTTAATTTCATTTATGATTGTTCATTGAAAGGGTATGGAAGTATATTTGATTTTTGTATATTGACCTTTTCTCTCAACCTTGCTGAATTTGTTTATTCTAATAATTTTTAAAAATACATATAATTTAGAATTTTTTATACTAATTATATTTCTTAGAACAGAGACAGTTTTATTTTCTTCTCAAACTCGATGCCTTTTATCACTTTTACCTCTTTTTCTTCACATCTGACTTCCCTGACTAGAGCCTCCAATGCAATGGTGATGAAAGTGATCATAGCAAATATACTTCTCTTGCTCTGGATCTTAGAAGGACAGCTTCTGGTCTTTCACCATTACATGTGATATTAGCTTCTATGAAAAACTTTTATTTCCAATTTGGGTGCTAACATTTGATTGATTGATTGATTGATTGATGTATTTACTGAGTAGGGTTTCCAGTGCAATGTTGAAAAGAAATAGTGAAGTGAGCATCTTTGCTTTTTTCCTGATGTCAAGTAATACTTTCAGTCTTTCACCATTGAATATGATGTTAGCTGTGAGTTTTTCATACATGGTATTTTTAACTGTTAAAGTTAAATACACAATGGAGACCAGACTTGAGAATTCTCTAAGCAGATAAATCCTTTTAAGCCATGTCAATGAAACTAAATTTAGCTTACTTCATGAATATAAGCAAAACTTTACTTGCGTTAATTTTTGTAAATTCTTCTGACAATCATAAAAAAACTTGTCATCTTCCTAAAAAATGGTATGAGATAATCACTTTTAACCAATTCACTGACATCTAGAAATCATCAGTGTAATAACCAATTAATTTAAAGGGTATACCACTTCCTCATTTTCACTTTATAAGCCATCCAGCAACTTTTTACCCTTGAGTTTCATATCAGTCTTTGAATTTGAAGGCTCCCAGTTGGTGAACTGTCCTGATATGCATAATAAATTCTTGCTAAATACTATTTGTTGATTTAGTGGTTTTAATTTTGCTATTTCTGAATTTTTGACATTATCTTAAAGTAGTTTTCTTCTATTCCTAATTCATTGAATGTTTTTATGTTGAAAGAGTGTTTTGTTTTTGTCAAACACTCTTTCTATATCTACTGAGATAATGTAATTTTTTATTCCATTGATATATCTTCTATTTTATTTATGAAAGTATTGTAAACAATTGTTATGCGCTCAGAATGGAAAAAAATAGCCTAGTTAAATAAGTGAATAAAACTCAGTAGTAACACAACAATCAAGTTGTGTCCACAAATTATAGTTTTATCACTTATTCAAGGTTTTGAAATGGCAATGGAATTATGTGGTAAGAAGTGAATGCTTTGGAGACTGGATTAATTTACAGTGGAGACTAAATCTGAATGATGAGATCACCAGGTCATGAAAAGTTGACTTAGTCGCAAACGACACTTGAAATATCTCCTATTAGAATAGCCACTTGCAGGCATATTCCCTATGGTTCTTACTATAAAGGGCAAGACTTTTGTTCAGAACATTTTTAATCCTCAAATTATAAGTTGGCAAAGTTTGAAAATGTTTTAAAGAAGCAAGATGAAACAAAATAGGATCAGAACAATCTGTAAGTTAATATACAAAGTTTTACTGATTTAGAAAGGATGTTTCCTCTTTATCATTTGTCCTACAAGTCCATAAAATCCAGGTTCACATAAAATAATGAAAATTGCTTTAAAGATATTTCAAAAGTTTCCTTTATTAAGGGACCTATTACCCAAAGAGAAATGATGTTACTCTATTGGACTTTCAGATGGGTGAAAGTTTATTTTAATCTTAAAAAGATTCACATCACAAAATAAATGTTAGAATGAGCTGAATGTTGACATATCATTAGGGAAGATGAAATCATAGTTCTTAAAAAGGGAAAATTCTTATAGCTAATATGGAACACTATCAATGTACTTCAATTCTACAAAAGGTAGATGTGCTTTTAAATTTTAAAAGGAACAATGAAAAAATATTTATTGTCTTGTAAATACTTTGATAAGCAAATTTAATCTTAAAAGTATGTGAAAATAATGAGTACCTTTATATCATTGGGTGTAGGAGTATTGACAGATAGGAATCCAATGAACCTAGAAAATATAAAAGTCAGAAGAGTTGCAAAATGTCATTTGGGATGAACAATATACTACTATGAAATAGAATCAGGATAATACGCCAAAGTCTTCAAAACATAGGTACCAGCAGTGAACAAGAGGAATTTGAAATTGAAAACATGATACCATTTACATTAGCATCCGATAAAGGAAATATTAGGTAATTCTCATTGTGGCTCAGTGCAAACAAACCCAGCTAGTATCCATGAAGATGCGGGTTCAATCCCTGGCCTTGTTCAGTAGGTTAAAGATCCCACATTGCTGTGGCCATTGCGTAAGGTGGCAGGTGCAGCTCTGTTTTGACCCCCAGCCTGGGAATTTCCATATTTCCAGGAGTGGCCCTAAAAAGCAAGAAAAAAGGGAAAAAAAAATTAGGGTATAAATCAAACAAAATATGTACAACATCTATATGAGAAAAACTCTGATGAATGAAATCAAAGAACAAAGTAAATGTAAATGGAGAGGTGTTCCATAGACATGACTAGGGAGATTCAGGATTGTCAAGATGTTAGCTCTTCCCTACTTGATCTATAGATAAAATGCAATCCCAGCAACTTTTTGTGGACTTGACAAACTGATCCCAAAATTGGAGAGGCAAAAGACCCAGAATAACCAACATGATATTGTAGAAGAACAAGTTTCAAGGAGCAATGTTACTTGACTGAGGTTTATCATAAAGAAACAGTAATCAAGAGAATGCAGTCTTAGAGTTCAGACAAGCTCAATCTTGTGGCTCAGTTGGTTAAGAACCCAACCTAGTATCCATGAGGATGCAGGTTCAATCCCTGGCTTCACTCAGTGGGTTAAGGATCTGGCATTGCCACAGCCTGTGATGTAGTCTGTAGATGCAGCAGCTTGGATCCCTCATTTCTGTGGCTGTGGTGTAGGCCAGCAGCTGTAGCTCCTATTCAATCCCTACCCCAGGAACTTTCACATGCCACAGGTGAAACTGTAAAAAAAAATAGTGTGGTCTTGGCAAAAGACTAGACAAGTAGATCAATGTAACAGAGTGGAGAGCCCCAAAATAGACCTACACAAGCATGGTCAGTTGATCTTTAACAAAGGCAATACAATGGAGCAGAAATTGTCTCTTCAACAAATGTACTGGGACAACTGGACAGCCTTGTGCTAAAAAACAAATCTAGACACAGACCTTACACACTTCACAAAAAATTCACTCAAAATAGATCACAGACCTAAATGTAAACACACACAACTTAAAATTCCTAGAAGATAATATAGGAGAAAAGCTAGATAACCTTGGATATGGTGATGACTTTTTATATAGAGCACAAAAGGCGTGATCATGTACAAAATAAGTGACAAGCTGGACTTCATTAAAATTAAAACTTCCTGCTCTGTAAAAGAAAATGAGAAGGCAAGCTTCAGACTAGGAGAAAATATTTGCAAAAACATCTTATGAAGAACTTTTATCAAAAATATACAAAAAATTCTTAAAACTCAACAATAAGAGGAAAAAAAGAACAAGTTAAAAATGGACAAAATAACTTAAAACTCACCTCACCAAATATACAGATGATAAATAAGCATATTAGAAAAATATTCCATAATATATGTCATCAGGGAAATGCAGACTAAAACCATGAGATACATTACACACTACATATATTAAAATGGCCAATATTGAGAACACTTGCAACATCGATTGCTTGAAGGATTTGGAGCAAAAAAAGCTCTCACTCATTGCTAGTGGGAATGCAAAATGGCTTGGCCACTTTGGAGGATGATTTGATGATTTCTTACAAAACTAAACATACTCTTTCATTCTTTATCTCCAAGAAACCCACTGGTTCCTTGAAAGAAAGACTGGGGATAATGATGAAAACACTTTCCCATGATGCTGGGCAGTGAAGGAAAATGGCAACCACTGCAAAATCACTGAGACCCATCTCCAGTGTCTAATCTACAGAAAAAAATTTTGATCTACAAGAGTAAAGTCTGTAGCCTGAGCATATTGATAGAAATCCACAACATCTGCAGAAGAGGTCTTGCAGCTACCACCAAGACTCTAACTTCGTTTCTCTTATGTGTGGTTATCAGGTAAGATATATGACACTTAGGTAAGTTTAAATTTCAAATAGATTATAAATAATCAGTATTGGTATGTCTTTAAATGTTTCATGGATCATACTTATAAAAAACAATTATTCCTTATTTAAAATTCAAATTTGTCTCTCTATTATGTATATATACATGCATGTATGACTTCATTTATACTAAATTTAATATCTGTCTTTATAGACCAAAAATCATAATCTTTCATTAGCTTGACTGTAGTTATTTCACTTCATGTACATAGAATAAATCATGATGTTGCACACCAAAATTTATATAGTCAGCTCTTAAAAAACATGAAGGTTAGGGCACCAATTCTGCATGCAGTTGAAAATCCATGTATAGCTTGATAGTCATCCCTCTTTATGAGCGTTTTTTTTTTCTGCATGATTCATTCCTAGTATCTATGGTTTCACATCTTTGGATTCATCTAACCATGTAGTACTATAGCATTTACTTTTTTGGGGGTAGGGAAATGCAGAAGTTCTCTGGCCAGAAATTGAACCCATGCCACAGCAGTGACCAAGCCAAAGCAACAATACCACCAGATCCTTTAACCACTAGGCCACCAGGGAACTCCATGTAGTATATACTATTAAGAAAATTCCATGTATAAGGGGACCCATGCAGTTCAAACACATTCTGTTCAAAGGTAAACTGTACAAACAATTCTCATTAGAAAATAAATAAGAATCAATATTGTCAATTGGAAGAATCAACATCATCAAAATGATTATACTACCAAAGGTAATTTACAGACTCAGTGCAAGCCCTATCAAATTACAAATGGCATATTTCACAGAACTAGAACAAAAAGTCTTCAAAACTTGCATGTAAACATGAAATACTCCAAACAGTCAAAGCAGCCTTGAGAAAGAAACACAGAGCTGGAGGAATCAGGGTCCCTGACTTCAGACTACACTACAAAGCTACAGTCATCCAAACAGTATGGTACTGGCACAAAATCAGAAATGTGGGTCAAAGGAATACCCCAGAGCTTGCATTTTTCATTGGAGTGGGGTCGGGGTGAGGGGATAGACAAGGGATAAGTATTTGTTGAGCACATCTTTGTGACTCCACTTAGCATCCAAAGTTATTACCATTGATTGGTCATCAAGGCCAGGCAGTTAATTGTGTCCATTACAACTGTCTCCCAACAAACTCTTCTTGGGTTTTAGGAATTACAATGTAATTAACTTTGGTAATATTGAAAGAATGTCATGCTTAAACTAGTGTGACCCAAGGTATAGTGACATCAGGGGAAAGAGTATAATGGCCTTGAGGTAAAAGGGCAGGTTAACCCCATCCAAGATTATAAAATTGGTAGCAACATTCTCTCCATGGTTTGTTGTACAGAAAGGAGTGTGCGTACATGAAAGCTCAGCTTTCCCCAAGAACAGCAAGCTAAAACCCCAATAAAACAATAAGGAAAGATACTTCTAACTTAGATTCCATTTATTGGCTAAGGAATTACTATTGTTGCTATCTGCAATTTGCTTAGAAATGTTTTATTAATGGAGTTCCTGCTGTGGCTCAGTGGTAACAAACCTGATTAGTATCCATAAGGACAGAGGTTTAATCCCTGGCCCTGCTCAGTAAGTTAAGGATCCAGCATTGCCATGAGCTGCGGCAGGTAGGTCACAGATGAAGCTCAGATTCGGCATTGCTCTGACTGTGGCATAGGCCAGCAGCTGAAGCTCCAATTCAACTTCTAACATGGGAACTTACATGTGCCATGGGTGTGCCCCCCCAAAAAAAATAGAGCTACTAGAAATATGAAATATTTATTGACACTCTTCATTGTTTTGCTTTAAATATTTTGTATACAAGAAAAACAATAGTCTCAAAAGAACTAGAGATAGAATGCCAAAGTACCTTTTTCAAAAGTGTAAATTCATGACTTTCATAAAACTATAAAATGAATATGTGTTAAAGATTTTTTGAAGTCATTATTTAGAGAGAACTAGTAAGTTTGTTAAAACAGATTCCAAAGAATTTTTTGGAAACTACATTAGCATTCAGATATCTTAAATGAATTTGCTAATAGATACAAAATCAATCAATACAGGCAATAAAATGAAATGTGTGGTGTAATTTTTTTGGAGGATGTCAATAAATAAATTGTATCTCTATCATATACAACTTGTTTGAATTGCTGTGGAAAAGAACTGTTTGCATGTACTATTATTAATGCGACTCAGTTACCACCATGTCTGTGTTATATGTGAGTTAATAGAAGTAGAATAAGAATAGAAGGACAAAGTCACAAATCCCTATAGGATCAGAAAACCACCTGAGGAGTTCTGGGTGTGGCTCAGTAGGTTAAGAACCTGACCAGTATCCATGAGGATGTGGGTTCGATCCCTGTCCTCACTGGATTAAGGATCTGGCATAGGTCACAAATGCAGCTCAGATCTGATGTGTCTGTTCCTGTGCCTGGGAACTCCCATAATTTCCATATGCTGTTGATATGCCCCCCCCAAAAAAAAACAGAAAGAAAGAAAATCACCTGAGGGCTCCCTAAGCTAGAGCTGTCCATAGATGTTTCTGTGATAATGGGGATGTTGTATATCTAGACGCTCCAATACAGTGATCATTAGCCAGAGGTGGCTACTACCACTCCTGATGTAGGTAGAGTGAGTGCATAACAGAATTTTTTAAAATTTAATTTTATGTCTACCATATTAGGCAGTGCAATTCTATATGATGCCCAGCACTCCAGTGAAAGGACATCTCATCTGATTTTTTCTCCATTTCTACATCTTTGACATTTTTCCTTATAGTCTCTCCCTTTGTGAACATATGTAGTTCCTTAAGATTAGTACTAAGCACAAAATAGCCTACCTCATTAGTTTGGTCTGATCACTTCCATAAGTGCAGCATAATTTGAACAACCGTATACATCTCCTTGGTTTACTTTTCGATATCTGCACAATATTGAGGAACTACAAAAGCCTTCTAATTAAGTTATATACAGAAGTTTTCATGGAATTATATATTGCACTTTTAAACCTCTATTATTTGTTATTTTTGCCTCTAAGAATACAAGCCAATGAAACTGTTCTTAGTAAATTTGATCCTCAATATATATGAATACGGGTAAATTCCTTTCTTGAAACTCCCATAATTTGCAAAGTTCCATGGCCTGGCAAGGGGTGACCTGCTTTACTGACTCTGAGGTGGTGATCCTGTAAGTTCCATGCTTGCTTTCCCAGCAAAGTTTTATAAGCATAAGGTCAACATTTGTTTCTTAATATCTCGACACACCTGTTTAAATAAGAGTCATCTGCAAATATGGCACTACAGCCATGGCTTCAAGTGCAGTATCAATTTGTCTAATTATATCCTGGCCAAAAGAACAGGTTTCTTATTGACTCTCAGTAAATAATTTTATTGCTATGAAAATTAAATAGAGTGGCATGAGTTTCAGAATTGAGGTGTTGAGATCAGTGAGAATCAAATGCTACTTTCAAATATTTTATGTCATTTTGCAAAACCACATTATAGTCAAAGATTAGAGACAGATTAAGAAGACATAACAGAGAGTGTCCTCATGTGTTTATTAAGATGAAGTGTCAGAGTTCTCCTGTGACACAGTAGGTTAAGGAGCCAGTGTTGTCTCTGAAGTGGTTTGGGTCACTGCTGAGGCACATTTTGATCCCTGGCCTGGGAATTTCCACATGATTTGGGTGTGGCCACAAAAATGAAATGTAAAAGCAACATTAACCCTATTACACTGGGATGCTCTGAAATTGTCCCAGTGATGTCAACAAAGGCATTAAAACTCTGCACCTTAACTTATCAATGGTTCAAAATATTTCTCATAGCCCTTTCCCAGAGGCTCCCAGACTGTCTTCAGTTTGTTGAAGCCATAAGTGGTGCAAGGTCTTCTGGGAAGCATCAGAATAAAAACAGAATTATTTGGAAATGACAAAGACTTGATGACTGTGTTGAATTTATTATAGTAATCAAGAATATCAGAATGGAATAGAGTAAGAGTGTCTATTGGGATATAGCATATGACTATTTCACAAAAGTCTGACAAATTTTTACTCTAGGAGTAACAGCATATTATGGACAGAAGACTTGTAGACAAATCTGCAGAGCATTTCATAAAGTCTGCACTTTCTGAACAACTTTTGTTAAACATGTTTCTCTTGAAATCATTTTACTTATTTTACCCATGCAAACGTAAGCTAAAGATGACTGAACATATTTCCCACTTGACAACTCTTACTCTGCAATTCATAAAATAGTGTTAGCTTCCTAAGAAACATGGAACAAATCGAATCTAGTTATTTGTGGCAACTCTCCTTTCAAAAGGTGAAAAAAAATAAATCTTCGTGATTCTTCCTCAGTAAAATTTAAATAGCTTTAGATGTGAAACATATTCTAAACATTTTATTATTTTTTATAGCTCTAAGATATTTTTATGAGGGAATATAAAAATAATTTTTAGAGGTTTTGTCACACTTGACTAAGATAGAATCAGTCGGCCTGAGAACACGTATTTATTATTTTGATCAAAGTGATGATAAGCATGTTTAAAATAAATATAGAAGGTAACATGTTTTTAAGAAACTTAAAACTTTTCACAGGTAGAGAAATTTTGTTGTATTTTTTAGTATAAAAGATATGACTAAGTCATTATAAAGTACAAAAGCAAACATTCTGGTAGGACACAAGATTTTCCTTTAGGCAAATTACCTAAAACTTTTACCTTTCAGGAAAAGATATTAATAAATAAAGATAATTTTTAAAACTGAGCAAAATTTGTCAAAAATTTATATCTTTCATCGTTTTTTCTAAAACCTAAATAGTATAAAGCAAGAAAAATAAATGACTTTTCCTTAAGTTTTAACCATAACTGTATTCTAATTCTGTTACAAACTGGCACTTTACTTGGGACAAAACTAATCTCTGTACTTTTTTTGTCACTATTGCTCCCAGTACAAGCTCAGCCTTTTGTATTGTTATAGCTTCGGTGTTTTTTTTTTACTTAAAAATTATTCAAGTATTGTTGATTTACAATGTCGTGTTAATTTCTGCTGTACAGCAAAGTGATTCAGTTATACATATAGACATAATTTTTCACATTCTTTTCCATTATGGTTTATCATAAGATTTTGAATATAGTTCCCTGTGCCATACAGTATGACCTTGCTCTTTAGCTATTCTATAGGTAATAGTTTGCATCTGCTAATTCCAAATTTCCAATCCATCCTTTCTCTTCTCCCCCTCCATCTTGGCAATCACAAGTCTGTTCTCTATGTGTATGAGTCTGTTTTATAGATAAGTTCATTTGTATCATATTTTAGATTCCACATATAAGTACTATCATATATTTTTTGTCTTCCTCTTTCTAACTTCACTTAGTATGATAATCTCTATGTCCACCCATGTTGATACAAATGGCGTTATTTCATTCTTTCTTATGGCTGAGTAGTATTCCACTGTACATATGCATCACATCTTCTTCATTCATCTTTTGAACATTTAGGTTGTTATATTGTTATAACTTTTATTATAAATTTTATCAAAATAAGTAATTTATATTTCAGAGAAAACTGGGAGTAGGTAATTGGAAATTTTCTGCCATATAAAAGCATTTTAACTAGAGAGCAAGCTCATGGATGCATATAACTTTCTACAGCTTCTCTCATTTATTATACTTTCTTGTTAAGGAGATAAAAATGAACTCGATCATGAAGACTGCCCAAATATATAGCAAGTCTAGAACAAAAATATGTTCACTTAAAATTATGTTTGGAAATCAAGGTTTCAGTAGCATGTTTTATATAGCTATTTCTTAGGTAATCAAGAATTATTCATTAGAATAGCTTTATCTTGTGTTTATGCTTATGACTATGTTACCTAAATATATTGGAGATTATGTTTAAGTGACACACTACAAGCAAAAGAAGCATTAGTGTTAAAACTTTCAGAAAAACGTTACAATTTATTTTAACCAAAATTTGCACATTCATAACCTTTTATTACATACAAGTAGTGTTATATTATTTGGTCCTAAAACTTGTATAGTGTAGAAAGTTCTGAGTAAGTAAGCTTTTAATGAGAAAACAAACCCAAATGTATGCTTGGGTTATGCTTAACAATTGTATTTCAGAGAAAATATTGGAAAATCAGATATCTGATAAGAGAATTGTTTCAATAATAAAACAACATAAATAGGCAAAAGATCTGAATAGACAGTTGTCCAAAGAAGGTAAACAAATGTTCAAAAGCCTATGAAATGTTTAAAATCATGACCAATCAAAGAAATGCAAATAATCAAAATCACACTGAGATATCATTTCATAGTCTTCAGGATGACTCTAATATAAACAGAAAGTAACAAGTGTTTACAGGGGTGAACAAAAATTAGACCACTCTCATACTGTTGGTGGGAATGTAAAACAGAACAGTCACTTTGTCAATAACACCTGGAACATTCTCAAAAAGTTAAACACAGATTTACCACATGGCTTGGCAATTCCATTACTTGTTATATATCCAAGAAAACAGAAAACATGTTCACACGAATATATGAATATTCATAGCAGCAACATTCATAGCAGATAAAAGGTTAAAAAAAATCCTTCCTGTTCTTCATAGGTTGACAAATGGGTTAAAAAAATGTGGTCCAAACAATGAAAAATTATTCAGCAGTAAGACAATGCTGATAATTCAACAGCATGGATAAATCTTAAAATCATCATGCTAAGTGGAAGAACCCAGACATAAGAATTTTAAAAAACAACATTCCATATGACTTCTTTTATATGAAATGGCCAAAATAGGCAATTTTAGAGACATAGAAATTAAGTTGGTAGTAATATATGCCTGGGAGAAAAGTGATATTGGGGACTACTGAATTGTACACTGCAAATGAGTACATTGTCTATGATAATTATATCTTAATAAATATTAATGATACATATCATAAACCCCTGTGTTAGGAGTTCCCGTCGTGGCGCAGTGGTTAACAAATCTGACTAGGAACCATGAGGTTGCGGGTTCGGTCCCTGCCCTTGCTCAGTGGGTTAACGATCCGGTGTTGACGTGAGCTGTGGTGTAGGTTGCAGATGCGGCTCGGATCCCACGTTGCTGTGGCTCTGGCATAGGCCGGAGGCTACAGCTCCGATTCGACCCCTAGCCTGGGAACCTCCATATGCCACAGGAGCGGCCCAAGAAATAGCAAAAAGACAAAAAAAAATTAAAAAAAAAATAAACCCCTGTATTAGTACAATAAGAATAAAAAGTACACAGGAGAGACTATCTTTGTAGAGATCAATCTGATACCAAAAGAATCTGTGATGTTACACTTATATGGACTTTCAGACATGGAATTTTTAGAAAAGAAGTGAAAATTATTGCCAGATAAAAATAGAAATATTCTGTACCTTCAGTGGCTAAATTGTGAATCACACTAAATTGTGGAATAATAAAAACTAAGTAAAGGTTTGCTTTTGAGTTAAGAAAAAAGACCAATATGATAAGTTGGAGCTGTGTTTCTTTTTTAAACAAACCTGGCTCTGTAGAAAGACTACTCTATCTGCCTGCCTATATGTGAAGCCAACAAATAATCATAAAGTTGCAATTTGCAAATTATACACTTGAACATGGGCAAAATATATCAACAGAGGGAAAATGAAGAAATGTATCAAAACATGAATGAACCAAAGAAACAGAGGAAAAAAATCAGTTTAAAAAAATGGATCTTTAGAGTTCCCTTTGTGGCTCAGTTGTTAATGAACCTGACTAGGATCCATGGGGATGCAGGTTCGATCTCTGGCCTTGCTCACTGGGTTGGGAATCCAGTGTTGCCGTGAGCTGTGGTGTGTGGTGTGGGTCGAAGACATGGCTCAGATCCTGCATTGCTGTGGCTGTGGTGTAGGCTGGCAGCTGTAGCTCTGATTTGACCCCAAGCCTGGGAACCTCCATGTGGCACAGGTGTGGCCCTAAAAAGCAAAAAAAAAAAAAAAAAAAAAGGATCTTTATAGCTCCAGTGACATTAGAAGGGACAGTGTTTCTAATCAAAAATAAAATTTAAAAAAAGTTAGAAAACATTGTGTTATGTTCTAGGATATTCTAAGAAACCAGATGCCAAAAAAGGGAAAAAAATCTAATTGGAAAATCTCAGAATGAAATAGAAAAAAAAATAAAATAAAATGAGAGATGAAAGAGTCTAAACTAAGGGAAAATAACAAATGAAAATGAAATCAGAACTGTGATGAACATGTTTGCTAAATAAAAAAAGAATCATTAAAAATTATTTGTATTATGAAAAAAAGACAAGCCTAGATAGGCTGCTTAGAACTATTAGCTTTCTTTTCGACCATTACTAGTTCATTCTCTCTCTCTCTCTCTCTTTTTTATTTTACTAGCTTTAATTTTTTTAGGTACAGCAACACACATACAACTTCTTTTTTTTCCCCCCTGTATGATTTTTTTTATCACATCTGTAGTTGTATAATTATCATAACAATGCAATTTCACAGGATTTCCATCCCATAACCCAAGTACATCCCCCAGCACCCAAACTGTCTCCTCTGGAGACCATAAGTTTTTCAATGTCCATGAGTCAGCATCTGTTCTGCAAAGAAGTTCAGTCTGTCCTTTTTTCAGATTCCACATGTCAGCGAAAGCATTTGATGTTGGTGTCTCACTGTATGGCTGACTTCACTTAGCACGACAATTTCTAGGTCCATCCATGTTGCTAAAAATGCTGGTATTTTGTTACTTTTAATGGCTGAGTAATATTCCATTGCATATATGTACCACATCTTCCTGATCCACTCCTCTGTCAATGGACATTTAGGTTGTTTCCAGGTCTTGGCTATTGTAAATAGTGCTGCAGTGAACATCAGAGTACATGTATCTTTGTGAGTCATGGTTTTCTCTGGATAGATGCCCAGGAGTGGGATTGCTGGGTCAAATGGTAGTTCTATGTTTAGTTTTCTGAGGAATCTCCATATTGGTTTCCACAGTGGTTGCACCAATTTAAATTCCCACCAACAGTGTAATAGGGTTCCTTTTTCTCCACACCCTCTCCAGCACTTATTGTTAGGAGACTTTTTGATGATGGCCATTCTGGCTGGTGTAAGGTGGTACCTCATCGTGGTTTTGATTTGTGTTTCTCTAAAGTGCATTCTCATTGTGACCTCTTTAACCAAGGTGGATGCTGGTTTTCCAGTTCCAAGTTTCAGGTGAACTGTTAACGACAGAAGGATATGTGGCATAAATATTCTACTATTACCAAAGTATGAAATTTTGAAAAATGTAAATAGATATAAAATTCAATGAGAATAAAGGTAAAAAGAAAAAATATATACAGTACTTTAATATGACAGTGCAAAATGATTTACTGTATCAGGCAAATTTAATTAAACATAATACAATTGCATATAGCCACAAAGTGATTTCTCTTCAAATTTAACAGAATTTCAATTTTGTCCATAAAGCAAAAACAAGGAGGCATAGGTCTTTTTTTCTCCTTTGGTGCATCTTTCTATTTGCTCATTAAAAAAAACCCAAACTGTAATCTAGTTGGTGAATCACTTAGTAAAATGATTGCTTTTTGAAGATTCCCTAGTCACTGTGGTGACCTATGAACTTCAGTGGGCATTACTGGGTGTTTTTGGTAAAACATTTTTCTTCTCTCGGCACCTGCTGCATGTGGAAGTTCCCTGGCTAGGGATCGAACCTGTGCCACAGCTGCGACAATGGTGGATCCTTAATCCACTGAGCCATCAGGGAATTCTTGGACTCTTACCTCTCTTGATCAGCTGGCATACATGCCTTTTCTTTCTTTTTTTTCTTTTTCTTTTTTCTCTTTTCAGACACATAAACTTGGAATTGGAAACCCAGCATCCACCTTGGTTAAAGAGGCCACAATGAGGAGGTACTAATGAGGGTCGAAAAGAAAGTTAATAGCTGTTCTAGGAAGCCTATCTAGGCTTGCCTTTGTTTGCATGAGAAATGCTTAGGTCTCTCCTCCTGTTTAAACCACTTTTGGGGGGATTTCTATTCTCTGTAGTTGAATCTTCTACAGCAAGGACCAACGGCGGTGGACTGCCAGTAACAGAAGACTATCTGGAAGACGTGAGAGTGTATATAATAAGCAATGTAATTTACAGCCTGGAAATCTAGCAACCATCATTTTGTAGTGGCAGAAGAGTCGTAGTTCAAATTGTTACCTTTAGCTTTCGGAAGGGAGAGCTATGATTCCTGAGGTTGGCATATTACAGGAAGTTTATGAAAAATTTGGTATGGCAGTGTGTGTTGGCTCCATTTTCATGCTTTCAAAAAAACCACAAAAAACTCTATCAGTAAGATATAAATTGAGGCTGTAGATTTCCAATCTAGTAACAGTGATAAGAGAAATGCCATTTTGCTGAGGGAGAAGCCCTTGTTGACTGTGGCTTACAAAGAAAGTTGCCAAGGAGTCTATAATTTGGAACATTTTCAGAGTTAAAATTCCAGTTGCTTCTATATTGTATATTGCATCAATTATGATCAGTGGTTGTGAAATTGCAGATATAGTGGGAAATAATTCTGGTGCCTTGCCATACAAAAGAAATGAATTTACTGGCAAAGATTACAAGTGTTTCATGTTGCAGTGACTGCTGAGCTGAAAGAAAGAAGAACTGGCAGAGCTTAAAAGCCAGTTTGTACGAGTTTAAAAAGTATAACAGCCTAGGTGTTTAGCTCTGTTATTTTCATAAAAAATTAATAACAAATAGCCTCAGTGTCTACTAAATTTTTGAGTGAATATATTCTTAAGAAGGTATCGAACACCAAAGATTAAAAAGATGTCATAGTCATTCTTGCAGAATATGCAGATATGGTAGAAACCTACAGTTTTACACTGCTTCCTCTTCCTTAATAATGGATCTTTGTTTTATTCTGTGTGCCAGCAGCTGGAGGTGATCAATTAATTTAAGTCAAAGTTGTTGGGTGGGCTTCTGGGAAGACTGTATAGACTGATTGATTTAGCTGATGGTTATTCTCATTTGCTCTTTTCACATTTTCTCCCCTTCTGATAAAATTGTGTTCTTAATGTTAGAAATCCAGCAGACATCTTATACTGACCCTGTGTGCTTGTTCTTGTTTAGTTTTTCTTTGTTTTGTTCAATATAAAAGAAAAATAAATATCAAAATTCAGTTGGGAAGTGGCCACTTTTGCCTCTGTCCTTTCTTGCACTTTTCTCTCTATAGAATTCTAACATGATAGCTGAAATTTATTAGCCATTCTGAACTATGAGACAAACTTGAATTTTAAAGTCTTGTACCAATGTTGGTCAATAAAAATACAGGAGAAATTTGGATACCCGATGACCACAGAACAGCAATTCTATATTCCTTTTATTCTTATTTCTGTGTTAGAGATGTACATATCTATCTTGTTGGAGTGATTTATTTTGGTTTTACATTATATGCATCTAATCTTAATATAAAAAAATGGAGAAAGTGATATTCAAGGAGGTCAAAATAATTTTAGCCCCAAACTTTTCCATAGCAACACTTGATGCTACAACATAGCATGAGGATTATTATCTTCAAAGACTTTAGAAAAATAAATAGTGGCCTGAGAAGTACATAGCATAGAAACTTCTTTGTAAAAAAAAATCAAAGCTGCAGAATAATTCTTGGTCATGAAATAATTTAGATTTGAAAACCCAATTTGTACAAAAATTAAAAAAAAATCAGTTTGGAGGAAAAAAAAGTGGTTTGGGAATGATGAAAAATAAAATGTTGGTGGTTACTAAAATTCTACTTAACCATAAATATAAAAAGCATATGACAAAATGATGAGAAGATGAATAAATATTAAAGAGAAATGAAGAATAGTGAGAGATACATATATGCATGTATGTGTGTATATATATATATATATATAAACACATTTATGCCTGCATACATATATGAAATAAACAAATTGAAGGATATATATACACATATATATTTACATATTTATATGACAGTGTAGTCTTTTGGAATGTATAAAAAATAATAAGTGCGAAAATGACTTATTTCAAAGAGGGCTCTAATGATATTTGTTACTAAAATAAGTATTCTAACTCCCAAACAGAAACTTTAGGAAAAAGAAAACAGTAACATATAAATGAAGAGAAATTTGGAATGAGAGCAAAGTCATGAACATTCTAAAACATCCATTTAATTGGGGATGGAGATTATATGACAAATGATGTGCAAAAATTACCTCTGTGAGAGAAATGATAGGTCGCTTGTTCTCACATGATGAATACAGATGAGCATCTTGAAAGGGAAAGTGACCATTGACAAAATGAGAAACCAGAGTAAAATTATAAAATTAACAGTGGAACAAAAATAACAAGTAGCAATTTGACTAAATCAACAATAAAGCAGAGAGAGAGAGAGAGAGGGAGAGAGAGGGAGGGAGATTTAACCTAGCAAAATAAATAATGAAGACAGTAGGAAAAATTAAAGCAAGTATGTTAGCTATTATACTGCATATGAATAGATTGATTTTACCTCTGGAAAACAGATTGTTAGGAAGGGTTAAAACTCTATACCCAATTTTATTTCATCTTTCAAGAGACGTATTTAAAGCAGAGCTATACAGAATGTTGGACATAAAGAAATAAAATATTCAAAATAATTCCAAATACTGAAGAAAAGATGCAGTAGTACTAATGTGAAAAACATGAGGGTAAAAGAAACACATTAAGACACACAAAAGCTCAGGTTCATTATCTCTAGCAGAACACGTACTGTAAGGAATGGTAGAAGAAATGTTTAAAGTAAAATTAATGATATCAAATGGAATCACAAATTTCAGAAAATGATTTTAAAAGAGTCAATACCTGGGTAAAATGTGTCTCTGATATATGCATATAATATATATATGTGTATATATGTGTGTGTGTGTGTGTTTGTGTATAAAAGGACAAAACCATCCATCTAAACATCACACATTTCTGAATTCATTAAAATAAAGCTAATAAAATTAACTATATGCTTTTTACAAGGAATAATATTTAGTTATAAAGAGCTACACAGTTTGAAATAAGATATTTGAAAAATAAATACTCCCTGAAAACCTAAACGGAACTGATATGGCTGTGTTTGAATCAGAAAAGTAGACTTCAAAGCAGTATTACAGAGTATTACAAACAATTGAGAAAAAGAAGTTGTAACATTTTAATTGACTTTTTCATCAAGAAGACATAAAATTGTTTATGGACCTAAATACTTATGGACCTAAAAGAGAGTTTTCAAAATAGGTAAAGCAATAATTGATGCGACTAAGGGGAGAAGTAGATAAACCCACAAACACAGTTGGAGATTTTAAGAAGTGTTATTGTCAAATTATAGACAAAGAGCAAAAATACAGAAAATCAATAAGGTTATAGAAGATTTGAAAACTGCAACCAACTTGATCTAATTAACATTTATTACAGGTCACAGAGTTGACCTTTGAACAATATAGGCTTGCATTGCATGAATCCACATATTCACAGAGTTTTTTCAATAGTAAGCAATACAGTACTACATAACTGGAGGTTGGTTGAATTTGCAGATGCAGAACCACAGATACAGAGGGATCCTGTATACAATACGGCCAACTATAGATTACACCCAGATTTTCAAGTGCTCAGAGCATTGATCCTCTAAACCACCACGTTTTTCAAGGCTCAAATGTAGATATTGATTTGAGGGGGACTTGTAACATTTATAAATCATTATTTCAAGTCACAAAATCAATACTAATGCTGAAATTTTCAAACAATCTGGAGGACACATTCCAACCATAATTATACTAAACTAGAAATTGCTAAAGTTAAAATTTGAAGAAAAGCCACAAATGTCTATAAATAAAGCACTATACTACTAAATAACCTCAGGGTCGAAAAGGGAACTATAAGAGAAATTTTAAAATATTTCAAAAGGAGTACAGATTACAATTTGTGACTAGACTTCCACTTCAAATAAAGTATCCTTTAAAAAAATCTTGCTTCTAGTTTAACAGAATGAAAGAGATGAGCTTTCAATTTATAGCATTTCTTATGCCCATGGGAAAGCTGAAGTTAGAAAGCAATGAAGGGATCTGAACTCTAAAGAGGCTTGAATTCTTCCAAACAGTTAAAAAGACACATATGTTTTCTCATCTATGACAGAGCATTAGAGAATCTGGAGCTGTTTTGACAACAAGATAAGCAGGTAAAATACAACTTGACTAAAAGTCAAGTGGGAGCTAATAAATCTAAAGTTGCTGGGGGCACTTAGCAACTGCCCTCACTCAACCATACAGCCCTGCATCACTTCAAATCCCATTCCCACTTGATGCTCACAGGAGAAATTGAGTGTGGGGCAAAAGACCAGGGAGAGCAAATCTGAATAGCTCAGATGTGCACAGGGTGATTGACAGCTCTTTTGGGACAGGCACAAAACATGTCCCACTTCTGAGACCTTTCTTTTTATAAAGCCGATATCTTAATCCTCCGGGGTAGAAGCAGCAAATGCTTCTGCCTACAGAAATAAAGGAGCCAATACCAGATTGTGAACAAGACACAAACAACACACTGCCTACTTCTCCAGGCTTGTTCTTGGATGAAGCCGCAGTACTCACTGCTGGGAATGGGAGGAAATCACTCTTACACAGCCTCTAAGACAGCTATCACTTGCTGCAGGGGAGACAGACACAAAACCCTTCCCATCACCCCACATTTCATTCCTATGGGACCAAACATACAGAAGGAGGGGAAAGGATCCAGAGGTTGGTGTAGGTAAAGATGATAGTGTGGTCAGCAGTCACTCCTCCTCAATGATGATAATGAGACAAAGCAAATCTTAAGTTGCTAGGCAGGGGCATGAAGTCTGCTTATGGGAAAGACACAGGTAAAGACTGTAATTAAGGAAAGTCTGAGAGAAATATCTATAACTGACAGAGAGGCAAGAATCTATCTCAAGCCTAATGGTCTATATGAATATAATCTACATGATTTAATCTATATTGATGTGTTCTCTCCCAACTGCTGGTGGTACAGGAAATCCCTACCCAACACCACCTGCAGGTGTAAGGCTGGGATAGACCACAAGGGGCTGGGGTATAGAAATGCTGAAGAAGACATTTCTCCAAGCAGAGGGGTGCAGAACTTTCCTAAGACTGAGAAAGCAGAAGACAGGACCCAAATGACATGACTCTCAACACCAAGTGTTATACAATCTACTGTCACAGAGGGCAAGTACCTAAGGGAATTGCTCTGTGGCAACAACATTCAGGAATGGCTGGAAGCTGAGGATGGAGCACAAACTGAGACCACATTCCAGCACTTCATCACCACTAAAGGTAGGTGAAACCTGTAATATTTGAAAAGTAACCATTGCAATAGCAATAACAACAAAGTCGTACAACATCTACAACAAACCAGTACAATTCCAGACTCTATAGGCCTAGCCACTGATGCTAATAACCTGACAAGAATACCTAAGCCCTTCACAAAGCCTTAACACTACTTACCATAGTGACTAGTATTCTTCTGCAATAATGGGTTTTCGATAAAAATGTGTGAATGTACAACAGAGTGTAAAACTAAATCCCATTTTCAAAAGGTAAAGCAACCCACAAAATCAGACTCAAAGATAATCAAGTTGCTGCAACTATCAGACAAGGACTTTAAAACAGCCATCATTAATATCTACTGAAAAAGAGATCAATATGCATCCACAAATGATGAATTTCATCAGAGAGAAGGAAAGATTAAGAAATATTTAAATTAAAATTCTGAAATATATTAAAGCAATTATTTTAGAAGTGGGAAATTCCATTGACAAGCTCATAAGTAGAATTAAAACAGCTGGGGGAAGAAGCAATAAACTAGAAAATGAGTTAATAAAGTTAGTAGAGATTACCAAAACAAAACTCAAAAGGGGCAAAAAAAACGGTGTTAAAAAAAAGACAGCACAAGATATATGGACCATTATCTATTGTCTAACGTAGGGTAGATAAAATTCAAGAAAAAGGAAAAAAAGCAAAAATATGGGGAAGAAAATATTTGAAGTGTAATGGTTAAATATTTCTCCCAAATTATCAAGGAAAAAAATTTTGGATATAATGGCAACACCATCATTTAAAAAAAATGAAAAAAAGATAAATTGGGCTTCATCAAACTCTTAAACTTTAAAATACTGTTATGAGAATGATAACCAAGGCAAAGACTAGGAAAAATATGTGAAAAATTTTACAGAACTAAGTTCTAATACAGAACTTATATCTAGAAAGAATAAAGAAATACAAAAACACAATAATAAAAAAATTGCAAAAGGTTTGAAGACATTCCACTAAATATAATACTCAGATGAAAAATAAGCACAAAATTATTCAAACATTTCAAAAAAAAATTAAAAACCCGAAATCAGAACAAAAGATAGTCAACATGAAAGTTTACTCATAAATGAAATACAATTTTTTTTTTGTTTTCATATTTTTGGTGATTTTTAATTAAATGTTTTAATAGTTATTTCCCCAATACAATTTTTTTCTGCTGTACAGCATTGTGACTCAGTAATACATACATGTACACATTCTATTTTCACACATTATCATGCTCCATCATAAGTGACTAGACATAGTGCCCAGTGCTACACAGCAGGACCTCATTGCTAATCCATCCCAAAGGCAACAGTTTGCATCCTATTAACCCCAAGATCCCCAACCACCCCACTCCTTCCCCCTCCCCCTTGGCAACCACAAGTCTATTGTCCAACTCCATGAGTTTCTCTTCTGTGGAAAGCTTCATTTGTGCCCTATATTAGATTCCAGATCTAAGTGATATCACATGGTATTTGTCTTTCTCTTTCTGACTTACTTCACTCAGGATGAGAGTCTCTAGTTCCATCCGTGTTGCTTCAAATGGCATTACGTCATTCTTTTTGATGGCTGAGGGGTAGTCCCTTGTGTATGTAGACCACATCTTCCTAATCCAATCCTCTGTTGGTGGACATTTGGGTTGTTTCCACGTCTTGGCTCTTGTGAATAGAGCTGCAATGAACATGCGGGTGCATGTGGCTTTTTCAAGGAAAGTTTTGTCAGGATATGTGCCCAAGAGTGGGATTGCTGGGTCATATGGTAGTCCTATGTATAGATTTCTAAGGTACCTGCATACCGATCTCCATAGTGGTTGTACCAGCTTGCATTCCCACCAACAGTGCAGGAGGGTTCCCTGTTCTCCACACTCTCTCCAGCATTTGTTCATGGTGAACTTATTAATGATAGCCATTCTGACTGGTGTGAGGGGGTTATCTCGTGGTAGTTTCAATTTGCATTTCTCTAATAATCAGGGATGTTGAGCATTTTTTCGTGTGCTTGTTGGCCATCTGTACCTCTTCCTTGGAGAAATGTCTGTTCAGGTCTTCTGCCCATTTTTTTCCATTGGGTGTTCGGCTGTTTTGCTGTTGAGTTGTATAAGTTGCTTGTATATTCTAGAGATTAAGCCCTTGTCAGCTGCATCATTTGAAGCTATTTTCTGCCAGTCTGTAAGTTGTGTTTTTGTTTTCGTTTTGGTTTCCTTTGCTGTGCAAAAGCTTGTCCGTTTGACTAGGTCCCATAGGTTTATTGTTGCTCTTATTTCTGTTGCTTTGGGAGACTGACCTGAGAAAATATTCATAAGGTTGATGTCAGAGAGCATTTTGCCTATGTTCTCTTCCAGGAGTTTGATGGTGTCTTGTCTTATATTTAAGTCTTTAAGCCATTTTGAGTTTGTTTTGGTGCATGGTGTGAGGGTGTGTTCTAGCTGATTTGCCTGCAGCTGTCCAGGTTTCCCAGCAATGCGTGCTGGAAAGATTGTCTTTTCCCCATTTTATGCTCTTGCCTCCTTTGTCAAAGACTAATTGACCATAGGTGTCAGGGTTTATTTCTTCATTCTCTCTTCTGTTCCATTGGTCTGTCTGTCTGTTTTGGTACCAGTCCCACACTGTCTTGATGACTGTGGCTTTGTAATAGTGCCTGAAGTCTGGGAGAGAGATGCCCCCTGCTTGGTTTTTGTTCTGCAGGGTTACTTTGGCAATTCTGGGTCTTGTGTGGTTCCATATAGATTTTTGGATTGTTTGTTCTCGTTCTGTGAAAAATGTCCTGGGTAATTGGATAGGGATTGCATTGAATGTGTAGATTGCTTTGGGTAGTATGGCCATTTTTACAATATTAATTTTTCCAACCCAGGGGCATGGAATATCTTTCCATTTCATTGCATCCTCTTTAATTTCCTTGATGAATGGTTTATACTTCTCAGCATATAAGTCTTTTACCTCCTTGGTCAGGTTTATTCCCAGGTATTTGATTTTTTTGGGGGGTGCAATTTTACAAGGTAGTGTATTTTTGTATTCCTTTTCTAATATGAAATAGAAATTTAGCAACAACGAGATACCACCAACACTGGCTGCATAATTTGGTGGAGCAGGGCCTAGTTTTTGCAAAATTAAAATTCAGGGCATTTTGTTCAAAAATTATTAAGAATGTCAAGATTGCAATAGTTGATCATTAAACCAAACCCCAAGAGGCCCTTCTAGGTATCATATTTGTGTGATTGCACAGGTAATGTGCACATGAATCTGTCCCTGAATGCTCTCACATGCCTATTAGAATAGCCAAAATGGAAAAGAGCAAAGACTGGCCAGGAAGTGGCACAAATTGAATTCTCATACATTAAATTTGGCAAGTTAAAAATAGCAAAACCAGGAGTTCCCATAGTGGATCACTGGGTTAAGGACCCGATGTTGTCTCTGTGAAGATGCAGGTTTGATCCCTGGCCTTGCTCAGTGGATTAAGGATCTGGCATTGCCTCAACCTGCAGCACAGTTCACAGATACATCTCAGATCTGGTGTTGCTGTGGCTGTGATGTAGGCCGCAGCTGCAGCTTGGACTTGACCCTTAGACTGGAAACTTCCACATATGGCAGGTACAGCCATAAAAAGAAAAAAACAAAAATAAAATAAAATAGAAAAACACTTTGCAAAACTTTTTGGCAGTTTCTTAACATGTTTAAGATATGTGTAAATTGTATATTAAATATATTGTGTTTTTTCCTCCTAAGTATTATTATGCTTTTTTTTTGTCTTTTGTTTTTTACAAGTTTTTAGCTTACGCAGCTATAGTTTTGATCTTACCTTTGCATGGTCAAATGAGTATGTTTGTATATTATATTGTATGATAACCTAATATATGTAGAAGTAATTTTTAGTGGAAAACAAGACAGCAGTTTCCTCTGGATGCAGTGGAAAGGGTTGATTGACTGGGAAGGGCCACCAAAGGAACTTTCTGCATTGATTGCAATATTCTCTACCTTAATACTGTTGCAGTTTAAACATGAGTTTGATTTGTCAGAATTTCCCAGGCGAGATTTGTGCATTTTAATGTGTCACAGTTTTACTCTTCTCCTGTGTCTCGAAAACAAACAAAAGCAACCGGGCCAAAATTTTAAAAATGGTCACTGAGAGCCAAGTCCTTTAGTTCAAACTCCTTTCAGAGATAAAAATGGCTTTGAGTTGTAAATTCCTCTCAAATGCTGCTACCTACCCGCAGAGGTCAAACACAAAAAAATCTTAGTTCTCAAACTACAATCCCTTTAGGTACACTGTGGAAACCATTGACCTCAGCCAACATAATTATTGAAAAATGTTGTGGCAAACAGTCACATGGATGATATGATACTGGCCTGGGAATTAATATGTGAGTATGTGAATACCACAAATTACTGAGCAAAAAGAACCAAATCATTTGCCTGAGATACTGTTGATGCATACGTGTACTGTCCTTTGCCCTTAGGTGTTTAATAAATGTAGCATAGTGGCCAACATCCTGTCAGAGCTTGAGGTCAAATAATATATGGCTTATCTCCACAATCCCACATCCTGACAATGGCAAGAACCGCTCACTGTAGGAACACTGAAGAGTAGCCAGCATAGACATCTGTCACTTGTTCCATAGCAGTGTTGATAGCACCATTGCAATTGTTTATGTAGGATAAAATTACTTTTTCTCTGGCAGTGCATTACTAACATCTTCCATACATATTTTAAATCTTAGATCATTAGCATAAGCCTAATTATTTGAAACATTCAAAGAACTAGAATTGAGAGTACTGACACATAACTTAGAAACTGTTGCTAATGATTTTAGAAGTCTATGCACACTCACTGAAAAAAAAATTATTTGCATTTTCCCCAGAATTAATGCAGTAAGTCAAAAAAGGTCAGTGTGTTTATATATAAAAACATGTATTGTGGTAGATACTAGTATAATACATTTAGAGCAGTTATGGCAGTATCTATCAGATAATCACAGAAGTTATTGGAACCTAGGCCATGTGAAGAAGGAAAAATAATTTGCCCTCTACCCTTCTGAGTTCTTAACTGAGACCCCTGTAATAAAAGACAGATTGACAAGAAAAAAGAACAGGAGTTATTAACATTCATACTTCATGTATACATAATAGATACACTGGAAAAATTAGTAACTTCCCCAAATGGCTTAGAATTATGGATTCAATACTACTTCAGTAGGGTTTTAGTAGGAAAGGTGAGTGGGTGTGTAGATATCTTAGGAGAGGGTAAATGATTTGCAGGAAAGATGAATGGGCTCTTAGAAAAACAGATCAAAGATGGGCTAGTGTTAAAGAATAAACTGAAACATATTAAAAATTTAAGAGTTTATTTGAGCAAAAATCAATTTAAAACAGGTGGTGCAAAATGGGAAGGGTTAGGAGCACTCCACAGATGAAGCCATGGGAAAGAAATAGAGATGAAGCATAGAAGCTAACAAACAAAAAGTATTGATGGGTGTAGTTTAAAGCCTCATTGGGTGTGATTGGTTGCTCTTAGCATTTTGGTTTCCTAACCTGAAGGCATTTATAGGCTTAGATTTTGGTACTTAGGCCACCATGGCATTAGAGCCACCTCAATCCAAACACTTCCTTGTTGAATTATTTTAACAATTGTTTGTGACTAGGTGTGTCTGATTGTGATGTTAACTTCTAGTTTCTTCTCCCTTGATAAGAGTCTTTCCATGTTGATGAAATTCCCCATGGGGGGATTTAGGAGGAGGAGTTCCTTTTGGATGGATCTTTAGGGTAGAAAAGAAGGGTTCAGAGAAAGACTCTCTCTGCTTTTGTTTTCAAGAGCCTTCAGCTCAAAATAATCAATATGCCAAAGGAGCTAATTCTGAGGTGGTGTTTTCTACTACCCTTCATCCTTTAGCAAAAATGTTACTTTTATTTACTTGTGCATTAGGGATGATTTTATTAATTATTAATACATTTTATCAATTAATTAGGAGCTGATACTACTCCTCCTGTTACCCAAAAAACTGGGTTTGTCTCTTGGTGGGAGCCAAAAGCCTAGGAGAAGGAAGGGTTTTTTACTGCAGCAAGTAAGGAGAGCACTAGGGACCTTCCTCAAAGCAGTGTCATACTGAAGAGGAAAACAGGGTAATTTTTAAGCTAAGGGTTCATGCATATTCATGAGGGGGCTTGAGCAGAGGGGATTTCCACATAGCTTTGGGGCAGAGTGGAAACTTCAGTTGACTGAAGTCATCAGGGTCAGAAAAGGTTGATGTCATTCTTTAGATTCCAATTAGTCTGGAGTCTCAGGGTGTAGTTATCACCCTCCACCTGGGTGGGGATGTTAGTTGCAGAACTCAAACATATGTATCAAATTGTTATGTTATGTCGCTTGGAGAGGAATTAGAACTTTGTTTTATTGCTGAACTATTGTTTCTTAATTATTTTTTCTTTATTCCTGCATTCTTTTGTCCCTTTAAGATTGTTAATTACCGAGGGCAAGCACTGTGGCCAAGCTTAGATCGCAAAATGGTGTAGGCTTAAAATGATTTCTCTAATGTAGAGAAAGACATGCCTGCTTCTCTTTCTCTGGGGACCCCCTACCCTATCTGCTTACACTCCAATTTGAGAATTTTCTATATGAAACTTATAGCTGGACTTAATTGTAAATGGATAAGTATCCACTAAGTGTGATTCTAATTACTAATTATGGCAAAATTATTTCTGTTTAAAATAAAACAAATTAGATTCTTCACTCATATCCAATTCAGAGAGGATGTATAGAGAACAGTAGTTTCATTAGTTTATTCTTGTATTTAAAAGCTTTTGTGTTCCTGCTCTGTCTGTTGTGCTAAAGACAGAGAACAAAAGAAGAAGTTGAAGGCTCTGCCAGCCTAAAATTTACAGACTAGAAAGAGAAATGAATGTTAAACACTGCTTTAAAAAGTAATGCCCAATTATATTCCTGAAAAGTTAATGAATAAAAAGTAAATGTATATGTAATGACAGGATGAAGCCTAGTTTGGGCCACAGGTAGGCAATGATTTTCTGGCTGAAATCCAAAGGATGAGTTCCTTTGAGCTGTGCATCCAGATAAAGATGGGGAAGAAAGGGCAAGAGCACACAAGCCCTGACGTAGAAAGAAGTCAGTCTGAGATGAACGAGAATGAAAGGATTTGCAGGAAGTAGGAAACATATGTCTTTTAATAGGTTGAATAAATAAGTAGGTTGTTAGGCAACCTGTATATGGCACATTAGAGATAAGACTATTGCAAAGCCAAGGCACACTGCATTGCCACAATCTCCATCAATCAAGAAAAAAAAAACGCAGGAACCTAATAAAAGTATAGGACAATTTCTACAGGACTGTTTACTGATCCCGGACATCACAAAAGGAGTGACTCTTTTGCCCTTTCAAATGTCTCTAAGGAAATTACTGTGCTGAAAATGGTAATGAAAGCATATTAGCTTTCAATGCTAAACTCATTTTGAATTAATTCATTAGTATGTTGACATTCAAAACAAACAGACCTGGTTTCATCTTTCAGGGTAGTGAAGCTTCTGGTGGATTTAACTAAAAGTTGTCAGGCTCATTAGGCACACATTTGTATTGTTTTTGGAAATGTCATCTAAATATTTAGAATTATAGAGGAACTGACAGAAAAAAAGTAAATGATTTTCCCCTGAAAGAGGAATCTACTGCTGCCAGGAATTTACCATTTTGACATTAGAATTGATGGACTGCTTATAATTCCTGTTCAAGACAATAGGGTAAGAGGTCAAGTATATTTGCCTAAGCAGTGTCGTAGTAAAATTCACTGTGTTCTGGACAAACAAGGTAGTTATTTTCTAGCTAAAACCCCTTGGGTTTGCATTTCAGTTCTTCTTTTTTTTTTCTTTTGTCTTTTTGCCTTTTCTAGGGTTGCTCCTGCGGCATATGGAGGTTCCCAGGCTAGGGGTCTAATCAGAGCTGTAGCCGCCAGCCTACACCAGAGCCACAGCAATGAGGGATCAGAGTCATGTCTGCAACCTACACCACAGCTCACGGCAATGCCGGATCCTTAACCCACTAAGCAAGGCCAGGGATTGAAGCCCCATCCTCATGGTTCCTAGTCGGATTCGTTAACCGCTGGGTCACGACGGGAACTCCTGCATTTCAGTTCTTGTTTATTTCATTTAATTAATTAAATTTCATTTAGACTTAGTGACATAAAATATATTTTTAAAAAGATGAATTAAATATGGTTGTAAGATTCATGATGAAAATGAAGAATTTATCAACATCTAGGAAAACTATCAGAAATGATAAACTCAACTTATACATGTGAAAGCACAATATTTATTATGCCAAGTTGAGGAAGAATAAAAGTAAAACACATATTTTCTTACATTTTTTTCATCATTGTTATTTCTGTGATGTCTCCATCAATAAGTATTATTTACCACTTGCTGTTCACTCAACAGTGCTTTTGGAATTGGTTCCTGTACTCAAGACATTTATGCGCTAGGAGAATTAGACTCAGGTAATAATAGTATAGAACTAGGAAACAATTTGAGAATAACATATAGAATATGTAATTAGCTCTAGACAATTTAATATATCATCAAGTACTAAGTGGTATAAAGGGATTTTTTTTTTCACATCACAAAGAAGAGTACAGTCCACTGAAAATCATCTTAAGCTACAATGGAGCAATTAGGTGTAACATGTATGCACAGATATATGTGTATGTGTGTGTCTATATGTGTGTGCTGCACGCTTGTGTGAGGACCTCTGGATTTTAGAAAAGCATCTATGTGACAGTTTGGAATGATAAATAGCTCAGTACAGGGTGTCAGGAGAGATATATTAAAGTCTTAGTGTTATCCAACTCAGGTTCGACCTTTTACAACTCAAAAGGCAATAAATGAGGCAAGTGGCAGTAGAAAGGAAAGGTGCTTTCTTCAGGAAAGCCAGAAATCTGGGGAGAGAGTGGACTCATGTCTGGAGACCAACTCTGAAGATTCTGCTCAGCCACGACAATTTTTAAAGGGAAAAAGGGAAAACAATCTCAGTTAATCATTAATGTATGAGGTCAGATCCTTTGTCATTTTTTTCCACCATGTGTGCATTCCTGCTGAGTTCTGATATTCTTTTGGATGCTGTCTCGCCTGCATAGTCCCCTTCAACTGGATGTTCTCTTGCATGTGTGCTCCGCCTGCAAACTTTCTAAGAGGGGGTCTGGGGGTAGAGAATTAGTTATTCATTAACTACTTAATTCTTCGCTTTTAATTCTTTTACTCTAGAAAAGGAAGCAACTGGTCAGGCAAGGAATTGTGTACATACAGTAGAGGAGAAGTCAGGAGTTAGGTTGAATGTTACCTGGTGATCACATTTTTATATTTAAGGTTTACGGTGGACAGAAATCAACAAATGGGAAATGGGCAGATGAGCTTCTTACAAATCCCCACTTGTCAGGCATGATTCCATTCCTATGAGATGAGGGGTCAAAGTCCATCTTCTGTAACTTCATGCTGACATGACACCATATTCTGAGTGGAAGATGTGAACATGGTCTATAGCATTTCTTTGCTGACAGTTTTAGTTTTATACTGCTTACATATATGGGCAGAGCAAGCTACAATTATTCTAATGCCCACAAAGATATAGAGTATTATGAGCAAGAGATTCTTTCATCAGACACTGAGTCTGTTTCTCTACTGTCCTACTCATGAACTGCTTGTGCTTACTCTTTTGTTACTCTGGGAGGTCTAGGGGATTTTGGCTTTTTACAAAGACACAGGGGACACAGAGAGGGTTTTACTTGGGGGATGACCCTGCAGGGTTCTGGTTGGTTCCACTATACAGCAAGGTGTTGAATGAGTGTGAAAATTTAAGAAGAACATGACATATGGTGTAATTCAATGAATATGAGAGATACTTGTAGACACCATAAATTAAATAGACTCCAAAATTAAATCTGTAATAATTGTGATATGGAATAGCATCTCTAATTATTTTCATCTGTGATTTCACAACCTTGACATTGATTTCTCACTTAAGTTCATTTGCCTTTCGTTATTATCTGGAAAGTCCTGTTTCTTTTTTCTTTCGTTTTTCTGTGTGTAACAAAAAATTTATACATCTGAAAATCAGAACACTATGTGTTCCATCTTCATCTTTTTTTATTATTTCCTTTCTTCCTTTTTTTCTACTGTTTTTCATTATTTTTTCCCTTTCATTCATTCCTCATATACTATTTCAACAAAAAAGTATTGATGATCTGCTCTTTGGCACTCATTGATCTAGGTGTTTGAAATATATCAACACATAAACTGATTAAAAAAATCCCTACTTTTATTGAGCTTTCTTTAGAGATCTATCAAGTAAAATTATATAGTACACTAGTATATATAAATGCTAATGAAATGATACCCCCCCACAAAAAACCCCCAAACTCAAACAAACAAACAAAAAAACAACTGAAAGACCCACAAAGGAAAATAAAAAGTATTTGAGGATTTCATGAAGTCCAGAGTGTTGAGCTATGGGAAGAAAACAAGAATTAACAGGTGTCCAAATTTGAGGAATTTTGTAAGTAATGGTAAGAAGTTTTGCATAATCTTGAGAGCCTAGCATTTGCAAGCTCCTGAATAAATTACTGGCATTATGTAATTTAGTTTGTAAGAAGCATCTGCGATATAACATTCAAAATAAACTGTTGAGGGCTAAATGTGGAATAAGAATGATCAGCTAGGAGACATCTGGAGAATTTCAGTAAAACTACTTGGACCAGGAGGATATTGGAGTAATTGAATATGAAACTGATGTGATTGGTATGGTTGAAATAAAATATAGAGAACATAGCATAACTTTTCTTCATAAAGTACTTTTATTCATACTTGATTTTAATATGTTGATGTTATCATCTTACAACTTTTGCATTTGCAATGCTATTTATTTACAGGTATGGTTAGCATAAATTGTCCTCTAAATAGACCTCATATATGGAAGCAAACAATGTTCTCAACCTGTCCATTTGCTGAATAAATTACAAGCCATGCACTCACTTCCAATTCTAGAGGGAAAATTATGAATATTGTTTAAAATGAGGCACAGAGATACAATTTCCCTCTCTGAGATTATTTTACCAAAAATAATACTCACCTGAAAAACACAGACTCTGAGCCTCTTATTTTAAATAGTATTCAAATTCCTCCTGTGTTTTATAATAAATATCATTTTTATATTTAATACCTAAATCAGACAATTTGATGATATATTTGAAGAGTGTGGACTTATAAAAATGGACAAAATTATCAGCATGAACCTAATCAATGTATCTGACAGCTTTAATATGGTGTTCCATTAACGATCATTTGATTATTACTTCTGCCTATTTGAAATACCTCTTACAGAAAAGTGCCGGTCATCAGAGTTTTGTTTTAACAAAAAGAGTTTTTTAAAAAAGAGTTTTATGTTAATAACTTTTGGATTAGCCTATTAATTATCACAGAAGACAGATATAAAATGTCATGAACTGTCTGAAAAGAATAAAGGACCAGTACCACACCACATCGTTTGTAGTGTGACTGATAAAATTTTATCATAAGCACCAGGAAAGTAGTTTGCATAAATTATTAAATCATATCCATACATGATAATGAGCAATTAAACAGGAAATTTTATTGTGAATTTTTATTAATTCATTTACTAAAGAAATAAAGGCCCATCAATAATTCAAGATTACTTTGATTTTATCACATTATTATTTAATGCTTTCAAACATAGCAAGGAGGAGTTAATTGTGGGCATGTACTTTTGCAAGTATATGACAAATTTGAATAATAAATTGGAATATATATACATATATTTAACATGAAATTTTAAAAGGTCAAAGTAGGTGTATATTTATTGCAATGCATTTTTTTTTTTTTGGGCCATACCTGCGCATGTGGAAGTTCCCAAGCTCAGGGTGGAATCGGAGCTGCAGCTGCTGGCCTACACCACAGCCAGATCTTAGACTCATCTGTGACTTACACCGCAGCTCACAGCAATGCTGGATCATTTAACCCTCTGACCAAGGCCATGTCATCATAGATACTAGTTGGATCTGTTACCCCTCAGCCACAAGATTTTCCCTGTAACAATGCATTTTTTTATTGTTATTTCCCAAATACATTTTTTTTCTTCTGTACAGCATTGTGACCCAGTTACAAGTACATGTATACATTGATTTTTCTCACATTATCATGCTCCATCATAAATGACTAGACATAGTTCCCAGTGCTACACAGCAGGATCTCATTGCTAATCCATCCCAAAGGCAACAGTTTGCATCCTATTAACCCCAAGATCCCCAACCACCCCACTCCTTCCCCCTCCCCCTTGGCAACCACAAGTCTATTGTCCAACTCCATGAGTTTCTCTTCTGTGGAAAGCTTCATTTGTGCCCTATATTAGATTCCAGATCTAAGTGATATCACATGGTATTTGTCTTTCTCTTTCTGACTTACTTCACTCAGGATGAGAGTCTCTAGTTCCATCCGTGTTGCTTCAAATGGCATTACGTCATTCTTTTTGATGGCTGAGGGGTAGTCCCTTGTGTATGTAGACCACATCTTCCTAATCCAATCCTCTGTTGGTGGACATTTGGGTTGTTTCCACGTCTTGGCTCTTGTGAATAGAGCTGCAATGAACATGCGGGTGCATGTGGCTTTTTCAAGGAAAGTTTTGTCAGGATATGTGCCCAAGAGTGGGATTGCTGGGTCATGTGGTAGTCCTATGTATAGATTTCTAAGGTACCTGCATACCGATCTCCATAGTGGTTGTACCAGCTTGCATTCCCACCAACAGTGCAGGAGGGTTCCCTGTTCTCCACACTCTCTCCAGCATTTGTTCATGGTGAACTTATCAATGATAGCCATTCTGACTGGTGTGAGGGGGTTATCTCGTGGTAGTTTCAATTTGCATTTCTCTAATAATCAGGGATGTTGAGCATTTTTTCGTGTGCTTGTTGGCCATCTGTACCTCTTCCTTGGAGAAATGTCTGTTCAGGTCTTCTGCCCATTTTTTTCCATTGGGTGTTCGGCTGTTTTGCTGTTGAGTTGTATAAGTTGCTTGTATATTCTAGAGATTAAGCCCTTGTCAGCTGCATCATTTGAAACTATTTTCTGCCAGTCTGTAAGTTGTGTTTTTGTTTTCGTTTTGGTTTCCTTTGCTGTGCAAAAGCTTGTCCGTTTGACTAGGTCCCATAGGTTTATTGTTGCTCTTATTTCTGTTGCTTTGGGAGACTGACCTGAGAAAATATTCATAAGGTTGATGTCAGAGAGCATTTTGCCTATGTTCTCTTCCAGGAGTTTGATGGTGTCTTGTCTTATATTTAAGTCTTTAAGCCATTTTGAGTTTGTTTTGGTGCATGGTGTGAGGGTGTGTTCTAGCTGATTTGCCTGCAGCTGTCCAGGTTTCCCAGCAATGCGTGCTGGAAAGATTGTCTTTTCCCCATTTTATGCTCTTGCCTCCTTTGTCAAAGACTAATTGACCATAGGTGTCAGGGTTATTTCTTCATTCTCTCTTCTGTTCCATTGGTCTGTCTGTCTGTTTTGGTACCAGTCCCACACTGTCTTGATGACTGTGGCTTTGTAATAGTGCCTGAAGTCTGGGAGAGAGATGCCCCCTGCTTGGTTTTTGTTCTGCAGGGTTACTTTGGCAATTCTGGGTCTTGTGTGGTTCCATATAGATTTTTGGATTGTTTGTTCTCGTTCTGTGAAAAATGTCCTGGGTAATTGGATAGGGATTGCATTGAATGTGTAGATTGCTTTGGGTAGTATGGCCATTTTTACAATATTAATTTTTCCAACCCAGGGGCATGGAATATCTTTCCATTTCATTGCATCCTCTTTAATTTCCTTGATGAATGGTTTATACTTCTCAGCATATAAGTCTTTTACCTCCTTGGTCAGGTTTATTCCCAGGTATTTGATTTTTTGGGGGGTGCAATTTTACAAGGTAGTGTATTTTTGTATTCCTTTTCTAATATTTCCTTGTTGGTATACAGAAATGCAACTGATTTCTGAATGTTAATCTTATATCCTGCTACTTTGCTGAATTGGTTGATCAGTTCAAGTAAGTTTTGGGGTTGAGTCCTTAGGGTTTTCTATATATAGGATGGTGTCATCTGCATACAGAGACAGTTTTACCTCTTCTCTTCCCATTTGGATGCCTTTTATTTCTTTTGTGTGTCTGAGTGCTGTGGCTAGGATTTCCAGTTCTATGTTGAATAACAGTGGTGAGAGTGGGCATCCTTGTCTTGTTCTAGATTTCAGTGGGAAGGCTTTCAGCTCTTCTCCATTGAGTATTCTATTTGCTGTGGGTTTGCCATCATTGGCTTTGACTATGTTAAGGAATGTTCCCTCTATACCCACTTTGGTAAGAGTTTTGATCATGAATGGATGTTGGACTTTGTCAAATGCTTTTTCTGCATCTATTGATGTGATCATGTGGTTTTTGACTTTTCTTTTGTTAATGTGGTGTAAAACTTTGATTGATTTATATATGTTGAACCATCCTTGTGCACCTGGGATGATCCCACCTGGTCATGGTGTATGATATTTTTGTTGGATTCAGTTGGTGAAAATTTTGTTGAGAATTTTTGTGTCTATATTCCTCAAAGAAATTGGCCTGTAGTTTTCTTTTTTGGTGGTATCTTTGTCTGGGTTTTGGAATTAGGGTGATGGTGGCATCATAGAATGTCTTTGGGAGTGTTCCTTCTTCTTCAACCTTTTGAAAAAGTTTAAGAAGGATGGTATAATTTCCTCTTTTGATGTTTGGTAGAATTCATCTGTGAAGCCATCTGGTCCTGGACTTTTATTTGTAGGGAATGCTTTTATGACATATTCAATTTCATTTCTAGCGATTGATCTGTTCAGTTGGTCTATTTCTTCTTGATTCAGTTTTGTTTGGCTGTAAGTCTCTATAAAGTTGTCCATATCTTCAAGGTTGTCAAATTTGTTGGCATATAATTGTTCATTGTATTCTCTTATGGTTTTTGTATTTCTGTAGCATGCGTTGTGACTTCTCCTTTTTCATTTCTTATTTTGTTTATTTGGGTTTTTCCTCTCCTCTTCTTGGTGAGTCTGGGTAGAGGTTTGTCAATTTTGTGTATCTTTTCAAAGAACCAGCTCTTGGTTTAATTGATTTTGTCTATTGTTTTTTGAATCTCTATTTTATTGATTTCCTCTTTGATCTTTATGATTTCTTTCCTTTGGCTGACTTTAGGTTTTGTTTGTTTTTATTTTTCTAATTTATTTAGGTGGTGGGTTAAGTTATGGATTTGAGATTTTTCTTCTATTTTGAGGAACGTCTGTATTACTATGAATTTCCCTGTGAGCACTGCTTTTGCAGCATCCCATAGATTTTGAATGGTTATTTCTTCATTATCATTTGCCTCAAATTTTTAATTTCCTTCTTGATTTCCTCATTGACCCATTGGTTTTTTAGTAGCATGTTGTTTAGTCTCCATGCAGTATATTTTTTCTCATTTCTTTTCCTGTGGTTGATTTCTAGTTTCATGCCATTGTGGTCAGAGAAGATACTTGAAATAATTCCTATATTCTTAAATTTGTTGAGGTTAGCTTTGTGCCCCAGGATGTGATAATTTCTTGAGAATGTTAATTTTCACTAGAGTTACTTCAGTGTTTGCAACTTAAATACATTTAATATTTTCTCTATTAATTTTTTGAACATGCATTTTCCATTGTTTCAATGGATATTGTTTTTGTAAATGACTCAGCTTTACAGTATATTCCAGTTTTGAAGCAAATGTGATTAGAATATTTCATATTTCCCACTGAGAAAATATACTATCAAAATTATATTCTTGGAGTTCCCATCATGGCATAGCCAAAACTAATCCGACTAGGAACCATGAGGTTGTGGGTTCTATCCGTGGCCTCACTCAGTGGGTTAAAGATCCAGTGTTGCTGTGAGCTCTGGTGTAAGTTGCAGATATGGCTTGGACCCTGCGTTGCTGTGGCTATGGCATAGGCCAGCAGCTGTATATCCAATTCAACCCCTAGCTTGGGAACCTCCATATGCAGCAGGTGTGCCCCTAAAAAGTAAAAAAAAAAAAAAAATTATGTTCTTTATTTACATCCTATCTTTATAAATTATCAGTTATTTAAATGTATTTTTTATTTTTATTACAAATCTATTGTTGCATTAATGTGAAAATTGTTTTTTGCACATTACATTTATGAAAATGTTAGTATATAAAATATAAAGGACATGCCACCTTATGTATAATAATTTCCTAGACTTGGTTCATTCTAGTTATATTAGCAAATAATGCAACATCAATTATTATGGCTTTGAAAATGTGTATAATTTGCAGAATTTCCTTCTTGGCCAAACATATGAAAACTCAGTTCCTTTCTAACTCTAGCACATATTTTAGATTAGCCTCTGTATTGTATTTAAAAGTGTTTATCATGAAATTATATATAAATACATATATATTAGAAAATTAAGATACAAGGAGATTTTAAAACACATGTAAAGGAAAGGTAAAAAAATTAAAAACTATTGTAAAAAGGTCTGAGCATCATAATCACCTAGGAGTTGTTTGGTAGTGAAGGTAAAGTATGTAGATAATCTTAAAAATTTTTTTCTATAATAAATAATATGACACATAGATATGTATTATTATAAATATATTTCAATGCCAGGTTTTGATGCTTTTAAGAATAACATGTTGCAGTTCTAGCCATGATGCAATGGGATCAGTGGCATCTTGGGAGTGATGGGATGCAAGTAAGATCCCCAGCCTGGCACAGTGGGTTAAGGATCCAGTACTGATGCAGCTGCAGATTTGGTTGTAATTACAGCTCAGATATAATCCCTGGCCTTGGAACTCCATATGCCGAGGGGTGGGCAGGAAAGTAAAAAAGAAATGTTATCTTATGATTTATGCTACATATACTAAGCCTAAACTTGTACTAAAATATTGATAAATGTAATATAAATATACAATGAGCTTTTGAATGTTTGGCCATAACGAGAACACTAAGGGATCAGAAATGCTCAGGTGGAGGTATAAGCAGGAATATTGTTTTCATTGTCCATAGTTATTGTCTCATGAAATGTCAAAAGCAGTCTTCTTTTTTTTTTCTTTTTTTTTTGTCTTTTTAGGGCCTCACTCACAGCATATGGAGGTTTCCAGGCTAGAGGTTGAATCAGAGCTATAGTTGCTCTCCTATGGCACAGCCACAGCAATACCAGATCCAAGCCGCATCTGTGACCTGTACCACAGCTCACAGCAATGCCAGATCCTTAACACACTGAGAAAGACCAGGGATCGAACCTGCATCCTTGTGGATACTAGTCAGATTCTTTCTGCTGAGCCCTGACAGGAACTCCAGCATTCTTTTTTAAATTCATATATTCAGCATAACAGAAATGCCTTTTTTATATGACATCACAAATGTGTTTGAGGTTGGAACAGTGAGCAAGCTGATAGGAAACTAGCCCTTGTAAATCCTATAATCTAACACAGAAAATTTTATAGAACAAGTCTAAAAAAAGGGGGAACACCATAATGAGGCTAGAAATAGCGATTATTAGGAAAGAATACAAGTCGGAAATGGGAAAATACTCTGATTGTTTTCAGTTCCTCAAATACGAGCACTCCTCAGAGACAGTGCGGATCCAATTTTAGACCACTGCAATGAAGAAAATTTCACAATAAAGTGAGTCACCTGAATTGTTTTGTTCTCCCAGTGCACATACAATTATGTTTACTCTATGCCATAGTTTAATAAGTCTGCCATAGAATTATGTCTTTAAAAATATTATGCATGTCCATGGTTTTCTTTTCTGTGAAAAGGTTCATTTGTGCCATATATGACAGAACACTGTAAACCAGCTTAATGGAAAAAATAAAAATCATTATAAAAAATAAAAATATTGTGCACACATTAGTTTAAAAATGTTTTATTGCTAAAAAATGCTAACCATTATCTGAGCTTTCAGCAAATCATAAACTTTTTGCTAGCAGAAGGCTTACCTCAGTTTTCATGGCTTCTGATTGATAAAGGGTTGCTGGAGGTTGGGGTGGCTGTGGCAATTCCTTAAAATAAGACAAAAATGAAGTTTGCCCTCATCGATTGACTTCCTTTCACAAATGATTTATCTTTGATAGCATTTTACCCAAGTAGAACTTCATTTAAAATTGGAGTCAATCCTCTCAATCCCTACCACTGCTTTATTTACTAAGCTGATATAATGTCCTAAATCCTTTGTTGTCATTTAACAGTCTTCACAGCATCTTTACCACTTTCTTTGCTCATCCATAGGAAGCAACTTCTCATCCATTAAATTTTATCATGAGATTGAGGAATTCAGTCACTTCTTCGGACTCTGCTTCTAATTTAGTTCTCTTGGGTATATCCACCACATCTGCAATCCCTTCCTTCAGTCTTGAACCCTTCAAAATCATTCATGAAGCTTAGAATCAACTTTTTCTAAATTCCTATTTATGTTGATATTTTAATCTCTCCTCTGAGTAGCCAATGTTCTTAATGGCATATACCATGGTGAATCCCTTCTAGAAGGTTTTTAATTGACTCTTCCCAGATCCATTAGAGGGATAAAAATCCATGGAAGCTACAGCCTTATGAAATGTATTTCTTCAATAAGATTTGAACATCAAAATGGCTCCTTGAGCCATGAGCTACAGAACAGATGTTGTGTTAGCAAGCGTGAAAACATTAATCTTGCACATCTTCATGAGAAATCTTGAGTGACCAGGTACATTGCCAATGATCACTAATTTTTTAAAATGTTTCTCTCTTTCTGAGCAGTCGGTCTTAACAGTGTGCTTAAAACCTTCAGTAAACTATGCTGTAAACAGATGTGCTGTCATCCAAGCTTTGTTAAAATTATAGAGCACAGGCAGGATAGATTTAGCATAATTCTTAGGGACCTTGGGATTTTTGGATTAAGATTGTCTTCAACATAAGGTCACTAGCAGCATTAGCCCTTAACAAGAGAGTCAACCTGTCCTTTGAGGGTTGGAAGCCAGGCATTGACTCTCTAGATATGAAAGTCCTAGATGGCATCTCCTTTCAGTAGAAAGTTATTGCATCTACACTGAAAATCTGTTTAATGTAACCACTTTCATTAATGTTCTGAGCTGGATATTATGGAGAACTTGCTGCAGCTTCTACCCCAGCAATTGCTATCACTTTGAACTTTGATATTATAGAGACAACTTCTAAATTTAAGCCTCATAAACCACACTCTGCTAGCTTCCAACTTCTTCACAGCTTCCTCACCTCTTTCAGCCTCCATAGAAGTGAAAGAGTTAGGGCCTTGCTCTGGCTTAAACGTTGTCTTAAGATAATGTTGTGACTGGTTTTGTCTTCCATCCAAATCACTAGATCTTTCTCCATATCAGCAATAAACCTGTCTTATCCTTTCTGTGTTAACTGGAGTGGCACTTTTAATTTCATGAAGGACTTTTCCTTCACATTCACAGCTGTACTGTTTGATGCAAGAGGCCTAGCACTCAGCCTGTCTCAGCTTTCACATGTCTTCCTCACTGAGCTGAATCATTTCTAGTTTTTAATTTAAAAGGAGAGATGTGCAACTCTTCCTTTCACTTGAATATTTACAAGCCATTTTTAGGGATATTAATTGGCCTAATTTCAATATTCTTGTATCTCAGGAAATACAGAGCCCCAAGGAGAGGAGAGAGATAAGGGGAAAGCTGGCCAATGGAGTAGTCAGAACACATACATTTATAGATTAAGTTATCTATCTTATAGGGGTGTGGTTCCTGAAGGCTCCCCCAAATCACAATAGTAATGTCTGAAATATTGTGAGAGTCACAAAATGTGATACAGAGACATGGAAAGAGGAAATGCTGTTGGAAAAATGGCACTAAGACTGGCTGGATGCTGGGTTGTCACAAACCTTCAATTTGCAAAAAACACAATGTTTGTGAAGCACAATAAAGTGAAGTACAATAAGATGAGTTATGCTTGTAATGAAATTCCAATTATATAATAATTATCTGAACGTGCTAATTTAGTAAAAGGTTCAAAAGTTGCAGTTGAATCTAAAGACTCGATTGTCTCACTACCTTAAACTTAAATCTATCCTTTCTAGTTTAGTGCACCTTCATTCTAGGTGTGTTTTTTTCCACACACTTACCTAAATAGATATTTCCCAAGAGAAAAATATAATTTTGTATGATTTAGCATAAATGATGTTCCACAAAAATATATGGAGATCTCTCACATAAGTAATTTTTAAAATTCAAAATGAATGCATATTCATAATACATATATATATAATGCATGTATACAATGTATATAATGGTATATACATATGTATAGTACTTCTAAATCTTAAATATTGCTATATAATATTAAGAATATGGATGTATTCTAATTGTACTATATATTTTTTCTAACTGTAATGTTTATATATGAAGACAAAACAGCTTATCTTAATAAGAACATGTGGATATCTAATGCAATGGTGATAAGCAAAATGTTGCCAACTTATGAATTATCTATTAAAAAAAGAAATGCTTTCATTCAAGAATCTTTGGTAGGAGTTCCCATTGTGGCTCAGTGGATTAAGAACTTGACAATATCTCTGTGAGGATGCAGGTTCAATCCCTGGCCTCACTCAGATCCAGCATTCCCACAAGCTACGTATGGTGTAGGTTGCTGATGCAGCTTGAATGTGGTGTGGTGTTGCCGGGTTCTGGGGTATGCCAGGAGCTGCAGCTCTGATTCCACCCCTAGCCTGGGAATTTCCATATGCCATAGATGTGGCCCTAAAAAAAAAAAAAAAAAAAAAAAAGAACCTTCAGTAGAATAAAAAAAAGGTCTTGAAGCAAAGGGCCAAAAGAAATTTTGCTTAAGTTGGGAATGGATTTCAGCTGAGAAATAATATCAGCTCTAACACTATAATTAATGTTTGTCCTAAAACTAGTAGCTGTCAGAGACATAGTTTATAAGTCAGTAGGCATACTTTATTCCTTCTAAATTGTTGAATGTAAAACCTTCTGTATTTATATTTATGAACAATATTTAATTATCTTATGATTGGCTTTTACAAGTATTGCATACCAGAGAGAAAATTTCAAAAGAGGAATATATTAATTACATACTATACTCCAGTAAGTTCCATAAAGCATCTGATAGAGAGGATTCATCAACATACCAGACCCATTCTTGATAGTTTGTGTTCAAGACAGAAACTGTTCCATGGCTTTCCTATATTTGTAACTTTTTGTTTATTTGTTTACTTTCTCACTTTTTTAAAAAGAGCATAAACTATTCCTGAGTAGGTAAAGCAAAACAGCACTGATAGTAAATAAGCAGACTCTGTCTTTTTATCTACCAAGTTAACAGCACTTCACATTGATCTGTATTCATATGCATATTCTGCCTTATACACAGAGATTTAGATATTATGATAAAGTTGTAAGATCTACATATTTCTTTACATTTACATTTTATTTTATTTTATTTTATTCATTTATTTTTGTCTTTTTGCCTTTTCTAGGGCTGTTCCCATGGCATATGGAGGTTACCAGGCTAGGGGTCCAATTGGAGCAGTAGCCGCCAGCCCATGCCAAAGCCACAGCAACATGGGGTCCGAGCCGCATCTGCAACCTACATCACAGCTCATGGCAATGCCGGATCCTTAACCCACTGAGCAAGGCCAGGGATTGAACCCGCAACCTCATGGTTCCTAGTTGGATTTGTTAACCACTGAGCCAGACAGGAACTCCTACATTTACATATTAGATGTAAATTACAGTGGCTTCATTTTATGTGCCACTACACTCACTACAAACCCATCTTAAAATATGTCAAAAGACTCCTGAGGAATGTCCTTGAACTTCTCTAAACAGGGCCCAGTGGCATCCAAAATGGTACTGCCCACATTAAAATGTAAATGAGCCTGCAGTAACTGCAACCTAGATCATTTTATACAGGCATTTAAACATAACAAGACCTTAAAATCGATCCTTCAGGGATATCATATGTACCATAGCTGCTGAATTGCATCTGAACTGAACTCTCCAGAAAACAGTCTGCTAAATTAAACAAAAGGACATCTTACCAAGGCCCAAATGAGAATCTATTTTGGCCTCCCTCAAAAGGACCAAACATAATTTTTAGTAATACTATTTTACTTGATATTAAATTAGTATTTATTGAATAATCATGGTAATAGCCATAAAAGAAGCGTGTTGTCTGCCTTAGAACAATTTATATTTGTGAAAAAGATTTAAATGTGGCACAATATTTCTTGAAAAGGGAAAATGTTTATCTTTTATATTATTTTATCTCTGATTCACCTAATATGTGGTCAAATTGTATGAGCCTCATTGTCATATGTCACCACCAAGGTGAATTAAACTATCTCCTGGCAGTGTTGTTTCTAGTGCATATTCATAATGCATGATTCATAAAGCACTTCCTGATCTTTTAAATCAGATTCTCTACAGGCACAATAAATGTAAATGCAGTCAACCTCAAATAAGGTCTCATTTCCAATGAATATAAGAAAAACAACTTTTCCAAACTGGGTTATTTTATTATCAGTGAGAATGAATGAACCTTATTTTCCCTCTAAATAAAACTTAAGGCAAAGGAGGACAAAGGATGCCAAGATAAAATATGAGAGATTAATTCTCTATTATTTGATACATCACATTTAAAATGCCCATGCATTTCTGTGTCCTGTTACCTTAAAAATGTCAAAGAAAGAAAAATAGAAAACTGCCTTTGAATTCCAAGCTTATCAATTTCCTCCTTTTCAAAAGCATACTTCTCAGTTAACAACACCTGTATTAAGCATAGCAGAAAAAAAAAAAGGAAAATAAACAAAAGATGCTTGTTTTATTAGGATAGTCATAATGTACATTTACAAACTTAATTAGCTTTTTGCTAAAGTATTTTAAAAGTTTAGTTTAAAAAACAGATTTTTTTTTTTTTTGGTTTTTAGGGCCGCACCCACAGCATATGGAGGTTCCCAGGCTAAGGGTCCAGTCAGAGCTACAGCTGCTGGCCTATGCCACAGCCATAGCAATACCAGATCCGAGCCGCGTCTGCAACCTACACCATGGCTCACAGCAACACCAGATCCTTAACCCACTGATCGAAGCCAGGGATCAAACCCACAACCTCGTGGTTCCTAATCAGATTTGTTTCCTCTGTGCCACGATGAGAACCCCCCCAAAAAACCCTAGATATTCTTAATTAAATATATACCTCTAAAAAAATCAAGTTTATAAGACAGAAAACATTTTTCAATCATCTTATCTTTATCACCTATTTATATCATCTGTACCTATCATCTATCCAATTAACTATCCACCTACTTATTTCCTTTGTTTTTGTAGTTTTCTAGAATTATTTTCTAAGAAAAGCGTAGCTAAACATATTGTTTCCTAACCCATGGGATGAAAAGGTGGATTTAGGAAACAAGTGGTGAATCCTGTATAGATGGGAATATTTAAATATATTTTTAAATTTATTCATTCACATATTACTAGTCAATCTCTCCTTTTATTAAACTCCAGACTACTTTATTTTCTTCTTCTTCTTTTTAAACAGAGTTACTGCTCTAAATTATAACATTTTTGGAGGTATGTATAGAAGCAGTAGAAGGTGCATGGTTTGGCAATGCTTGTCTCAGAATTGTACCAGCAGTCCTAGCAGTATGAAACCCCATACTGCTAGACATAATTGGCATGACATAACCCAGACATAATTGGCATGAATTTTACAGACTTCCTATAAAATATTCCTTCCTTCAGGTACGCATAAAATTTTCTAAGAATTTCTAAGAAACCATTAAGAAAATAATTCAAGCAGCAAAGCGAACCTGGCTCATTGTGACACATGGTGATATGTACCTCTGGACTCTTTGGTGTGCTGTTCCACTTAAGGATGTCATGGTTACCTGGTGTTACCCATCAACAAAGATGGTGCTGAAGTGAAAACCTGAATCTGTCAGCTTCTACATACTGATGTGATGATCGTGATACTAGCCATGCCACTAAGATGCCTGGCATCACTATAGCTGGACTTATACAGACATATATTATATTTGGTCTTGTATGTATATAAGTTTTTGGAGTGAGCATTTCGGGTAAAAAATGTGGTAGTTCAATGTCTGGAATTGTAACCATTCATGAAAACTCCTGATACAGATGCTGATAGTTCTCCAAAGATACGGTACCAGTTCCTACACGAGAAGTGGTGAGAATTATTATACAGATGTGTCCATGTTTCTCTGAAAATATCTCCTCAACCAGTGGCCAGAGAAAAACCCTGAGATAATTTACCACAGGAAAATCAGAGAATTCAAACATGACATAGGAATTCATAATCACAAGACTGTTTCTATGTTGCCTTGAGAGTTTAAGGTCTGAAGTCCAAACCTCAGTCAATGGTCTTGGGGTGTACCCAGAATCCACAGTTGTTGCACAAAGTCTCCTCCTTTTTGCACTACTTTAGACTTGATGGAAACCAGATTTTCAGAAATATTACAGAAGGATGTGCTTGTCAGGAATAGGAATAAGAGGAAAAAAAACTTTAGTAAAACTTGCTTGACCATATAATTCCTTTTCCAACAATTTTGAGAGTGACAGCAACTCATAGTAATAATTAAGCCATGACTTTTTGGGTTAACCAGAGCCATGACTTCCTAAACATAACAAAAGAAGACATATTGGAGAGTCCTCTGCCTTGAATCAGTGCTGAATTCTGTCTCCAGTGTGTTTCCTGGCTTCTCGCCTTGTTTCTCCTCTTATCATTTCAACTCTCTTAAGGGACTATTATCTTAACTAAATCCAAGCTCCCTGGGCTGGGACCTTGACGCAATGCCTACTCATTCCTAATTTTCTATGCTTTTCTAGAACAGTGGACCCTGTTTAAATTAACTCACACCCACTCATTGGTTATTACCTACAAGGCACTACCAGTTTAGAAGCTCAGCGTAGGAAGGAACTGATTCTGTATTTTGTATTTATTCTTGTCTCTTGAGTGCATTTTACCATGCCTAACAAGGAATAGATATTAGAGGAATGAATTAATGCATGTATAAATGCTAGGGTCTCATATTCTCACTGGCAGCCCTAAATCTGTGTCTCTACTGCTACATTGAATCTCCTGGAACACCATTATCTGGGCAAACCAATTAATTTATTTTCACTCTGCATATCCAACATTCGTCCTCAGCTACCACTCAGTGATTATTCAATATATGACCTTATAATTCTCTACTCCATTTAATGTTTAGGATATTGTTTAACCTGACATAGAGGGAAATACTTTACGTCTGAGATCAAGGAAAATCTATGAATCCCCAAGGAAATGGTGATTTTTCTCCTTTGTATAATGACAATATTGTAACTCACTATGGTGACATTTTGTTTTTATCTGAAGCCTCACTTAGTAGGAATAATTTCCAGCATCTTGATATAACACTCTCTTATTGACTTTCTGTTTTAATTTCATATGTTGTTACTCTATCATTTTATTATTTCGTTCACACATTTATTTTATCGCTTGTTCTCTTTTAAACATCTTTAAGTTATCTGTGGAATATAGCAGGGGGTGTAAAATGGAAAGTGCTTCATAATTTCCAGCATATAGTAAGCACACAATAAATGATGCCAACATTTCTTCCTTTCTCTTAACAGTGCCTTCACTATCAATCTGTCTTCATACACTATTTCCAGCTTATTTTCTACACCTTTCCATATGAATGTGGCATGAAATGTCTCATTTCTGCAAATATATTGACCTATATCATTCCCTGGAATTTTCACTTTGGCGAGTTTAAAAGGTTCTAAGAAAGGAGGACAAATGATGGGTAACCGCATATGCAAAAAAGATCTTTCTTTCTCTATCAGCATAGTTACAAAAAAAAAGTTAAATAGTAATAGTGACAAATCAGTAAGTTTTACACTGTAGGCAGCAGTGTAAGAGAATTTCAGTTGTTCCAAATTCTTTTCAGACCTGATATTTTCAGTTATTTAATTTTAACAATTGTGATAGACATATTCTGGTATCTATTTCCTGATATTTAATGATTGTGAGCAACATTGGGGGGTGAGAGGGCTTACTGGTCATTCATAATCCTCTTTTGTAAAGTGCTCAGCTATTTATCCATTTTTAATTGAATAGGAGTTCTGTGCGAATTCTAGATGTGAGACCTTTATCCTGTATCTGTACTACAAATATTCCCTACAGGTTATTGCTTGCAAATTCATTAAAGAATTTTTTCTATAATTCTTTTGAAGCGCAAAAGATTTTAATTTTGATGAAATCAAGTTTATCAATATTTTTATTTACAATTAGTTTTATTTACGTCCTTCTTAAGAATATTTATTTTCCATTATTACAAGATGATGATGATACTGATGATGCTGATGATAATGATGATGATTTGGCCACTCCTGCGGCATGTGAAAGTTCCTGGGTCAGGAATTGAAGAAGCTACCCAGGCTCCTGCAGTGACAATGCCAGGTACTTTACCCACTGCACCACAAGGGAACTCCTACAAGATTTTTGTCATATGTTTTCTCCAGAAATTTTAGGTTTCATCATTTAGTTTATAACATCCTGATTTAATCATGCATGACAGGACTTAGTGTCAATGTTTATTTACTTCATTCAGACAACCAGTTGTTTCAACATAGTTTTTTGAAAAATCTTTTGTTGCCCTAATGAATTGTGATAGTGTGTTAGTCATGAATTAACAAATGAGAATATATATGTGTGTGTGTGTGTGTATACCACTTTTCAAAAGCTTGCTTTGCACCACTTTGTTTTTATGAAAGACCTACATTTCTACCTGTTTTTGCTAATCAAAAGAAATACAAAGAGGATTTTCACTTTCACCCAAAAAGAAATAAGCTAAAATAGCATTCAACTTTGGTTTGGATTTGCGTGTGTGTGTGTGTGTGTGTTTTATATATATATTATATATATATATAATACATATGCATATAATTTATTTCTTGATACTGTATTTTGTTCATTTGACCTATTTGCCAATCCTTTTAAAAATATCACCCTGTAAAAATAGAACTACCATTTGATCCAGCAATCCCTCTCCTGGGTATCTATCCAGAGAAAACCACGACTCGCAAAGACACATGTACTCCAATGTTCATTGAAGAACTATTTTCAATAGCCAAGACATGGAAACAACCTAAATGTCTCTCAACAGAGGAGTGGATCAAGAAGGTGTGGTATATGTACACAATGGAATATTACTCAACCATTAAAAGGAACAAAATACTGGCATTTTTAGCAATATGGATGGACCTAGAAATTATCATGCTGAGTGAAGTCAGCCATACAATGAGACACCAACATCAAATGCTTTTGCTGACATGTGGAATCTGAAAAAAAGACAGACTGAACTTCTTTGCAGAACAGATGCTGACTCATAGACATTGAAAAACTTATGGTCTCCAGAAGAGACAGTTTGGGGGGTGGGGAGATGTACCTGGGCTGTGGGATGGAAATCCTGTGAAATTAGATTATGATCATTATACAACTACAGATGTGATAAATTCATTTGAGTAAAAAAAAAAATACTACAAAAAAATATCGCACTGTCCTAATTATTATAGCTTAATAGTTAGTCTTGAAGTTCATATTTTCAGTTTTTCAAGCTTATTCTTTGGAATTTTTCTTGATTATTTTAAGTCCTGTGACTTTTCCATATAAATCTAGAATCAGTTATAACAACAGAAAGTTGCTGGGATTTTCCTTGAAGTGCATTTGAATCTCTAGATTCTTTAGGGAAAACCTGATATCTTAATCATATTGAATCTTCATGTCTACAAACATTGTGTATCTATGTCACTGGGTATTAAAAAAAAAAAAATTCTCCCAGCCATGATTTGGGGGGAGGAGTTAGTGTAGTGACTTAAACATTTGTTATTAAATTTATTCCTAGACATCTGACATATGGTAACACTTGTATTCAATTTATGCTGCTGTGTAACAAATTACCACAAACTAAGCAGCTTTGAAAATACCATGGTTATTATCTTACTTTTCTATGACCATAATTGCAATATAGTCTGGCTGTATCTAGTTCCCTTGTGGTAGCTTTTCAGTTTTCTCTTCATGTTTGTTTTTGTGAAATTTGAATATCCTACCAGGGTGTGGTCTTCCTTGTGTTCTACTAAGGATGTCCCTGAGCCCTTGGGGATACTCCTATCCCCAGGGTTGGCCGAAAAGAAAAAGCCCAGAAAATGCCATCTTACTTAGTATGCTTACTTCTTTCTAGAATCACATTCCACCCTGTTTTTGTCTAATGTTTCATTCATCTTCTGTTCTTTCAAACATTTGTTTTATCTCTTTCATCCAGAGTTTATAGTTGCTATCCTTAAGAGATTTTTGATCAATAAGTGATACCTAGCCACCAACATAACAGGAGTTTCCAGCTTGCTTCTTGATATATAGCACAATAGATGAGGAACAAACAAACAAACACATTACCTGGCAAAATATCTGAATGTCAAGGCTATTGTCTTTTTTGAAAAATAAAAATTTATATTGAAAAATAAGAGCTGAAAAATTAATTTCTTTTATAGACTGTGACTACAATGATCTAATTATTTCCTCTGACACTACTTGTTCTTGTTTGAACAGAGAAGAGAAAATCGACCATGAAATTGTCCAGAATAAAAAAAAGGGGGGGGGGGCATTCAACACTGCAAAAATTTTATCTCCATTACATAACAAACTCCTTGTGTATAGGATGGAAATATGAATGGATACTGAGTTAGGAAAATAGTTGGGTTATTGGATTGAATAATTTATATTACAGCATTTCATAAATACATTTAATTTTAAATTATCTTTATACTGTTGATATTAGTTAAATGATGCTATTGTATATTTTATAATATATGTTGCTATTATTAGTATTTTCAACAAAAGGTAATATTATTTTTCACATTCACTCTCAAAAACAATGTTTCCTTTTCCTAAAGATACACCCAGGCTAGGAGTTCCCATCATGGCTCAGTGGTTAACGAATCCGACCGTGAACCATGAGGTTGCGGATTTAATCCCTGGCCTTGCTCAGTGGGTTAAGGATCCGGCGTTGCCATGATGTAGACACGGCTCACAGACACTGCTTGGACCCCATGTTACTGTGGCTCTGGGATAGGCTGGCGGCTACGGCTCTGATTGGACCCCTAGCCTGGGAACCTCCATATGCCGTGGGAGCGGCCCAAATAATTGCAAAAAGACAAAAAAAAAAAAAAGATACACCCAGGCTAGTGTTTGATTTAGTTTGACTCTAACAGGTAGCAATCATTATAAAAAAGGGAGGGGTCAATTACAAACTATACTTATTTCTGCTCCACATCAGTGATTTCCACTAGTCTGTCCTCCACCTCGTTTATTCATTCTTTGGCCTCCTGTATTATGCTGTTGGTTGCTTCTAATGAATTTTTTATTTCAGTTATTGTATATTTCATCTCTGCTTGCTTAAGTTTTAAACTGGTATTTTGTTGCTCAGTGTTTCCTGTAAATTATCAATCTTTGCCTCCAGTTTATTTCCAATGTCCTGAATCATCTTCAGCATCATCAGTCTAGTCTTTTTTCCTGGAGGCTGATAATCTATACATCACTTAGTGGTTTTTCTGTTTTTTTTTTTTCTCCCTTATCTGAGTTATAGTCCTCTGTCTTTTCATTTTTATAGGTTTTTGGTGTGGTGACCTTTTTACAGATAATAGAGCTGTAGACTCTCTTACTTCTGGTGTCTGCCCCCCTTGTGGCTGAAGTTGGTAGGGGGCTTGCTGATTGGAGCGACTGGTGCCTGCCCACTGGTAGGTGGGGCTGATTCCTATCTCTCTGGTGTGTGGGACTTTGTCTCTGGATGAGATTAGAGATGGCTGTGTGCCTGAGGGGTCTTTAGGCAGTCTGTTTACTGATGGGTGGGGCTGTGATCCCACCTGGATTGTTGTTTGCCCTGGGGCTTCTCAGTGCTAATTGGTGTGGCTAGATTTTCCCAAAATGGCCACCTCCAGGGAAAGGTACACTGATGAATATTCCTGAGAGCTTTGCCTCCAATGTCCTTCTCCAACAAAGAGCCACAGTTACACCCTGTTTTCCCAGGAGATCCTCCAAGAACTGCAGTCAGGTCCATCCTAGATTCCTATGGAGACTTTGCTTTGCCCTGGGACCCAGTGCACATGAAAGTCTGTGTGCACCTTTCAGGAATGGGATCTCCATTTCTCCCAGTCCCATGGAGCTCCTGCACACAAGCCCCACTGGCCTTCAATGCCAGATGCTCCAGGGGCTCTTTCTCCCAATGCCTGATCCCCAGGCATGGGGATTTGACATGGGGCTCAGAACTCTCACTCCTGTAGGTGAGTCTCTGTGATACAGTAACTTTCCGGTGTTATGTCACATAATCACCCCTCCTACCTCTTGATGTGGCCTCCTCTTTGTCTTCTGGAGTAGAATATCTTTCTGAAAGTTTCTAGTCCATTTGGTTGAAGGTTGCTCAGCATTTGGTTGTAATTTTGTTATTTTTATGAGAGAAGTTGAGCTCCAGTTCTTCTATTCCACCATCTTTATCCCATCTCAATGTATACTCACATATTATAAGCACTAGTGTAATCTAATATGTAATTTAATACCTTTTAAATGCATTTATAATATTGAGAATATCTTTCCATATTGTGTCACTCTTCCTAAATGTTTTGTATCTACTTTGTGCCAGGCATATTAATATGTGCTTAAAATATATGAGTGGCTATTTCCACTTGGAATACTTACAACTCAGTCACATAGACAGAAATTATCTTAAATTCTGTATAAACTCAAGATATAGAGGTGGAAACTCCCCAAAAATAATCCAAGGGGAAATTTTCAGTAAAAATACCCCAATATACCTACTTTTTAAAAAATGAATGTTGTGAGTTAAAAATACTCCAAAACGATATTAGATATGCATGTAAAATACATTGAGAAGTAGAAACAAACAGAATAATTTTTGTTTCTTTCATTTTTATATGTATTTTAAATTTATGGTATTGTTTAAATTACTGATATAATTTTGAAATTTTATGAGATGGTATTGTTTCTTGATGTTTTTAGTACCAAATGATTGATTTATAAAATTGCCTAAAATTTTCACAATTTGGTCCCTCTGTAGAGGCAGATGGTTTGGAGATGAAAAGTATCAAAGGAATTAAAATCATTTTAGTGAAATCAACTTAAGGGTTATAGATTAGGTTTGCATATATCACACATAACACCCACTCACACCTACACACAAATACATATATTTCCATAAGTGAGTTAGTTCTCATGAAAAATGATGTTCCCCCAAATCAAAATCTAATCTTTCAGGAAAATATTGTTGATTTTATTTTAATAATCAGTTTTAAAGTGAGCTTCTTTGTTTGCAAGAGAAAAATATAAATAATTTATCTTCAACTATATAACATTTGAGACAGAATAAGAATTTTTAAAATATTTTCCTGGCAGTGATAAATTATCAAAAAGCTATTGAGATAAAATAGTATTAGTAAAATGGTATTTATAAGATGGTTATTATTCAATACTCTATTTTATTCAACTTGGGGAAAAAAACTTACTGCCTCTGCTATACACACTCTAAAAATCTTGGAATCTATAAAAGTATAATAATTACATTTCCTCACTTTATTACTCTTTGTATATTTATGGTTTATAATAGTTTTAATGACCTCTGAATAGGGTTTTCCCAGCAGGTAATAATGTGGTTATTTTTTTTTCTGCCAGGAAATAAGCAACCCCAGGTCATCATTACTTAAATAAGTAGATGATTATATAGCCAAAGGGGGAAAAAGGATAGATGTTAAGAGGGGAATTTTACTTTTTTTTAATGATCAGATAATATTTTCTTTAATACAAAATGCTTTATATTTGTCACTTCTTTGTTGAATGTACATTAACCTAGGTTCACTGCTGAGTATATACCTAATGGAAGGAATAAATCTTTGAACACCACTGAGAGTACAAATTTGGCTGTGACCTGTGCAACATCTCAAGGTTAATGGATAGAAAAGTTATAATTCAATACTAAACCTTCTATGTCCTGAAGTCGTATGGAAACATGGAGTTTAGAACAAAAAGATTACACATGTATTCTATTAATTGTTTCAAGTTTCTGATGTATTTCATGATTTCGATAATAAAATTATTTTTCTATATAATTGAGATGATAATATGGATTATATAGGGTTGCTGAAGAATTAATTGTATTAATTTTACAGAATCTAGTGCATTTCCTTGAAATAATACTCAGTGGATGTTATCGTTTTCCTTTTTCTCCTATTAAACTAGAGTCCCCAGTATCTCCAGTATTAATATTGGCACCTAATGTACATAATTAAAGATTACTGCTTACAGGATTTCCCATTGTGGCTCAGCAGTAACAAACCCAACTAATGTCCAGGATGATGCAGTTTCAATCCCTGGCCTAGCTCAGTGGGTTAAAGATCAGAATTGTCACAAGCTATGGTGTAGGTTGCAGACATGGCTTGGATTCCATGCCAGCTTCTGCAGCTCCAATTGGAACCCTAGCCTAGGAACTTCCATATGCCTCAGGTGTGGTGCTAAAAAAAAAAAAAATGCGGCTTAAAATACTGTTATTTTGTGATATTAAGCACTTTCTGTTTTTCTACATATGCTGGTTTCTTTTTAATATTTGAGGAGGGGCAATGAAAAACAGACAGCCCTTACATCATGATTTTCAAATGATTATAAAAACTCATAAGGAGCTGCTGTGCACTGAATGTGTTTCTACCCAAATTTCCTATGTTGAAATTTCCTATGTTGAAATCCTGTGATGGTATTTGGAGTTGGGACTTTGGGAAGGAAATTAGGTCCTGAAAGTGGTGCCCACATGAATGGCAGTAGTGCCCTTCTAGGAAAAGACAAAAGAGAGCACACTTCCTCTCTCTGCTTTCCACCATTTGAAAACAAGCAAGAAGGTGGCCATCTGCAAACCAGAAAGTGAGCTCTAACCAGACACTGGATCTACAGGTGTCTTGATCTTGGAGAAATAAATGTTGTTGTTAAAAATACCCAATCTGTGGTATTTTTGCTCTAGCTGCCAGAACCAGCTAAAACAGGAGTGCTACCAAAAATCAGTATTAGGTGTGTATGTTTTAAGGGGTGATCCATCTTTGCACTCCAAACTAAACCATGCTTTTGATAGGTTATGTACTCCAGTAGATTCAGTGAGGGAAATGTGCAATTAAATTTTAGGATGTGATACTTCTACCCTATGAAATTTTATTATAAAAACCTGGCAGATTCAGCATGCACTGACTTGGTGTCCCAATACATCACTCAAGTGAATATCTTGAAAGATAATTTTCATTTCTGGTTTTCAACTCTCATCTAACCAGTGTCCCACAGATGATAAAATTTGTCCTTAATACTTCTGTGAAATGAGTTTTGTGTCTTGTGCTATAGGGTAAAAATTGAGTTACTTGGGTGGCCCTGAGCTGGGCTGCAATGGGAAAGCTGAGAGAATAAGGTTCCTACTTAACCTTCTTCCACAAGAAAAAAACCCACTCTCATTTTTATATACACAGGATATTTCATAAAATTTTGTATAAAGAAAGGATTCATTGGAGTTCCTTTGTGGCACAGCAGGTTAAGGATCTGGCTTTGTCACTGAAGCATCTCAGGTTACTGCTGTGATGCAGGTTTGATTCCTGACCTGGAATTTTCATATGTAGCAGGTGCAGCCAAAAAAAAGGGAGGGGATTCTGATGTTATTAAAAATGCTAGAAATAAGAGCATTGATGTTTAAAGTATGTAGTACAAAGACTGACTAAGTACTGAAATAATTAAAAAAGAAAAATACTGTCATCTCTTTACCTTCATATTTTAAGGTACCTCAGTGATTACACAGTTTCATTTGAACAAGTCTTAGCAACGATGCTACACAATTTCAGAAGAAAATATTCCCTAATTTCCATTCTCAAATTTTAAAATTACTCAAGTGTAGTAAAAGTTTCCATCATGACCTGATACTCTTAACATTAAATTGAGCTACATAAAATTTCCATTTTATAGCCATTTTATATGGCTCTTTAATATTATAAAATGATAGAGTGTTGACAATTCCATACGGTTGATTCTATTATACACACCATGTGTGGGAACAGAATATGCATGTACACGAAGAAAACTGATTCCAAAATGAGATGGTGGGGAACATTTGGGCAAAGATTCACAGATAAGGTGGCAAATAGCATTGCAGCTACCCTTTCTTTAATACAGGTACTTAAATATGAGAAAGAGAGAGAAAGAGAGAGAGTGAGGATGAGGAGAGAATGATAGAAGAGAGGGAGAAACAGGGATACTAGCTTCACTGTCATAGAAGTTTAGAAGAAAATATTTTGGGTAGAGCATGGTAACAGGCTAAGAGATCCTGAAAGGCCAGCAGAGGAAATTAAGCTGTTTTCATGGGAGAGAGAGTTGGTAGAAAATTTGTGATCAAGCAACTCGGAACACAGGTCCTGAGCATATGCATATTTTACTTTGTATGTGGACACATGCATATTGTGGAAAATTAGAAGGAAGAGACAATTATGTAAATGCATATACTGTGTATTCATCTTTACCTTAATTTATCAACCTGTCAGCCACATAAAAGAGGCAATTTCCTGGTGACATACCACCAATTCACCTCTGATGGAGAGGTAAGAAGAAATATTTTTTCCAAATCCTTTTTTTAAGGGGCTAGATTTATCTTAAAGTATCATGAAATTTAATCTCCTCCCCATAGGACATTGAGGCTTATTGAAGGCTCTATAAATTCAATATTATTTGTAATCCAGGCATAAAGTAAGGTAAAATTTTTGCATTAGAAAGACAGTTTGCCTAAGCTAAGCACTATAAAAATGAACTTAATAGTCCAAACCTAAATCTTTCAGAAGAACAAACTTTACTAAAACAAACTGCAAAACTAGAGATGTAGTAGTAGGGCAGGAATTCTTTTTTTTTTCGAATACTTGGGATTTTATTATTATTATTTTTTAATAGTTATTTCCCCAATACAATTTTTTTCTGCTGTACAGCATTGTGACTCAGTAATACATACATGTACACATTCTATTTTCACACATTATCATGCTCCATCATAAGTGACTAGACATAGTGCCCAGTGCTACACAGCAGGACCTCATTGCTAATCCATCCCAAAGGCAATAGTTTGCATCCTATTAACCCCAAGATCCCCAACCACCCCACTCCTTCCCCCTCCCCCTTGGCAACCACAAGTCTATTGTCCAACTCCATGAGTTTCTCTTCTGTGGAAAGCTTCATTTGTGCCCTATATTAGATTCCAGATCTAAGTGATATCACACGGTATTTGTCTTTCTCTTTCTGACTTACTTCACTCAGGATGAGAGTCTCTAGTTCCATCCGTGTTGCTTCAAATGGCATTACGTCATTCTTTTTGATGGCTGAGGGGTAGTCCATTGTGTATGTAGACCACATCTTCCTAATCCAATCCTCTGTTGGTGGACATTTGGGTTGTTTCCACGTCTTGGCTCTTGTGAATAGAGCTGCAATGAACATGCGGGTGCATGTGGCTTTTTCAAGGAAAGTTTTGTCAGGATATGTGCCCAAGAGTGGGATTGCTGGGTCATATGGTAGTCCTATGTATAGATTTCTAAGGTACCTGCATACCGATCTCCATAGTGGTTGTACCAGCTTGCATTCCCACCAACAGTGCAGGAGGGTTCCCTGTTCTCCACACTCTCTCCAGCATTTGTTCATGGTGAACTTATCAATGATAGCCATTCTGACTGGTGTGAGGGGGTTATCTCGTGGTAGTTTCAATTTGCATTTCTCTAATAATCAGGGATGTTGAGCATTTTTTCGTGTGCTTGTTGGCCATCTGTACCTCTTCCTTGGAGAAATGTCTGTTCAGGTCTTCTGCCCATTTTTTTCCATTGGGTGTTCGGCTGTTTTGCTGTTGAGTTGTATAAGTTGCTTGTATATTCTAGAGATTAAGCCCTTGTCAGCTGCATCATTTGAAACTATTTTCTGCCAGTCTGTAAGTTGTGTTTTTGTTTTCGTTTTGGTTTCCTTTGCTGTGCAAAAGCTTGTCCGTTTGACTAGGTCCCATAGGTTTATTGTTGCTCTTATTTCTGTTGCTTTGGGAGACTGACCTGAGAAAATATTCATAAGGTTGATGTCAGAGAGCATTTTGCCTATGTTCTCTTCCAGGAGTTTGATGGTGTCTTGTCTTATATTTAAGTCTTTAAGCCATTTTGAGTTTGTTTTGGTGCATGGTGTGAGGGTGTGTTCTAGCTGATTTGCCTGCAGCTGTCCAGGTTTCCCAGCAATGCGTGCTGGAAAGATTGTCTTTTCCCCATTTTATGCTCTTGCCTCCTTTGTCAAAGACTAATTGACCATAGGTGTCAGGGTTTATTTCTTCATTCTCTCTTCTGTTCCATTGGTCTGTCTGTCTGTTTTGGTACCAGTCCCACACTGTCTTGATGACTGTGGCTTTGTAATAGTGCCTGAAGTCTGGGAGAGAGATGCCCCCTGCTTGGTTTTTGTTCTGCAGGGTTACTTTGGCAATTCTGGGTCTTGTGTGGTTCCATATAGATTTTTGGATTGTTTGTTCTCGTTCTGTGAAAAATGTCCTGGGTAATTGGATAGGGATTGCATTGAATGTGTAGATTGCTTTGGGTAGTATGGCCATTTTTACAATATTAATTTTTCCAACCCAGGGGCATGGAATATCTTTCCATTTCATTGCATCCTCTTTAATTTCCTTGATGAATGGTTTATACTTCTCAGCATATAAGTCTTTTACCTCCTTGGTCAGGTTTATTCCCAGGTATTTGATTTTTTGGGGGGTGCAATTTTACAAGGTAGTGTATTTTTGTATTCCTTTTCTAATATTTCCTTGTTGGTATACAGAAATGCAACTGATTTCTGAATGTTAATCTTATATCCTGCTACTTTGCTGAATTGGTTGATCAGTTCAAGTAAGTTTTGGGGTTGAGTCCTTAGGGTTTTCTATATATAGGATGGTGTCATCTGCATACAGAGACAGTTTTACCTCTTCTCTTCCCATTTGGATGCCTTTTATTTCTTTTGTGTGTCTGAGTGCTGTGGCTAGGATTTCCAGTTCTATGTTGAATAACAGTGGTGAGAGTGGGCATCCTTGTCTTGTTCTAGATTTCAGTGGGAAGGCTTTCAGCTCTTCTCCATTGAGTATTCTATTTGCTGTGGGTTTGCCATCATTGGCTTTGACTATGTTAAGGAATGTTCCCTCTATACCCACTTTGGTAAGAGTTTTGATCATGAATGGATGTTGGACTTTGTCAAATGCTTTTTCTGCATCTATTGATGTGATCATGTGGTTTTTGACTTTTCTTTTGTTAATGTGGTGTAAAACTTTGATTGATTTATATATGTTGAACCATCCTTGTGCACCTGGGATGATCCCACCTGGTCATGGTGTATGATATTTTTGTTGGATTCAGTTGGTGAAAATTTTGTTGAGAATTTTTGTGTCTATATTCCTCAAAGAAATTGGCCTGTAGTTTTCTTTTTTGGTGGTATCTTTGTCTGGGTTTTGGAATTAGGGTGATGGTGGCATCATAGAATGTCTTTGGGAGTGTTCCTTCTTCTTCAACCTTTTGAAAAAGTTTAAGAAGGATGGTATAATTTCCTCTTTTGATGTTTGGTAGAATTCATCTGTGAAGCCATCTGGTCCTGGACTTTTATTTGTAGGGAATGCTTTTATGACATATTCAATTTCATTTCTAGCGATTGATCTGTTCAGTTGGTCTATTTCTTCTTGATTCAGTTTGGCATGCTGTAAGACTCTAGAAAGTTGTCCATATCTTCAAGGTTGTCAAATTTGTTGGCATATAATTGTTCATTGTATTCTCTTATGGTTTTTGTATTTCTGTAGCATGTGTTGTGACTTCTCCTTTTTCATTTCTTATTTTGTTTATTTGGGTTTTTCCTCTCCTCTTCTTGGTGAGTCTGGACAGAGGTTTGTCAATTTTGTGTATCTTTTCAAAGAACCAGCTCTTGGTTTAATTGATTTTGTCTATTGTTTTTTGAATCTCTATTTTATCGATTTCCTCTTTGATCTTTATGATTTCCTTCCTTCTGCTGACTTTATGTTTTGGGTTAAGTTGTCAATTTGAGATTTTTCTTCTTTTTTGAGGAAGGCCTTTTTTTTTTGACTTTTTGCTGTTTCTTTGGGCCACTTCCGTGGCATATGGAGGTTCCCAGGCTAGGGGTGTAATCGGAGCTGTAGCCGCTGGCCTACACCAGAGCCACAGCAACGAGGGATCCTAGCCGCGTCTGCAACCTACTCCACAGCTCATGGCAACGCCGGGTCGTTAACCCACTGAGCAAGGGCAGGGATGGACCCCGCTACCTCATGGTTCCTAGTCGGATTTGTTAACCACTGTGCCACGACGGGAACTCCAGGAAGGCCTTTTTTGAGGAATTTCCCTCTGAGCACTGCTTTCGTGGCATCCCATAGATTTGGAGTGGTTGTGTCTTCATTATCAATTGTCTCAAGGTAGTTTTTTAATTTCCTTCTTGATTTCCTCATTGACCCATTGGTTTTTTAGTAGCATGTTTAGTCTCCATGCAGTAGGTTTTTTCTCATTTATTTTCCTGTGGTTGATTTCTAGTTTCATGCCATTGTGGTCAGAGAAGATGCTTGAAATAATTTCTATATTCTTAAATTTGTTGAGGTTAGCTTTGTACCCCAGTATGTGATCAATTCTTGAGAATGTTCTATGTGCACTTGAGAAGAAAGTCTATTCTGATTTTTTTGGATGTAATGTCCTGAAAATATAAATTAAGTCTAACTTTTCTACTGTGTCCTTTAGGATCTCTGTTGCCTCATTGATTTTCTGTCTAGAGGATCTGTCCATTTTTGTGAGTGGGGTGTTAAAATCTTCTACTATGATTGTATTCCCATCAATTTCTCCTTTATGTCTGTTAGTATTTGTTGTAGGTATCTGGGTGCTCCTGTATTAGGGGCATATATATTGACAATTGTAATATCCTCTTCATGAATGGATCCTTTAACCATTAGATAGTGTCCATCTTTGTCTTTCTTTATGGCCTTCGTTTCAAAGTCTATTTTGTCTGATATGAGTCTTGCAACTTCTGCTTTCCTGTCTTGTCCATTGGCATGAAATATTTTTCCCATCCCCTCACTTTCAATCTATATGTGTCCTTTGCTCTAATGTGAGTTTTTTGTAGGCAGCAGATTGTAGGTTTTTTTTCTTTTTTATCCAGTCTGCCATTCTGTGTCTTTTGATTGGAGCATTTGGTCCACTGACATTTAAAGTGAGTATTGATAGATATGTATTTATTGCCATTTTAAATCTTATTTTCCAGTTGATTCCAAGTTTCTCTTTTCTTTTCTTTGTTGGGTTGGAAGGTTTCCATTTATTTCATGCTTGAGTACTTTTATTTTCAGTTTTTGTCAATGTAATGTTTGGTTTTGATTTGTGGTTGCCATTTTTTAGGCACGTTAAGCCCTTCCTATATCTGATTGCTTTTGCCTGATAGTCATATAGGCTCAGACACATCATTAAGAATGAAAAAAAGAATCTATATTTTCTTACTTTCCTTCCCCACATTGTATGATTTTGTTGTCTTTTTTTTTTTTAACATCTTCATGTTTAGATTTGCTGGCTTATTTAGGTGAATGCTTTCCAATTGTCATTTCCTCCATCCTAATTCTTCTTTATCTCTTTTTTCTCTCTCTCTTTTTTTAATTTAGAGAGGCCTTTTCAGTATTTCTTTTAGAATGGGCTTAGTATTGCTGTACTCTTTTGGCTTTTGTTTGTTGGAGAAATTCTTTATTTCCCCTTCTAATTTAAATGATATTCTTGCTGGATAGAGTATTCTAGGTTGCAAATTTTTTCCTTTGAGCACTTTAAATATATCTTGCCACTCCCTTCTGGCCTGTAGCATTTCTGTAAAGAATTCAGTTGATAGCCTTTTGGGGGTTCTCTTATAATTAATACTTTTTGTTTCTCTTGCTGCCTTTAGGATCCTCTGTTTATCTTTAACTTTTGCCATTCTTTTACAATATGTCTTGGTGTGGGCCTGTTTGGGTTCAGCCTGTTTGTGGCCCTCTGTTCTTCCTATATCTTGTTATTAGTATGCTGTAGATTTGGAAAGTTTTCAGCCATAATTTCTTCAAATATATTTTCAATCCCCTTTTCTTCTTCTTTTCCTTCTGGAATTCCTATTATGCATAGATTGGCCTGCTTTATATTATCCCATAGGTCTCTTATATTGCTTTCATGTTTTTTCATTTGGTTTTCTGTCTGCTGTCTTGATTGGGTGATTTACATTATTTTATCTTCCACATCACTAATTTGTTCCTCTACATTATTCATTCTGCTCTTTATTGCCTTAAGCTCAGTTGATCTCTGCAAATGAATTTTCTAGTTTTTCTTGGCTCCTCCTTATATTTTCTAGTTCCTTTCTAAAGGAATCTGCATTACTGTTCATATCCTCTCTTAATTATTCCTTCAATATTTTTTTTTTTTTTTTTGCTATTTCTTTGGCTGCTCCTGCAGCGTATGGAGGTTCCCAGGCTAGGGGTCTAATTGGAGCTGTAGACACCGGCCCACACTGGAGCCACAGCAACTCGGGATCTGAGCCGCGTCTGCAACCTACACTAGAGCTCACGGCAACACTGGATCCTTAACCCACTGAACGAGGGCAGGTATCGAACCCTCAACCTCATGGTTCCTAGTTGGACTCCTTAACAACTGCGCCACGAGGGGAACTCCTCCTTCAGTATTTTAATACCTCCCTTTTGAACTTAATGCCTGTCAGTCTGCAGAGGTCTGTTTCATTGTTGTCTGTTTTAGGTGAGTTCTCCTGTTCCTTTAACTGGGAATGGTTTCTGTGTTTCTTCATGTTGCTTGTGTTTTTCTTTTTCTGTGAGTTCAAGGAAGCCAAACTGTAGTCTTGTAAGGCTACTTCTATGCAAGAATACCCCTTTGTATTTTTGGGGGGTTTACTATTTATTTTTGGTGTGGGAGTTTAAATATTTGCTCTTTCTTCCCTCGGTGTGAGCAGGCTGTTGTTCCCAGGATGCTCAGTGTGTTTTCAGGGAAAAGGAGGCAGTGGGTAGGGCCAGAAGTCAGTGCCTGGTTGTTGGACTCTCAAGAGCAGCAAGGACCTGCAGGAAGGTGGCACAAGCTATTCCTAGTTTCAGAGCCCTGGGAAGTGGTAAGAAGCTCTAGGGAGATCTTCAAGGTGAACAGATTATTTGGCAGTAGTAATAGCAGGGTGCATGAGTTCCCAGGGGAGTGAGAAAAATAACATCTTGTGTTTGGTTGCAATGCCCTCCTCTGAGGTGTTTGGAACCGCAGGTGGTGACTGTTCGGGGACCCCTATTGGGAGCAGGCCATGACCATCTCTAGAGTCAATAACTGTGGTGGTTTGCCTCTGCCACCTGTAGACCATGCATGAAGAAACCCATCTTACTTAGCCCTAATATGAGGTGCCGTAAAGGGTTCTTCTAGTTGCAGTATCCTGGGAAGTGACAGAGATCTGATGTGTGCGTACTGCCTGGAATATTTGGCAATGGCAACAGCAGTGTAGGTGTGTTCCCAGGAGTGTGAGAACACCAACAGGTGGTGTTTGGTCACAATGTCCTCCTTTGTGGTGCCCTTTAGGTGAATAGGGCTGCAAGTGATTTTTATGAAGATATCTCCAATGGCAGTGGGCCACACCCATCTCTGGAATTAGGGATAACTGGTGGTTTGCCCCTGCCACCTGCAGACCACAAAAGAAGCACCCTGTCCCTCTTCGGCCACCCAGGAGGTGCTGTACCAGTTGCTCCTAGTTGTAGCATCTTGGGAAGGGACAGTGATCAGGTGTCTGTGGGTCACCCATAGCATTTGGCAGTGGAAGCTGCAGGGTGGGTGTGTTCCCAGGGGAGTGAGAGCAACAGCGTATGGTTCTTGGTTGCAATGCCCTCTTTTTTTTCTTTTTTGGCAATCCCTGAGATGATTGGGGTCACTGGTGGAGCCCACTCACAGGCCCCCAGTGGTGGCAAGCCACACCTCCCTCTGGCCTCTGAGACAACCACTGCAGTCTGTCCCTGCCACCTGTGGATCATGCAAGAGGCACCACATCACACCTAGCCGCCTTATGCCCTTAGCCCACACAATAGGTGCCTGGCCATCAGTAACCTGCACAAGAAGCATCTAATCTCCCTTTAATGAGCAAGAGGCTTCTTGCTGCCTGTAGCCTCCGCAGAGTTACCCCACCCTCTAAGACTGCGGGCATGCACACACTCCAGCACAGGGAGTTTCCTGTGGAGGCCACCCCTCCGCCTCTCCCCTCCTCAACAATGGCGTCTTGCCTCTCCTGCCAGTCCAGACCTTCTCCCGGGTTCCCTCTGCTGTGGCGTTCCCTCCTTAGCCCATGGCACACTGCTCCTTAGCCCCTCATGTGGTACCCATTCCTCTCCCTGGAACTGACCTCCAGAGCCTGAGTCTCAGCGCACAGCCCCAGCCCGAGCATCTCAGGCTGTGGTGTCCAGGCTGGTGGTTCAGATGATCTGTGTGGCTCTCACTCTGCTTTGCTGTTTTCAGTCCAGCTGTTGCATTTTTCTCAGGACTTTGAGGTCCCGTGGCTCTCACTCTGCTTCGCTCTTCTCAGTCCAGCCGCTACACTTTTCTTGGTGACTTTGAGGTCCTGCCGACTCAGCCAATTTTTCATCAGTTAGGTGGCTTCCCAGGAGGTGGGTTCCTTTTCTCCTTCACAGCTCCCTCTCAGGAATGCTAGTACCATCCTGATTCCTTTTCCTTCTCTTTTTTTCTGTTGTTCTACCCAGTTTTATGTCAAGAGTTTCTTGCCCTTTTTGGAGGTTTAAGTTTTTCTGCCAGCATTCAATTGAGGTTCTGTGTGAGTAGTTTTACATGTAGGTGTGTTTTTTTGATGTGTTTGTGGAAGAAGATGTGTGCGACCTCTTACTCCCCCACCATCTTGCTCCAGGAATTCTTTTTTAATCTTCCAAATTTTCTGTAATGTTAGACAAGAATATTTTAAGGGAAGCATCAAAGCTTCCTCAAGGAACTATGCCTTTTTTTTTTTTTTTTTAATTACAAGAAAGTGAGAGGAGTTCCCATCCTGGCACATCGGAAATGAATCCAACTAGGAACCATGAGGTTTTGGGTTCCATCCATGGCCTTGATCATTGGGTTAAGGATCCAGCATTGCTGTGAGCTGTGGTGTAGGTTTCAGATACATCTCAGATCTGGCGTTGCTGTGGCTCTGGTGTAGGTTGGCAGCTACAGTTCCAATTCGACTCCTAGCCTAGGAACCTCCATGTGCCACAGGTACAGTCCTAAAAGCTCAAAAGACAAAACAAACAAACAAACAAACAAAAAACAAGAAAGTGAGAGCCTTTTTAATAAAACACAATAAAACAATTTAATAAAACAATAAAACCATTAATTTAAGTTGGTTTAAACAATTTTGAGTGAGATTTGCAGAGAAATTATTTGATATATATTTAGCTCTGACTTTGAATTAATGTATGCACTTATGAAAAAAAATCAAAGATACCCTTCCCATTATGTATTATGTATTGCATCATTTATTCTTTCCTATTATTTTTAATGTTTTATTTCTCCCAGGTGGCTTTGAATATTTAGACTTTATGACCTTCTTATGCATTTCCTAGTCCTCTCCCTTTCTCCTATATATATTCAAATTTTGGATGTAAAATTTCTCTTTAGGTTTTACCAATGATTTAAGAAAAAAATAGTGAAATTTCTTTAAATTAGTGTTTGGGCTTGAAAACAGAATGGAAATAAGTAAGCAAATAAGCTAAATGTTAATTATATTTGGACTTCTTCCCACCGTGTACATAGCATAGGTAGCATATTTATTTTTTCTCCTTTGGTGTGGTATATTCTTAGGCATAAGTGAGCCTCCAAGTGAATGAACATCACAGATGTGCTGTATCTATAATAATTGTTAAAAAAACTCTACAGAGATACATTCCACAGAATTTTACTGCTATCCCCCTCATGTTTGAAAAATCTAACAATGTGAGTAAAACTCATTCTTATATCTTGCTTTTGACACTAATGGGATTTTCAGTAAAGACTTCAAGTCCAACTGATGCATGAGCTAGTAGCTGTCCTTAATTGTGTTTGTAAATCCAATAGCTATTATAGAAAGAGACATTCTTGGCTGCATTTTACAAAATTATTAAACTTCCTAGACCATATTTATTCATTCTTAACATGTTTGAAAACTGTCTTGTGTTCAGAATAACTCAGAAAGGTATACTTTTCTTTCACCAATTTGGGAGGTTTTTGTTCTGTCACGTGCTTCTCTGATAACTCAGTACATTTTGTTTAATGTTAACGTAATGATGTTGAGAGTCTACTAATTATGAAGAAAATTCTTTATATACAAAATACTCTAAGAGAAACAGAAGTAAGCAGTGAGTTCTAAACTTTTATTGAATTTTTTTTTCTTTTTTTTTAGGGCCACACCTGTGGGATATGGAGGTTCCCAGGCTAGGGAGCCAATACGAGCTACAGCTGCTGGCCTACACCACAACCACAGCAAGGCAGGATTCAAGTCATGTCTGTAACCTATACCACAGTTCATGACAAAGCCATATCCATAACCCACTGAGCAAGGCCAGGGATCAAACCTGCATCCTTGTGGATACTAGTAGGATTAGTTTCCACTGCACAACAGGAACTCTGAAATGATTTCTTAGTTGAAAGAATGATTTCTTTTTTTTTTTCTTTTTTCTTTTAGGGCCACACTTATGGCATATGGAAATTCCCAGGCTAGGGACTGAATCAGAGCTGTAGCCGCCAGTCTATGCTGAAGCCATAGCAAAGCCAGATCCAAGCCATGTCTGCGACCTATGCTGTAGCTCACAGCAATCTTTAACACACTAAGCAAGGCCAGGGATTGAACCCTTATCCATCTTTGATACTAGTCAGGTTCTTAACCTGTTGAGCCACAACAGGAACGCCAAGAATGATTTCTTAATTGAAACAAATAAGAACACATTTAAGTTAGTGTGGGAAATTTTTACCAATAATTTTTATAAGTATTTATGACCAAATGTGAAAAGCAGGTATCTTTTCAATATTGGGGAACGTTTGAAGTCCTGTAGCCTTTTCAAGTTCTCATTTTCTCTGTGTGTGTATATATATCTTGATTTTTTGAGGGACAATCCAATTCTTCAAGGTTATGGCTGATTATATTTTTTCAAATCAAGTATTAGCAATGTAGGCCCCTGGCCCAATCTAGCCCACATATCTCCAAGTAACAGTTTTTACAGATTTAAAGATGTGAGGGTGGGAAAGAAAGAAAAATCTGTGACAGACTCATAAAGCTTAAGATATTTAAATTACATAGCTCTTTATAGAAAAAGTTTACCAATTCCAGTTCCAAAAACACTGTGAAAAGAATTATAGTGCAAGCTAAACTATACTTCCTGTTACTGTACAACTCATGCTCAAACTAATTAATTTTCCTCATTTTTTTTCCCAACCTCTACCTCAGCTTGTCTGGGTTGCTTGCCTTGTGGAATTACCTAGACCTTCATTCCCGAGAGTTTGACATTGGTTTTCTAAGCAAGGGAACCACTTTTTTTCTTGAGGAGGGGGGCTGTTGTTTGTCCATTGTCCTCCATGGTCCTATATAAATTGGAGTTGGATAGGAAGCCACATGTTGAGCCATATTCAGTTTCCATTGCCAAATGGTACAAATTTGTTTGGAGCCTAAGTTTGTTTTGGGAGGTAGAAACTCATATATGCTATATAAGCAATATGAATTTTGAATTTTTTGGATCAGTATTTTTTCTTAATCATTTACTGAGATTCCCAAATATTTGCCTATGGTCAATTTAAAGGCTAAAAGCCAAATGTCTAGATATGGTCCACAAGACATGTTTGTTTTTGTCTTTTCCTTGCTGGATTCTGAGCTCTGTCCCTTCTCCGGCCCTTGGCTTCTGCCCTGGGCAGTTTCAAATAATTTTCTCAGGTTAGGAGAAACCGCATGAATAAAACTTTGCCAAAATTCTTACCCTCTTTGTAAGTAGCATGGGAAAAAAAAATGGGAATCTAATCCTATTAATATTTTCTCTCATTAGAGAGTGTTTTTCTACTGCATCCTCTTGAATAAACCAGAATTTGGGATATAGAAGGTGACTCTTGCTTTTCTTCACAATGTCAAAATTTATATTTTTGGACTTCTCCCTTGAGGCCTCCGTTAGGAAGGTCTAAAGCTACTACTAATGGAAACCCACATAACAGGAACTTAAATAAAGGCTTCATTTTCTCACCTAATAACTCTGTGTGTTGGTCCTTGCTGGCATTTTCCCCCGTATTTCTGCCTCAGGATAGGCACTGACTCTCTGCCTTAAGCACGTTGTTCCATTATGAAAATTTTCATACACAAACTCCAAAGAAGGAGGTTGAGATAATATGAGATAGAATGACTTTCCTTTTACCTGAACACAATCAGTTTTTCCCCCAGAAATCCCTGAGGAACTGCTCCTTACACACACCTGGGCAGCACCACCTCACTTTCCCCCCACCTCTTTAAGAACTGGGCAAATGTGCAGTTGTCATGACCAAGACTGGTGGTCTTTTCCTGTCTGGGACTGAGTTGGAGACTACCCTAAACAACCCTGGAATCTTGTTAGTGAGATACAAAGAGTCAGGGTCTGATATGTTATATTGACCTCAGTAAAAAAAATCTCTTTTGTGAGTTCCCTGGAAGTACTCCTTGATATGTAACAGTAAACTGTTAGAATTAGAGCCTTTTTTCCTCTGGCAAACCTTCACTGATAAAACCTTAATCATAGTATGAAATAAAAATAAGTCAAAATTGACAGTTAAAAACCAAGCAATAAATTTATTACGATACCCACTATTGTTCTTTCTCTGAAATACTAAAACCCAGTGGTCTAAGAGCCAAACAGCATTATGAATTAAAGAATGTGAGAATACCTCATTTCATTTTTTTTCCAACTATTACATCAATTACTGAGCCTTAATGACTGCCAAGTGACAGGCAGTATAACTTTAAAATGAGAATTATATTTGAAGATAATTAATTTAAGAGGTCAGTTAATTTTTAATCATTAGCAATCCTTTGAATTGTTGTTTTAATAGAAGTGAAAGAAATGCGTTTATTTTTCTTGAATTGTCACCTGGATACCTTTGTGATCATTAACACAAACTTCCTGGGTACAAAATAGCATTCCACGGACATGGAACCATGCAGCAATTAAAATCTGACCTTGGCTTCATATTAGAAGATTTCGTTCAGAGTTCTTCTAAGGTAGGATAATGCCACATTTTAAGAGACTTATTTAAGAGATAAGCTCAGTTTGTGGTTCATATTTTAATGTAATTGAATTTTAAAAACAACATATTTTTGGAAGTTTTATAACAGAATGATTATAGTGTATTATTTTAATAGTGTACAAAATTAATGTGGCTGCTTTCAAAATATTTTCCAAATATCTTCTATTTTACTGAATCTAAAATTCTTGCTTGTATCTTCTAACTTTTTTATCCATATATTTATATATCGGAAACATAACTAATGCATATTAATTAGGTGAATTTAATTTGATGTTGAAGGGGAAGCAAATTTTTACCTCTGCCTTTTTAGGGATTTTTGTCTGGGTCTAAAAATTAAGCTGGCTTAAGACAGATCAGCAGGAGAAAAGCATACAAATTTGTATAAAGTCTTTTGTGACATGAAGTCCTCATCAGGAATGAAGACTCAAAGAAATGGCAGAATCTACATGCTTTTATAGTAGGTTGAACAAAGACTGATAATTGTGGAAAAGCAACCAAGCTATGTGGAAAGGCTAAAGAAAGATGATTACTTTAACCAGGTCTGTTTGTATAGAATACTCTTTGTTTCAACTGCTTGTCCTTGATGGTACAAATGTTTCTTTCCTTCTGATAAAGGGAGGGCATTTTTCATATAGGAATTTTATCTCTTGCTTTCAGGAATAAAAAGGGGGGTCAAAGTACCCTTCTTGCATGAGCAAGTGACTTTAACTTAAAATAATCGATACACCAAAGAGGAATATTTTGGGGTGACATACTCTAAACTCCTCCAATAGTTAAGTTAATATAACTTGGGGTTTAATTCACATAAGACAATGACATGAAATCACTTAAATATAAAGCTTACTGGATAAATGTTAGCATTTTAACCAATAATTTTTATCATTACTTACTGAGATAGCTGATGTTTTCTACGACACCTTCCAGAATTAATTTTGTTTACATGAAACTCTTAAAGAATTTTTTTATAAAAACTATTCATACTAGATAATTTTAGTTTTACAAAAGTCACATTTTTAATAGTAGATGTGTTATATAATATTTATCACGATGATGACTTAATTCATTGGTGAGCACAAATTTTAGCACAAATTTTAGCCATTTTGACAGGGTACAGCTTGGACCAAATGAAGGAAGAAAAATTTGAAGGCCAATTGCCTAATACTTAATTTTTTTTGTTTTTATTTTTTGTCTTTTGTCCTTTTTTAGGGCTGCACGCAGGGCATACGGAGGTTCCCAGGCTAGGGATCTAATCCGAGCTACAGCTGCTGGCGTACACCAGAGCCACAGAAACGCGGGATCCGAGCCACATCTGCGACCTACACCACAGCTCATGGCAATGTCAGATCCTTAACCCACTGAGAGAGGCCAGGGTTCGAACCCGCAACCTCATGGTTCCTAGTCAGATTCGTTTCTGCTGCGCCATGAGGGAAAATCCTAGCATTTAATCCCCCCCTTCCCCCCGGGATACAGGACAATTCACCAATTCACTCGTGGACTTTGGACGTTTCTTGGGAAATAATACCAGTGTAGTATATAATTTATATCAATTTTAATAGCTCAAATTCTACAAAATTGAGTTGAAGGACTTTCATCTGGGTCACTATGCTGTTCGAAACATCGTACAAATAATTTTTAGTAGAGGTACTTTATGTTCAACTCTGAAATGACATTTCTGGAATCAGAAAAAACACAAGTAGATTAACCAACAAAAGCAAAGAACAAATATGGTGTGACCATCCAATAAGAATAAGCACCACAGGAAAAGTAAATTGTAGTCATCATATTTGGGGGCACTATTTGTTTGTTTGGTGCTACTTGGGATATTTGTTTGTGCTCCATTTTACTTTAATGTACTACATTTTCTGAGATATATTCAGTTACATTTCTGGCACTGATGTTATAAACCATCCCTTACATACAAGCATATTGATTTTGTGTGTGTGTGTGTGTGTGTGTGTGTGTGTGTTGGGGAGGGTGATGAGTGTGTATTTTAAAGACAATAATTAATAAATTCCAGCTCCTTCTCTCTTTGAAATGTGGTGGGGTCTATGTTTCCTCGCTTTGAATCCCAACAGGATTTCGACTATTTTGAGCAGTAGGATGGAGCAAAAGGGATACTGGGTGGCTTCTGAGTCTAGATCAGAGAAGGTCATGACACTTCCACCCAGTTCTCTCGAGAGGCTCACTCTAGGAAAAGGTAGACACAATATAAAATCCAAATACCATTAAGTGCCAACCTTCAGAGCCACAGGTAGTCACCCTAATTTAGTAGGAAACATAGCTGAGGCTCTGCTGATGACCTTGCCAGCCTAGGGGATGAACCTGTTAGGAGGCTAGGCCAATCATGCCTGCAGTTGAAAACAGTGCAGTGGATTTGTGACTGCAACTCCTTCCCAAATTACTGACCCCAGAAATCATAAAGACATAATGCAGTGTTGTATTATTCCATTAAGTTTGGACCTAACTCATTAGTGACTCTCTTCATTAGTGAGGGCTGCCATTAAAAAAACAAATGCTATAGAGAGACTTCAACAACAGAACTTTATATTTTCTCACTGTTCTGGAGGCTGGAAAGTCCAAGATTAAGGTTTTGACAGGGTTCGATCTTTACTTATTAGTTGATTCAACCTTATTTAACCTTATTAATTAATTCAGTTCTTATTTAACCGATTAGGCGGTCACTTTGTTATTTCTCCAGTGATGAGGCATTCTCAATAAAGTGATAGGATGAATGAACTTAGGACAACATATTCATTAGCAATGAACTAATTTACAAGCAGAATAAATGTTCTTCTCAACAGTGATGAGATGCACATGTAAATAAGCCAAAATAGAAGCCATGGGCAAGGGAAACTTAGAAATAAAATTAGAGAGAAATTGTTTGGGAGCAGATAAGTGATATCCTAATGACTCAAACATTTCAAACCAACATACTTCCAATCCTCAGCCTATTATTTCTTAGTGAACATTGCCTACAGAAAAATGAAAATAAAATCTTATAATTTCAGAGGATAATTCGTTCCCACAAGATTTTCTGGTATGGATTCTCTTATCTTGTAATCTAAAATTATTGAGATTAATTTTGCCCCAGTCTCTATTAGAGAATTGCAAGTCATATTAAAGCAATTGCATAATGTTGACCTACTCAGAGAAATTTTTATATTTTTTTATTTCTCTCCATAAAAAGTATATATATAAATCCAGACTTATTTACTAGAAGCCTGGAACTATCTATTCAATATGCTTCCCATCTAGTCCCATGATGTATTAGTGATCAAATTCAGGCTGTCAAGTTGAGAATGATGGAAACATGGAGAGAAGGGTGTATATTAACACATACTGACACCATTTTATATCTCAAATAATTTTGTGAAATGTGCAATGTATTCATTTTGAAATAAGAAAAATGTGTATCAGGTATTATATAAATTACCCAGACTTAGAGATCTAGTGAATGATGGAACAGATTCTAATTCCAAAATTCAAACCATTTTTTACTAGTTAATTTTGTTGTAGTCAAATGTATATTTACAATAGTCTTTTCAAATAAAGCCTCTCTTGCCTAAGTGCAGATTTGTTTGTCATTTGATGACAGGGAAGTTCTGTTGTGATGAGATGTGCTGGACTTCACCGATGATTTAGGTAATTACTGTGAAAAAGTAAAATAATTAGAGGTGGTAATCCTATTATTACACACAGATAATACTTTAGAATGCTCTTAAATGGGACCATTTAAATTTGGAAGTAAATATACATAAAATAAAATAAAAATACATATCTTTCTAAAAGGTAATAATGAGAAGGCAGGGGCTGGTGGCAGTGGTTACAGAAGAAATCACTACTGACCTAGTGCCCTTCATAATCCTGGGGAAAATATCTGTGTGCACACGTTTCAAGAAGGAGCTTTAACATGGAAATGTGGAGACTGCTGGCTTTACTACTTAATCAAAGTTAATATATTTCAGAATATTGTGAAGATATTCCTTTCTCCTCCACTAAGTAAATCCTTTCCAAGACCCACAGGCTATTGCAAAATGATAGACTGTTTTGAAGTGGATTTAATTTTTTTTCTTTTGTCTTTTTAGGGCTGTATCCATGGCATATAGAGGTTCCCAGGCTAAGGGTCTAATCAGAGCTACAGCTGCTGGCCTACGCCAGAGCCTCAGCAACGCCAGATCCGAGCTGTGTCTTCGACCTACACCACAGTTCACGGCAACGCCCGGATCCCTAACCCACTGAGCGAGGCCAGGGATGGAACCCTCAACCTCATGGCTCCTAGTCGGATTTGTTTCCGCTGCACCACGATGGGAACTTTAAATTATTTAAAGTATTATCTACGTTTTAAATTCCAGGTGTAACTATGTTGCTTTCTTCCTTTTCCTTATTTAAGATCAGAGATTATACAATCATGATAAATGCTTTTATGAGTGGGATTATGTTTTCTGATGGATCATAGTGTTGTGGTCCCCAGAAAATGAAATACTAGGGGCAAAGTGCCACAGAAGCAATCTGGCAGGAGTTTCTGAAAACCTGGTTATCTTGAAAAGTCATTATTTTTTGAAGATCTCTGCCCTGTGATAACTAATAAGTGTGCTCCCTCTAAAGGAAGTTTGTTTAATGGAAAGATTTTGGTAAAATTCATCTCTATGTTTGTTCTCTTTCAGTCATAGTAAATATTGAAAATTAGGTTGAATCACCAAAAATGAACCATGAGCAATATGGGCCATAAAATTCATGGCGAAAGTGCCATGATGTAGACAATGATTTTGTAAAATATGTGGGTACATCTGTTTGTGTATGAATAGTTTGTAAACGCTGAATAGGAAGCATTTAAAATCAGGAATTTAATTCATGAGAATCCTTACTGAGAATTTCTAGTTTTATTCTAACTAGATGAATTTTTATTCAGTGGGATTTTAAATATTTGTCTTATTTTATGTGCTTGCATCTTTATAATTTGACAGTAAGATCTTTTATTTGTGAACTCAGCTATTTTGCATAGAAATTTTATAATTTAGTGGTGACTACATCATCTAATTCTCAGCAGAAAACAGGATGCCTTGTGTCTTTATGTTCTTTTATGAAGACAGAATGACTAAAATAAGATGAATAAAAACACATGGCTATGTATTGTGGTACCTACTAAGAAAATTACCTTTAAAGTAATCCTTTAGTCACTATCCTGTGATACATACTCATTAATGTTCCTTGCTTGGATCAGCCTAAGCTCTTTTCATCATACTATCTTATTTCTGGAGGGGACAACACACTTTGAAAATAGGAAGGTAGGCATTAAAATTTTTATTTTGAAAAGAAAAAAAGGATGTCTTGGAACTAAATTATGAAGGCAAGAAGTCAAAATTAATGTGTGAAGGCACTGAAATAGTTTTATCTAGCTACAGAAATTTCCAGTTATGGCATTCTCAAAACACAGGTCATGGGACCGACTATAACCAATAATGCAACATACATTTAATAAATGTTTAATCTGTTTCTTCCCATTTTACCAAATCAAAGATATTGCTAGAAAAAAATCTCCATTTGGACTTTCCATTGTGGCTCAGCAGAAATGAACCCAACTAGTGTCCTTGAGGATGCAGGTTTGGTCCCTGGCCAAGCTCAGTGGGTTAAGGATCTGGTGTTGCTGTGAGCTGTGGTGTAGGTTGCAGATATGGCTTGGATCCCTCATTGCTGTGGCTAAAGCTCCAATTCAGCCCCTAGCTTGGGAACTTCCATATGCTGCAGGTATAGCCCTAAAAACAAAAACCAACCAAACAAACAAAAAACAAACAAAAAAACCCCAAAACTCCATTTAACCACACACAGCACAATACATTAGCCACAAATATGCTGATAATTCCACCAAACTCAATGGACAATTTTAACTCCACTTTTTACTAAATTGCTGCCTTCAGCTGTCCGCTTACAAGTGACACAAAATATGTATGTGAAGTATCCAAATATTTGAATATATTTTCATGTGTGTATATATAGTCACCCTAATCTAGTAGGATAGTCATGCTTTTAATAAATAAAAATCAATATTCTCATGAAATTTTTAAAAGGAGGTCTGTCTCCAACTTGAGTTTTGCTACAGGTAGATACAATTTTTGAGTGTGGCTGAAGAGGCTGAGCTGCTATCCCAAAATAGTTTTAAAAATGGATTAAGAAATTGCTGCTTCCAAGATTGTACATTCACTTAGTGCTGTTAGTGAAATCTTTGTAGAATAAAAGTGTACTGAATATTATTGCTAGGGTAATGGAAAGGACACTGGATTGGATGTGAGGATTTTGAGGTTCTAGTATTTTCTAAATACTAGGTTTCTCATTTGCATAATGCAATCAAAGCTGCCCTTATATCAATGCTCTTATGAAAATTAAATAAATTAGTATGTTGCAAATTCATTGCATGTAGGAAGCTGTCAGTTTCAAAGAGGCACCATCATTTATATATTACTAAGAAAGAAAATATATGTCCAATTTTTTTCTTTTTTTGTCTTCTTGCCTTTTCTAGGGCTACTCCCGTGGCTTATGGAGGTTCCCAGGCTAGGGGTCTAATTGGAGCTGTAGCCGCCAGCCTACACCAGAGCCACAGCAACGCCAGATGCGAGCAGCGTCTGCGACCTACACCACAGCTCACAGCAATGCCAGGTCCTTAACCCACTGAGTAAGGCCAGGGATCGAACCCGCAACCTCATGGTTCCTAGTTGGATTCATTAACCACTTCGCCATGACAGGAACTCCTATATGTCCAATTTAATGTGAAAAAACTTCAAATTTTTTATATTATATATAACAAGTTTTTTAACACTAAATAAATGTAATAAATCTTCCAACAATATATTGGAAATATATTTTTTCCAAGATTTTTCTGAATGTCTTATAACTGCTCATTTCAGTGTAAACCATAATAGAGTATTTTTAAAACAATTTATAATTTCAGTGTAATTTAAATAATACACATAATTCCAATGATTTGCTGATAATATGAACAGCAATGACCAGATATGGGCGAGTGCAGTCAATGGTAACTATGCCCATGACAACCACCAGGGCAAAGAGCAATGTAGAAAATCAAATATTTTACAATGCTTTGGTTTCAGAGAGGGCAGAATGGGTTCTATGACATACAGAATGTGAAATCCTAAGTACAGCTCTAAGATATTACTAAAGAGTTAGGGATGTGGGCATACAACTTTGAGTGCAGACTTTGAGAATTATGACAATATCTCTCTCAAATATCTATTGTGAGAATTACATGATATGCTTTTGTAATATTTATGGAGGGTCTCTTCCATCCATATGTTTATCCCCTGCCCCTTCCCTGCAAAACCCTCCATTATATGAAGTTATTTTATAAATGAGGAAACTGAGCTTTGAAATCATTAGGTGACTAAGATCATACATATATTAAAAAAAAACACAAATTCAAAAAGATACATACACCTCAGTGTTCAAAGCAGCATTATTTACAATTTCCAAATATGGAAGCAACCTCAGTGGCCATCTACAGAACAATGGTTAAAAAAGATATGGTACACACACACACACACACACACACACACACACCACACACACATATACACACAATGGAATACTACTCAGATGCAATAAAAAAAGAAAGGAGACATTTTACCATTTGTAGAAACATGGATGGTCTTGGGGGATATATAATGCTAAATGAAATAAATCATACAGAGAAAGACAAATATCGTATGATATCACTTATTCATGGAATCTAAAAATACAACAAAGAAGCGAATATAACAAAAAAGAAGCAGACTCAGATATAGAGTACAAACTAGTGTACCAGTAGGGAGAGGGAAGGGGGAGGGGCGACGTAGGGGTATGAGATAAGAGATACAAATTATTATGTATAAAATTAGCTATAAAGATATACTGAACAACATATAGAATATAGTCAATATTTTATAATAACTATAAAAGGAATATAACCTTTAAAAATTGGGAATCACTATATTGTACACATGTAACATATAACATTGTACATCAACTATACTTCAGTAAAAAGAAATTGTTTTAATCATACAGACATTAAGTAGCAGAAAGAGCAGAGCTGTCTCCATTTCTGAAACATCTCAATTTTTCTTAAAACATATATATTGACTTTTTAAGCCTACACCCATGGCATATGGAGGATCCCAGGCTAGGGGTTGAATTGGAGCTGTAGCCCCTGACCTACACCACAGCCACAGCAACATAGGATCCAAGCTGCGTCTGTGACCTACACCACAGGTCACAGCAATGCCAGATCCTTAACCCACTGAGTGAGGCCAGGGATCGAAACTGCATCCTCATGAATACTAGTCAGATTCGTTTCTGCTGAGCCATATCAGGAACTCCCATAAAAACATATTTTAAATTATCCAAAATCTAGTAGTGTAGGACAAAACCTGTTTCAGTGGAAAACTGTGTATCAGCTAGACACTTCTGCAGTTTGTCTTATTCTGATTACCTGGGAGTTATTCTGCAACTCTGGAAATCTTGGAAACTTTTAGAAATGCAATGCAAATAGTCTCTAGGCAGGCAAATTTTGTTCTGCCCAGTAGAGGGAGGTTCCCTTCCCCAATGCTGAAGAAGGTAATTTTGCCTCCTCTTGCACATGCTTTTCAATATTCCTATCTATAAATATGCTTTTTCTTTGGATTCTCCTTTGAATTGGTTATAGCATCATTCTGGTACTCTTCAGTTAAAATCATCAACACATGTTCACTCTTATAACTTTGTGATAGTCATTTTTTAATTGTCTTCTGACAATTGTCAGCAAAATATTATACTACTTTTATTTATTTATTGAACAAATATATTCCCCAATGTTTATATCCTGACAAACCTATATCTGTCTTTCACCCATCTTGAAAATGATAATGATGACAACTTGCCTCAGGGTGGATGTGGGTTAGGAGCACAGAGTACAAATGTGCTTTCCCACTGACTTTGTGACCCTGAAAACAAATGAAATATTTGGGAAACTAGTACAAAGTTTTGCTGTTTTTAGCCTTTACACTCTGAATGTTAAATATGTGCATTCTCAAAAGCTTAACTATTTCATTCTACCATACCTTGGCCAAGCTTGTCTTTGCATACCCACATAACTATCTGTATCTTTAAAATTAATTATTTGCATCTTAAAATTAATAGAATTAATAATCTATATGTATGGATATGTAGATACACATACATACATATTTATAACTATCACTTTGCTCTATACTGAAACTAACACATTATAAGTCAATTATACTTCAATTTTTAAAAAAGGACATATCACTCAGGTACCTACTAAATTTGATCTAGAAGTACGCTTGTGACTTAGCAAGTTAAGGATCCAGCATTGTCACTTTGTCACTGCTGTGGTGTGGTTTCATTCCCTAGCCCCAGAACCGCACATGCTGCAGGTGCAGCGAAAAAAAATAAAAGAAAAGAAAAGAAAAGAAAGGAATTTGATCTAAAACCAGAGTCAGGGAGTTCCTGTTGTGTCTCAACGGTTAACAAACCCAAGTAGTATCCATGAGGACGCGGGTTTGATCCCTGGCCTTGCTCAGTGGCCTAAGGATCTGGCATTGCCATGAGCTGTGGTGTAGGTCACAGACACAGCTCAGATTCTGTGTTGCCACGGCTGTAGAGTAGGCCAGCTCTGATTCAGCTACAGCTCTGATTCAGTCTCTAGCCTGGGAACCTCCATATGCTGCAGGTGTGGCCCTGTAGACAAAAAAAAAATAGAAAATAAAACCAAGGCCAGGGTGTTCCCATTGTGTCTCAGCAGGGTAATGACTCCATGTAGTCTCTGTGAAGATGTGGGTTTTATCCCTGGTCTCAGTCATTGTGTTAAAGATCCAGAATTGTCCCAAGCTGCAGTTTATGTCACATATATGGCTCAGATCCAGTGCTTCCATGGCTGTAGCATAGGCCTGCAGCTGCAATTCCAGTTTGACCCCTAGTGCAAGAACTTCCATATGCAGCAGGTACCACCCTAAAAAAAAATTAAAACTAAAAAAAATAAAACTAAGGCCAGAAAAATATTAGAATAAGAAACTCAATTTCTTTAACATTGAAACATGACTAAATTAGTAAAATTTAGAACAGTATTATTCCATTGAAATAATACCAGATAACCCTGAATCTATAATGAAAATTCGTGACTAAGCAAATTGCTATAGTTAAATAGAGAGCTATTTGTAGAATCCGTATAACATTGCTAACATGAACGTATTTAGTAAAGAAAAATATGGATGCCATCAGGTTCTCTAACAATTTGGCTACCTTCTTCTATACTTCAATATTAACTTCCTCCAATGGAAACCAATGTGGATTGGTTACAAGCAATTCTAAGCAAAATATTGAAGAAGGAAAAACTTATCTTCAATACTCTGTACTCTCCACCTCTATTTCTTCCTGCCCCACCTGTCCAGTCACCTAATCTGCTTCTCAGGTGCCTCAATTTACTGAGATGGATGAGTAATTGAAAGAAGAACATGGATTAAAGTACGGGATTTTATTGCTGAATTCCTTGCCAGCATATACTTAAAAGACAATTTCCCTCTGATTTATCATCCTGAGACCAGTGTGTGTTTAGTGATCTCATATTAATTTATAATTTATATTATCAGACCATGTAGAAAACAAGAGTATCTATTTTAAACATATTTCTGAAACCTATGTTTCAGATTTCATCCACTTGTCTAGATGTTATATTTTATAGATTTTATGATGAATTATCTCTTTTATTCCTGAACTCCTAAGAGGAGTTTTCATGATTCAAGAAAAGAAAACAGAATAATGTTAGATTGGACTTCTTTAATGTATGAAAAAGGTTCATCTGTTCTTGTTTATCTTTGGCTCTAAAAACATTTTGAGCCACTCCCCAAATAACACTTCTATTCTTTTTCTAAACACAATTAAACCTATTTTAAAATTTTCATGTAAATTGCTGAATGCCATGTACTATTTATCTTGAGGAGAAAGAAATTTTAAATAGAGTAATTCTCTGAATTCCTGAATTTCTGAGAACACAATTTCAGGTAAAAATCAACAAAGGAAATTTTTAGAGCGGGCCATTCTGATTAAACATAAGTAATACTAAAATACATTGTTGGTCATCAGTATAACATAATCGAAAGAACTGTGAGTGATTTATCTCTATAATAGCTGGGCCAATTAAACATGCTGTTTGAATGTTTAAATAGCCTTCCCTTTTTTCTTATAAAATAATTTCAGAATCTCTCATATGCCCATAATTTTTTTTCTTTTTAGAACTTTTTGCATGCACAAAAACTACTGTCTTTCCTGATCTCTTTGATTAGAACATTCATGCCCAAACACATCAGAAACCACTTGGTTATTCCCCATACAAAAGATAGGAGTAAAGCAGCATTTATGGGGTCACTTGTAATCTCCTAAAATGCTACATCCATCTTGTTGAAAAGGCTACATTAGCCCTGTAGTTCTCCTTTTCTAAAATTAGATGTTTTATTTCATTTACTAAATTATCACATCAGTCAAGAGATGACGTTAAATTCCTGAGTAACATGCTGTCTGAGGATGGATTTTTCAGAGCTACTTATCACTTTCTTGACATTGCAATAAGAAATCTTATATAAGAATATGACCAAAATGGCCTCCTGAATGCATAGAACTAATTCACCATGGAAAGTAAACACTCAAAAAAAATAAAAGGGCAAGAGCTATTCTAATAAATTTTACCAATAACTTCAGGGATAAAAGAATTCCTAAACAGCCTCTGATATTTTAATTAAGGGGCACCAAGGATCCAAAAACACCCCCCCCAAAAATATTTCATGGTATGGGAGAGACAGCCCTTAGAACAAATAGGGTATAACACAAAGCTTCTGTGTTTTCAGTTACTCCGTTATAGCCTAGCAGTGCAACAGTTCATTTATCAGGAATGTATTATAGGAGGCTGTTTTAAAATATCCAAAATGATAGATATTTCCTTCTGTTTGTAGAATATAAATGGCTTACTGTAATGGTGGAAATTATAGGCTTTGCTTCAAAAACTTCTGGGAAAATGGGCCATCACAAGTGTTTAAACCCATTTGTCTATTTCTTATGGTTTCTTTTCCCTCAAAATTCATTTTAGCAAAAGTCTAAGAGTTTTTAAATGTTAAAATCGTGTTTTGCAAACATAGTACCTGTGCAAGCGTAAAGATATGTGTTTTTAGTAATTAAGGTATGCTTGTGAGCAATAGCTAAATTGACTAAATCTAGAATAGGTGACTTGAGATTTGGTGGATTTTGAAAATTTATTTTCATGATACTACTACTACTTACATTATGAAATTTATGACAACACGTGCTTCACATTTTAAGGACCATTGTAAATACTAATTATGTAATGTTGCTATATAAATATATATGTATCCATTCATCATTATTAAAATATTAAATTGTCTACTACTTTACAAAATGGCCTCCACTTTGGCCATAATATGCAAGGTTTTTGTAGAATAGAAAATCATTAACTCATTGTCAATAATATTTGGAAACATTTACCAAACATTAAATACTGAATAGTAATAAATAACACCTAGCATTCCAGAAAATATTCTTTCTGTAAGAACTGCAAAATTTTACACTTAATCCAACTCAAGTTTATAGTATATTTGCACAGGGGAAAATTGCTGTGTAAATAAATATTTTGATGCTGCATTTGTGCAATTCAATGTATCCTCTAAGATTTATTTATAGATACAAATATTTTAGAAAGCATATTGATTTTGCCTATAAAATGGTGAAAGCACATGAACTATTTAACAATAAAATAAAAGAAAGAACTATAGGTAATGTGATGGCTTTCTTTAGCAATTAGGAGGTTAATTGTTAAGTACCAGAGAGAGTAATGGTTATAAGTCTAGCAGAAAAAAAATTACTTTGACCTGTAATTTACTAAAAATGTTTCTTGGAGAGTGTACTTCAATTTAATCATATAAGGCATAATAAACTTGAATAGATGTGAATATTCTTAAATATAATGTTTAAATATCAATCACCATTCAAACCTGACAAGTACATATGCAACAAGGGACCATGACATTGCATAAGGGGCTAAGTTACAACTAAATATTCTTGAACACGTAGCCATATAAATTTGAGGAGAGAGGAAGGAAAAATCTTGCATTTGATTCATGCTATTTTTCAAAATAACAAATAGACAATGACAAAGGAGATGGCACTCATTTTCCTAAATATCCTTTATTGATTTATAAAGCATATAAAATAGAAATGCATTGTAAAAAAGCTCTATGAAATAACTTTGCCCATATATATCTGGTTACAAAATGTTTTAATTTCTCAAAAGTTTCTACCTTAATTTTCTTGGAATACCCACCAATTTTCAGTTTATTCCATTTATTGGTAAAAGAGGTCTCATAGTCTGGGAATAATTGGTATCCTGATGAGATTTCTCCTTTTCTATCTGGATCTCTGAATGCATGTAGTATGTGTTATTTTATATCTGGCTTCTTTCTCTTACCATTGTGTTTGGGAGACACATCCATGACCTGGGGTATAGCAGTAGTTTGTTTATTTTCCTTACTGTGTAGTATTCTAATGTGTGAATATATCAAAATTTATTTGTGCATTATGAATGACCATCTAGGTTGATTTCAATTATTATTTTGTTGTTTTAAATAGTGCTCTTATCAACATCATATTGGCATACAGGTGTGCACAAGTCTTCTGGGGAACATACCTAGGAATAGCTGTACATATGGTATATGATCTGCTTTAGTAGATAATTTCAGTTTTTTCCAAATTGTTGGAAACAATTTACATTCCAACAAGTAAGTATAAGTGTTCCAGGTGCTTTACTTTCTTTACAGCATTTGGTAACATCAGACTTTTCCTTGCACCCATTCTAGTGCAGTGCTATCTAATGACAATTTACGTTTGCATTTATACCTCCTATGGATATTAATGAAATTAAGTACTTTTTTATATGTCTAATGAATATTTTATATTTCCTTTTGTGAGGTGGTCAAATGAATGCCTTTTCTGAGGGTGAGATTATTTGTATGTTTTTTTTCTTTTCTTTTTGTTTATTTTATAGCTGCACCTGCAGTATATGGAAGTTCCTGGGCCAGGGGTCAAATCAGAGCTGCAGCTGCAGGCCTATGCTGCAGCCATGGCAACACCAGAGATGAGCCACATCGGCAATCTACACTGTGGCTTATGGCAACGCCCACTGAGTGAGGCCAGCGATCAAACCCACAACCTCCCGGAGACAATGTTGAGTCCTTAATCCACTGAGCCACAATGGGAACTCCTAGAGGTTATTTGTGTTTTTCCCATTGCCTTGTAGGTATTCTCTGTGTATTCTGAATGTAAGTCCCTTGCTTGTTGCATCTAATATAAAAATAAATTCTCTCTCCTTTGCACTTTTAATTTCCTAATGGTGTCTTTTGATGAGTAGAAGTTTTTGAGTTTAATGTAGTAGAATTTATCAATATTTCCTATGTGATTGTGGCTTTTTGCCAAAATCATGCATATATTCTTCTGAAATACCCTAATTATTTTTCTAGCTCCTCTTTTTCATTCTGTATCTAGGGAGTTTCTCATGGATTATTATTGTTACTTTTATTTCTTGAATGTCTGCTTTAACTTTCAGCTTTATAGTCCCTTACACTTTCTCCAGTGTCAATTTTTGAGGGAAGAAGTAGGAAGCCTTGCTAGTTGGCCATCTTTGCCTAAAGTTTAAAAAATGATATTTGTTTTGATAATCAACACATACTGGTCATCTATTAGATATTAGATACCAAGAATAAATTATGAATACACACCATCATTTCAAGACACCTTTATTGGGAGTTCTCATTATGGCTCAGTGGAAATGAATCCAACTAGGAACCATGAGGTTGTGGGTTCAATCCCTGGCCTTGCTCAGTGGGTTAAGGATCCGGCGTTGCCGTGAGCTGCAGTGAAGTTCTCAGACGTGGCTCAGATCTGGCATTGTTGTGGCTGTGGCATAGGCTGTTGGCTACAGCTCCGATTAGACCCTTAGCCTGGGAACCTCCATATGCTGCAGGAACAGCCCTAGAAAAGGCAAAAGACAGAACAAACAAACAAACAAAGGTGTACCTTCATAGCAATCTACTTATGGAGAAAAACAAACAGGAAAAGATAAGATATAAATGCAGTAAAATTATATGTTTGTGAGTGGGAATTGAGAAGAGTATCACTTAGGCCAAGCCTCGTTGAGGTTGGAATGTTTGAAAAAGACTTCTAGAAAATAAGACTCCTCCTGACTTTATTTTTTATTTATTTAGACTTAATATTCCAATGTTTATTTATGAATTAGGGAGTTCTTTTTAGTGTACTTGATTCATTTTTAAAAATTTTATTGGAATATTACAATGTTGTGATAGACTCAATGATTTTTCTTGATATTTGCCTTCAGTGAAGAGCAGTGGTGGAGAACCAGGTGGGGATTAGCTTGGGTTGTCAAATACAAAGCCATATGGGGAAAATCGAGTCCTGAAATATTAAACATTAGTCTTGGATTCTTTTCATTTCTATCAAGAATAAATGAGTTTTCGACAGATATAATTAGTATAATTGTACCAAGATCCAACAGGAATTGTATTAGGGCAAATAAGAATCAATTTTTAAATTATCATTTATTCAGTTAATATTCAGAAGATAACTATTACTGAGGTAATTATACATAATTTTGCAATGCTTAACCAGTTTGTTTCTCTGCACTGTATACCCTTTGTACATACTATTGTTTATATTGCTTCTTTATCACTAATTAAATTGTCTTAGGAATTTTCACTGACATTTAACTGATGGTAGAATGATATATAAAAGAAATGGAAAGGAGAAAGTTCTCTGTTCTCTGACCTGACTATTGGCATTCCTGGGTATTAGAGTTGAGGCTATAATTTGGAGAATTTCATTAGTAATGATGGCCAATTATGTCCCCAAAGTAAAAGCTACCATCAGTAACCTAATTTCTCAGAAAGGTTTCTTTTGGAGTAATTAGTCAGAAATACTCACTCGCTCTTGGTAAAAATGATGCAAGAAATATGAACCATAATTTGTAACGTCTATGTATTACTCCATAGTAATACACAGCTCGCCTCTTCACTTTGATTTTTTCCAGCATATCCCCTAACAAAATGAATGTAAATACTAATCAAGTCATGAAATTTCAAAGAGCCATAAAGTGCTCTAGTATAAAACTAGTTTGCTCACAAGCATATTTTAAGTATTATCTGTTTTCAGTGTTTAAAAAAATACCTTAAGAGTGTACAATTTAATGCTCACAGTGATTGAGGTGAAAGGCTGAAAAATCTTAGTTCAGAAGGACAAAAACTGTCAGAAATATGGTTGAGAACTTCTCTACTTTAGAAACAAAAATTGGATTTGAAAAGACATCAAAACATATATGAACACACCAGGGTTGATTGTGTTCTCTACAATCTTCAGAAACACATCAAAGAAAATCTAACAAGCAACTTCAAAAGCCTGTTAGTCTCACTGCAAGCTGCAGTTTGGGGAGAAAGAGCCTGTTAAAGACCTTATTGAGGAAAATGACAGAATCCACAGAGAATACGAGGAGATTGACCTACAAACAATTTCTTGAAAAATATCACCAAAAGATAATACAAATTTCACCTAGAAATGAAAAAAACACCAGTGCGTCCTCTGGTTACAGGGGGTATCAAATAGAAGCAAGGAATAAAAACAGTGAAACAGCAACTCAATCCATTGAATTGTGTTCATAAAATCTATAAAATAAGAGAGGTTTAACATATACGTAACAAAGAAACATGAGAGTGATTACAAATATTTAATTTGAACTGAAACAGAAATAAGAAAATAGAAAATGTCAGTCCAAGTTGAAATACTTAATTAAAAAGACTTGCTTGCAGACTATATATAAACTCATTAGTTTTTTCCCCCTGGCTTAGAAACTAAAAACCAGCAGGCATAACTTATGTTACATATCTGAAATTTGTACCCTTTAACAATTACCTTTCCGTTGCCTATAGCTAACAATACTGTATTATATACCTAAAATTTTTTGAGAGGGTAGATCTTATATAAAATGTTCTTACTAAAAAACAAACACCTAGTAATAAAGAGGGTGGCTAGAGGAAACTTTAAGAGGTGATGGATGCATTTATAGCCTTGATGATGGTGATGGTTTCACCAGTTTATGTTTATTTCTAAACTCATTGAGTTGTATGTACTAAATATGTACAGCGTGTAATATGTTAATCATACATCTATAAAGTGGTTTAAAAAACCCTAAACACCTAAAAGCATACCAGGACTTTGGAGAACTCAAAGTCCTTTTAAAAAAATTAAAAATATATTTTAATAATAACAATAAATATATATGGCATTCTGATTGCATATTTTGTGATGCTTATTTTAAAAGAAAATGGCACAGGATGTAATGAAATACATAAACAGAATCAGATATTCTCATGCACGGAAATAACTCCTACTGATATGCAGAACTTAAGCAAAAAATTTGAATCAAATGGCATGATGAGGTGGTTCTGTTAATGCTATTGTTGTGGAAAACATGATAGATTGCAGGTGATAGCACTCTTGGTCAGATCTCTCTTTCAAGGGAGTTCCCATTGTGGCTCAGTGGATTAAGGACCTGCCTGGTATCCACAAGGATGTGGGTTTGATCCCTGGCCTTGCTCAGTGGATTAAGGATCTGGAGTTGTCAGTGAGCTGTGGTGCAGGTCACAGACATGGCTTAGATCTGACGTTGTTGTGACTGTGGCATAGGCTGGCAGCTGCAGCTCAGATTCCACCCCTAGCCTGAGAACTTCCATATGTTGCCAGTGCAGCCTTAAAAAAACCAAAAACAAACAAACAAACAAACAAAAAAACAAAAAAAGGAATTCTTTCTTTCAAGATCCCAGAACTTTTCCTCAAGCTTTCAGAAGCATTGTCTTATAATGGCTTGGAGCTGAGTACATGCCCAAGAATTGCTTTCCTTTTAGGGGAGCCATTTTACTCAAGGTTTTAACCTCTCTCCTACATTCCTACATTCACCCACTCTCTGATGTGTATGCAAGGCTGTCTGGTTCCTTTGCCTCTGAAGGGGCTTTCAGGCTAAAAATTTCACATCAGATTAGCTGAGGTCATTGTTTCTGTATCATGATTCAATTGTTTTCTTCCATCCCATTCTTCTTGCCTCACCCTTATTGCTTTTGTTCCTGAGAACAATTCCCAAAAACCACCACTGCACAAATTTCTGCTTCAGAGAGTGTTTTCTGCAGAATCTTCCCAATAACATGCCACTAAAAGTGGTCATTGGAGCAGACTCTAAAACAGGATTTTTGAGGCATCACCCACTAGCTGATGACAAGGAGGACCTATCTCTGGTGGCGATAAGTGGAGTACTAGTAGGTTTTGGAAGAGATCAGCAAAGCCTTTGTAAAAAGTGAAGCAGCTTAGAACACCTTTCATAGCTTATCCATGGGTGGTGTAATGCATCAAGCTTTTGGAATTTTGAGGGATATAAATTTGAATCAAATGGCTGATGCTGGAGACTACTGATTCATTAGAAGAGACACTGAAAGACCAAGATGCATTAATAACCAGTTTAAGGCAAAGCTAGGCAGTATCCTTAGAAGCATATAAGAAGATGTTAATCTTCTGTAGTTGGAGGGAAGAGAAAAAAATGAAGATTCCGCTAGGAGCTAATAATAGGTGTCAGAGCTCCAGAGAATATTGAATTCTCAGCTGGGGCAAACCTGCCATTTCAAAGTTGGGGCTGTAATTGAGAAAGATTAGGACTTTGGGACACAGAAAGGGGCATTGATTTCAATACACTTGAAATTCTTGAAACCCAAAATATCTTGAAACTTTGTGGCCTGTAAAAGCAGCCCACTCCTTTCTGATAAAATTGTTTCCTCTTTTCTTGAAGATGTTGCAAATATGTCTGCCTTGTGAGAAGGCATTTCCCTGTATTAGGAAGTAGCCTCCTATCACATCCTAATCACAAATCCAGCTGCTATGGTTGAACTACAGTGTATATTGCCAGAAATGAGCTGAATCTGCAAAGGGAAGAAAGCAAATATGTCTGGAAGAAGCCACAGGGGTTAGACAACATGTATTAATAGGAGCCAGGAGAATTCATATAAGACTACACCTCAGGGTTTTGAATTGGGAGAGAGGATGTCCCAGCAAAAAGTTGAATAAAGGAGAGTTTATTGATATAGAAATACTGCCCTGTGAAATAAACCGTCACACCCTGGCAAATACTCTCATTTTTCAGAAGCAATTTGCCTTTACCTTGTATAGATAATAGTATTCATTTATGATCTTATCCCAAGATTATGTTGCTTTTCCTATTATACATCACAGTTACAATCCAAAGTGTCATGGGGCATCTTGACATTCTATTGAATATCACATTAGTCTATATGATATCTTGGTAACATCATTTTACTCAGACTAGATGACAAGATAGGGCAAGGTAAGTCATGCCTGAGGACTGGTAAGACACAATATCCCAGAGAGTGGGTAATAAGGTGTAGGAAATATCAAGGACTTCTTTCACCAGTGGAGTTTTTAGATGGAATGGTCACAAAGTAACCATGAAATTATCCATGAAATAAAAACAAACAAACAAACAAAAACTCATCCCACACGTCCCAGCATGGAGAATAAAGCATTATTTGAAGAAAACTTCCACATTTTCTGGAGCAGAATATTCCACACACTTGAGACTATGACTCAGGCCTACTTACTGAATGAGGTGAAAGACTTCCAGAGTCATAACAGGAATGGATGCTGTGGTAGGTCTCACCACTCGGACCACATAACACAGAATATTCTCTGGTATAGTTGTCTATAGAGGGAGAAGATGTTATATAGAGTTTACAGTAAACCGCATGGGAAGAATTAGGATTCAATAATCTAGGATTTCAGTGACTAGGCCTTATCCTCTATAGAAGAGAATTAGTCAACATTCAAAAGGCAAATTCTGGCACTGTTAGGATGGAAAGCCTAGCTCTGGGGCATCAAGTGACCAAGTAGTCTAGGTGGTCCATGATGAACAAAATCATAAGAATGAACAAGCCCAACAAAACTCCGTTGTAAGATGGAAGCAGTGCCACTGGAATTGGACACAAATGGGAATAAACAGAATTTTCAAGTGGCTCAGAATTCACTGTTGAACTGATGATTCTCACTCAGCTAACAGCTATGGCTATTACTATTAAGTTAATTAATATTATTAGTATTTAATACTATAAAACATAAAATATTATGTAATTATTATTATTAGCTTTTGTTTTGTTTTGTTTTGCTTTTACTTTTTTAAGGGCCTCACCTGGGGCATACGGAAATTCCCAGGCTAGGGGCTAAATTGGCCAGCCTATACCACAGCCACAGCAATGCTGGATCTAAGCCATGTCTTCGACCTACCCCAGAGCTCATGGCAACACTGGAGCCTTAACCCACTGAGTGAGGGCAGGGGTGGAACCCATATCCTCCTGGATATTAGTCAGATTCGTTTCTCCTGTGCCACAATGGGAACTCCAACTTAGCTATTATTATTAGGTAAATTATTATCCACTGTCAGGAGAAAAAAAGATATAGAGCTTTTTTCACAGATATGTCATCTCAGAAAGTGAAACCATTATTCTACTACATTTATACATGCCCCTGAATGAAAAGAGTGAAGAGGTATCCTTCTAACTGGTGAGAATCTGAGCAGTGCACTGAATTACTTTGTGTAGAAAAATAAGTGGCCCAAGTAACTCAGGTACTGATGAATAATTTGGCCAGATGGTTGAGAACTATGGGAAGATTAAGAATGGAAGACTGAGGACAAGAAAGTCTTGAAAGAATGCATGGGGGCAAACTTGTGGAGTAAATATAAAAAGTGAAACTCTTTTTATCATAAATTAGCACTCACCAGATAGTATCCAAACAACCAAGTAGATAGAAGAAGCACCAAGCCTGAAAACACCAAACAACCAAGCAGACAGAATAGCTCAACTAGATAATGTCAGTCAGTTTGTGCCGACACCAAAGCTTATGAATGGAGCTGGTCGGGGTAAAGGCTATGAATGGATCAACAACATGGGGTCCCATTCACCAAGGCCTACCTATCGACTGTCTCTGCTGATAAGTCAGCCTGGCACTAACTACATGCAGAAGTAGGCAAAGCCACTCTAAAATGTATATGGAAATGCCAAAGAACTAGAATGAATAAAGCAACTGGGAAAAAGAGAAACAAAATTAGAAGAATTATATTCTATTATTTCAGAACTTATTATAAAATTACAGGACTTGGAGTTCCTGTCGTGATGCAGTGGAAACGAATCTGACTAAGAGCCATGAGGATGCGGGTTCGATCCCTGGACTTGCTCAGTGGGTTAAGGATCTGGTGTTGCCGTGACCTGTGGTGTAGGTCACAGATGTGGCTCAGATCTGGTGTTGCTGTGGCTCTGGCATAGGCTGCAGCAACAGCTCTGATTAGACCCCTAACCTGAGAACCTCCACATGCCATGGGTGCAGCCCTAAAAAAGGACAAAAGACAAAAAAATAAAATAAAATTACAGTACAAGTCAGTGTGGTATTGGAGTAAAGATAGATATATAGATAGATAAATGGAACAGAAGAGAGAATCTAGAAACCAAACCACATATATACGGACAATTGGGTTTGACAGATATGCAAAAGCAATCAAGGGAAGCACAATATTTTTATTAAATACAGAAAAATAGCTGTATGTAAATAAACAAATGAACATCAAATCATACCTTATATCATGTGCAGAAATTAACTTAAAATTTGTCATATACATAAGTATATAGCTAAAATTATATTTCTAGAATTAAATAAGACAATTTTAGTGATTCTGGGTCTGACCAAGATTTCTTATGTAGGATACAAAATTTATGAACTATTAATTAAATATCAATAAATAAAACTCCATCAAAATTAAAAGTAATTGTTCTTCAAAAGACACAGTTAGGAAAACAAAAAGATAAGACAGAAACTTGGAGAAGGTATTTGAAAACTTACACCCAACAAAAGGAGTTCATTTAGAGTATATTTAAAAACTCCTTCCCACTGTGGTTCAGTGGGTTAAGGATTGGCCTTGCCATAACTGTGGTGTAGGTTGTAGTTGTGGCTTGGATTACATCCCTGGCCCAGGAACTTCCATATGCTGGGGGTTCAGGGGAAAAAAGAAAAAAACTCTTTTTTTTTTTTTCTTTTCTAGGGCCACTTCTGCAGCATATGGACGTTCCCAGGCTAGGGGTCTAATTGGACCTATACCAGAACCTACACCAGAGCCACAGCAATGATGCGGAGCTATAACCAGAACCTACACCACAGCTCACAGCAATGCAGACTCCTTAACCCACTGAGTAAGGCCGGGGATCGAACTCTCGACCTCATGGTTCCTAGTCGGATTCGTTAACCACTGAGCCACGATGGGAACTCCAATAAAAACTCTTAAAACAACTGCATACCCACTTGTATGGCTCAAATTTAAAAAGATTGACCATTCCAAATGTTTATAAGGACATAGAGCTAATTGAACTCTCACACAATGCTACTGCATATAACTACTTTGAATCCAATTTGGTAGTTTTTCAAAAAAGTAAATATACACCTACCATGTAACCCAGCCATTTCACTCCTAGGTACTTACTCAAGAGAAATGAAGGAGTATCTCTACATGAAGATATTCTCACAAACGATCTTAGAAGCTTTATTTGCATTAGTTCAAACTCATGGAAAATACAGTGTCCATCCTAAGGAAAATGGACAAACAAGTGTGGTATAGCAATAAAACCAAATATTTCTAAGGAATAAAAAGGGAAAAAAAAAACCTGTTAGTGGTTGACTGGAGACTGTGGTGGGGGTTGGGAGGGGAGTGATGGGCAGCTCCAGAAATGGATTACAAAAGAGCAACAGGAAATTTTGTTTTGTGGGAGTGATGGATATGTTCATTATCTTGATTATGGTAATGATTTCAAGGATTCATATAAATGTCAAAATGTCCAAACTCACAGTTCCCTGGTGGCCTAGTGGTTAAGGATCCAGCTTGTAGTAACACAAACTGACTGACATTCTGTCTGCTTGGTTGTTTGGTGTTTTCAAGCTTGGTGCCTCTTCTGTCTACTTGGTTGTTTGGATACTATCTGACACAACAAGCTTATGAATAGAGCTGCCATGGTGTCAGGGCTAAAGACTATGAATGGATCAAACAGCATGGGGTCTAATTCATCACTGCTCTGGTTCAGGTTTGATTCCTAGCCCAGGTTCCACATGCCACAGGCATGGCCAAAAAAAATATTCAAATTCATCAGATTTTGCAATTTAAATATGTTCAGTTATTGTGTGTCAATTATACTTCAATAAAGCTGCTAAAAACAACAGTATATTTTACTATGTTACTTTTTTTTTTTTTTTTTTAGGACCTCACATGTGGCATATAGAAATTCCCAGGCTAGGCGTTGATTCAGAGCTACAGCTTCTGGCTTATGTGGGATCCAAGCCACATCTGAGAACTACACCACGGCTCACAGCAACGTGGATCCTTTAACTCTGAGCAAGGCCAGGAATCAAACCTACATCCTCATGGGTACAATCAAAGTTCTTAACCCGCTGAGCCACAACAGGAACTCACCATACTATCTATTATAGAAGATGTATCTCTCACTGGTTTTCTGAGTAGGCTGTGTAAGTTTATCATTCTAATTTAATTTATCATGTAGAATGTGAAGAATGTTTTTCTATATTAAGGAATAAAAAAACTTTAGGAACAGAAAATAGTGTATGAAAACACATATATATTCTAGTAGTTGTACATATTTTTGTACGGCCAGTGGACAATGAAAATTTCAGATCAGTTGAATTCAACCTATATTAAATGCCAACTTGGTGCTGATAATTCGGTCAAGAGCTGGAATAAGATGAGGAATAAAATCATTTTCAGTTTTATAGTACTCTACTATATAAATAATAATGCATATGAACCTCTAAATCCACTAGCTTCAAGAGAGGTTTAGAAATGTAGCTTTCATACCATGGGCCCTGTAGCCAGATATTTTATTAGTAAGGAATAAATGGAGAGAAAATATGAAGGGATAGATGATTATCTCTGCCTGGGGCACACCATTTTAGCCAATTAGATATCCATGCACTCTCCTTTTTGTACTCTTAAAACACATTCACTTCTAAGAGAAGCAACCCCGAAGTTCTGTTGAGTTTTTTATGAAGTGGAAACTCCAAGTAGAGATGGGTCTTCAGAGCTTGGTAAACTGTACATCATGTGATGGAGTTTTTCATACACTGAAAGGTAAATTATCTGACTGTAAAATGCCCATAGTGCAACAAAGAAAGGAAACCTTTTATTGGAACCAAAGGAGATTGTGAAACAAATAGGAGCCCTTGGAACATGGGCGTGATCAAGTCTCAAGCACAAGTGCTGGATGTGTCTCCTTCTCGGTCTGTAGTTTAAGCTTTCTACACCGGGAACTCTGCTTTTGCTTTCTTGGAGTTTCATCCCTGTCCATTATTTCCCACTCTCATGACTGAGGTGGACACAAGGACTATGTTCCCCTCGGGGACTACTGGTCTTACACTTGGCATCCTTCTGTGCTTGCAGGATGGGAATTGTAGGAATTAAAATAGTAAAAGTGTAAGGAGCTAGAAAGTAATACGTATCTATTACTGACTAGCTACACAAAAATGTGTGATGCAATTCAGGTGTTTCTATGGCGTGCAAAGGTGTACGTAATGAAGACAAAAAAGTGACAAATGTCCACACTTGAGTAAATATGTAAATATAAAGCCAAACAAATCTGAATTAAAACATGAGGAAAAAAAACATTCTAATGTTAGGTGGTAAGAGACATACAAATAAGAATATTGAATATACTGAAGAAACTCCATACTGTTGGTGGAAGATACTCTCTTACATCTTGCATGTCAGGAAGAGAAGGATTGAAGATATAAAGCTCCCAACAAAAGACAACAGTACCAACATGTTGTCGTTTTATTTCCTTTTCACAGCTACATCTGCAGCATGTGGAAGTTCCCAGGCTAAGGGATGAATCAGAACTGCAGCTGCTAGCCTACACCACAACCACAGCAACACCAGATCTGAGCCACAGCTTGTGGCAATTCTGGATCCTTAACCCACTGAGGGAGACCAGGGATCAAACCTGTCTCCTCACAGACACCATTTCAGGTTCTTAACCCTCTGAGCCACAATGGAACACCTGTATTGTCATTTTTTTTTTAAGCATGCCAAAAGCTTTTGACTAAGGTCTTAAGTGTTGACCTCAGAACAAAGAGATGTGCAGTCCTGAAAGAGGTCAGGAAACTGAGGTCATCCCCAAGAGAGGCCACTATTTCTCACACCAGAGAAAGTGTAAGCTTGCAGAGCCAGCCAATTATATGAACAATTTTGTCTGCTTCTTGACCTACTGTGCCAAAATATTTGGGCCTTAGTTTTTAGATGCTAAAGGTCAAAATAAGTGATTGATATGACTGTCACCTTGTAGTTAAAAGAAAACAAATCCTGAAATCTACAAGAATGTTAAAAACTGTAAGTACTGTAACTTAGACCTAATGAGACGTATGTATAACTGCCAACAGTTCTGCTATGCTGCCTGCAAAGGAATTAACACAGCAATCCTAGTGAGCAATGATGGTGGAATCCAGGCAAAGATAGTGTATCCGGTTAGGTCCACCAGTGCCCAGTTAATCAGGAAGTAAGATGTGATAAATAATTCTCAGTTTATTATTTTTTTGGGTTTTTTTTTTGCAGTTGAAATGAGAAGGAATTACAGCATAGCAGATGGCATAAATTATGAATACTACCAGAATGGTTATGAGCGATGATTTTAGTAACCAGATTGCTATGGTACAAATCCTACTGTTACCACATTCTAATTCTGTGATCTTGGGCAAGAAACAAACTGTATACATCCCAATTTCCTCATGATAAAATTAACAAATTTTCACAGCACCACTTTTTTTTTTTTTAATTTTAATGGCCACACCCGCAGCATATGAAATTTCCCCAGGCCAGGGATTGAATCCGAGCAACAGCTGCTACCTATGCTATAGCTGCAGCAATGCTGGATCCTTTAAACCTGGTGCCAGGGATCGAACCTGCAAATTCACAGCAACGTGAGCTGCTGCAGTTGGATCCTTTTTATATATAATGATTTTAATTTTTTCCATTATAGCTGATTTACAGTGTTCTGTCAATTTTATGCTGCATAGCAAGGTGACCCAGTCACACATACATGTATACATTCTTTTTTCTCACATTATCATGCTCCACCACAAGTGACCAGACATAGCTCCCAGTGCTATACAGCAGGATCCCATTGCTTATCCATTCCAAAGGCTGTAGTTTTCATCTATTAACCCCAAATTCCCAGTCCCGCAGTTTGATTCTTAACCCACTGCACCACAGAAGGAACTCCTTTCACTGCATCATTACTTGATAGAATTGCATAAGGATGAAATGAGTTAATACAGTATAGCAATCAGTATAATGCCTGGCACTTAGTATTCGGAGTTCCCTGGAGGCTCAGTAGGTTAAGGATCCAACATTGTCAATGCTATGACTCTGGTCACTGCTGTGGTACAGATTCTACCTCTAGCCTGGGAACTTCTGCATGCCATGGGCATGGCCCCAAAAAGAAAAAAAGTTTATATAATCTAATTTTTTTTTCATAATAAAGGTTTAGTTTTTAAGTTAAAAAAATAACATCCTTTCTACTCAAATTTGCTTTTTCAGACATTAAATATAATTTGCATGTTTATCATTATTTTAAAATAATATGTATCAAAGAAAATAAGATGAAATAAAGACCTAAGCTATTAAGATGCTCAGACGCAAGCTCAATTATCCTCTATTACCTCATACATCTCTCCTATTTAATAAAATCTCAGTTTGCAAACTTTTTTATATTTTGAGTGCAAGGAAAAATCAGCGTACACACGACTTAAATTCTTACTTCAGAATATCTATGTTTCATCCTGTTTTTACTCTTGCCTGCTTTTATTTCACTCAGAAAATAAAATGAGGGAGTTCCCGTCGTGGCGCAGTGGTTAACGAATCCGACTAAGAACCATGAGGTGGCGGGTTCGGTCCCTGCCCTTGCTCAGTGGGTTAACGATCCGGCGTTGCCGTGAGCTGTGGTGTAGCTTGCAGACGTGGCTCGGATCCCGCGTTGCTGTGGCTCTGGCGTAGGCCAGCGGCTACAGCTCCGATTAGACCCCTAGCCTGGGAACCTCCATATGCCATGGGAGCGGCCCAAGAAATAGCAACAACAACAAAAAAGACAAAAGACAAAAAAAAAAAAAAAAAGAAAGTTAAGATACAACCCACAGAATGCGAGAAAATATTTGCAATCATCTATAAAAAAAAAAGAAAAGAAAAGAAAATGAGGTAATACAGTAGAATATTCTAGACTTCTATGCATCACTAAACCATCAGATTATTTACATTTAGGAACGTATTTATATTTGAACATGATACGTAGCTGATTTTTGGATTTAAAAATTTGATTTTGCATCTTATACTTAATTTACATGACGATTACCAAATAAAACTACCTCACATAACTATTATAAATTTCTCTTTTCTTTCACAATCTACTCTGACTTTTAAATAGCACATAGTTGTTTTTCAAACATAGACTTTAGGACAGATCATTGCAAAACTTTTGCATGGAATTATTCAACAATTCTGATAATACAGCTGACTCTAAATTGATTTTTTTACTGTTCTGCCATCCTATTTCCTGCACTAGAATTTTGGCTTTATCACTTACTCTCTAGTGATATTAGAAAGATAAATTTTTTAAATGTTTCAGCTTCTTCATGTGTAAAATGAAGATAATAATAGTCTTTACCTAAAAGCATTTCTTTAATGTCTAAATGGATTGATAAAGATATAGTGCTTAAATATGTGATTGCAAAATAGTAAACAATCCATAGATATTAGTCATTATAATTACTACTAGAAGACAAGTTTATTGCTAAATGATACATGCTTTGAGTATCATTGTATGAATAAGAATATTGAATATTAAGAATGTTAAATGATAGTCTTAAGATCTTATGGTTCACAAATTCTAAGTCTGGTTTCAAATCTAGGTTCACCTGCCCTCATAGCTAGTGCTTATCCCAAAATAATTGAATTACCTCTTTCTATTTCCATACTATAATCTCTAGAAGCTTCAGGTAGTTGAATAAATTGGGGGGAAAAAACCCTTATTTTAATATCTTTTAAAATTGATGGTTGTTTAAAAGGGGAATTGTCACATTCAGTTCAAATAAGAAAATTCTTTTTTTTTTTTTTGTCTCTTGTCTTTTGGTTGTTGTTGTTGCTATTTCTTGGGCCGCTCCCACGGCATATGGAGGTTCCCAGGCTAGGGGTCTAATCGGAGCTGTAGCCACCGGCCTACGCCAGAGCCACAGCAACACGGGATCCGAGCCACGTCTGCAAGCTACACCACAGCTCACGGCAACGCCGGATCGTTAACCCACTGAGCAAGGGCAGGGACCGAACCCGCCACCTCATGGTTCCTAGTCAGATTCGTTAACCACTGCGCCACGACGGGAACTCCCCAAATAAGAAAATTCTAATTAGAACGTCATCAGTGAAATAACTGAGTACCCGATACTGCACTGTGTCCTTTATCAAGTATTTGTCAGCTTAGAGTAAGGAAAATTTGTTGTTAACTGCCCTTTAAATATCGCTATATTGTAACTTACTTATATAATGTTGTGCATCAACTATACTTCAATACATAAATAGACAAATTCAGTAACCTAGCATCATTGGAATTACTCAAGGAAATCGGTCAATACACAAAGACCACTTATATTAACGATTCTCAAATGTGTTCTTTGGTAAACAGTTTCCTTGGAGCTATTTTTAATTGAATACCAGGCAATCTCAGACACACATTTTGTGCATTATTTTTTCAGCTTGATTTTTAGTTATGTAATACCATATTTATCACAGTATTTTATCATTATACTATTAATTTAAAGAATAAGCGTCTCACTTGTATATTTTGTGTGTTAATCTCCAATATTTATATTAGTTGGAGGCAACAGATGTTAATGATTCATCAGATGGTCATGGGGTAAGAAAGCTACTTACTAGTTGAGTTACCTTAAGTTTATTAACCTCTGGAAGCCTCGGTTTCTTTTTTTTTTTTTTTTGTCTTTTTGCTTTTTCTAGGGCCGCTCCCATAGAATATGGAGGTTCCCAGGCTAGGGGTCTAATCGGAGCTGCAGACGCCAGCCTACGCCAGAGCCACACCAATGCAGGATCTGAGCCATGTCTGAAACCTATACCACAGCTCATGGCAATGCCAGATCCTTAACCCACTGAGTGAGGCCAGGGATCAAACCCACAACCTCATGGTTCCCAGTCAGATTCGTTCACCACTGAGCCACGGTGGGAACTCCAGGAAGCCTCAGTTTCTTTATCTGTGAAGTAGAGTTAAATATGATGTTTAAATCAATTAAATATCTATGAATTAGAAAAGTTCCTAGCAATATATGTTTTTCAATCAGTACTTTCTTAAGAGGATGAGTTTGGTATGAGTTATTTGGTTTAAATTCTTACTTATGAAAGTGTGGTAGGCAGAACAACAGCTCCTCAAAGATGTTCAGGTCCTAAATCCCCAGAACCTGTGAATGTTCTCTTAGGCGGCAAACATTTTGCCGATGTGATTAAGAATTTTAAAGTGGGAGGATTGTCTTGGATTACCCAAGCAGGCTCAATGTGATCCCACTGGGTTCCTGTAAAGAAAAGAGCAGCCTGGATGACCCAGGTGAGTCCAATGTAATCACAAGCGTTCTCTTAAGGGGAGAGTCTTGTGGATTTTCAGGTGCACCCAATAGAATCACCAGGTCTTTATAAAGGAAAGAGTGTCAGTGATGCTATAATGGAAGTGAGTTTGGTGGGTGTTGTTGCTGGTTTTTGAATCTGGAGGATGAGGCCATTTCCAGAAATGGGAGAAGGCAAATAAACGGATTTTTACCTAAAGTTTTGAAGAGGGAAACTGTCCCTGCCAACACTGTGGTTTTACACAAGGCTCATTTGGACTTCTGACTTCTGTAAGATATTAAATTTTGTTGTTTTAAGCCTCTAATTTTGTGGTAATATGTTACAGGGGCAAGGGGAAGCTAATACAGAGAACAACAGAACATTTCATTAATTCTCTCCATTCCCACAATACCTTTAAAATGGAGAACTTTAATACTACTAAAGTTTCTTCCTAAATTTCTTACATTCCCTCTAAAGAATCTCTCTGAACACTCTGAAATTCCTGGATAGCATGTAACTTGCTCATCATTCCAGAATTCGGCCCCGGCTGCTTGGTGGTCTCCTCCCGGAGTTTTGTAACACTTTTTCCAGGCAGCTCCAAACCACTAGGCCCTTAGCCCACAGAGCTATAACCTTTGTTGCAGCAACAAGAAACTGAAGTATATAGCTTAGGTTATTAAAAGCTTGGAGATGGTGTCATGGCTGTGCCCTCTTTTATAATCTATGCCTGTTCAGGTTGTCAAACCGAAGTTTGTGTGCTTTGAGGCACCGTGAGGTCAAATTGACACTCGAGAGTTTGGAGCAGAGAAAGGTTTATTGCAAGGGCCAAACAGGAAGAATGTTCAACTTGCACTCCAAAGGCCTGAACTCCCCAGTGGATATCAGGGAAGAGTTTTTAAATGAAAAATTGGGGTGAGGGCTGTTGGGGGGTAGGGGGTGCAACTTTCAGATTGGGTGGTGGTGAGGTAACAGCGCTCTAGGAATAATGTGCTTACCATGAAAGTAACATCCCCCACCTGGATCCAGGCCTTAGTCCCTAGAAGAGCTCAAAGGAATATTACATATTCCTCGAAGTGGAACCAGGTCTCTGCATTATTGCTGTACTCTGGTTTGACAGCTTTTTCTTTATTTCCACATTCGCTCACTTCTCTGATTAGTAATTGTTTAGATCTACCCTTTGAAACTCAGGGATGGTCTAGGAGGCTGAAGCCTTTTTCCCACAAATGGGGAGCACAGGAAGGCTTTTGTATCTGGAGGGCCTTGCGGGGCTCTGCTCAGTTTCAATCCACCCTTGACTTTGATACTCTTCAGTCTTGAGAAAAAGAATTGGACAAAATAGGGAATCATTTTAGGTAAAGGTTAATCATTCACTCAGAAGAGGAACTCCATTTTCTGGGGATTTAGTTTCATTACTACAATCCTGAAACCCTTGCAGATCAGTAGTTTTATTCCTACATCTGTCTCAAGTTGAAGACTTCACATATTTCTATGTAATGGTTATAAACTAGAGTTCTTGGACTCTTTTAATTGATATAAATGGATTAAGAGGCCAAAAGAGAAATTCAGGCAAGGTTTGTTTGGTTTTTAGGCTGCACCCACATATGGAGGTTCCCGGACTAGGGGCCCAGTTGGAGCTACAGCTGCCAGCCTATGTCACAGCTCACAGCAACACCGATCCTTAATCCACTGAGCAAGGCCGGGGATTGAACCTGTATCCTCATGGATTCTAGTCTGATTCGATTCCACTGAGCTACAATGGGAACTCCCAGGCAAATTTTTACTGGGACTCATGCTTTAGGGTGAGGGATGGAGAACAAGTAACAGGTGCTCTTGTTCATTCTCCTAGGCATGGGTGGGGCAAGCTGGTTCCTTAAATAGGGTGGGGGTTGGTTTGGCAGGTTGGCCCAAAGGGGTGGCTTGTGTGGTCTGCCCACCCACCCTTGTGGTCCTGGAGCAGAGATTATGCATAGTACTCTGCTTTTTTTGCAGGAACATCAGAAGTGTCCATTGACTTTTGGCCTTTTTTTTTTTTAAATTTATTGATATTTACCCCAACACACATTTTTTTTCCCCACTGTACAGCATGGGGGACCCAGTTACACATACATGTATACATAGTTTTTTCTCCCATTGTTGTGCTGCATTGTAAGTATCTAGACATAGTTTTCAGTGCTACTCAGCAGGATCTCATTAACAATGACTTTGGCCTTTTTCTATCTTATTGTTCATGATTGGCCCCAACTGGGCATGCTTGCAGTTAGTTTTGGTCCCTTGATTTCTTTGTATTCTATTGCTCTAGGGAACATCTATCCAGGAGAAAGCACTGCAGTTAAGGGTCCTAGTTCCCAGTCTATCTAATGACCATCCAGAGGAAAGAAAAAATAAGCACCTAAAACAGATTGCAGTTGTGGTGCCATAAAATGAACTCTTCATTATATGTATATTTTTTATTGGGATTAATTTGTTTTTTTAGACTTGTTTGATAAAGTACAGGATGTCAAGTTAAACTGAGTATCAGATGAGTTCAAGTCGTGGCTCAACGGAAACAAATCTGACAAGGATCCATGAGGATGCGGGTTAAATCCCTGGCCTCCCTCAGTGGGTTAAGATCCGGTGTTGCTGTGAGCCATGGTGTAGGTCACAGATGCAACTTGGATCTGGCATTACTGTGGCATAGGCTGGCGGCTACAGTTCTGATTAGACCCCTAGCCTGGGAACCTCCATATGCTGAGGCTATGGCCCTAAAAAAACAAACAAAAAAAATTGAGTTTCAGACAAATAACAAGTAACACTTTTAGTGTAAGTATATCCCATACCATATTTGGTACATAATTTACATTAAAACTGTGTTTTGAAATTAGATGAAACTTGGCATATTATATTACATTTAATCCAGCAACAATATATTTTTTTTTTGTCTTTTTGTTGTTGTTGCTATTTCTTGGGCCGCTCCCATGGCATATGGAGGTTCCCAGGCTAGGGGTCTAATCGGAGCTGTAGCCACCGGCCTACGCCAGAGCCACAGCAACGCGGGATCCGAGCCGCGTCTGCAAGCTACACCACAGCTCACGGCAACGCCGGATCGTTAACCCACTGAGCAAGGGCAGGGACCGAACCCGCAACCTCATGGTTCCTAGTCGGATTCGTTAACCACTGCGCCACGACGGGAACTCCAAGCAACAATATTTTTGTCATTACATTCCGATTCCAGGGTTTGTTCTGGGATTTAGTTTTGTATTTTGAAAATCCACAGTAAACTACTCTATCAGTTGAGAGCAGTCTTTTTTTTTTTTCCAAATGTGATTTATGCACAAAATAAAACACTTAAAATCACTGTCCTCATGACTCCCCACATTCCTTCTGTTGTTGTGATAGTATTAATAGTAATAGTAGCAGCAATAGCCTTAGTTGCAAAATTTGGCATTTCTAATTTTAAAACACTAGTAAATGAAAATGTTAGTAATTCAAATGTCTATTACTTGTCTTTGAAGACTTGAGATAGTGTTATCTCACACTATTACAGGTAGAGACCATGATCTGCTTTGTATATATTATGAAATGATCACAACATTGTCTTATTTAACATCCTTTACCATACACAGAAATTGTGTGTGATGAGGACTTTTTAAGATCTATTCTCAACCACTTTCAAATATAAAATACAGTATTAACCATAATCACTATGCTGTACACTACATCCCTTTGACTTATAATAACTGAAGGTTTGTAACTTTTGATCACCTTTATCCATTTGGCCCATCTCCCATCCCCCCTGCCTCTGGTAATCTATTCTCTGTATAAGTTCTTTAAGATTCCACATAAAGACAAGATAATGTAGTATTTCACTGACTTACCACTTAGCAAAATAATCTCTAGGTCCATCCATACTCTTGCAAAGGGCAAAATTTCCCTTTTTTTTTTCTTGGCTGAATAATATTGATTCACATAGGCCACACTTTCTTTATCCATTCTTCCACCAATAAACACTAGTTTGCCTCCATGTATTATAAATAATACTGCAATGAAAATGAAGGTACATATATCTTTTCCAGTTAGCATATTTGTGTTCTTTGGGGGATAAATACTCAGGAATTTCTGGCTCATATGGTAGTCCTTAATTTGAGGAACCTCCATAGCATTTTCCATAGTGGCTGCACCAAGTTATGGTCCCACCAAAAGTGCACACATGTTCCCTTTTTTCCGCCTCCTTACCAGCGCTTGTTCTAATTTTGATAACACCTATGCTAACAGGTGTGAGGTGATAGTTCATTGTGGTTTTATTTACATTTCTCTGATGGTATTATATATACGTCAATTTATAAAATTCCTCTTTTTTTTGATCATGCCTTGTTCTCTAGACATAACACACGTTACCTAGTACCTAGGATTCTAGGTAACTATAAACTTTAATTTTTAAATATAGTCAGCTAGCTCACAAAGCAGACTAGATCTAGTTTCATATTTGTTGTTAGCTTTAACTAGGAAAGGTGTGTGCCAAAGTCTGATACACATGTACTCATCTCTAATAAGTAGCCAATGCAATCATTTGAAGCCACTGGCATTGTCCTTTTTTTAATGTAGTTATTCTGTAACTCAAATAAAACCTAAGAATGATACTGGAACAGTTTTATGCTGTAAAATTTGCACCAACTTACTCTTTGCCCTCCTACTTACTTGTATAGGGTCTTGAATAAACATTTACTCATTTTTTGACATACCTAAGAAGTTGGTATCTAACTTTTCCTAATGTTGCTTACTTCATTCTCAAACTATAAAACAATAAAAAGCTTTCTGGCAGCCTGGGAAAGATTTCCATGTTTACTACTGGTGAAAGATGCTTTATGTCATCACTGCCTCTGAAACATGTTAATTCAGGTGTCAACATATTTCAGAATTGCATCAGGTTGTGATCTGTCTATATGTATTTCAAACTATAGTTATACTAATATAAGGCTTATCAGCCACCTAATAATTATCATAATACAACATATGCTTCTTTGATAGCAAATCTGAATTTAGTTTGTCCAATTTGAGTTCTCTGTAAGATGTCTGATTCCACATCAATACAGGTTTCTAGAGAGAACCTGTATCTAGCATCTTGTTGCTCTTAATGGCTAATTACAATACCAGGCCATATTTTTAGTGAAAAGTTGAATTATATATTGTTTTATTCAGCTAATTCTTCTCAGGCCTTCAGTAATTCATTAATCTTCTTGAGTAAGATAGTTGAATAGGGCTGTGTGATCAATTAGATGATATTCTGTTCATCAAAAATTCAGATGCAATGTATTTATCTTTGAGGGCAGCTTTGGCAAACACTAACCTATATTTTGCATGTTAATCAGGATAGTAGGAAGCCTTTGCTGCTCTCTCTTAAGAACCTAGCATTGAATCTTAAGTAGAGCTCTATAAGTGTGTGCACATAGCTTTTTATAGAATCATTCTTTGTATTATCCAAATTGGATCTCTATTTAAACTAAAAAAAAAAAAAGTTTATTTCCAACTTTGGTAAAATGTAGGGGAAAAAATGTGTTTTAGATGGAAACATTAAGCAAATAATCCTAAATACCACACTGAAAAAAAGAAAAAAACTGAATATTGAATAGTTTTTCCCTCTTAGAACTCTTTGTATACTAACTGAAATGTTTTCTTGCATGAGAAGGAATGGCCTAATAGGTCAAACACCAGTGTCTATATCAAATGTTCTACCTTTGTCCCAGATACAGACTTAACTGTAATCATGAAGCACTGTATATTTCAAATTCACTGAAAAGTTGAGCCCGTGCTTCATATAATAAAGGGGCAGTGAGTAGAGAGAAATCTAGGGAAGACATGCTAGTTCAGTTATGAAGACAACAGCTTTAGAATCAGCTTTTAATATCTGATGCTTGTGTTTTATTTCTCTTTATTTAGCTTTTTTTAACTCATGGATTCTTTTTTTAAATGTTAAATTTTATTTTACATTGGAGTATATCTGTTTTATAATGCTGTGTTAGTTTCAGTTATACATATACATCCATTCTTTTTCGTTCCCCATATAGTTTATTATAAGTAGAATGTTGAGTAGTATGCTATGCTATGCAGTAGGTCCTTATCAATCATCTGTCTTATATATAGTAGTATCTAGTGGTTGTTTTTTTGGCCACCAAGCAGCATATAGAGTTCCAAGACCAGGGATCTGATCTGTGCTGCTGCTGTGGACAACGCTAGATCCCCAATCCACCCTGCCAGGCCAGGGATCAAACCCAAGTCCCAGAGCTCCCAAGACACCACCACCGAGCCCTTTGTGCCACAGTGGGAACCCCAGTAGTATGTGTATGTTAATCCCAAACTCCTAATTTATCCCTACCCCAGGATATTTGTGTTCTTGAATAAGCTTCCCATTCTTTCTGTTCTGAAATTTCCCCTTTCATGTAATGGAGATGACAATTGTACTGTTCCTAGATGGCAGAATATGACGTTTAAGGACACTACCATTCTGCAAATGGAGTAAACACATCAGTCTCTGGATTTTTCAGACAAGATTCTTTAAAGGGAAGTAATAGAAACACCAAGTTAAATCCTGACACAAACAGGTGATAGGGGGCTTTAAGGTTGGGTGACTTAGGGCCTTAATGTAAGAGAGATGGTAGTTCCTTCCTTCATTGTTTGGATATCTTCAATTTTTCTTTTCTATGCATAGAATACTAGAGAAAGCAAACAAGAAAGATAGCCACTCAAGAGACTAGAAAAAGCTGAATGTGAACTCTTACTAGAAAGAGTGAAGAGTAAGAAGAAAAATGTCCTAGAATAGTCTGTTTCCTTAGCAATCGACTGTGCTAATAAGCTATGAAATGATAGCTTTTTCAACTTCCAACTTTTTTGATCAAAATATATAATTAAAACTCTTTCAAATTTAAGAGTATAATGGCATAAAATGCTAAATAGTGAAATGTGATTTGTGTTTGGCAATGTTTTCCTCCAAATGTGATTTGGGGTGTTTTTTTTTCAAATTAGAGATGAAAACATAAATAGCCAACTGTGTTGATAAGTACATAGACCTGCAGACACTATTTGCAATATTTTTGAGCCTTTTAAAAAAATATTGAACTAAACATTAGTCTCAATACCAATAATACAAATTTAATTGAATATTTGCCATCTTTCGTTTTTAGCAGTTTGATTATTAAAATAAGTTGCAAAGCTATGAAGGTGTTAACTATAAAGAATTTATATTTAAAATATATTTTAATAAAATAATTTTTACACTATAAGTATTGTATCAAGTATTCATACTACATTTCCCGTGTATTCACACATACTTGAATCTACAAACCTCTGCATATTTTGTATGGAGTAGATGTACATTTTTCTATTAAAAAGTGACAAAGTAACTGTGTTTTGACCAAATCCTTAAGTGGGAAATTTTCATGACTGTTATCATTAGAATAGGTTTGTCAGCATCTTTGTCTAAAGACACAGAATATAAAATATATTTTATACTTAGGTAACCACACTATTCGGGGTGATTTGAACAACATCCTTTGTAATAACCCCTTATAAAATGAGCAATCAAAAAAATAGAAAAAATGATAGAACTGTTATGGCCTTAAGATATTTTATGAAATATTTAAAGGGTAGCAACATTTAAAGAGGTATCCTATATCTGTTCTGACTGCCCCAGTTCTAATTACCTATTTATATAACAGGTTGTAGAAAGCCATCCTCAATTCAATGCCTCATGCATTTCTTTAATTTATATTTTGAAGCAAACAATTGCTAGGTGAGGATTCAAGGATGGATAAGATACCAAAACAGGGTCTATAATTCTCATTTTTCAAGATTTAGCTTCACTTGATAAAGTTATACATATGAATAAAAATAAATAATCTATTTTGATCTTTTTTTTTTCAGGCCATTTGGACTAGGAATAAAGAATAAAAGCATCTCTGCTTCACAGGAGAGCAGTCGCCAAGGGGGGGGGTACCGGAAGAGGTAATCCAGTCATTGCTCTTTGCTTCCCTGCTGGATGGAGGTAAGCAAATTATTTATTTGTCAATGCAATTAGCAGTGGAGTGTCTAACAAAGAACAAAACAACTGAATTTTTTGCATTTACCGTTTCTCTTGGGTAACAAGACTGAATTGTTTAAGTATGAAGCAGTTTTGACAGCAGAGAGACTTACTTCCTTCTTAAGCCACTGAATCTGTTCTATTTATTGGGTAGTAAATTTCCTTAAAATGCTCTCATCATTATCCAAATAACAGGCTGAAAATTACTCAGAATATAAATTGTTCTAGATATCTCTCTTTTGTGTAGCATGAATATTGCAGAATATAGCCCAGCTGACACCTGTTCTCTTTTGCCACTCTTTTACAAAATAGGGAAGTGGGTTTTTTGTATGTGTTTGTAGAGTATTTTGGTTTTTCGTTTTTGGTTTTTTGGGGAAAGTGAGCTCTAATACTGACTACCTAGAGTTTGTCTTCACCCTGTGAAACTGAGTCTGAGTTCTCCCACAAATGGCCCGCCCTTATCACATCAACCATAAATATACTTGTTCCCAAGGCCACTCTTACTTTGGACCAACAGACTATAAATTCAGAGTTCTCGCTAGATCTTCAGGTTTGATAATTCACTAGAATAATTCACAAACCTCAGGAAAGTTATGCTTACTATTTTATTATAGCAAAAAGGATAAATCAGAACCAACAAAAAGGGGGGGGGGTGCACGGTATAAGGATCCAGGAAGATCTTGAACATGATGCGTCCATGTCCTCTCCCATGGGGTCAGGACAGGTCACCTTCTCAGCACACTGTTCACATTGATGTCTAACAATATGCACAAAGTACTATCAAGCAGAAAAACTCACTCACTCAAGCTTTAGTGTCAAGAGTTTTCACTGGGGTTTCATTAACATAGTCACAATTGAAATCAACTTCCTGACCAATAATTCAGCCTCTCCCTATCTCCTTCAGAGGGGAGGACTGATGTCATGTGACTCAAAGTCCCAGGCCTTATAATCACATGGTTGGTCTTTCTAGCTTTACTAGCTCCTATACTGAATCATTTGTGTCTTAGCTCCCTAGGAGCCAAAGGCTCTTCTGCCATGGGATGATTTTATACTTACTTAAATAAGCTGCTTTGATTCTCATTACCTATTTCCTTGCCCCAAATCATAGCCTTACAGTTGGTCCTCCATCTCTAATCTTTTTGACTTCAAACAGCCAAGTAGTCCACTGCCAGAAGGAAATGTTCTTGTTTGCTCAAATTCTTAGTCTGATATTTTATGTGTCAATAGGAATATGATAGTTTTACTGATTTTGAAAGTTCTATTGGTCCATTAACATAACCTTCCAAATGTGCTTAGCTTTTCACAACTTAGCCTCTAGATGTTTTACCAAATAGATGCTTGTCCTGCTTAAAGTTAATTTAATATTTCATGTCTGAATTTCATGCATTTTGTTATCTAAGTCACTTTGACCTCTAATAATTTTCTGTGAATATAGTACATATGTGTCTAGTATCTGGAATACAGTAAATTAAGTATAGAAATCTTCAGTGACTAATTCCAAAACATCAAAGATCAAATGTTTTTTAAACTCACTAGATTGGGGTATCTTCCAAGATTTACCATAGTATAGGTAAAAGATATCCAACCAATCCACAACCATAGCTGCAAACATTAGTGTACACTGGTCTTTTAATACATATGACTCCAAATATAAAAAGCTTCACCTAATTCAAATTTTCCTTGAAAAATTAACTTACTAGCTGCAAGCCAAGGATGTGAGTGGATCCATTCCTCACCACTTATGTATCTCCATAACTGTATGTATCTCCATAACCTATGTATTAAATGATTAATAACCAATCCACATAAAATTGTTAATAGAAAATATAGGGAAAACATGTAGAAAAGTAGCATGTCACTATATAAAGTTTAATAAAATGATGCATCATAGACAAATGAGAGGTTGTGACTTATTCCTGAAACTAATTAGAAGATTTTCTGGCTTTTGTGTCTTCTATCCTCTATTTCTTTGTCCTTTTGCCTATAATGATCATCTACACTGGTCAATGCCTTCTAACAAATGAGTTTTTGGATATTCTGCTTTAATAGTGTCTCAGAACTTTGTTACTATATATTTTGGAGTATAATGGTACAAGGCATGCAAGTAAATCATCTAGAGTTCACTCATTCTTTCATGAGTATACTACATTTGAAATTTTTCTTGATTGTCATGGGGAAATACCTTGCTGATACTGAATTTTGCTTATTTGAAACTAAAAAACTAAAAATTGTCATGTGGCCTCTGATAAAGGAGTACCTCTTGCCACACTAAAATGATGGGGTCCATGAAATTACATCATCATCCAGTATTGGATCAAAATTTAAAAAGAACAAACAAGGACATTTCAAGAGGCTAGTGCTCCCTAAACCAGTGTATTCGAGCAGAGATTCTGAACTATAGCTGGTATCCATGGCTCCTCCTATAGTTCTTGATAAATCTAAATCAGAAATCTGCCTTCAAAAATCACTATCATTTCCTTTATTATATATCAAAGAATGCTATATTAGCATTACTATGTGATTCACATAACCAAAGCTATTCTGGAAAAAAATAAAACTGGCTGTGGTATCTTGAGCTAGAAGTTTCAATCTATCTAACCTAACTAGTTAAAACAAATGAATAATTTCATCTCAGTGGGGTTCAATTCTTTTTCAATCCCACATTCTTAGATTGAAAAAGAATTGGCAACTTAAATTAGCAAATCCCTGCAACTCTTAATGAAAGACTTCTACAATTCTCCCCAGGATACTTTGTTATCTATATCTTATCTGAATGGATAGGACTAGAGACTGTAGCTGTCAGGATGGTAGCTGATTTTCCATTACAAGTAATCGATTTGAATGGTCAATTACAATATATTCAATCAAGGCAAGACCAGAGTTGTCCCCTTCAAGGAAGAAGGGACTTCACTGGTTGCCAAGAAAACATCACTAGGGCTTTGGAAATAGGAATACACCAAATCCCCAAAAGATTTCTCTTGAAATTCTTAGTCTCTTACCTGATAAGTATCCAAATTTTCATATAGGACATCTGATGAAGAAGGAAATTACATTTCTGCTTCCTTAGGGAACAAAATAGTACAGGTGTTTGCATAAAATATTATAGCTCTGCAAATGTTAGGAAGATTCTTTTAGAAGAGTTTCAGGAATCCCCTATGGTTTAGACTGTTCATTGCATTAAGAATTTAGAGACTAAAGTCTGTCATTATTTTTGGTTCTTCAGCCATCTCATACTACAGCTGTATAATTCTTGATGGATCTCAAAGCTTGCCTTCAATGGGGAATTTATTCCAGGTGGCCCCCAAAAATAATGCAGTCAGCCATCATGCTATTTGCATGTGTGCAGTATTTCAGTAGTTATTAACTGGTTTGCACTTGTCTAACCCCATTTAGATCATGGATACACTTCCAAATTTACCTGTTTACTTGAACCTCACTTTTAATAGTCTTCTGATGAGTCAGGTTGTCCTAAATAGAGAATGAATTTAATCTCTAGAGAATGAGTATTTTAGATGGAAAAAGTGGGTACCTCATAGGATTTACTAAAAGGTTAGGGAATTAGGCTAAGGGAATCAGCAGGAAAAGCCAATGTCAAGTACCAAGAAATATATCCAAAACAGTACATAAAGAATGGATTGTTCTGTGGCCTCTTCTGCTGACCACTTGATGTCCCCAAAAGGGTGATATTACTTGATAGAGTATCACTTTGTTGAACTGAATGAATCCCCAATTAGCTTCTTGTTTTGAAATATTTCTATAACTCCCCATATTCTACTACTAATGACATTTATGACCTCAATGCAAGAGGAAGAAAAGGGAAAAATAATACCTTTTACATGGGAGGAGGATAGGGGGAAAGACTCACTTCAAGTACATAACCCAATGCTTAATTTCATCCAGTAATATTACGAACTATGAAAATATCTTAACATGAAGAATAAAACAATCATTTGAATGCAAGTTCATTGTTAAAATTTCCATAGATAACTTTTCATACTTTACCTTAGGAAATACATAAAAGGCCACCTGATTTGGTATTTAAATACTTAAGCCTCTTCTCTAACTGCCTAGAGGAAATTTCTAATGCTACTGTATTTAATATAGCATACCTTGCAATATTTCACTAGAATCACCTAAAACTCCAGAGAAATCATATTCTTTATGGGTTCCATAAATGGTGTCATTTTTAAGAGCACAATTTCAAAAGGCACATATGAGAATATAGTGATACGACAAAGTCTGTCTGGGATATTCAAACAGACACCTAAATCTCCAAGGGGCTGGGTAGAGGTCAACATTTATACAATATTTATAATGAAAAGCCTGAGAAACATCTTTCTACTGTTACATTTCATGTACATCACTACATTATCCACCATGAAGCTGACATTTTTACTGGCTGAGGTATTACTGCTTCAAAATCAAACTCAAAATCAAGTTTTTTTTTTTAGTTTAGAACTGAAATATCCCACAAAGACAATCAAACAAGTACATTTCAAGTTGCATACTGTTATATTTTGTTGGAAATGATTCAACAATTCAGGCAACCTAGGCTAATCCTTTGGGAAAAAAAAATGATGATTAGCCAGCTATTGCTAAATTAAACACAACATGTAGAAAAATTATCTTATAATAAAACTGGAAAAAAATGTTGATAGTATTAATAGTATAAAGTGTAAATGCTGGATGTGTGTATATATGTTGTGTGTGTGTGGTAAGTCATGGTAAGTGGAATAAAAATTGCTTAGAAGTTAGACACAAATAAAATTTCCAAGTTCTCCTCTCACCCTTGTGATGTAGAACTAATAATCTTTACACGTGTGTACATTAGTTTAACTATAAAATGTAGATTATCCCTACTCATGAGAACAAATTGAAGACTCAAGTCTTATGCAAACATAATTAAGAATGAAGCTGTACTAAAACTAGAAGAGAAATCCTGATTTTAAATCCCATGTTAAATATAAGAAAAAATGTACATCTGCTAGTCTTCTCCATGACACACAGGATGTACCAGCTAATTGTCCTCTTTCTGTCTCTGTAAACAGATCTCCAGCTAAAGGAAATTTGGTTTCATTAACTTATTGAAGATAATTATATATTGCTCACATATTTACTGTAAGGATAGAAAATTCAAACGTCAGAAGTTGATATTGTGGCTCAGCAGAAATGAATCTGATTAGAATCCATGAGGATGAAAGTTAAATCCCTGGCCTTGCTCAATTAAGGATCTGGCATTGCCGTGAACCGTGGTGTAGGTCGCAGACACAGCTTGGATTCCATGTTTCTTTGGTTGTGGCATAGGCTGATGGCTCCAGCTCCGATTTGACCCCTAGCCTGGGAATCTCCATAAGCCATGGGCGTAGCCCCCACCCCCACCCAAAAGACAAAAAATTCAAATGTCCAGTTACTCTAAATTCCAATGACTTCTGAAATTTGAGATAATTTGTGAAATTAAAGTCAAGAAATAGGGAAAATGGCAGTTGTTGGCAGCTTCAACAGCCTGTCCTTTCATATAAACATAAAAAATTAAGCAAAATTTTCAGAATCATCTTTGTCAGACCTTAGAAAAACAATCAAAGGCTGCAATAACCAAGCAAGTAGTTGTCTGGGGCTTGGTGAAAGGGGTATTATAGGAAGTGAGAGTTTAATGAGTACCCCATACTCATTTCCTTTAAGTGTTAAGTACTCTGAAACCAGAGTGGTAAAAGTTGTCCAATTTGAGTGTACTACATCCCAACTAAATTATAGATCTTAAAACTGTTACAAGAAATTTTTGTTTTTTTCTGTAATGAAAACCTGATAAAATATGAAATATGAATAGTTCAACATTTATTAAAGTCTCCAACATAAAGTCCAAATGGTTTTTCTTATAAAATTTATCATTTAAAGTAAAAATATATGGAGTTCCCGTCGTGGCGCAGTGGTTAACGAATCCGACTAGGAACCATGAGGTTGCGGGTTCGGTCCCTGCCCTTGCTCAGTGGGTTAAGGATCCAGTGTTGCCGTGAGCTGTGGTGTAGGTTGCAGACGCGGCTTGGATCCTGCGTTGCTGTGGCTCTGGCATAGGCTGTCAGCTGCAGCTCCAATTCGACCCCTAGCCTGGGAACCTCCATATGCCGTGGGAGCAGCCCAAGAAACAGCTAAAAAGACAAAAAAAAAAGTAAAAACACCAAAAATTTTTAAAAACCATCAAAAGAAATACAACATGAAGAATATGCCATGACAAAGTAGAGATTATCCAAGCTCAGCTCAATATTGAAAAATCATTCAGTAGGGATCACTGTGCTAACAGAATACAAGAGAAACAAATATGACATAATTTCAGAGACAAGTACATGGAAATATATAACATCCATTAGGAAAACTAGTGTCATGGAGTTCTGTCAAGGGAACTGACTAGCATCCACAAGGACACAGGTTGGATCCCTGGCCTTGCTTAGTGGCTTAAGGATCTGGCATTACCGTGAGCTGTGGTGTAAGTCGTAGATGCAGATTCGATTTGGTGTGACTGGTGTAGGCCAGCAGCTACAGCTCATTTTGACCCCTATACTGGGAACCTCCATGTGCTATGGGTGTGGACCTAAAAAGAAAAAAAAAAAATAGTGTCTTAAAAATCCACCCTAAGACTGACATAACATCGATGCTTCATCTCAGAACATAGCCGTGAGTGTATACTTGAGTCAAAAAGGCAGAAATGCTGGTAAGTAGCCACTGGCCATCAACATGGATAGGGGCCATTACAACCAGAAGGAGCTACTAAAACACAAATCCTAGGGACAAATCTCTTATTTCCTCACACACCAGAAGCAGGCTACCTTAAATAGACAAATGAACAATATACCAATCAGCTTTTGAGAGAAACACTGTGAAAAGTAGTGGCCAAGTGCAGAGATCAGAAGTAAAAACTTAGATGAAACATGACTGAAAAGTGTTTAAATTACTCTTTTGTGCAATGCAAGCTTTGTCAAAATATTATTATTATTTTTTTTGTCTTTTTGCCATTTTCTAGGGCTGCTCCTGCGGCATATGGAGGTTCCCAGGCTAGGCATCGAATCAGAGCTGTAGCCACCAGCCTACGCCAGAGCCACAGTAACTTGGGATTCAAGCCGCATCTGCAACCTACACCACAGCTCACGGCAACACTGGATCCTTAACCCACTAAGCAAGGCCAGGGATCGAACCCGCAACCTCATGGTTCCTGGTCGGATTTGTTAACCACTGAGCCACGACAGGAACTCCATAAAATACTTAATTTTTTTGACTTAATTATATTTTGAAAATTTGTATTGCATTAAGTTTTGAAACCATTAATTGTAATATCAAGTACTAATGAAATAAACTATAAAATGTTAAATGTCACATATAAATTTGATGAACAAATTCTAAGTCCACAAATTGAAGAGAAATTAACATTAGTGTATTTTTTCTAAGATATCCAGTTGATACAGACTTTAAAACATTTATAAAGTGCAGGTCAGTTAATAGCAGATACTAAATTGAATGCTAAGAGCAATTCTGAAGGCTGAAGTGAAAAAATTGATCATACAATAATCTCAAATTACTATATAACACACATGAACAAAAACCTAGAAGGCAAGTGTGTATATATATCTCTCTATATTTGCATAGATACAAAAAAAGGCCAAAGTTTATACTTGGCCCTTAAAGCTGAGACCTAGTACTGCTTTCTCTACTTTTTGGAAAGTATATGCTTTGTGTATATATTCAATGGTTATTTGCATTATATAATATGCATATATAATGCATTATATATATTCTGACCTCCAGTTATGACATTCTTATCATAGACCAAATATACAATATTTTCTGTCACTTTATATAACATCAATAGCTTTCAAATCATGAAAAAGGAAACGCAGTTCAATATATAAAGACTCTTTGGGACCAAAAGGTTTGTTAAAAGAATCCATGCCTCCATGGTCATCTCATCATAAATCTGTATTGGTAAATATCAGTGGATCATACTAATAGATTTTGATGAATTTATGCTACAAATATGTAATAGGCAATTTAATCGTTGCCTTTCTAATTTTCAGATTTCTTTATCTCAAAAATACTTTGCCAGTGTTAGCACTAGCTTGTGTATCCAACATAATAGTGAGGCCAAACTGAAATGTCAGCTTGGAACAGAGAAAGGTTTATCGCAGGACATGCAAGGAGACAGGATAGCTCATGCCAGCCACAAAAACCTCTAATTCCTTGAACAAAACTGTAAAGCACTTTTAAAAGCCAGGTGAGGGACGTAGGTGGTAGGGTAAGTGACCAGGTTGTGCAGGGTTCTGATTGGCTGATGTTGCGGTCACAGGGAAGTGTCACAGGGGTTAACATGATCAGTCCTTAGTCTCCAGTAGGCCTGGAGACTATGTGCTCATGGTCTTCAAATAGTTGGTGAGGGGTTGAAGGTGGGGAGGTTCATATTTTTAAAACAACTTAGGCAATGTGCATCAGATACTGTTTATCTAGGTACTTCAGAGAGGAGCTAAAGAGAAGATCTAGGGGAAGGGCCTGTCCAGGAAGGCTCTGTTGCATCAGCTGGACTTAAGCTCAAAATCCAAGTATTCTCACCAACATGAACTACTTATCCTGTGATATTAACCCAATAACTCATTGCATACTCACAATTTGAGCTCCAGGTTATTAAACAAATCGTCTTCCCACATTGTCACTCTAAAGGAATTTGTCTAATTTTAGATTTTGTTTTCCATATAGTGAGATTATATTCATTTCTGCCTAGAAAGACAGGATAAAAATCCCAAAATGCAGCCCTGAGATAACTGTTTTGAAGGATATTGCATGCCTAAAGCCATTGACTTCTTTCCTTAATCTTAAAAACCAGTGAATCTTTAATGTGCTTAGGTGGAGGGTCAGCAGCATATGAATTCTTTGCAACCATTGTTGACCAATCATTAAAAGAGGGGTGAGGAGAAAGAAATCTTCTATTTTAATAATCTAAACCTAGTTTGACTGTGTTTCCCACTGACAAAAATGTAGTATCCTATCTCAGAGTAATATGAACATAGAACTAAATGTTATCATCCAATGGCACATGGCATTGACAAGGCAGAAGAAAGTCTCCAGGGTGGTGAAGTGGTGTTAGGTTTAAAAAAGTACTACTCTTCTTAGAGCCACAGAGATTCCTTAATATTAACTGAAAGGTCTATCTGCTCACATTCTAAATTATAGAGAAGCATATTTTGTAAAAGATGACTGCTCCAAAATAAACATACACAGCTTATATTGTGAAGTGCCTTTCACCTCGTTGAATTTCTTTATGCCTCTATTCTTACCTGATTACAGATGAGAAATCTAGTACAATTAGCACTTATTTAATGTCATTGTTCTGACAGATACTGGTAGGATTCACATACTTAAACATTTCATATTAGCAACCATCTTTTTGACCTCATTTGACAGATAAGGAGAAAGGTCATGAAAACTTTAGCATTGTACCTGGAGTCTAATAGCTAGTGGCTACCTATTGCCTCCTTTGTTAAAGCTTGTTAGCCAAAGCATTGCATAATCATAAGCCATTCAAAGTGTTGCATAAGTATTTTCAAAAGCTCATCAGAAAGCCTATAATGCCTCCATATGCCTTTCTGGGTATGTTATGTATGCCTCAGTATCAATACGCTATGAGAGCAGCATATGGTTCTTTGATGGAATGTAATGGAAAATGACAGGCTGTTTGAAGATGCTCTGTCACCAATTTCATGAATAATGTATTAGTGTAACAGGTATAATCAGTGTCATTTAAGCCTCCAGCCTCCAGAGAGACAACAGCAGCATGCCGAAAAACCGATTATCTCTTTGGATGTTTTAAATGGGAATTTTATTTCAAATATTACTCCTTTATTTTGAAATAAGGTTATATATTTCCATGCAGAAATGAAACTAAAAATAATTACAGTATTTTAATAATTGAAGTCAAACTTGATTTAAATCCAAGAAATTTTAAAAAAAAAATACTTATAGGGACACATCTTACATACTTAAAAATTGTGAAATTTTATTACTCAGATATTTTCAAGGGTAAATGCTTCACAAAGTTACTGATATTAGAATCCTAAAGATAGAATACTTTATAACATGTACTAATCTGTTAGAATAAACCTTCCATATAAAATATAGTAAAAACTCTAATTTTATAATAGCTGTTTTCACATTGATCCAGAAAACAACTTTCGGGAATCTGATAAAATTAGTATGATTAGATAGCTTAATAAAATAGGTAACTCTTTTTAATATAAATTTGTTTAACATGAGTCATTCTTCTAAAATTGAGACAAATAACATGTGCCCGACAGCAAGCTATGCCCTAGCTGAAGTAACCCTGCTAGTTATGGTAGGCTTTCATTTGTACCGATTTTTTTTTTTTTTCCAGAAGAGTGAAGGGATTGACTGTTTTTAATGAATATGCATATAATGTATACAGTTAATCCCTTGGGATAAGAATCACTGCATTCTCATTTCTAAATTTCCCCACAAGGCATACAGATTTGTACATAATGTACTATACAAATATTATTCCATTATCACATTGAATATAAAGGTAAACACATTTTTTAATAAGAGGGAAATCATACTTGCTCTGCATACTGATAGCTAAGTCATTAGAATTGGTAATTTTAGCATTAACATGTGGCTTAAAAAAGGACTATCACTGTACGCATTGTTACAAGGAGCATGTTTTAACAATTAACAATGGCATTTAAACAAATTGCATTATAGTAATCATTTAGGTCAGTTCCACAAAGGTATATCTTTGACAAAGTGACCTAATTTTTATAAGTTGGTAATAGATCACAGGAATCACTACATATGAGGCTTTATATCTATTTTCCGGTCCATCCTTCCCACCTAAATACTATCCCCTTTAAAAAAAACCCTGGAAACAGACTATTTGAACATTTTCAGTGACAGTTGCTTTAAGCCACTAAGTTGGTGGTGATTGGTTATAGCAGCAATAGGAAGCCAATATACCTTTCACTTTCCTACATCCACTTCAACCATTTTTCCTTATCTACTGCTTGATACATCAGATTTACTATTCAATGACCATATCATTTTACTACCTAATAAAGTCCAGTGCTGAAATCTAAATAGATAACATTTTTTTCTCCTCCGAGATGAGAGATAAAATCAAAATAGAAATCATGTTTTTCCTCATCTAACTTACAACTTATTACTCACAATCAAGTTCAGCTTCCAAAGTCACATGCCACCCACTTTTGAGAGGCCATCTTGCTTAGCTAAATCTGCTGCTCTACAGCCCTATTGCCTTTTTACTGCTGAAGCTACTGGGAAAAAAATGAGGTAAAGAATGGGTCTGGCTAAAGTTGGTGGCATTTGGCTAGAATTGGAATATATTAGGGAAATACTGATCCACTTAGTGTTTACTGGGTAGATTCATAATATTTATTAAGCATGTAATTATTATTTATTGATCTAGGCAGAGATAAAACAGAAAAATATACATGTACTTTCACCATGGAGCTTTATTATCAATTATATATCATTAATGTTGGATAAATTATTGTACAAGAAGCTTTTGAAAATCTGTTTCTGTTTACATAAGGAAAATAGAGACATTATGGTAGGTGTTTTTCAAATGCCAATTTCATGGCAAAAATAGGTTTAAAAATTTGCTGTGGTAGTGTTGATAATGTTAGAATAAATGGCGGTAGGCATTGAAAAGCAATTTAAGTTTGTAAAATTGTCCTACAAAATAAATCGGTGAAGGTGTATGTGAGTTACAAGGAAGTATTCAAATTCTCCATATTTCATAAATCTTAGCTATAGAAAAGCACAAGTGTTTTAAATTCTAATGAGCTCTTCGGAAATTATTTTTACAACATATACTATCCTTTTGTACTTTTCAATTAGTTTTCAAAACTTTTTTAAATTTTAAATTGCATGTTTGAAGTAAAGTAATATCCTTTCCATAAAGTCCTAAAGTGATGCTTTGTTTATAAGTAATCTTGGATTTGACCTAAGAAACATCAATTCAATGGTGCTAAACCAATAACAAATTGGTTTGGCTTTTACAAACTGAATTTTATAATTTAGAACCTCTTTGTATTTATCTTTAGGGACATTGGATTAAATAACCTCTAAGCACACTAAGCATAAAGTAAACATTTCAATGATAAATTTTGGCTTCTAAATCTTAGTGAATTCATTGTTAGCCTAGTATCTTCCATTTTCTCCAATAGGCTTCTATTCTCTGCAGTAACTTCTAAGACTATGAAAACAGCTGTGGTCATCTAACTCAGGAAGACAATTAACAATACTACTGACACAGTTATCAACTGATTTTAATGATTCTCAGCATAAAGCCAAAAATAGGTTAGAATCATTGAATGCAGTGTACTAAGAATTATAAATGAGCCAACTGATATTGTTATTATTTTTCAACAGTTTAGTTTGGGGAAGAATGTTGGAGACAACTTTGACCCCTGAAGTGGTGTTTTTGATAAATCCACCCTTAGCTTTGAGGAGACAATCTTTGTATTTAAACCTAGTGCTAGGAACACCTGCCAAGAAAAATAAAAAGTTAATTTGATAAGAATTTAATCAAATAAAACATCATATAAAAATTATAAGGTTAAGTACATCAATGAGGACAATAAGATGATCTATAAATTCATAGATACACCTGTGTTAAGTACACTCTATTCCAGTGCCTAAGCCTGCATTGAGATTGAGTCCCACTATTAACAAATAAATATGTATATCTCCATTACAGGCACTATTTAAAAACAATGTTGACCTGTGGTACCTAGGATTTCTCCAGGAAATACATTACAATGTTAGTCTAGATAAGCTACAGTTAAAAACAGTATCTAGGTAGTTGGCTACTTAAATATCCAAGATTTAAAAATGACTGGAAGACTTCTTCCAGATTCTAAATTTGTAGCCAATTTATTCACTGGCAGTTTAAAAACACAAACAAAAACTTGAGCAGTTGTATTAATATATTACTGAGCAATAAGTAAAATATCCACAGAAAAAGGATATATGCACCAATATTTTAATACTGCCTGTAAAAAAACATAAGGCAATGTATTAAAGAATGACGCTCAATTAAAATTAGCTCTATGAAAGTTTTTATTTGTAAGTCTTAATCTTGGATATTTAGCGAAGCAAAATAAAATGCATCTGTTAATAATCAAAAATTTAAAAATTGGCTGAGCAAAGCTGTGTTCCATTTAGCTATGCCTTATTGCAACTAAATTGGCTGTAGGAAGAAGTCAGATTTGTAGAAATATGACTTAGTCATCTAAAATTCTTGGATTTGCTGCTTGACAGAGCATTTACCCTAAAACTTGACACTGATTCAAGGAAAATATCTTTCTCCTTCACAATGTAGGAGAGATAACTGAATCCCAGAAAAGGTAAGCCACTTGACCAAGATGACACAAGTGATTGGTGATAGATTAAATTAAACTCTTTAAATCATTCAGAACTTCAATAAAAAGACTACACAAGTGACTACCCAGGTCTTAGTGCTCTTTTTGTGTAGTTAATACAGTAACAGGATTTTCTGAAAGGAGAAATTATACTGATTTCTTGAATTATTTTTGTAACTTATCTACTTATTTCTGGGGTATTCTTCCCTCAATATTAAGTTGCTTTTTTTTAAAATCTCAATAACCTCTTTCCCTTATATCTTAATTAGATAAGACCTTCTCTTAGTTGACTCTTGGCCTTTGTGAAAACGTAATTATCATCTCCCCTTAATCTTTTAAACTCCTTGTTAAATATTTCCTTTGACATCTTCTATATCAACTCATTACTTAGTGAATAGGAAAATGAGTAAACAGGAGTGTAGAGTTGTTTTTTTTTTAATTTATGAATGATGCTCAGGGTAAGCATTCATCAGTTTTGAGTCAGTGAAGTTGTCAGACTGAAGGAGAATGTCGCAAATGAGAAAAAAACTAGATGGTTAAGAAATCTCAGTGTTAGAAACATAATCCATTTCATTTTCTATAGCAATAAGATAACGAATAAATGTTTCTTTGACTCAGTCAATAGCATATATAGTATGGGGATCTGTACAAACATAACTTTTAAAACTGACTTTGTTTAGGTGCAAATTAAAAATGTCCATTTTAATTGTACGGGTCAATGAGTTTTGAAAAATGCACACAACCATGTATTCTCAACCATAATCAAGATATTAAACAACTCTATCAACACAAAGTTCCTTTTATCTATTTCAAGTCATTTTCTTACTACCTTCCTCTTTAGCAAAAACTGGTCTATTTTTGTCGACAGAGATTAGATGTCTTTTCTAGAGATAGATAACAAAATGAGTGATACTATATATATTCTGCTGTGTCTACTGCTACTCAGCGTGATGTTTTTGAAGTTCATCTATGTTGTTAACATGTACCAATAGTCTGTTGCTATTTATTGTGGAGTAGTATTTCATTGTATGGAAAATAGTTAAACATTCAGTTTAACTATTGCTAGTTGAATGATGTTCTAATTGGTTACTAGTTTGGGGATACGAAGAATAAATACGATAGGAATTTGAGTTTAGGTGAAGGTATATTTTCATTTCTCCTTGGTAAATAACAAGGAGTAGAATTGCTGAATTATGGTCTGTGTATGTTGAACTTTTAAAAAATGGCAATTACATAAGATAACATGAGTTTGAAATTTTATATCAACAAATGTAAGAATTCCAATTTGTCCACATCCTTTCTTGCCTTTTTATATTTTAATCATTCTACTAGGTTTGTGGTGGTACCATGTTGTAGTCCTAATTTTTCTTCCCTAATCAGTGTTGCTGAGCAACTTGGCCGTGTGCTATGTATCAATCACATTATCTTCTTTGGGGCAAGTTTATCCCATTATCTAAGCAGACTGTAAATTTTTGACAGAGGTGTTGTGAATATCTTTTCCCATCTTATAGCCTGTTTTGCCCTATCTTCATAGTGCCTTTTCAAGGGCTAGTTTGTGACTCCTAAGGAATTTGTCTCTTTAAAAAGTGTTTCCTTTTCCTGTCCATGATTTATGTACTCCACCTAAAAAATCTTTAACTGTTCTTAAGTTCTCAAGAATTTTCCAGAAACTTAGATTTAAACCAGTTCCAAGAAGCTGAGAGACTCCTCCTGCCCCCAAGTTAGCTAAATAAATGAAGCAGCACTGTCATACTTTTGAAAGTCAAAATTTAAATTGTTGAAGGAAGCTAGAGGTAGAAGAAACATTCTATACTGAGGAGTATTAAAGAGTGATAAGAGTTTGGTGGGAACCACACAGCTGGGGATCAATGGAGGAACATCTTCAAATAATAAAAACAGATACTGTAAACCCAGAAAAATATAGGCAAAATACTTAATTACACACAAACACTGAGAGAATTCATTCCATTTGAACTTTCAACTTCACTATAAGACATATTTTCACAAGTAGAAAGAAAATTATACCAGAAGGAAATAACCCTTACATAGAAAGAGGGCAGAAGGGAAACAGACACAAATACCTATAAAACACTTTTCTTAATAATAGCCTCTTTTTTTTCTAGAGTTTGATAAGCTTAAGTGGTGAAGAGCAAGAATTTAACAGGTTCTTTACTGACTTCTTAAAATTTGGATAACCATTCCCCCTCCTGCCTTTAATTCTGTATTGTGATTCCACAAAAATCATTTACTAGGCTAAGTCTAAAAAGGAAAATTGTCTTAGAAGCTTATTTCAGTAGGCACACCACTTGAAAAAATAGTATACAAAGCAAAATGTGCAAATTTTTTCATACCTTAACTCCTTGAGTTTGTATCTTCCATCTACTCATAGAATAATCAGAATGGCTTCTTCTCATAAGTCAGGTTTCCAGTTCCATGTAATTTACTTGGAAACCCTCAGTGACAACAGAATGATTTTCCTGTGGTACTCTATTCCATAGCATTCTGATGATTCTACATAGCTGATAGCATACGCTTTTACAAATATGTATTTATACCTTGTTAAATTCCTTTCTTCCTGATGAGTGTTCACATTCCATTTTACTATTTATATATGATATAACCTTGGGCAAGTTATTTAACCTGCCTGTGACATAGCCTTTGTCATAAAAGTGGGAATTAAATAGTATTTATATTTCTGAGGGTTCATAGGAAGGGAAACAGGTTAATGCAAGTAAAGGTTAAATTGTTGCCTGGCCCATTTAATAGTTCAATAGCTATTAGATGGTACCATTATGGTTATTAATATTAGAGATAAAAAGTTCCCTGAGAACAGACACTGTATTCAAGACTTTGTGCCATGTGCCTGATTAGCACAAATATTTAGCTAAGTAAGTGAATAATACATTAGACACCTTCTCTTTAAATGAAAAAAATACATATTTGAACATGATTATTTTCAGCAATCCTATTAACAAGGTGAAAAGTACATATATTTAGAGCTGCAATGAAATTGTTATTCCAGTACTAATAGCAGTTTTATAAAATACTACCAACTCTTCAGAAAACATATTATCATGTGTGTCCAACCTCTTGAAAGTATTTTTAATCTAACAATTTGAAAGGAATATAGTATAATATACATATTTATATAGTAATACATATGGAAGAATGAAGGATATATCTATCTTAACAGGTAGAAACATATTTGTTCAATCTATATTACAAAAACTATAGTAAATACAATAATACATATAAGACAACAATCTATTTGGAAGGATATTATCAAGTATGAAGGTTGAGGAGACTATAAAATGTCATATACAGGTAAATTTTGTAACAGTAAGTTTGAAAATAAACATAATATACCAACCTCCAGTTGCTAGATAATTAAAATTTAATACTGACAAAAACATCAGATTGAAGGCTATATAGAAATATATCAAAAACACTAAAATATTTCAAAGGGTGTTAGAATTTTTTAAATTCAATTTTTAGTGTATATATATTTCAACATAGAAATGAATAAGCATACAATTTTAATCAACATGTCAGCAACTTGTAACACTTCAAAGGTATAAATTGACAAGTTTTTCATATATATACTTCAAACACACTAGCCTAATTGATTCCTTAATTTGAGCCACCTATTTGCATTTCCAGCTTATATGGCAAAAATAAAAATAAGCTGTCTAAAATAGGTGTGTCATGAGGAAATTCACTTACATTTGGTATATTTTGTCTGTCCTAATCACTGCTCACTTGCTTTTTGGTTGATGGCTATGCCTCAACTTCCATCCATTTTTTTAAAGATTTTTATTTTTTCCGCTATAATTGATTTACAGTGTTCTGTCAATTTCTACTGTAGAGTAAAGTGACCCAGTCATATATGTATATATTCTTTTTCTCACATTACCCTCCATGTTCCATCACAAGTGACTAGATATAGTTTGCTACGCTATACAGCAGGATCTCATTGCTTGTCCACTCCAAATGCAATAGTTTGCACCTGTTAATTCCAAACTCCCAGTCCATCCTGCTCCTTTGCTCTCCCTCTTGGCAACTAGAAGTCTATTCTCCAAGTCCATGAGTTTCTTTTCTGTGGAAAGTTTTATTTGTGCTGGATACTAGATTCCATATACAAGTGATATCATATTGTATTTGGCTCTCTCTTTCTGACTTCACTTAGTAAGAATCTCTTTTTCCATCCATGTTGCTACAAATGGCATTATTTTGTGTTTTTTTTTATGGCTGAGTAGTATTCCATCATGCATTTATGACAACCCACAGCAAATATAATACTCAATGGAGAAAAGCTGAAAGCCTCCCCACTAAAATCTGCAACAAGGCAGGGATGCCCATTTTCACCAATTTTATTCAACATAGTATTGGAAGTCCTAGCCACAGCAGTCAGACAAGCAAAAGACATAAAAGGTATCCAAACTGGAAGAGAAGAGGTAATAATGTCATTGTATGCAGATGGCATGATAATATATAGAGAAAACCCTAAGGACGCCAGACAAAAAAACACTTGAATTGATCAACAAATTGAACAAAGTAGCAGGATACAAGATTAACATTCAGAAATTGGTTGCATTTCTGTATAATAACAATGAAATATTGGAAAAGGCATATAAGAATACAATAACTTGTAAAATCACACCCCCAAAATTAAATACCTAGGAATAAACCTGACCAAGGAGGTGAAAACTGATATGCTGAAAACTATAAAACATTAATCAAGGAAACTAAAGAGTATTCAAAGAAATGGAAAGATAGTCCATGCTCCTGGGTTGGAAGTATTAATATCGTAAAAATGGCCATGCTACCCAAAGCAATCAGCTTCTATTTTCTTGGTTTTCCCTTTTAATGACTGTAACTAACTTAGCCGTTTTGACAGAGAAATGTGCATACTTCCTGACCACTGCTGATTTGGTTTTAGACTTGCTGCTGCATTTGAATCTTTGTGCTTCCTTTATAAAGACACTGCAATTAAAAATATAGAATTCATTTCTTAGAGAACATAGTATTGATGAAAGTAAATTAAAATCACAACTAGTCATGTTGAGTAGAATTATAATTTTTTTCTAGTTTTTCTGGAAACACAACTTTATGTAGCTAATTCATTAATGTTTCTGTTCAGCATGTTCCACTTATCATGAAAATGTAATTACTTTCTGATGCCATAATACTTGAAACTTTTTAAAAAATCATATGCTATATCTTATATGGGTATAAAATAAGTAATTGAATTGCTAACCTTTTATTGAGGTTATTTTTAACCAATATTTTTATGTATTGTAATTACTGAACATAGTTGCACAGAAAATTTTAGAAAAACATGTGATCTTTTTTCGCAGAGGATATTGACAAGAGAATTGCCCAAATATGGTCTTGTCCATAGTCCTTGACATACACGACCAATATTTTTTTCTTTTCAGAAAATTTTATTTTTTTAAAATATTTTGTCCTTTGTCTTTTGTCCTTATAGGGCCCCACCCGCAGCATGTGGAGGTTCCCAGACTAGGGGTCTAATCAGAGCTGTAGCCTGTAGCCGCTGACCTATGCCTCAGCCACAGCAACTCAGGATCTGAGTCGCATCTGCCACCTACACCACAGCTCACGGCAATGCCTGATCCTTAACCCACTGAGCAAGGCCAGGGATCGAACCCAAAACCTCATGGTTCCTAGTCAGATTTGTTTCTGCTGCACCACTACAGGAACTCCTTAATTTACTTTTAATGAAATTTTTATAACTGCAATCTTTGTTTGAAAAATAACTTCCTATTTAGGATGGCACACTTAAATTTTAAATTTTATATGAGTTCTTTCTAGCTCATATGTTACATCTTAAATTATGCTTGTTATTCGATACAAAAAATGTTTAAAGTTTTCCTTTAGCCAGATATAATTTCTTTTTTGTAGTTGCACAAGGATCATCGCAACCCAATTTTATAGCATTTCCATCACAAAGCCCTAGCACAACCCCCTAGCTCCCAACCTGTCTCCTTTGATTTTGTCTTTTTTTTTTTTGCTGTTTCTTTGGGCCGCTCCCGCGGCATATGGAGGTTCCCAGGCTAGGGGTCGAATCGGAGCTGTAGCCACCGGCCTATGCCAGAGCCACAGCAACATGGGATCTGAGCCGCGCCTGCAACCTACACCACAGCTCACAGCAATGCCGGATCGTTAACCCACTGAGCAAGGGCAGGGACCGAACCCGCAACCTCATGGTTCCTAGTCGGATTCGTTAACCACTGCGCCATGACGGGAACTCCAACCAACCTGTCTCCTTTGAAACCATAAGTTTTTCAAAGTCTGTAAGTCAGTATCTGTTCTGCAAAGAAGTTCATTGTGTCCTTTTTTTAGATTCCACAGGTAAGTGATAGCATATGATGCTGGTGTCTCACTGTCTGACTGACTTCACTTAACATGATAATTTCTAGGTCCATCCATTTTGCTGCATATGCCATTATTTCTTTCCTTTTAATGGCTGAGTAATATTCCATTGTGCATATGTACCACATCTTCTTGATTCACTCCTCTGTCAATGGATATTTAAGTTGTTTCCATGTCTTCGATATTGTATAGAGTGCTGCAATGAACACAGGAGTACATGTGTCTTTCTGAGTCATGATTTTCTCTGGATAATGCCCAGGAGTGGGATTGCTGGATCAAATGGTAATTCTATTTTTAGTTTTCTGAGGAATCCCCATAGAGTTCCCCACAGTGGTTGCACCAATTTTCATTCCCACCAACAGTGTAAGAGGATTCTTTTTTCTCCACACCCTCTCCAGCATTTATTGTTTGTAGACTTTTTGATGATGGCCATTCTGGCTGGTGTAAGGTGGTACTTCAGAATGTTTTTGATTTGCATTTCTCTAATAAAATTAGTGATGTTGAACATCTTTTCATGTGTTTTTTGGCCATCTGTATGTCTTCTTTGGAGAATTGTCTGTTTAGATTTTCTGCCCATTTTTTGATGGGGTGGGTTTTTTTTTTTTTTTTTTTGGTATTTAGCTGCAAAAGGTGTTTACAAATTTTGGAGATTAATCCCTTGTCAGTCTATTCATTTGCAAATATTTTCTTGCATGTGTGGGTTGTCTTTTTGTTTTGTTTAGGGTTTCCTTTGCTTGCAGAAACATTTAAGTTTTGATTAAGTCCCATTTGTTTGTATTTGTTTTTATTGTCATTAAGAGGTGGATCTGAGAAGATATTGCTGTGGTTTATGTCTGAGAGTGTTTGGCCTAAGTTTTTTTCTAAGAGTTTTATGGTCTCCAGTCTTATACCTATTCTTTAATCCATTTTGAGTTTATTTTTGTGTATGGTGTTAGGAAGTGTTCTAATTTCATTCTTTTACATGTGGCTGTCCAGTTTTCCCAGCACCACTTACTGACCAACCTGTCTTTTCTTCATTGTATATTCTTGCCTCCTTTGTCATAAGTTAGTTAGCTGTAGGTGTGTGGGTGTAATTCTGGACTTTCTATCCTGTTCCACTGATCTATAATTCTGTCTTTGTGCCAGTACCATATGGTTTTGATGATTGTTGCTTTGTAGTATAGTCTGAAGTCTGGGCGCCTGATTCCTCCAGCTCCATTTTTCTTTTCCAGGATGTCTTTGGCTATTTTGGCTCTTTTGTTATTCTTTGGTTTGTTAATGTGGTGTATCACACTGATTGATTTGTGGATATCAAAGAATCCTTGCATCCCTGGGATAAATCCCACTTGATCATGATGTACAATCTTTAATGTATTGTTGGATGTGGTTTGCTAGTATTTTCTTGAGGATTTTTGCATATATGTTCATCAGTGAAATTGGCCTGTAGTTTTCTTTTTTTTTTTTTTTTGAGATATCTTTGTTTGGTTTTGGTATCAGGGTGATGATGGCCTCATAGAATGAGTTTGGGGGTGTCCCTTCCTCTGCAATTTTTTTTGGAATAGTTTCAGAAGGAGAGGTATTAGCTCTTCTCTAAATGTTTGATAGAATTTGCCTGTGAAGCCATCTGGTCCTGGACTTTTATTTGTTGGAAGTTTTTAAATCACAGTTTCAATTTCAGTACTTGTGATTGGTCTGTTCATCTTTTCTATGTCATCTTGGTTTAGTCTTAGAAGATTGTACTTTTCTAAGAATTTGTCCATTTCTTCTAGGTTTTGCATTTTATTGGCATATAGTTGCATGTAGTAGTCTCTTATGACCCTTTGTATTTCTGTGATGTCTGTTGTTGCTTCTTCTTTTTCATTTCTGATTTTATTGATTTGATTCCTCTCTCTTTGTCTTGATGAGTCTAGCTAATGGTTTATCAATTTTGTTGATCTTTTCAAAGGACCAGCTTTTAGTTTCATTGACCTTTTCTATGGTTTTCTTCATTTCTATTTCAATTTCATTTCTGATATTTATGATTTTTTCATTCTACTAACTTTAGCTCTTGTCTGTTCTCTCTCTAGCTTCTCTAGATGTACAGTTAGCTTATTTATTTGAGCTTTTTCTTGTTTCCTGAGGTGGGCTTGTATTGCTATAACCTTGTGTCTTAGAACTGCTATAACCTTGTGTCTTAGAACTGCTTTTGTTGCATCCCCTAGGTTTTGGAGTGTTGTATCTTTGCTGTCAGTTGCTTCTAGTATTTTTTAATTTCCTTTTTGATGTCTTCAGTGAACTATTGGTTTTTTAGTAGCATGTTGTTTAGTCTCCACGCATTTGTGGTTTTTTTGCAGTTTTTTCTTCTTGATTTTCAGTCATAGAGCGTTGTGGTTGGAAAAGATGCTTGATATGATTTCAGTTTTGTTATAGTTACCAAAGCTTGATTTGTGGCCCAGAAAATGATCAATCCTAGAGAATGATCCGTGTGCTATGTATGTGTATTCTGATGTGTATTCTGCTGCTTTGGGATGGAATGGCCTATAAATATTAAATCCATCTGTTCTAATGCTTCTTTCAGGGCCTGTGTTTCTTGGTTGATTTTCTGTCTAGATAATCTGTCCATTGCTGTAAGTGTGGTGTTAAAGTCACCTGATACTATTGTGTTATTATCAATTTCTCCTTTTAAGGTTGTTAGCAGTTGCCTTATACATTGATGTGATCCTATGTTGGGTGCATATATATTTCTAATTGTTATATTTTCTTCTTGGATTGATCCTTTGATTATTATGTAATGTCTTTGTCTCTTATAACATTCTTTATTTTAAGGTCTGTTTATTCTGATATGAGTATTGCTACTCCAGCTTTCTTTTGATTCCCATTTGCATTCTTCCATCCTCTCACTTTCAATTTGTATGCGTTCCTAGAAGTAAAGTGGGTGTCTTGAAGATAGCATATATATGGGTCTTGTTTTTGTATCCATTCAGCCAGTCTATGTCTTTTGGTAAGGGCATTTAGCCCATTAACATTTAAGGTAATTATTGACATGTATATTCTTACTGCATTTTATAAACTCTTTTGGATTTGGTTTTATTGCTCTTTTTTCTTCCCTCCTTCTCTTGTTCTCTCCTCTTGTGGTTTCATGACTCTCTTTAGTGTTGTATTTGAGTTTATTTTTCTTAATTGTTTGTGTATCAATTGCAGATTTTTGGTTTGCAGTTGCCCTGAAGTTTTGATATAGGAGTCTATGTATATATACGAGATTGTTCTAAGTTGTTGGTCTTTTAATTGCAAGTGCATCTCCAGTGTCCTGCATTTGTACCCTCTTCTTCTCATGATTTCTGACCTTGGTAGCATGTTTGTGAGTGGATGATTTCCTACCTTTACTGAAGATATGCCTTTACTGGGGAACTTTGTCATTTGTGGTATTTTTGTTTCTGGTTGTGACCTTTTCTTTTCTGCCTAGAGAAGTTCCTTTAGTATTTGTTGTAAAGCTGGTTTGGTGTTGCTGAATTCTCTTAGCTTTTGCTTATCTGTGAAGCTTTTGATTTCTCCTTCAAATCTGAATGAGAGCCTTGATGGGTAAAGTAATCTTGGTTGGAGGATTTTTCCTTTCATCACAGCAAGTATATCATACCACTCCCTTCTGGCCTGCAGAGTTTCTGCTAAAAAATCTGCTGATAACTTTATTGGGGTTCCCTTGTTACGTTATTTGTTTCTTTTCCCCAGCTGCTTTGAGTATTTTATTTTCTCTTTGTCTTTAATTTTGGTCAGTTTGATTAACATGTGTCTCAGGGCTTATTTTGTATGGCACTTGTTGTGCTTCCTGGATTTGAGTGAGTGGTTCCTTTCCCATGTTAGGGAAGTTTTCTGCTATTATCTCTTCAAATATTTTTTTCTGTCTCTTTCTCTTTCTCTATTTCTGGTACCACTATAATACAGATGGTTTGCATTTAACATTGTCCCAGGGTTCTCTTAGACTGTCTTCATTTCTTTTCAATCTTTTTTTCTCTTTTGTGTTCTACATCAGTGATTTCCACTAATCTGTCCTCCACTTCGCTTATTCGTTCTTCTGCCTCCTGAATTCTGCTGTTGGTTGCTTGTAATGAGTTTTTATTTCAGTTATTTTGCATCTTTGCTTAAGTTTAAAATTTCTTTGCTCAAATTTGCTGTAAATTATCCGAGTTCCCATTGTGGCTCAGTGGTTAACAAATCCAACTAGGAACCATGAGGTTGTGGGTTCGATCCCTGGCCTCGCTCAGTGGGTTAAGGATCTGGCATTGCCATGAGCTGTGGGGTAGGTTGCAGACACGGCTTGGATCCCACATTGTGGCTGTGGCATAGACTGATGGCTACAGCTCCCATTTGACCCCTAGCCTGGGAACTTCCATATGCCACACAGGTGCAGCCCTAGAAAAGGCTAATAATAATAATAATAATAATAATAATAATAATAATAATTTTCTGTAAATTAATAATCTTTGTTTCCAGTTTATTCCAAATGTCTTGCATCATCTTCAGCATCAACAGTCTAAAGTCTTTTTCCTGGAGGCTAATAACCGCTAGATCACTTGGCTGTTTTTCTGGTTTTCTTTCTTAGTCCCTTATCTGAGTTACAGTTCTCTGCCTTTTCATTTTTATAGGTTTTTGGTGTGGTGTCCTTTTTGCAGATAATAGAGTTGTAACCTCTCTTACTTCAGTCCCCCCCCCTTGTGGCTGAAGTTGGTATGGGGGCTTGGTTATGGGAGTGTCTGATGCCTGCCTGCTGGTAGGTGGGGCTGATTCCTATCCCTTTGGTGGGTGGGGCTTTGTCTCTGGGTGAGATTAGAGATGGCTGTGTGCCTGAGGGGTCTTTAGGCAGTCTGTTTACTGATGGGTGGGGCTGTGATCCCACCTGGATTATTGTTTGGCCTGGGGCTTCTCAGTGTTTATGGGTGGGGCCAGATTCTCCCAAAATGGCCACCTCTAGAGAAACACACTAGAGGAATACTCCCAAGACTCTTGCCTCCAAAGTCCTTCCCCCACAATGAGCTGCAGTCACTCCTTGTTTTCCCAGGGAATCTTCCAAGAACTGCAGTCAGCTCCAACCAAGACTCCCAAAGAGCCTCCATCCTGTCCTGGGACCCAGTGCACATGAAGCCCTGAATGCCCCTTTCAAGAATGGGGTCTCCATTTCTCCCAGTCCCATGGAGCTCCTGCACACAAGCCCCACTGGCCTTCAATGCCAGATGATCTGGGGGCTTTTTTCTTCCAATTCCAAATCCCCAGGCATGGGCACCTGACGTGGGATTCAGAATTCTAACTGTATGTGGGTGAGTCTCTGTGATTCAGTTACTTTCCAGTCTGTGGGCTTTCCACCCAGTGCGTATGGGGTTGCTTATACAATGTAATCACCCCTCCTACCATCTTGATGTGGTGTCTTTTTTGTATTCTAGAGTAGGATACCTTTTAAAGATTTCAGTCCATTTGGTTGAAAATTGTTGAGCATTTTGTTGTAATTCTGTTGTATTTATGAGAGAAAGTGAGCTCCAGTCCTTCTATTCTGCCATCTTAATCTGGTCTCCCAAATTTGTCTGGACTCTGAGGAGATGGACAGGCACAAGAGGTTTCTGCTTCAGTTCCTCATAGTTTAGGTGAACAAGAGAAGTCTGCTCTGGATCTCTTCATGGTCATCCAATTCAGATATAATTTTTCTAAATGATGGTTTTATTGCAGTTATACATAGAAAAATTTCACAATCCCAGGAATAAGTTATTAAAATACTTTCTAGAATTTTACTTAATTTATATTATAACTTTATCCAAATAAATATTACTTGGATTATAGTGTTAAGTAAAATCAAATTTAGTGTAATATTTAAATATTTTACCAAATATTTGTTTATTGAGCAACAATAGCCTCCATTTTCCGGTGATTTAATTCTATATTTTCCCTTTGAGTCTATTGGATCCATTTCTTTTATTGATATTTTGTCCCACTCTAATTTGTTATTCTTAAATATATATGACATTTTTCTCGTTTATGCGCCTTCTTTCCAAAATTCTCTATTTTTCTCCTATTCCATTTGAAGTGACTTTCCAGTGAAAATAATTTTTAGAAAATTAGAAATATATAAAAAATATGTAAATCTGTACCCTCACAATTATTGTAATATATATATTCATTTCTGTCCTTATTTGCAAGATTTGAAGGTATCCTTTCTTTTTTTTTGTTTTTGCCTTTTTTAGGGGTGCATCTGTGGCATAGGGAAATTCCTAGACTAGGGGTCAAATGGGAGCTGCAGCTGCCAGCCTTTACCATAGCAACACCTGATCTGAGCAGTGTTCTATGACCTATACCACAGCTCATGGCAATGCTGGATCCTTAATCCACTGAGCAAGGCCAGTGATCAAACCCACTTCCTCATGGATGCTAGTTGGATTTGTTTCCACTGAGCCATGATGGGAACTCTGAAGTATCATTTTTTATGCTTTCAAAAATATTTCATTTCAAATCAAATCTGATTTTCTCTGACAAGGAGATTCTCAGGGTACCCAGAAGTAGAAATTATTTAAAAAACCCAAAAACCATTTTTAAAAGGAATGTGTTTTAATATAGTTTAAGAAAATATTAAACTAAACATTTTAGTAAAGTTCAAGAGACAGATCACTGAAAAACACACTGCAAGGTTTAAAATTGTTACATGTGTCTTTGAATTATCATAATAAGTGTAGTGAAATGCAGCCATGCTGAAGACATCTATTCACAACTAGGAAGTCAATAAATGGAATCTTAAACAGACTCTCATGATATTTAATTATTTGTGGATAAAAAATAACTTGTAATTCATGACTATGGATTTAATTAAACATTTTTTGCCCCCTAAAATGCTTGAGGGAAATTGAGGTTGCAAAAAACTTAGCTTCTAGAATAAATTATATCTTGGATTGCCTATGGTTTTCATTGAAATGCATAGTTGTGCATTAGGACATTTCATAATTATTTTGATAATTCCATATTAAATTTAAATTGTCAATTTGGAGTCTGGCAGTGAGCAAAGGCAGAAAAGAAGTGGAAAATAAAGATTTAATCCATGTTTATGTCATTCTTATCTTTTGTTTCATAAGTGCTGAAAGTTATGCTGGTGTCTATTGACCAAGTTAATGAAAATGGTTCTTAGTACCTTATAAAATTAAAGGGTTATATAAAGAACTGGAAGAGTTGTCATAAAAGTGGTAGAAGTGATCTTATGTCATGTTATTTTACTGCAGTGGAAAAATATTTAATAATTAGAAAAAATAATCCAAAGGCATATATCTTGAACTACTTCTCACTTCATGGAGAAAATGAACTACCAGATTCCATAAATCAGTAGTCAACATTAAAAAAAATCTATTGTCATATTCAAATGAAAGAACTAAGAACCAAAAACTCAGATTTTTTTTTCGGAATTATAAAGATGGTAGCTACAAAATGAGATTTAAATCTCTTAATTATGAGTCTTTTGTGATGGGGGAATGTGGTCAAGTATGTAAGAGCAAGTTCTTAATAGTAGAACATCATTAAGCAACTACTATATGAGAACTGTTTATAGCCAGTATGAAAAAAAAAAAAATAACATTTTTTTTTTGTTGTTGTAAGCTAGATTTAGCCTGAGAGAGTTTCACAATTAATCCCAAATATATCATAAATCAAATCTGGTCTATAATAAGAAAAGTGGTTGTGGTTCTTTTATTTAATGCTGCCTCCCTTTTTTAACTTAAAAGGCAAAAGCTATCTCCATAGACAAAGTTGTGGATTTCTTGATTACTTATTCTAAAGTAATTTTGTTAAAAATCAGATTTTCTTTTTAAATAATTGGAATATATTTTAGATATCCCAAGTTGTTTTAAATTAGTATAATGAACAGTTGTCTATCCATCAATCATCTAAACAGAGTATTAAAAATCAGTTGAGGGTGTGGTATAACCTTCCATTTTATTCAGAGATAAAGATATGTTGATTTTGAAGTCTGGTTGTCCTATGCATGATTTCTGTTCTTACTAAATTTATCCCTAAGCAATATAAGGTATGATTCATCCATGGTCAAGTTTAACTTAACTAATATCCTTTTTTATGTTCATCTAAAACTTCTTAATTTTAATTTTGTATTCCTTAATACTTACCACATAAGTATTGCAGCAATAGCCCATTTGTTTTTACTATAATAGCATTTAACTATATGATCATAAGATAAACTACCAATTTCTATTGAAGGAAATTTAGGATACTTAGACTTTTTCACTATTAAAAATAATGTTGTTATGAGCAATCTTGCAACTAGTTTCTTATCTAGATACATATGCAAGAATTACTCTAGGATGATACCTAGAAATGTAATTGCTGGATGATTGATCATGCACAAACTCAAATTTAAGTGTTTGTCAAATAACTATTCTAATGATTTTTACCACTTTGCATGATACACAGACTTAAACATAAGGGAACTTAACATAAACTTTTGTGCTTCTCTGGTTTGTACATAAGGATTTGTTTTTTCCTGCTTTAATGTGTATTTCTGAGATCATTAGTGAGAGTAGTAACCATTTCATGTTTTCTATTTTGTGAATTGCTTTTTTCATGTCTTTTGTTCACTTCTTTGAAGTTATCTTCCACCTGTTTTTCATGTAACTAGAGAAATTCATTATATGTAGTCATGTATAGAATACGTAATTTAAAAAATTCTAGCAGAGCTTAATTATCAATATTTTCCACATTGCTTAGGAAAGTTTTCTTCCCCTGGTGTCATAAGAGGATATTCTATATTTCCTTCTGTGTTCAAAAGATTTTTCTTGACAGTTACAACTGTTTATCCCAATTAAACTTTGCATGTCATATGGCGTAAGTATGCAGAGTAGCTCCATACAAGTAACACTTTTTTTCACCACCATTTTGTAAATTGTCATTTTCAAATGATCAGCCAGAAATCTTGATCTTTAGCCAAATTTTACATATATATCACTCTACTGATGGGCTCTGTATTTTGTCCTGTTTGTTTTAATGTTTGTATCCTAGGCTAATACCATACTGACATGATCATAACTTCAAAATAAGCCAAGATACTTTATGGAGAAGTTCCATTATTTTGTTCTTTACAAGTATGACTTAGTTGCCCTTAGACATTTGCTCTTAGTTTGTTTCAGGTTAAACCATGCCATATTTCATAAGTAATGACTATTTCATATTTATTATTACAGTACTAAAGGTATAGGTTGATTTGGAAGAATATTTTATATTCCTCTTTCATGAAGCTGATACATCTTTTTCTATTTTAATAAAATTTTGCACTTTTAACCATAAACTTTTTCTACCCCACATTCCAAAACCAGGGAGATATATATATATATATATATATATGTATATATATAGGTGCGTGTGTGTGCACATATATACATATAAATTTGGATTTTAAAAAAAATGCCAGTACTATAATTTAAAAGATTTCCATTTGATTTATAATTTTATTTTGTTGATTTTTATATACTTTAATTTTATCCTAGTTAATTTAAAAAAGATTTGATTCATAGACCTTTAAAAAAAATTTTTTTTAAAGTAAGCCATTGTGTTTAATACTTTTGTAGCTGCCACCTGCCTTGTTTTGGAGAAGAATCCCCAGGAATAGATTGTGATAAAATTATTTTATCATGTAGTTTATTTGGCACATGAGCCACAGAAATACTAGCAAACCAAGAAAATGTAAGAAGATGGAAAGAAGCCAATGGATTGTTTCTAAGGGACCTGGAGCTCATTTCTCCAAGGGATTAGGAAAACAGTACAGTACTGTCAAAGACTTGCCAGTTCCAATGGATGAGGATTGATTCTGGGGACAAAAACTCCCTAGTATATTTGGCTCTCTGTAAAACAGGCTGAACATGCTTTTCTAACCAGAATAAAGCCCAGGCAAAAGCACAAATAGTTGCTATAGGCAGTCTTTGGCATAGACAGTTTGGTCAGAGGATGTGGGCATTACCAACAGTGTCTACCATTTAAATGCTTGTGTTCACTCAGACTATGGTTACATCTGGTCTGTTTCTCTAATGTTTCAAGGTACTGGCCAGTTTCAATTTCAGCAGGCCTCCCCAGTTAGTTCCAAAGTCATGATGAATATTTGTTTCTTCCCTCTTCTACCACGTCTTATACTCAGCCAAGTACTTCTATGATTACTTTGGGTTGCTTTCCAGACAGAGTTAAATAGACACCTACTCCATAAGGGGTCTGAACCTCCAGTCATTTTACACAGATCAGATTGTTGTTGTTCAGATTGCAGAGTGTATGGCACCTCAGTGGGTCCATTGAATCTGAGACATGATTAACCACAATCCCGTGATGTTAATCCTGCGTTCTCATAATAAACAGTCAATCATCCTGCCAGAATGGCAATTTTTTTTTTTTTTTTTTTGCCCAATGGCCTATGCACAGAAGAAACAAAATAAAACCTGGTGGTAGCTGTACTTTGGGTTTAACTAAATACATACTCTGAATTTTGATGAATTGTCTATCTTTGCTACCAGCCTCAGAACTAGAATATCTAATCTATCAAGCTATCCTACAAGAAGCAAAAATATCCAAGTGGGAACACAGATGTGATAATGAGAGAAGTCACTCTACTTTTCAGCCCTTGGTTCCTAGATATGAGGCCTGCATCCCTATACAATAGTGAATTCTTTAAAATTGATAACACATTCTAAAGGACTCTTTGGATAAGCTCTTAGATGATTCCAAATTTGTTTCTGAGTAGACTGAGTAAGTTTAGTGTTTTCATGGTAATCCTTAGGAAAAGAAATTGATTATAAAAATCATATTTCTGATAAAACAAAGATTAAATTAATTTGGTTTCCTCAACTGAATGAAAACTTCCAATTCTCTCATATCTGGGAGAAGGTATTCATCTTGGCTCAGAGTAGAGCAGGGCCATTGGGATGACAGTAACCTCTAGAGGCTGAGTGAATCATACTAAAACCAGAGCCAAACTCTAGTTCAGACCCATTTCTGCTTGGGTGGACACAATCAGCCTCTCATCCTAAATGTCCAACAGAATAAAGATGACTGCTACTGGCAGAAGATATCATATACATTCCCCATAGTGTTCTTACACAAAAATCCTGACAGAAAAGCTGGGCATGTTAAGATGCAAATCAAATGGTCAAGATTTTGGAATCAAAGAACTTCAAACAGTTAACATGTTAAGGAAAAGAGAAGAAAAGTTCAGCAACGTGGATGAAAAAAGAGATTAAGCATCGGAATCTGTAAATATCACAATCTAGAACTGCAAAATATTTGAATTAAGAATTTATTGGACAGGAGTTCCCATCACGGCACAGTGGAAAGGAATCTGGCTAGCAGCCATGAGGTTGTAGATTCGACCCCTGGCCTTGCTCAGGATCTGGCATTGCTGTGAGCTGTGGTGTGGGTTGCAGACATGGCTTGGATCCTGCGTTGCTGTGGCTGTGGCATAGGCCAGCAGCTATAGCTCCAATTGGACCCCTAACTTGGGAACCTCCATGTGCCATGGGTGCAGCCCTTAAAAAAAATTTATAGGACAAAGCAAAGACTACCTTTTCAGCCTACTATATTCCCTGATATGAAGTTGGATGTTTCCACTGTGATTCTTTGTATAATCTGGGTGGATGGATTTCAGGATACAGCAGCTGGGGCACCTCTGCTCCACCTACCTCCTCAGAGAGGGGGGTATCCATGACATGTTTGCCGTGTTGTGAGAAAGAAACAAGGTGGCAGGTGTGCATGTTGCCTCTGACAGTATAGGTTTGGACTTGGCATAACACTGTCATTTCTGTACATGTAACATTGGCCAAAACAAATCCCATGGCAGGGCCTTAAGTCAAGGGAGGGGGAATACATTTAGCATATAACAAGGCCATTGATGGTAGAGGAAGTCAAGAACTTTAATCCCAGTGATCAGCAGAAAGGGAGAACAGTGTTAGGAAGGGCTGTGGAACTTTGATGTGTGATTAAGGCAAATTTATAAATCTGTGTTTGAGGGTAGAGGGTTAGTGGAATGAATGTTTATAAAATTGTGTAAAAAACAGATTCTGCCTTAAAAATAAAATTTACGTAGCGTAAAGGCTAACTATATAAAATTTATACATTAGAAGAAAATAAAGAATGCTTTTATTAGATTAGTGAAGACTTTAAGTCAAAAATAAAAAAGATAAAACATATAACTGAGTATATTGACATTTGCAGATATATATTTCCAGTAGTATCATAAGTAAAATAAAGACATATCATCAATTCTGAAATTACATTTACAGCAACCATAGTAGACATGACTTTTCTTCTACCTAGACTCTTGCCTCTTCTTCACATCCCATGACCACATTCTCTGGAGTGGCTTATCTCTAACACAGTCCCTGCTTCATCCACTCTGTTGCTAGTTCACTTGAGCCCAGATGTTTCTTAACTTAAGGACTATTGCATTCTTTGGTCGCCTGAGTCTATAAGTGGTTTCTTTCCAGTGTCCTGTTCAGGCCACATTTTCTGATCCAGTATTTTAAGGATTCCTTGGCCAATACCGTCAAAACTTTTCATAGTGTTTCCTTTTCTTGTTTGCTTTTTAAACTAAGAATAATTTATTCTCTTTTGACTTTGCATCTATCTGTATTCATCACAGCTACCATTTAGGATAGAATTCAAAGGCAGGAATTGTATAGCTCACCTGTCTTATTTCATACCATGGCTCCATTTGATGTTTGGAATTTTACTTGAGCTCATTACATAAGTTTTCCATACCTCTCCTCATTTGGAAAATAAAAATAATAGAATAAGGCTAACAGTAATAAGCAGTAAATGAATTAATTCCAGCTGGGACTTAGAGCAGTTTCTGGCAAAACTGTGAGCTTAAACCATATGTTCTGCTCTCTTCTATTGAGTCTTCTCACTTTGTGTGAGATGATCCTTTCAGTGTAATTCTTGCCCCTTATGCTGTGATCTGTATCTCAGTCTCTTCTTTGCCTTCCAGATACCTCTATAAATTATTCTCCCTTTCCTCTTTATTTTCCCTTTCTTAACATTTTCTCATCAGAACTTAAATTCCTCCTCTATAGAGTTCTCCCTTCCTAAAGAAAACCTTCTCCCAACCCTCTCACCTTTCAGTTTTGCACTTGATATTCCCAGTCTTTTCACCAAAAGTCTACATACATTGCTTGCTTCCATGCTTTTTAAAATCCATTGCAATGTTGATCCTTAGCCAACTACTACTCCATTAAAATTACTCTTACATTGTTATCAGTTATCTCTTAACAGGTAAAGTCATCCTGAGTTTTAATGTACTCATTCCATAGTTTGTGGCCCTTTCAGGTCATTGATATAATGCAGTGAAGGTGAAATTAGTCAAACTGGGAATATTTAGAAAGATACCAAATATTCTCCCAAGCACGGTTTAGAGAAAACAGCTTTCTCAAAAGTTTGGCAGACCCTTATTACCCACCTCAATTATCATAACAACGTCTATCCTGTAATTATCTTTGACATAGGGATTAACCACCAACTCTGGCTGTACTTTTGGGACTGTGGTTTGGAGCGATAAGAGGAAATCTGGCATATCCTTTGGCAGTAATAAACTCTAGTCACATCTGGTAATTGTTCTTTCTCCTAAAGCATCCTGGTGTGTTAGGATAGGAGTCAGCAGTATTAACATTTATCAAAATTATGAGTTAGAAGGGTATTTGGCATACTTTTAGCAAGAAAAAAATAGGACTAGATTCAAAAGAAAAACAAAGATTCAGATAACAACAAATACTTACCTAATATGCACTATTGACTGGGTATTGCTGTCATACTTGATATTCCTGACAGGAAAAAAAATCCATTTATTAAACTGTTTTCATGCTAATTTTACACATGCAATAACCTAGGCACAGGCCACTTAAAGAATTTTATCAGATCGAAAAGAACTTTGTTCTTTGAACTTGATTCATTTCTGCATTTTATCAGATCAAAAAGAACTTTGTGCATAACAGGATGTCTATTTATTTAACCATTTTAAAAGCAATCTCTACAGATTCAAAGATAGTTATTTTACTTTCTTTGCCAATGCTGATTTTTGTTTTTAATTTCACTGAGACATTCTCTCCCTTAAATTTTACCTCTGCCTCTGTAGCTGCTTTTTCTCAGAATTTTTCGCTTCTGTTTTTGTGACTGTATCTGAAGGCCTGGGTTTTGTTAGGGCTTTTTCCTTGGGCAACTTCTCTTTTCACAGTGTCCCTGGGGAGCCTCCTCATGCCAGATTCTGGTGATCATGATATTACAAAACATACTTCTTCCATCCACATGGATTTCCTTAACTTCAGACGTACATACACAATTGCCTGATGAACAGGAACCTCAGATTTTGATTGACCCCTTGTGAACTCATTATCTTTCTCTTTCCTGTTCCTTGTCAATCCCCATGTTAGTGATCAGCAACCCCATGTGTGAAGTTCCAAAGGTCACCAATGTGGGCACCATTCTAGACTTACCTCCTTATTTCACTCATCCATCAATCCAGTATTTATTACATTTTACATTTTCAAATTTATTTATAATCCCCATTGGTCTGTGCTGCATTTCAATCTTGTTTCCATTCAAATTACTCCCCAAGTTTCCTTACTGAAATCCCTTTAAGTACGACTACCTTAAACCCACCCCTTTATCTGGTCAGAAACGCACGAAATCTTTTAAAAATGCAAACATACTGTATTCAAACTTGTGCTTAAAATTCTTTAATGAATTATTGCACTATTCAGGTGAGCATTTAAAATCTTGAGTATATAAAAGACTAGTCTCTTGTTGTTCTTTAAACTTTATACTTCAGTCAAGTATGAAGTCCTTTATACTTCAAGGAGACTGTAACCTCCATTTCCTGTCAAGCTCCCCCTTTCAAGTTCATTAAGGTGTACTAGACTATCAGGAAAGATTTCTCAGATATGCCTAATGGTATTTAGAAGGCAATATGGTATCTGTCTTATATAGGGGAATTTGTGTATGATATTTCACGTACTGGAAACATGGCAACAGTATTTTTACTTAGCTGTTTTCTCCAATAGACTTGACAATATTAACACCTTTAAAATGGTGAAAAGGGGGAGTTCCTGTTGTGGCTCTGCAGGTTAAGAATCCGACAGTGTCCCTGAGGATGTGGGCTTGATCCCTGGCCTCGCTCAGTGGATTAAGGATCCAGTGTTGCTGCAAGCTGTGGCGTAGGTTGCAGATGTGGCTCAGATCCTAGGTGGCTGTGGTGTAGACCGGCAGCTACAGCTCCAATTCAACTGCTGGCCTGTGTGCTTCTATATGCTGGGTGTGCCTCCCCCCCAAAGTTATATATATGTCATTGTACATGCAGCAGAATTCTTATGCATGTGATATTGGTCTCTTCATTAATTGTCCAATCATTTATTTATATTCATATGGATTCATGTACATTTATTTATACTTTGTTAGAGTATATCTTGCTCAAATTCTTCCAACTTTGGCCATTGGGAATCTTTCATTTGGCTCTGGTGTACTTTTGACATACTTGCCCTTCGTTTCCCTTAGTTGTTCACTTCAGTGTGTGCACAGCAACATCATGTATTGTTAAACTATACTCCTGTGTGAAACAACCTAATCAAGTAGAGTGTGGGGTTAAAGTAGGTTCCTTTGCCTTTGGTCTCAGAGACTTCATTCAGAAGTTACTTGGGGAGTTCCCTGGTGGCACAGTGGGTTAAAGATCCTGCATTGTCACTGCAGTGGCTTGGGTTGCTGCTGTGGTGCAGGTTTGATTCCTGACCCAGGAATATCCACTTTTCACAGGCACAGCTGAAAAAAAAAAAAAAGTGCCTGGGTGATAAACATTTTTGTTCCCCCTCAGTGAAGTTGTTCACACATACGGTTAAAATATTTGTTGTCAGAATTTTCTATCAACCTGGAGTTTCTTTGATGGCATCCCATTTTTTTTTTCCTATATCCTGTAAGATTCACTCTTTCTGCGGTGGGTTTTGACAAATGTGTAGTGTCATGTATTCACCATTACAATATCAGACAAAATGGGTCCATTCCCCTAAAATCTCCTGTATGATGTATTCAAACTTCCCCTCCAATAAATCCTGGAAACTGTTGATCTGTTCACTTTCTCCATAGTTTTGCCTTTTCCAAAATAACATAAATTGAATCATCAGTACATAACTTTTTCTGACCAACTTCTTTCACTTAGCAATATATATTTAAGGTGCAATCATATTTTCACTGCTTTATAGCTCATTTATCTCATAATAGCATGCCACTCTTGACAATTTCTATCTCAATTAGTATGTTTAAGACTATTGACATTTTTGTGATTATATAGATTGATACCTTCCAAGTGTGTAACACTTTCCTATTTGCTCTCCTTCTTCTTTCCCCTCTTTTTATCCTGATTTTAATTGACTATTTTATAGAATTCCATTGTATCTTCAGTTCATCAATTAAACATTTAAAAAATTTTGTGTGGTTTCCCTGGAGTTTACAAAATAGATTCAACCTGTTTACCTTCAAATAACATTCTACTGCTTCACATGTGGTGCAGATAATTTACAAAATAAAATTCCCAAGTGCATCTCCTGCCACATGTGACTATACACTAATTGATTTCAATTACTTATGTTTATAATCATGTAATTCATTGTACCATTTTTGCTTTTACTTTTAGGTAACTGAAGAATATCAAAACTAATATATTTTACTTTCACGTCCTTCCACTTACTTCATTCTGTGCTCAACTTCCTTGCATAGTTTGTGACAAAAAGTCTACTGCGATTATTTCTATATAAGAGGTATAATTTTAATCTGAATCCTTTTATTTATTTTTTGTTTGTTTTTCTTCACCTTTAATGTGATGTGCCTGGTGTGACTTATTTGGTATTTATCCTGCTTATTGTCCTCTGAGATTTCTCACTCTGTGGCTTGGTGTTTGCCATTCGTTCTTGAAACTTTGGGGTCATTATTGCTTCACATATTTTTCTGCTCCATTCCCTTCTATTCCAGTAATGCAGATTTTTGATATTTTCCTACAGTTCCTAGATGCCTTGTTCTTTTTTAACTTTTTTCTTTGTGTTTTAGTTTATGGTTGGTCTTTGTTTAGTGTTGTCTATAGCCATTGGTGCCAGAGGCTTCAAATGTTCTCCTGTATTTTTGTATATCGCCTCTTGATTTTATACTTTATAAGTACTCCTTAGAGTTATCTCACAGGTCTTACATCTCTAATCCACTGTTAAACTCTAGGTGGTGGTGGTAAAATTCAGGGTGAAGTTGAATATTTCATAAGCTTCTGATTTGTGTCCTAGAACCAGAACACGCACAAACATTTCTTCAGTTGTACCTTTTTTTTTTTTTTTTGCCCCTCGTCCTTTCTTCCTCCTGTGACTACAGCTTTTCCAGTCCATTAAAAAAAAAAAATTAACTGTTAAATGACTGCATTCTTCTCATTAGGTGAAATAGGGAAGCTGGAAAGGGCGAGAGAGAGGCATCCTTTTTCTCCAGTTGAATTGGAACTCCAGTAAAGTCATTTTCCTGGTGGTTCAATCTTTTTTATGAAGACGACTCTGGGTGTGTTGTATAATTATCACGTTTCCCCTCACTCTGCCAGAAGTCGAGAGGATCTTTCCTATCTCTTCATTGTAAGAATACAATAGATTCTTGTTGAAGGTAAAGCCAAAAAAGTGTTGGGACTCATTGAAAAGAAGATGTGGTCCCCAGGAATTTCTCACTCACCTGATAGTCCACACACAGTACCCAACAGTTCATCAGTTTCCATGTAAGTATCCTAGCAACTTTGGGCTTAAGTGGCTTCTACTCTAGGTAAGCCAACTTCACTGATGTCTCCCTCTCTGAACCTGTCTGTCTACACTTCAGTGTGAGTTTGTTCAGCAGTCTCAGTTCTCTGATGGGTCCAAGAATGTCATAATTTTTAGTTTATCCAGGTTCTCTTTCCAGGGTGAGTGATGACTTCCATACTCTTTATATCTCAGATGAAACCATAAGTCCTAACACTGAAAATCTTGGTTTTAAGCAGTCATATACATTTTAAACAACTTAAATGGAAAGGATGTAATCTATTGTACTTACCAAACTATTTGACATTTTTTATCCACTTAATATTTCTCCAGATTCCAGTCTTCTGTCTGGTATTGCCACCCCTCAACCTTCGGCTTTTTTCAAGATATTTTCACTATCTTTGGATTTAAACAGTCTGATCATGACATATCTAAGTTTGCTTTACCTTTAATTTACCCCTTACCAGTCCTCACTCCGAATTTACAACTTTACCCAGCTGTGGAAAATTTTCAGCCATTTTTCTTCAAATGTTTTTCAAATACTTATTAAGACTTTCTCACTAATCCTTCTTGGGCTTCTTCTTAGACATATTGTCCAAGCATTTCCTAAACCTTTTCATTTTTTCCACTTTTTTGCTTTGTGTCCCTCAGAATGCAGAATTTATATTCATCTGTTTTGAAGTTTCTACCTCTATATTGCTCTTACTGTTTTGTGTTATTTTGACCAAAATTTATGGTTGTCATTGGATGGGATTAGCTTTAGTTTGTGTGCACTCCCATGTCAGAACTAGAATTCCTAATTTGGAGGTCTTGCCATATTTCTTACAATAATTGATAGTAAGAGTAGAAAATGTACATATGGATATAGATTATTTGAACAACACTATCAACCAATTGGCATTACTAGAATAATATACCCAAACCACTACAGAAAACTCATATTTTTCAACTGCATATGGAACTTTTACCCAAGTAGAACATGTTGTGAAGAAAGGCTTGATAAATTTAGATGGATTGAGGAGTTCATGTCATGGTGCGGCAGAAAAAAATCCAACTAGGAACCATGAGGTTTCAGGTTCGATCTCTGGCCTTGCTCAGTGGGTTAAGGATCCAGCATTGCCATGAGCTGTGGTGTAGGTCGCAAACATGGCTAGGATCTGGCGTTGCTGTGGCTGTGGCATAGGCCGGCGGCTACAGCTCCAATTCAACCCCTAGCCTGGGAATCTCCATATGCCATGGGTGCAGCTCTAAAAAGACAAAAACGAAAAAAAGAAATTTAAATGGATTGAAATCATACCTCACAATCTGATCATAACAGATAAAACTAAGACTCAATTACAAAATAATTAGAAAAAAATGAGAATGTTAAACAACAGCAAGTGAATTGAATTTGTATTCATTTACAAAGCACCCTCTTCCTCAATTCGCTAATTCATTTTTACTGAAAGGAACTTGAGTTACAGAGGTCTCCAATTCCTCCACTCTCCTGGAGTCATTTCCTTTAAAAATCTGTTTTGAAAAAACTCAATCACCAATACAACACAGAATAAGAGTAGAGGCCAGATTTTGTTTTTAGACTGAGCACACATGAAACTCCTTTGTAAAATGGCTATAAATGTTTCTGAAAGTTCAGTCAACCTCAGTTCTTGTCTTAAGACCACTGACGGTCTTTGGGCCAGCATATTCCTCACCTGCTCTATGAAGCCTTGTTTCATGATACATTTGTTTCAGAATATTGTCCTAGGGAAGCCAGATCTATTGAATGGAAATATTTGGGGATAGTTCAGGTATTTACATTTTTCAAAATTCCCCCAATGCTTCCCATGCACACTTAGGCTAAAAATTTTTTCTAGAGAAATGGTCTAATCACAGCCAAGGATTAATATTTTTTCATTTAACTATGTACAAAAAGTTGGTTAATTTGGCTTCAAGGGCTAGAGGTTACCATTAAAATAATTTAAATATGCATTTATAATTAGCTGAAGAAGAATTAGAAGCTCTTAATATGGTAGGAAAAAAAGCAGGAACTGTGGGAAGTGACCTAAGATCTTACATATAGTTAGTATCTGTGAAGTTGAGTTTGAATGTTGTTTTCCAAGTCTCCTAGCTGATTATATTTTATCTGCTCTGCATTTCAATTAGTTCTTTTTCTAAAATAGTGACAACTTGTGAGAGTATTACAAAGGTTTAATACTCTCAAAACATTTCCTTCTTTCTCAGTATCTGATCCTAAGCTCTTTTTACCCTACAGGGCTTCTTTCCACTTAGTGGGATTATGTTATTAACACATGACCTGCTGCACTTCTATTTTTGGGAAAGCATCTATTTTTAGAGTCTTTTTCTACTGGGATATTTCTAAATACTTTATGGTAAAGCTATCACAAGAGGAAATTATTCAGAAACAGTTTAGAGATGTGAAACCGTTGCCTAATGCAAGGGAGAAAAGTGTACCTTAATATGTGCTTGGCATATATTCAGGGAAACCATGCCAAAGAGGCTTAATTTTGTGTGAAACTAGAGCCTTTCTGTGAAAAAGCATTTTATCCACTACCTGTTACAGAAAAAAGGAAGAAGAAAAAATTGGTTTCAGATATTATTAACCTTACCTTTCCTATTGCATTTGAAGTAGTAGAAATGTTACCTTCTCACCATTGAAATAAGTTTGCTGAACTCTTGACTATTTACTTGAATATGCAGAATGTATATTTCATGTTCTTGTGATTGGAGGTCAGTTTGCTGCAAATATTACAGGGTTTTGTTAAGCAAAGGCTGCTTAATTCATGCTGTGTTAAATGAAGTAGGTGGCGGTTGTTCAATTTAGCCAATTAGTGACCAGAGTCATTTAGGAAAACACAGAAGGACCAAGAACTCCTCATTAAAATTTAATTATAACTAGGGCAGGGGAGGGTAAGATCATGATAGATCCTACTGCATAAATTCTAAAGATCCAGAATGCTTTATGTGCCATGCTGATGTGCTGGTTTGTACAGGGATATAGTGCACTTAAATTAGTGTGTTCTACATTGAAATTAATTTATACGTACATATTTTGAGGGTTATAAATCCTTTTAGGTGACTTAATTAGTATATCTGGCCAGATGCATTTGTCACTTAATACTTAATATTTAGTGATCATAGAAACTATTTAATCATTGTCTATTTTGTCAGTTATTTAATAAAAATATATGGAATATTTAGTCTTTGTCAAGCTGTGAGATAAAGACTATAAACACACAGTTCCTAACTCCTAAAAAAGCTAATAGTCCAGAGAGTGTAATGCTACAAGAATAGTACAAGAAATTTGTATTTCTTATACTAGGTTTCTATAATGGAAAAAATATAATTAGCATCTCATATCAGAATATATGGCAAAAAAATCACATTTAAATAAAACTGTTTAAGAAGTTGCTAAGTTGAGGATAGACAATATACTTTAGGGAGGAATTCATTCTATTTCTGACATAGCTTTCCCAGATGACTTTAGAATGATGCTCCTCTTTTAGTCTAACTCACTTCTCTTGGGGGATGGGGTTGTAATTTAAGGAGCTGGTGATTTGGCTGAAAGAAAATGGACCTGGGTTGCTCAACTTTTCCCTCTCTTGGGTGATGGTTTCCCAAAGAAATGGATATGCTTCTCTTCTCCACACTGATGGTTTTGTAGAGTTAAACCATTGTTCCACCATATCTTCAGTGTTTTTACAGCCAGTTGACTCATTTGTGTCTCGATCTTTCCAAACACAGGCAGGGAACAGATAGGAAGATACATTGAGTTCCCATCCAGTTCCAGAAAGACTGTCTCCTATTGTGTCTAACACATCAGGTTTACTTCCTGGTCCCTGCTTCCTCAGTGAGACCAAAAGCTCTCATTCAGCATTTGTATACTAGACCATGTGTGAGCTGATACCTTTCTCTCTCATCTCTCAAGAGGCTTCATGAATCTGAATTGTATCCAGTCCATGAATGGAATGAGGCAGGGTAACAACCACACTCTGTAGATTTCTTTTCCTCCCTTAAGTGCAGCAGCTGCAGCTGCTTACTCTTACTCATTAGCCTGAATACTAATAGTTGAATACTTACAAGTCAACACAAATTTGGTATATTTCCTGCCATTGTTTAATTTCTCAAGACTAAAACTCTCTGACGTAAGAGTTAACAAGAGATGAGCTGTAACTATTTTTGCTCTAATTTTATCTCAGATACAATCCACCTTTTTTAAGCTATTTAATGGGGGTATACAGTGAAAAACTGTATATTTAATGTATGCAACTAGATGGGTTTGGGGCTAAGTATACACCCATGAAGCCATCACCACTATGAAGTTTCCTTTAGAAGTTTCCTCCCACCCCCTTAATTACTTATTACATTATTTTGTGGTAAGAACACTTAATAAAGGTCTACTCTTTTAAAAAATTTCAAGTATAAAATCAAATATTCTTAGTTATAGCCACTGTGTTGTATAGTAGATCTCCAGGGCTTATCTTGCAAACCTGAGGGTTTGTCACCTCTAAATTTAAAACATAGCTATCCTAGGAGTTCCCATTGTGGCTCAGCAGAAACGAATCCGACTAGAATCCATGAGGATGCAAGTTCGATCCCTGGCCTTGCTAAGCAGGTTAAGGATCCAGCTTTGCCAGGAGCTATGGTGTAGGTTGCAGACACGGCTCAGATCTGGCATGGCTGTGGCAGAGGCCAGTGGTTCCAGCTCGAATTCTTCCCCTAGCCTGGGAACCGCCATATGCTATGGGTGCAGCCATGAAAAGACAAAAATTAAAAAGATAATTAAAAATAGCTATAATAGTCTGTCTTGAGATAATACAATACCACAGAATGAGTAGCTTATAAACAATAGAAATGTTGTTCTCCGAGTTCTAGAAGATGGAAGCCCAAGATCAGAGGCCAGCGTGGTTGGATTAGGGCCTTGTTCCAAGTTATAGGATTCATGTGTGTCCAGATACACGGGAAGGGACTATGGAACCTTATGGGGGCTCCTTTATAAGAATAATCCTATTCATGAGGGCTTCACCCTTACAACCTAAGCAGCTTCCCCCCGACCCCCAAGAAAATGTTCCACTTCCCAATGCCATCACGTTGGTCATAGGATTTTAACATAACAATTTTAAGGGGACACAAACATTAAGATCAGAACAATTGAATCCACTTTTCAAATTTTCATAAAAATCATATTTTAAATTAACAATTTGGATGGATTTAAGACCAGAGTAGTGTACTCTTGTCCATGCATTTTTATTGCACCTCTGAGCCTTTTAACTTCAGGACAAACTTTGAGATTATGTGCGATTTAATAGGAAACCAAGCTACAAAGAAGTTAAATCATCTAAATTTGTAGTGGATTCTGCTTTCCCCCCTCCCATAATCTTGTACTAAGTTCCTTGTGTCAGATATCTATGGTGTTTTTTTTTAACTCTTAATTGTCATTTGAACTGTGAAAATACGAAATGCAGTAGATGTTCCATATTACCTTTAAAGGTTTTTGCTGTTGACAATAATCTTAGGGACTGATTAATGTTTTAGGCTATAATTCTGGATGGTACAGTTGCAATTCCATGAACAAAACAGTTATAGAACAACTGTTGCAGTAAAATAATTATTAAAATTATATTAAAATTGGTAGACTATCAATCTGTACTCCAAGTATATTATATGGTTTTTTATGTTTGGCCCTAGTTGGAGTATAAATACATAGAATACAAAAATTCTAGTAGTCTGATTGAGAAAATGTTGTGTGTTCTCTAACCTAAAGAACAAAGTGTAAAATAGCAGAAAATGGTAAGATGCACTAAGCAGAGTTGGGCTTGGTTATCACTTGGATGGGTGAAAATCGTAAGATGCAATAAGAAAAGAAATCTGAACTATTGGGTAATTGATTTGATAAATATTTAGTAAACATATACTATATGCAAAATTCTGTGCAAGAGATTGGAGTCAAAACGTTGAAAGATAAACAATTTATCTGGAATAGAGATGCATCATGTGAGTTTATTTAAAAAAGTAATCTAGCCTAGACCATCAGATTAGAAGATTTCTGTGATTTATCAGTCTGATGTCAGATAAATGTAAAATAGTGTTTTGTTCATTTTATTTCTACAAATTGGGAAGTTAACACTTATTAGCAGGAGTACTATTTTTAGACCCAGTGTTTCAAAACGGTAAGAATTAAAGCCACTTGTTTGACACACTGAAGTACATGGAATGATTGGCCAATGGGGACCTGCTGGGGAAGGGAACTCTACCCAATTTTTTGTGATATCTATGTGGGAAAAGAATCTGAAAGACAATGGATATGTGTGTATATATAGCTGAATCACTTTGTCATACAGCAGAAATTACCACAATACTGTAAATCAACTATACTCCAGTAAAACTTAAAAAAAAAGCCACTTGTGAAGTCAGCCATACAATGAGACACCAACATCAAATGCTTTCACTGACATATGGAATCTGAAAAAAGGACAGACTGAACTTCTTTGCAGAACAGATGCTGACTCACAGACACCGAAAAATTTAGGGTTTCTGGAGGAGACAGTTTGGGGGTTGGGGGAAGTGCTTGGGCTGTGGGATGGAAATCCTGTGAAATCAGATTGTTATGATCATTATACAACTACAGATGTGATAAATTCATTTGAGTAATAAAAAAAAAAGCTACTTATGGGTTTTTTCCATTATAAATCCTTGAATAATGGCACAAACTATACCTGCAACTATATTCATGCTACTTTATTAGGACTAATATATTTATAATGCATAAATATATAAATTTAAAATATTAGATACTAAAAGCATAAAAATTCAACATACCTTCTATAGAATATCCACCCAACTCAGCATCATTCATTTCTTCATCATTCTTAAAAGCTAAGATATTTGAAAATAACCAAATCACTTTGCTGTACAGCAGAAATTGATAGAACATTGTAAATTAACTACAATAAATTTTTAAAAAGAGGTAAGTACTATCAATAACAAAAACAATTAAGTGAAAGCTTAAGTTCCTGTCAATATTAAGTTTATATAGAAACCAAAAATTACCAAACATTTTCAAATGAGTGGAATCTTACAACAAATGAAAATTAAAAATTTAGCAACAAATATGACAAACTAAAGATGTTTTTGGTGTCCTACTAAAATCAAAAGTTTGAAGTAATCTTACTAATACAATCAGTTATTTTTCTTTAATTTCAAGTGGTTCTATATGCAATTCAGCCAGATTCTGCATATGCATCCTTAATGTCCTCTTTTTTAAATCAGGAGCTGCATTGCTACTCAAGGGTTATAAACATGGCTGAAAACCTATAGTAAAAAATTTAGTTTCTAGGTGACATTCATTCACCCAAGAAGCATGTGTTGAGCCTGTATAATGTTCTGAGAACATTCCATATACAAGAAGGATAAACCAACAAAGAAAGTCATCTATCTCCTATAATTTACACGTTTGTCAGGTAATTCTAATATGTCATCTTGGTGTCGGGCATCCATTTATTTTTTATTTAGTTTGATGTTTTCCTTGTTCCTGCTATGAAACTGATTTTCAAATGAAACGATATTTTCATGTTAAGAGACCATAGCTCTTATTTCAGTGTACTCTTTTAGCTGGCTTTCTTTGCCAGCTATGGCGGGAGAGGGTAAGGAGAGATGCTGCATCATTATTTTCAGGAGGAGGTTGAATTGCCGTTTGTTTACCTGGGCTTCATTGACACTTTAAAGGAGGAGGCCCTTTGTTATTCCTGAGTGGGAGTGGGTGTCCTGACTTCCACATGTGTCCATTAGCAATTTGGAGGGTGAGGGTGGTATTATGGCCCAGTAATGATAGAAGTCCTGGCTCTTTATTTGACCTTCACTGACACAAACCAGACAGTTACCTTATTACATCTCTATGAAGTTGGAAGATGGCTCTCCCACTTGGCCTTTGCTGACATGGGGTTTGGTAGAGCCACCAGTGTCTCTTCTGTAAAACATGTCTGAATTTAAGCAGATAGTGTCTAAAACTTAACTGCCTTTAAAGGCACATTGTCCAAAAAACTGGCTCACTCTTCCTCATTTGGCTAGAGATGGTAGGCTTTTGTCTTTCGGTTTTTTGTCTGTGCACATTGGCATTTCTGGGTTGAATTTCTTCAGCTTTAAATCTGAAATACATGAAATAAAAAGAGTCCAAGGGGAGTTCCCATCATGGGTCATTGGAAAAGAACCCAACTAGCATATATGAGGATGCAGATTCGATCCCTGGCCTTGCTCAGTGGGTTAAGGAACTGGCGTTGCCGTGAGCCATGGTTTAGGTTGCAGATGCTGCTAGGATCCTGCATTGTTGTGGCTGTGGTGTAGGCTGGAAGTTGCAGCTCTCATTCCACCCCTAGCCTGGGAACCTCCATGTGCTGCAGGTGCAGCCCTAAAAAAAATGGAGTCTAGGAAACACATCACCATATTGTTTGTTGGTTTTGAATGTCCCCAGCTGGCCAGCTGCCTTCTCTCACCTCTCAAAGTCTTTTGTTTGTTTTAGTTATAATGTATAGATGTTTTAGTTTTATTTAGTAGAAGGTATATGGAAACATGTCTGCTCCTCAGAGACACTGAATATTCTCAAAACATTTGAAGAGCCAAAATTTATTTTTTTAACATATCAGCTTGTGCCCTATAAAATATTTTCTAGAAGAAGGAAAGGAGTTAAATAGGAAAAAAAAATAGTAGCACTTCAACATAATTTTATACTTTCGAAAAATATTCCACAGCACATATATTAGTTTCTGGTACCTGCAAGGTGGGATCAATTTGGCAATTATAGAAGAGGTAAATTTAATTTAACAGCAGAATGAAACATGAGTAATCCCCAACAATTTTCTTCTCTCTAATACGTAATTGCCTCACTGCCATAGACACACTTTGATATACATGAAAAACTCCTTCAAATTTATTTTACATGGTCTATCATATTGTACTTGATAATTTTGATGTCAAATTGTTTTACTTTTTATGATTCATTTCAATTGTTGGAACAGCAGATGACACCCAGGGGAAAATTGTGATAAATCCAATAAATACAGCAATTGTGACAAAGATAGATGTATTTTTATCCTCCCAAGATTGCTATGGTTTAAAAAGATGTAATATTTACAAAAAACAGTACTAACATCTCCTAAAACAAATGAAGTTCAGGACATGATAGCTTGATATGAACCCTTTATATACTAATGTGTAATGCTCATTGCCATTCCAAGCACCCCCTCTTCACTTCCACTTGCCACACCTTTGGGCTTATTAGCAATATCATTCATCACTTTTCAGTATCACTGTGTATGTTTTATGTTCTAAAGGTGCTTTAATTCCTCAAAATTTGTAACCTAAATATTTTACATGTGTTCCTCTTGATTACTGACTGTTTTTACACAATATTTAATAGACATTAACCTAAGTCTCTGTAAAACTACTAAATTAGAAATTTGGGTCAAGTTGTTTAACCTCTGGATCTCAGTTACCCTTTCTGTAAAATGAGAAAATCAGAACTGAATCATAGGTGTTTTGTTTTTGTTCTTCTGTTTGCATATGCTAATTTATTCTAAAACTGCTCATTTATAGAGAAAAATCAGTTATTTGGGAAAGATATTTTCAAATTAATATACTTAAGAAAATGTTATTTCAGTTACCAGATTTTTTTATAAATGCTCTTGAAATTGTTTCCTTAATGTGTTTAGATTATTAGTATTATAACTTAGTTTCCCCTATGTCATTCTTGATTATTCGTTTCCTTTCTATATTTTGGAGTAAAATTCTGACTCTTTAAATCTGTTTTTGTTGTTGTTCTGACCTTCTGCACCATGTGTGCTTGACGGCATGGACTTCCCCCTTCACCAAAATCACCCACATACTGGCCTTCCCCAGACTCTTGGAGCAGTGTTTCAGAGCGATCTGAAATGCTGCCTCCAGGGCTAGCATCCTCACTCTGCCCCAGATCATATTTAGTTGACTTAGCATATCTGTATGTTTTTATGCAAAGAGGGAGAGGGTTCAGGGAGAGATAGTTACTAGAGAAACTAAAGATAACAGATAACAGTTCACTTAACTACTTAGTTTTATCAGCTTCTGTAAACAGCAAGTAGAGCAATGAATGGCAGGATCTGCTCCAAACATGAACGAAGCAGGGTTGTGCAACATGAATAGATAGGGAAAAAAAATAACACTTTATCCTCATTTATTCATCTGTCTCATAGTCAAAATTCTAGCAAGTGGTTTACATTTAAAGGGTAAACCAAATATATGGGTAGAAGCATATAATACAGCCAATCTTTTTCAGATTTGAGCTACTGGACTGAGACTCTTCTCTGGCCGAGCTCTCAGGAGAGCATATGCCCCTGTGTGCATATTTTCAAAAAAATGTATTTTCTCATTGAGTAGAAAAATAATTTGATAAGTTAGGTATTTGACCAATCTTAACACACAGTGGGCATATAGTGAAGACTCTGAATGAATGGATGAGTACCTAATTTCTAATAGCTTGGCCAGACCTCATGTTTTATTATATATAAATGAAAATAAATTCATGCTAAAAAGGGAAACTTTTCCAAGCTTAAGCCCACAGTCATTTCAGAGTACATTAAAGTTGAAGCTGATGGCTTCTCAAATTAGCCACCATTGAAGTGTGGTCAGAGTGCATGTTGGAAAGAACATAGAAGAAAATCCCTATTTTTATTCCAGGAAGCTTTGGACCTCACATTGATATTCTGGAAAAATGACTTTCTAGATCAAGAATAGTGAGATTTTTAATGTACAATCATTCATATCCCCTAATATAAACACCTAGTAAAAGTCATGGTTGTCAAATTAATGTGTCCAAGGTAAATTAGTCAGTGTAAAGGACCAAGGCTGGGGCTGAGTTCTCTCTGCTTTTGGTGAGAATCATTGTACTAATAGGCATGTGTTGATTATAGAAAACAGGGAAGGACGCCAACAATAGCACATCAAACACTGATATTCAATCTCAATACATACACAATTAAGATAAAATCTTATGGAACATACAAAATGCCATTATGACTGAGTTTCACGTGATTGCTGGATACAAGATCAATATTAAATGCAAGTATATAAGCAATGAAGAATAAAAAAGATTAAGAACCATTTTCATTAGCATTAAAAGTATAAAATACTTAGAACTAAATCTGAAAAAAGTGTGCAATACCTATATGCTGAATAGTATAAAACATTGCTGAAACTAAAGAGTGGCTAAATAAGTAAAGAGATACACTTCATTCACTTTATATTTCACTTATAAGTTAGAACACAACAGTGTTAAGATGTTGATTCTCCTCAATTTCATCTGCAAATTAAAGGCAGCCAAAGTCAAAATCCCAGCAGGCTTTATTAGCTTGACAGCTAGTTTAAAGCTCATATGGGAGTTCCCTGGTGGCCTGGCAGTTAAGGATTCAGCATTCTGCAATGGAGCAGCTAAAATAAATGAAATAAAGCTCATATGGAAATGCAAAAGACCTAAAATAGATTAATTTTGAACAAGACCAAAGTAGGAGATTAACAGGACCTGATTTCAAATACTGATGCTGCTCAGGCCTGGATGATGGCAAGGATATTGCACAATGCAAACAAAATTTCTTATTGTAATGAGCAAAGAAATTTTAAGTTGTTTCATTTACCTGTCTTGTTGATGCAAGTGAGGATTAAGCCATCTTGAAGTTTCAGTTTCAGGGACATTTTAAAAATGTTATTGGCATGTATATGACTTAGAATGTTGTTAGTTTCAGGTGTACAACAAAGTGACTAAGTTATACATAAACATATCCATTTCTAGATTCTTTCACATATAGGTGATTATAGAATATTGAGTAGAGTTCCCTGTGCTATGTAGTAGGTCCTTGTCAGTTATCTATTTTATATATAGTAGTGTATATAGGTTAATCCCAAGCTCCTAATTTATCCCTCCCTCCCCAGCACCCTATTTCCTCTTTGGTAACCATAAGTTTGATTTTGAAATCTGTAAGTCTATTTCTGTATTTAAATACAATGAAGTATTACTCAGTGGTAAAAAAGAATGCAGTAAGGCCATTTGCAGCAGCTTGGATGAACCTAGAGATTATCATACTAACTAAAGTAAAACAGAGAAAGATAAAAATATGATATTTATATGTGGAATCTTAAAAAAAATGATACAAAAGAAATTTAAAAAAATAAGGGGCATTTTTTCTCCTCAGTTTTCTGTTTCTATTCCTTCTCTCTTGTTTTCATTAACCTAAGGTTATACATTTCAGAGTATAAAGCATAGACCTTAAGGATAGATTTTCAGCTTTGACAAATGTATTTACTTATTGAAATCAACTACAAAATATTAAGACAGAGAATATTTTATCACTCTAAATATTTCCTCTAAATTTGTTCTTTTTTAAGATTTTTGGGGGTGTATAGATTATTTTACATTACCATATGTTTTGGAGTAAAATTGCCAGTCTCTACCAAAGCAAACAAAAAAATCTGGGAATGTGTACAGATCGCACTGAAATTATAGATCAAGTTAAAGACAGATGACAGCCTAATATAGTCAAATCCCTGAGTATGACATATATCTATATTTATTTAAATGACTTGGCAAACTTTTCTATGAAAGGTAAGATTAAATATTTAGGCTTTGTGGGACACACATCATCTCTGTCACCTAGATGTGTGTGCACATCTATATGACAAAGACTGTACATATATCTTAAAAAATTTTTAACATGTTAGCTTTTGGACCATACATAACCAGGCAGTGGGCCAGACTGATCTGCAAGCTATACTTTGTCAATTCCTGATTTAGATCTTTTTTTTTTTTTTTTGTCTTTTTGCTATTTCTTGGGCCGCTCCCACGGCATATGGAGATTCCCAGGCTAGGGGTCAAATCGGAGCTGTAGCCACCGGCCTACACCAGAGCCACAGCAACGCGGGATCCGAGCTGCGTCTGCAACCTACACTACAGCTCACGGCAACGCCGGATCGTTAACCCACTGAGCAAGGGCAGGGACCGAATCCGCAACCTCATGGTTCCTAGTCGGATTCGTTAACCACTGTGCCACGACGGGAACTCCTAGATCATTTTAAATTACACTTTACAATATTTTTACCTTTTAGGAAAAAACAACTTGTATATAACCGGCAAATTTGCAATTTCGACATTAGTACAATAGGTATTGTTTTGTGCTTAATTTTTAAAAGTTTTTGTTGCTAGTAAATAATTACTATATTGATCATGTGTCCCCATGCCTCGCTAAGTCACTTATTTATAGTAAGTTTTCATGAGTTTCCTTGGTTTATCTGTATACAAAATTAAGTTTTCTGTGAATAATGGCAATTTTAATTCTACCTTTGTGCCTTTTCTTACTGAATTGAACACCATTTGTTATAATAGCTACAGTTTTTTCTTTTCATAGATGATATTTATCAGATTGAAGATGATTGGCTCTTAAGTTTATAGAGTTTTTATCATAAATGTGTATTGATTTTGTTAAAGGCTTTTGAGAGTGTAATCAGGTGAGCATGTGATCTTTATTCTGTTAGTGGTGAATTATGTAGACAGGTGATTTGTATCACTGATAAGACTCATTTGGGTCTTGATTTAAAAAGAGATGGGTTTGGCATCTAAGTTCAGCAGTTTTTAGTTGATATAAAAAAATGAGTTAAGTAGTTCTTAACTGCCTTTGATTTCTGAAAGAGTATACTTTTTTAATGTAAATGTGAAGTGTGATTAATCATTGGCAGCATCTTGGTCTTAGATTTTGTAAGAGTTGTGGTTACAAAGTATATTTTTAAACATATATGGGAAACCAGCCTGATTTACATTTTCTTCTTATTTTCCAAGTGGTGTTTTTACAAAAAGTTTGTCAGCTTGGTTTGTCTTGTCATTAGAATGAAGTTGTTCCTGGCATTTCCTTATTAAGATTTCTCAAAAATCTCTGCTGATTTCCTCTGTAATTCCTGATAGCTGTAATTTATGTTATCCTTATTTTCCTGAATTAGGGGTTAATCAATTTCATTAATCATTTAAAAGGATCAACTTTTAGATTTGCTAGTGTTAGCACTATTGTGTCTTTTTAAATGTTATTGTTTCTGCTATTTTTATTTCTGTATACTCTGGGTTTAATATAACATACATTTTCTTTAAATATTTAAAGTGGAATAATTTCAAAGAAGAATATAATTTTAAAGAATATAATTTTAGATATGCTTTAAATTTGTTATCAAAGCTATAAATACTGCTGTATGCACTGTTTTAATGCATCTCAAACATTTAAGTGCCATGTTTTCATGATCATTCAGTTTGAAATGTTTCCATTTTTATCTACTTGAATGACTCAGTTATTTTTAGGTTATTTTGCTTAATTTTTTAAATATAGGGTGATTTCCTAAATGTTTTGCCAATTTTTTTCAAAAAAATTTAAAATTGAAGTATAGTTGATTTATGGTGGTTACTTGTTTTAGGTATATACCATAGGGATTTGATATTTTTATTGATAATACACCATTCAAAGTTACTATAAAATAATTTTTAATTGATGTCTGAAACATATCCATACTTTGAACTTTATTCAGATATTTTTATGACTTTGAAGGAAATGGTTCATATACACTTAAGAAAATATGTATACTCAGCAGCTACTGAGTATGGTCTTCTAAACATGCTAATTTAGTTGATAGCCTATTCAGTGTCCTATGTTTATTTTACTATTAGTTACTTAAAGTATTAAATACACAAAACTAGATGACTTATCATTTAAATCTACCAACTTTTGTTCCATTAACTACAAACTCTTGACATTTACATATAGAATTATCATGTCGTTTTGAAAAATTAATCCCTTTCTATTTTGAAATGTATTTTTACCAATTAATACTCCTTCTCTTGAAATCCACTTTGCATGTTAAGCCACACCTACTTTATTGATGATTAGTGTTTGTATGTTATTTCCTTTACATTTTTTTCATGCATTTATGTGGTGTTTAGTATGTGTAAACATTATATCATTGTTTCTTTTCGTCTAATTTGACAATTTCTACTTTAAAATTAAGGGTTTAATTTACATTTAATTATTATGATATTGGTTGTGTTTTTGTTTCTTTGAACTTTACATTGATCAATTATTTTTAGTTTTCTACTCTATTGGCTCCTTAGATATGTCTCATTATTTTGTAATAAATTATCAATGAATTACATTGTTAGGGAAAACTTATAATTATTATTATTATTATTATTATTTTAGGGCCAGACCTACTGCATATGGAAGTTCCCAGGCTAGGGGTCCAATCGGAGCTGTAGCTGCCAGCCTATACACCACAGCCATAGCAATGCAGCATCTAAACCAAGTCTAAGACCTACACCACAGTTCACAGCAATGCTGGACATTAACCCACTAAGCGAGGTTAGGTATCGAACCTGCATCCTCATAGATACTAGTTGGGTTCGTTAACCACTGAGCCATAATGGGAACTCCAAAGCAATTTTTTTAGACTCTGCCTTCAGTGTGGAACACCTACAGTGGTAAAATTCCATTTACCAACTCCATCAGGGTTTTTTGGTATTGTTAAATATTTCATTTTAAAATTATTATTCCTCCTGGACATTGTTTTTACTATATACAATTGTCATTTGAATAAATGTGTTATAAGAAATCATAAAATTTACTGAGTTTGCAAAAACATTTACTATTACTGAAGCACTTTGTTGTTTAATGCACAACAGCGTGTCTTTTTGGTTTCAGTTCTTTTCATCCTGACCTTCTTTTAGCAGTTCTGGTAGTGCGGATCTACTGGCAATGAATAATTTTAGCTTTCATTTATCTGAAGATATCCTTTTTTGGTCTTGTTTTTAAATGTTATATTGCTGGATATAAGATTTTAGATTTACTGTTATTTTCCTTCTCTGTTTTAGAGATAACTACCCCCACACCTTCGATTTTCATGAAGTTTGTCAGCTCTGTGATTTCATTTAAATATACAAGTCATTTTTTCAAAACTGTGTAATTGCCCCATCTTTTTTCATTTGATCTTTTGGAATTCCAGTCATCCAGATATGAGATGATGTAATATAGTCCCACAGTCAGTCATGTTAATACTGCATTTAAAAAAAATCTTTTCTGGGCATGCCCATTGTGGCCCAGCAGGTTAAGAATCTGACTAGTATCCATGAGGATTCAGGCTTAATCCCTTGCCTTACTCAGGAGGTTAAGGATGTGGCATTGCTGTGGCTGAGATGTAGGCCAGCAGCTTCAGCTCTGATTTGACCCCTAGCCTGGGAATTTCCACATGCTGCAGGTATGGCCATAAAAAAAACTTGTCTATGGTTTAGTTTTTAAAGTTGTCATTGATGTTTCTTTTTCTGTAGCATCCAATCTTAATCTGATTTGATGGATTTTTAAATTTGGCATTTTAAATTGTTCCGTAATTTCACTTTTTAAGTTTTCTATTTTATCCAAAAATGCCTTTCATTTTCCATCATTATGTATTCATATCCTCTAAATCATATATTTATAATTATTTTAAAGATTTTTTCAAAAATTTTATTATATATATCATTGATGGATATTGTTCTCTTTACCTTTTTTTTTCCTTGATTTTTTTTCAGTCAAGATTTTCTACTCTACACATTGCTAAAGTTGATTTTATGTTTTGAACACTCTAAAAGAACAGAGGAGATACTTATTAACAGCTTTATTGAGATTTATTGTCCATGTGGAGGACTCTTCCACACAGCCCTCTTTTGGGAAAGTAGGGATATTGCTGAGTTTTTTGTGTTGCAGAAGCAGAGAATGAAAGCAGGTAAACTTTTAATATAACAGAAAAATTTGGGGGTTGAGAAAATCACTGGAAATCTGAGTGAGTTTATCATTCAACATTTCTTCTTTTCCCTTACATCAGGCTTATTTCTAACCTCATTCTTTTTTTGCACTGGAAATAAGAATGAAAATGTATTTTTCTCTCTCTGCCACTGCTTCCTGACATCTAGTCATTTCCAAATTTGATCCCAAATTGACAGATTTCTCAACTCTAAAGAACAATGAACCCAGAAAATATCTTATATTTTTTGTTTCAGTTGTTGGAATAGAGAAACACATTGCTATAATTCCCCTGTAATAGCACTTTAGATTCAAATTGAGGGGTTGTATGCATCCTACACTAGAAAAGATTAGAGATTAATGGGAGCCTAGTGAATTTCACTTCCAGTAGAAATAGTAATTATAGCCAGTGAGAACTTGAACGTAAGTCATTAATTACTCTACAGTAGATGATCCCAGGTCTCAGAAAGTGAACAAGGATCACTGCCCTTGGAATTTGCAATTGTTTATGGAGCGTGACCCTTCCATCACCCATTTCCTTGGTTGAGACACACATACAAATAGATTCTGTTTCAGAGGGATCTCACAGGGCAGAGATTATGAATATTCTTTGTACCAGAATATGATATATGAAGATTGAAATATTTGGGAGGATAATGAATAGAGTGTCAGAGTTTTGTAATGCAGATAACAGGATCTGAATAAGTCACTTAAACAAGCAGGAAGGGCAGAAGCCAATTCAAATAGCCAGAATACAAAGTCAACTTTGGAAAAGTCCCAAGTAAAGAGCAACAGAATGACACCTCAGATAGGCAAATGGAAAGGCAATTTTGGATGTATGTGTAAAACAGTCTACTGGCTCTGGTAAGATTTGTTTGCATTGTTTTGTATGATGCATTGCCAAGCTAGCTCTGATGAAAGAACTAGACAAGGGACAGGGTGTGCAGAAATGAGTTGACACTGCAACAAATAGCATTAAAGTACTTCCTTGTTATATTTGCTGGAAAAATTTGTTGCACATAATTAAATTATACTAGGCCATCATGAATTTATTCCAAAAATATATGTAGTGCCAAGATTTGATTAAGGACATTGGGTGTGCATCTAAGCTGGAAGCATTTAAAAGCATGAACATTTTTCCATGCTTTTGTTCTTGGACTTAGAGAAAAATTGAAAATCTGAAAATGGGAGAGGACCAAAAACAAAAGGGTTTGTTCTTTTCTGTAGGATGCCTTTCCTAATACTTATATCCCTGGGCACCACATATTTTATTAACAGATCTAAGAGAAATAGAAAGAGTATATATTTATTTCAGAGCCTTCAGAAATGAAACCAGGGTATCATTGAGGCAAACAAGTTAGTGTGTTATGTGTATGTTTTTTGTTTGCCTGTTTCTCTGTCCCCTAATTGTTTGCCTTTCTTTGGTTTTATTTCTTTTCTCTTGATTTTTCAAGTGAAATTTGAGACAGGAACCAAATATGTGAAGAGATAAGTATACATACATCAAACAATGCAGAGGTGGAGCTGTGAGCATAACGTACACTGTTTTCATGCACCCACAGCATGATGCTTTCAAAGGTATTTCACTGGGCTCTTTGGAACACATCTGAGAATGATTACATCAGAGGATTGTCATAACACTAATCCAAGTTTAGGTGGGTAGACAACTAAAAATAAAGCATGTTCTTGAGATCAGATACAAAATCAGCACAAGAAAAATAAACAAGGGGAACTGAGGCCAACACAGCCTAACACAAAGCAACACAATTTAAATAGTTACCAGGCAGTTCTTATAGCAGTAACCAACCCTTCCTCTATGGTAACTGAACACTGAGCAAATGCAGATTCAATCTGATAACTCTTAGATAGCTTTTAGTGTGGACATGACTAGAAAACATCAGAAAGAGATGTCATATGAATTCAGAAAAACAGCGCTAATGAATAACTGAACATTATGTAAGGACATGTCAATGTAAATATATGAAATTAGTTGTGCTTCATGTCTAAATAAATGTTTATTATATAATGGTATTTGTAGTAGTTTATATTTTCTTTCCCATACCTTGGTATTTTCCAGTTATCTATAAGGAGCAAGAATTCTTGGTTTTATTTCTATTCTTTAAAGTTTTAAGTTTTTAAAAATGTTCTTCTAAAGGCGTATAAACTTAGAGAAAAAGATTTAGGCAACTGCCGGGGCCAGCTCAGCAGGATCGAGTTGGAGAACGGGTGCTGTGGAACTTAAGGAAAAATAGTTAACATAAAACAAGACACAGAGACATTTATCTTAAGTAGAGGTGGGAGCCAGGGAACTCAAGGTCTCAGGGACCAAGCCTGCCCTCAAGAATCCACACTGCTTTTATTGTGCTCTTTAGATGAGATCAAGTGAGGAGTGGCTATGGGTGGATGATACAGGGTTTGTTTGCTATTATGTAAGTTCTTTTACTATTTAGAAAGCCACTTAGGTGGTAAAGGGTTAAGCTCTTACTCTGACCTCTAGGCACATAACAGTTCTTAAGCTTAAGTCACTTATGCCTTTAGGTCTTTGTTGTTAAGCTTAAGTCATTTACCAGCACTGTGACTGTTTCTCCAAGAAGGAAGATGGGATAAAGTAAAGAAGGACAAGATGGAGTTTTCAAGGAAACATGTCTTGCAACATCTCCCCCTTTTTGTTTTTGTGGGAAGACAAGAATAGGTCTTGCAACTTTTTTCATTTCTTCTTGAATTATTCACTTAGACAGAACACAGTCCAAGTTCAGTCTCAGAGTTCAAGTTTTAAGTCTCACGTGGAACTCCTCGGGCTTCTGCTGTGCATAGACTGACCAACTTCCATGGGTGGCCAGAGCAGGGCTTAGCACTCTGATGATGGTGAAGGGAGTCTCTGGAACTTGACCATGAAGAGATTCTCGAGGTGCTGTACAGCCTCCCCGGTGTCCATGTCAGCAGCGGATGCAACCTTCTTCACTCTGATGTGATGGATCCATGGGGCAATACCCGCAACCTTTATAGCAGTTGGGCTTGCTATGCGACCCTCAGTTTACAAATGTTAATAAATAGCCACAAAGAATGTATCAAAGCCCATATCCCTACACTGACTACCTGAGTTAAAAATCTACCTTAATTCCCCCCCTTTGAGTTGGAGACTCTAACTGTGGGAAAAGGGGCGACGACCGCTCTAACTTCTTCCTGCTGAAAAGGGGCGTCGTTAGGGAAAGCAGTTAGGTCTCCACTCATGGAATGGTCAAGTGGGCTTTGATACATTGCTTTTTGGATACCTCAAAGAAATATTTTCACCAGGAGGAGGAGGTCAGCTGGTTCCACAGGGCAGCTCCAAAAGCTGGAGCTGGATTGACAGCTCATGAATCTACTGATGAAGATCTAGCAGGGAATTAGACACATTCTGTGAACAATCAGGAATACAACATTTAGATTTTATAATAGCACAAGTAACTCATGATTCTTCTGATTTCTCTGGCTGGTTATGAAACATTTGTATACCTTGGTCAGCATGCAATGGAAAGCTACCTTATGTCCTTTTGAACAGTATGATTTATGGCATCACCTTAAAGTTAACTTACTCAAATTTATTCTAAACAGTCCCCACCATGTTCAAAATTCTCTTCTCAATGTCCACTTGCCACACACCTTGTATCACTTTCTGTATCCATATTAGTCTGTCCCTTATTTTCCAAGGAGAGCAATCAGCTGAAGACAGACTATCTTTCTTTTGCCTTAATAAGATGCAATTCCATTCCTCATTCCTTCTATATTGAAAACACACATATCCTACTTTCCTAAAGCAACCACAGACTGACCTTTATAATTTCTAAAAACAAGTTTTTCTTATAGAGACCATCTCAGGTGGCACTGATCATATTGTTTCATCATTCTAAAGACCTTTAGTTTCTGTTTAGTAACTGATGTTTCAGTGTCTCATTTGATTTCTGTTAAACCTAGGTACGATAAGATATTATACCTAATGTTGACAACTGTAACAACGTGTATGCAGTTACCTTCCATATTTTAAGAATTTCTAAAAGAGGAGTTGGACTCTGAAACAATCAGAAAGGTATTGAGAAAAGAAAATGGATTCCCAGTCACAACTCAAAGGTTGTGTAAAGAATTTTGTAACCGGCTTGCCAGAAATATAAATGTGGCAGATTCATGAAGGAGGGGCCCAGGATTGGAGAGGAGGACTGAAAAGTGGCTCTGTATTCCTACATTTAGAGTCACCCAGGGCTGAGTGGTGATAAGGACAGGAGCCATTATGGAAATGTTCCATCAGTCTTGATCCTGGGCTTGAGGGGTCAACCACAGAGACCTTTGTCTTCAGGGGCAATCCCTCTTCCAGTGATCTGAGTCTTGGGGCATTCCCATTTAAAGGGTCCCTCTTTTCCTCAGAGGAAACAGACTCCGGGCATAGGTCTCTGCCCTAGTCCTCTCACCTTGGAAACTCCCAGGTTGACTCCCTGTAGCGCCATAACTAACTAGAGCCTCAGCCTTTTCTCAGTCTCTCTTCTTGTTCTCCTTTCATTCTTCCTGGCCCCAATTGTAACATACTCTGAGGAGGTGCTCCAGATCCTGATCAGGGCCAAAAGCCAATTTTTTGGAGCTTTCTCCATAAATCTGGCACCGGCTGAGCTATGAATTTATCCTTAAGAATTATTTGGCCCTCCATTGTTTCTGGGTTCCTTTGTATGTTTTCTCAATGCCCTTCTGAGTCTTGCTAAGAAAGCTGATGGACTCTCTTGTTAAACCTTCAATAGTTTTTAATGGGTTTTACTCATGAGGCTTTTAATCCCTGTACTATACAAGTAATAAAATGATTTCTATGCCAGTTGTGAGAATACTCACTGTGATGGAAACCAAAGTAAAGAGCGCTAAGACCAAATTATTTGGAGTGAGAGGCTTTCCTTTTCTTAGTAGATTTTCGGCTTCTCGGGTTAGATGTTTCATTTGACCTCAAGTGGGAAGATGAGCCTTTATCATCCTCCTTCTGGGGTCTAGAGGATGCTTCACAAGCTTGCTCATGATATGGTTTGATTCTTCTATATGGCCCTTCTCTAATTATTCTTGGACAAGATCACTTAAAACCTTTAATTTTCTGAAGGAAGAGGCCAATGCTCAACCCAAACTGGTTTTTCTGTAGACCATTTCAGTCGAATAGGTTCAGGAGAAACATAATTATTTTTACAAGCAGTGGCCGCTAATGAAAAGGCCGATATCCCAAACCAGATTTGTCCCTTTTAATCTCAGATTCAATAGGTTCCACTCTCCCTTGATGATGTCTTCCTAATCCCAATCCGGGAATGTAACCCTGTTTCTGCAACATTTTTTGGCTTTGATGACTATATTGATCTACTGGTGGTAAGTAAATTTCTGCATGCCACTGTTGTAATAAATCTCTCCCCCATAGATTGATAGGGAGTTGAGCAACATAAGGTTTCAATCTAGCTGGCTGCCCATCTGGTCCTTCACAATTAAGCCATTGGGCACTCTTTTTGAGACCCTCTGCTTTTCCTAACCCAGTGACTTCAACATCAGCTGGCTGAAGAGGCCAGGTGTCTGGCCAATGTAAATGGCTAATGATTGAAACATCAGCACCAGTATCAATCAATCCTCTAAAAGACTTCCCATTTATGATAACTTGACAAGTGGGTCGTTCCTCTAGGACCTTTTCTGACAAAAACACTCCTGCCCCTCCTGTGGTATTGAATCTCTTCTGTCTAAAATTATTCCTGTCTTTTTTCTTCTGGACTCTAGGTAAAATTAAGATTTGAGCAATCCGATCCCCTTTTTTAATTTTCCAAGGAATCGCAGTGGAAACCATCACTTGTACTTTATCATCCCCGTTATTATCCAATATCCTGGTATGAACTCGAATTCCTTGTTCTGTTAGCTCTGCCCTTCCTATTATCAATCCTATTGTATCTGATGGTAATGGATTTTCCAATTTGGTTGTAATAGAAGTAGGAGTTTCACTAGGAAGGAGAATTAAATCGTGTACACTAGGGAGATCTATTGTGATGTCGAACTCTGGTGCAGAGCGTAGTTCCAGGGAGTCTGGCTCTTGTTCTGAATGGGGAATGCTTCCTTGGTTGACGGGGCTGGAAGCTTGCCCCGAGGGTAGTTTCCCAACAAGGGGCTTCCATCTTTATGAAAGATGGACCAGCACTGGTTAGCCCAGTGATTTCCTTTATTACATCTTGGACATAGTCTGGGCTGTTTATTATTGTTACCAGAAGGTGCTGAAGCTCCGTGAAAGAAAGGTCGGGCTCGTGGAAGAGCGCGACATTGTTTTTTAATATGTCCTGTCTTACCACAATTAAAACATTTTCCTGAAAATTTGTCTTTAACTTTTAAATTAGCCATTGCTTGGGCTAGCATTGAGGCCTTAAAAGACTCCGTCCCCACTCCCTGACAGGCTTTAATATATTCAGCTATGTTAGCTTTTCCTTTTAAAAATCCTATGGCCTTTTTGCAGTCAGTGTTTGCGTTTTCATATGCTAACAATTGAAAAATAGTATCAGACACCTCAGAGTTAGTAACTTGTCGTTTTAATGCCTCTTGTAAACGAGCTAGAAATTCAGTATAAGGTTCCTTAGGGCCTTGTAGGATCTTTTGAAAAGAAATAGTTATTTGACCCGTAGATTCAATTTTATCCCATGCTGTTAAGCAACATTGTCTAATCTGTTCAATAGCCAAATCATTCATTTTTAATTGATCTTGAAGATTACTCCAAGGACCAATCCCTAACAATTGTTCCATTGTAATTGGAAGATTTCGAACCTGATTACGATTAGCAGTAATTTGGGCATGATCTTGCCACCAAGACTTAAATTGTAAATATTCACTAGGTGATAGCACAGCACGGGTTAAGCTATGCCAATCAGCAGGAATCATACGATTTCCTTCAGCTACTCCCTGCACGATTCCTTTTGTAAAGGGAGAATTAACACCATAGTTTTGAACCGCCTGTTTTAATTCTTTAAGAATTTTAAAAGGAAAGGGCTCATGAATGAACTCATAAACTCCATCAGGGTTGGCGGGATCAATGCCTGGAGCCACTGTCTCCCTGACAGTTACTGGAAAGGCTAAGTGTATGGCATCCAAATCGCCTTCCCTTTGAGCCTGTAAAATTCCCTGTTGAATGGATGATAGGTGGTGTTCAGGGATAGCACTCATTTTCTTTACAACCCTGGAAGTAGAGGCTTGATGAGTCCTCATCACCTTACTCCTAATAGGAGGCGATTGAGGAATATCAGAATCAACAACTGGAGCCGAAGGCTCAGGAGCCAGATATTCTCTATGATAATTTTGTTCAGGGACTGCATATTTAGATTCTTCCAACAAAGGTGTAAACTCCCCTTCTTCCTCTAAGTCCTCTGTGGTCTCTGGAAGTTCTAAAACTGATTTAATTAAGTTCCAAGTACTCCAAATGGACACAGGAATTTGAATGCCCTCATCATGCAATATCCTAAGTTCCATTCCTATCATTTCCCATATCTTTAAATATAATGTTTCTGATGTAAAAAGCCAATCACAATGTTTCTCAATAGTCTGAAAAAGTTTCGAAAGCTTACTTTCACTTGTTTTTGCACCCCCCTTTTTAAGGAGTTGTCCAAACAAACAAATGTAAGGATTATAGTTTCCCATTTTACCCCGTAAATACCTGAGAGAGGGAACTTATCTGCAGGATTTCTTTAGCGTGGCCACACAAAATTCCTCCCTTCTTCTCAGGGCTCCACAGCACTTTAGTGAATAAAATTTCCGCTGTAGTCGCGATCCTTCGTTCCTCGTGCCTGCCTGTTTGTGAGCCTGCCCCACGTTGGGCGCCACTTGCCGGGGCCAGCTCAGCAGGATCGAGTTGGAGAACGGGTGCTGTGGAACTTAAGGAAAAATAGTTAACATAAAACAAGACACAGAGACATTTATCTTAAGTAGAGGTGGGAGCCAGGGAACTCAAGGTCTCAGGGACCAAGCCTGCCCTCAAGAATCCACACTGCTTTTATTGTGCTCTTTAGATGAGATCAAGTGAGGAGTGGCTATGGGTGGATGATACAGGGTTTGTTTGCTATTATGTAAGTTCTTTTACTATTTAGAAAGCCACTTAGGTGGTAAAGGGTTAAGCTCTTACTCTGACCTCTAGGCACATAACAGTTCTTAAGCTTAAGTCACTTATGCCTTTAGGTCTTTGTTGTTAAGCTTAAGTCATTTACCAGCACTGTGACTGTTTCTCCAAGAAGGAAGATGGGATAAAGTAAAGAAGGACAAGATGGAGTTTTCAAGGAAACATGTCTTGCAACATCAACAGGCAACAAAGTTGTCCTTACTCCTACACATTGTTTATACAACTCCTACTTTGACAAGATTTGAATCCATACAAGTTTTGCACACAGTTTACTAAGCTTAAATAAATAGGTGAAGCCAAAAAACAAAACAAACAAACAAAAAACCCCTCCAAATTTAAAGTAGGAAAATCAAATTAAGGCATGATGTAAATATTTCCTTTGGTCTTTAAGATTCAGTGGGTCTTGGTGTTCCCCTCCTGGCTCAGTGGTTAATAAACCTGACTAGCATCCATGAGATTGCAGATTTGATCCCTGGCCTAGCTTAGTGGGTTAAGGATCTGGTGTTTCCGTAAGCTGTGGTGTAGGCTGCAGACGCAGCTTGAAACCACACTGCTGTGGCTTAGGACAGTGGCTTCAGCTCTGATTCGACCCTTAGCCTGGGAACCTCCATATGCCATGGGTGCAGCCCTAAAAAGAAAAAAGGTGAAAAAAAAAAAAAAGATTCAGTGGGTCTTAGAATGTTAGCTTTCTTTATGGGTCTCTGCATTGTCAGTTTTCAAAAACAAATTTGTTAAGCATGCATAAAGTAGTATTTTCAAAGTAACTTCAGACATGCAGTTTGTTTCTTAATTATGCTTCATAATTACTTTAAATGACCCATTTAAAGTTTCAGTAACATATTTTCCATAAAACACTCAATTCATGAATTGGGAAATCACTTTTTTAGAGAGAATAATAAGGTCCTTCGATTCCTTCAGTTGTAGCACTTGGGGTTTTATATTAAGTGATTGACTATAAATGTACTTTGTAATATTTAGGTCTAGTCACATACACATATCCTTCCTATGCATTTTCTTTATTATAATATTAGTGTTGTTTTTAAATTTTAGGGAGGTAAAAGGGTAATTGGATTACCCTCCCCACTTGTTTGTATTTCAAAATTATCTGCAGAGGAAGTTAAATGACTATGGGTAAAAAATATGGCCTTTCCTCTTAATATGAAAATGTGCTGTGTATGAAATAATGTGCCTGCAAATGAGGTCTTAGTTGAGAGAATCAATGTACATATAAAGCATCCTGTGGTTCAAAGGCCAAACCACAATTAGGAAAGATGATGATGAGAAGTAATTTTAAATTACTTAATTTTGAAACAGGCATCTCAAGGAAAATTAATGGCCTTTTGCAAATGGTTTAAAATGAATGGCTAAGATGGTACCTCTGGGGCTATACAGTAAGAACATCCATAAATGTGTTTTCCATTTAAAAAAAAAATCCACTGGTAAAATAGTCAAAATCATCATTTTCAGAAATTTGAAAATTAACCAAAGGTTTGCGTATATTTGAAGAGTATTTGTTCGAGAAAACCTATGGAACCTCCATAAAAACAGCAGGTTTGTGTGATCTTTTAACAAGTCACTCTCCCCTACTTTACCTAACCCTCCCCAGCTCTACAACAGCCATGACAGCTGCAAACACTGCCTCCTAGCAGCTGTGGAGGGAGATAAATTCAGTTTTGAACTCCTCAAAGTCCACACTTGGGGCATTGTCACTTTTATTTCCCTGGAACAGCTTGATGGAAATTTTTATTTGACCTAAGCTGATACTCTGGGAAAAGCTGTATCTTTAGGGCATTTCTTGAAACAAGCAGTGGCACTTTTATAACTTCACAGCTGTCTGAGGAAGCCAGTTTGGAAAACAAGAGCTTGGCCAAAAGTTTAAAAAGGATATCCATCCATCCTGGAAATGGTTTGCCCATAGCAGTTCTGAAAGATCCCTATTCACATATTCCTGGAGATCTAGAGGGCAGAGCATGAGTGAAGACTATTTCCACATTCAGGAAAATCATGAGTGGGCCCTGTACGTCATCCATGGCTGACGTTTGGGTTCTATTCATGTAGGAAATGAGGGCTAGACCAGTGTTGTAAACTGCTGACTCTGGAAAACATAATTCAACATGCACATGGAGCCTCTTAGTAAAGAGAAGTAGGGTAGGGGGATCATTGCTTCAAAGCATTTAGTTAATCGTGGACCAATAATTGAGCACTAATTAACTAAAAAGATGTTAGTTATCTAATACTATAGGAAATAATTCTTACAGATTTAGTCCCTATAGTTCCCCAAATCATTAGATAATAACAACAATAGGCAGAGGAACAAAAAAGCCCTGAGAGAAGAGGAAATGATTTCCAGATTTGCCACATTATATAATACAAATGTCCAGTTTTTGATTAATATTATTAAACACACACAAATAGGAACACACAGCGTACATAGGGGAAGAAAAGCAGTCAAAAGAAATTGTCTCTGAGGGGATTCAGATGTTGGACAGACATAAAATCAGCTATTTATAAAAATTATTTGGAGAGCTAAAGAAAATTATGTCTAAAGCATGAGAACCATGTCTCACCAGAGAGTAAATCCTACTTGCTCGTGTTATATAATCCTTCTTGTATAATGTTAAATTTATTTCTGCATCGGTATTCATCAGGAATATTGGCCCATACTTTTCTTGGATTATCTTTGGTTTTAGTACCAGGGTAATGTTGACCTCACAGGAAGAGCTTGACAGAGTATTTTTTCAATTTTTTGAAAGAGTTTCAGGAGAATTTGTGGTAATTATTCTTTATATTTCTGATAGAATTCCCCAGTGAAACCATCTGATCCTGGTCTTTTAGGGATTTTGAGTGACTCCATCTTCTTATCATTACTGGTCTGCTCAGTCTTTCTCTTCATGAGTCTTCCTAGGGCTTAGTATATTTGGTGTTTCTACACTGATTTTAGGTTATCCAGTTTGTTGTAAAAATTTTCATAGTATTCTTGTCATACATTTTTTTCTGAGACTTCATTTGTAATGCCCCTTCTTCCATTTCTGATTTCAGTTGCTTGAGTGTTTTTTCTTTAAGTATTTGTCCATTTTATTTTTTCAGTTTAGTTTTTCAAAAAAACAACTCTTAGTGTCCATTTTTCTATTTTTTCTCTTGTCTATTATGGCTATCCAGAGGGTCCGGTCTTTATCTTCATCTGCCAGGTTTCAGTTTAGTGTTTGTTCAATTTTTTCTAGTTTCTTGAGGTAACAGTTGAGATATCTTCATTTTAAATGTGTGCATTGATAGCCATATACTTTCATCTTGGCACAGTGCTCACTACATTTCATAACATGTAAATTGTTTTCATTTGATTTGTCTTGAGGTGTTTTTTTTGTTTGTTTTTTGTTTTGTTTTTTGCCAGTGCCTCTGGCATATGGTAGTTCCCAGGCCAGGGATCAAAACTGGGCCATAGCAGTGACCCAAGCTGCTATAGGTAATAGCTTTGTGATTTCTTTGACTCATCAGTTGTTTAAGAGTGTGCTTAATTTTCATGTATTTGCAGATATTCCTGTTTCCCTTGTACTGTTTGTCTAGTTTCATGGTTCTTTGATTGGAGAAAATACTTTGTATTATTTAAATCTTTAATTTGTTAGGACTTTCTTTGTGGTCTAAGATGTGGTACTATCCTGGAGAATGTTCCATGTATTTTCAGCTGTTATTGGTTGGAACGGTCTGTGTGTGTCTCTTTTACAATTTGGATGCTTATTATACACAAAATTGTCAATATCTGAAGCAGTGGATATAAAGAGGATTCAAAGAAGTGTTCTAAATCTGACGTATAAATTTTAAAGTCTTCAGAATATAGATAATATTTAATGACAAAAATCTAGAGGGAACACCCAGGGAATGGATGCAGATAGAAAACAGAAGTGGTCCAAAGACTTACCTGTGGTGCCCTGTTAAACATTCAGAATTTGAGGCAGTAAAGAGGAATTAGAAAATTAGATTGAATAGTAGACGCAATGGTAGGATAACCAGATGAAAATGGTGTCACAAAATCCAAGAAAGTTCTTTAAAGAATGAGAAATGACCAAATGCTTTTAATCAGGTGAGAGGTATTTATAACTTTGAGAAGTTTAATTTTAGCTGGATAGTGTGGGTAAAACTGAGATAGTGCCAGGGAAAGGAGAGAAATAATCCAAAATAACCAGAAAAGACTTTTTAAAATTTTTTTTTCAGAAATTTTGCAGTAATAAAGAAATATGAGGATAACTAAAGAATTTCTTTAAAAATTACCTGATATGGTAAAGCATATTCATTTTAATTTTAGCATGTTGGAAGACCATGGTTTTCTTTTTAAATTTCAACCAAAGGAATGTTGTAATGTTAGAAACTGCAGGTCAAGCATGTAGAGGAATCTTCTCTATAAGAAGGCAGCAAAAGAAGTGTTTTAAACTTTACCAAATGTATTTAAATGAGATAAAATTTTAAGAGGCACTATGTAGTTCTATATTAGAAATATCTTCAGCATTTCTTATTTAGTTAAGTAGACTGTAATTTAGCTGCCTTGCCAAATTTCTAAAGCACAGAATTTATCATTTTGAGTTACATTATCAGGACATCAATGTTTTACGAAGAAAAGTCATATTCATCTACTGCAGATTTAATATATTAATATTCAGAGAAGTGTGAATATTGAGTATCCTTTGAGTTGACCAATGAAACAGGTGACTCTCTCCCTAACATCCATTTTGAAAACCAACTCGGGTTTATTTATCATAAAATTACTGTGACTCTCCTGAGTCACTCTAATTGTTATATGCCTGTATGCTATATGTATTCTTTTCTGTGTAATCAGCAGATACATTATCAATTAAGAATACAAAGTGTAATCAATCTTTATTTAAACAGAAAGCTGGAAAGAAAATAGTAACACTACAAATAACAATCTATTATATGGTGAAATTTGTTGTGTCTTTTTAACAATCAACCTTTGTATATTTGTTATTCCAAAAGAAAAATTATTTAACATCCCCACAACAAATCCATGAAAGATTGTCATTGACAAGGGGACACTTTTCTCTTACAGCATGGGAGACCTGTAAGCCAGTTGTCAAACCAAGAATTACATGTTTTGGTGGTTGAAAGAGATATTTCTTTCTACTCAGGAGATAGACTCTCCTTATATAAACACATTTATTTGAACAAATGCATGCCCTAGTCCCACCAAATTGCATTGTTTCTGAGCTAGTCTTTGATTTATGGATTATTTGTATTGAAAAATAATGATTTAACGTACAATGATAAAAGTAACTTTGTTGTATGCCATCCTTTGCATATAATATCCTACCATTTGGCTGTAGAATTAAAAACATACCAATATTTCAAAATAAAAATGGCTGATAATTTAAAAATGTCACAGAATTAAAAGAAGCATATTTACAAAACAACTATCCAACACATCAGTTCAGAGTGCATTCATCTTAGGGTATGAAAGAGAAGCATGACCAAAGGCTGGGGTGTGTATGTCTTGTCATGTAAGACTCTTATTTCTCTTGATAGCTTCAGATTTCTCTTGTCAGACTCTTTGTTCTTTTTGGTTAGAGCAGATTAGGACAGCAAGACAGGCAGGGTGATATGACATCAGGAACAAAGATACTGTCTTTGCCTTTAGCAATTCAATGATTTTTAGTCAGCTGAAATGGAATTTCTGGAAAACAACATTTGGTGGCTATCCACACCTAGGTGAGCTACAACTTGTTAAAAACAGAACATCTGTTGACTCCAAGACACTTTAACAAAACTGTTTAAAAATGTTCCATTTTACCACTGCCCTTTGTATTTTCTCTTAGTCACTCCTCCTTTCTTTTTATTTTCTATTCATTGAAAGTCAATTTTACATCCTTAAAGGAATTAACTGACAATTTGACAAGAAATACATATTTTAGGGTTCTTAAGACAGGTACATTTGAGGACTTCTTCTGCTCAAAGTACTTGTTCTTATTGTGTCCTTCTGAGGTAGATAGGACACTGAATCTAATACTCATATGCAATAATAAAATTATTCTGTACCAAGCTTCAGTACTATTTTTCTCCTATTTCAAATACCGAAATAAAAATGTACCAGAAATTAAATAAATTTCAAAAATATATATATAAAGTTATGGCAGGCAGTCTGAGCTACTCAAAACCAGTAGACCCTAGGCTGTCTTCACAAACAGAAAATGAAGTAGGTCAAGCCTGGACTGTTTCTCCTTCCATGTGTAAAATCTAAAATAGGCAAAAGGAACATTCACTATTTTATTTTCTTGGTACTTTACTCAGTACAAGACAACTTTTAGGAAACCAGTGCTGTAAGACGGTGCATGTCCCTAAAAATGTACTGTATGTTAGTTTTCTAGGGCTATTTGTATACTACTTCATGTCTAATTGGGGAATAATATATTTCAGTGCCTCAGAATAGTATTTTGATTAAATGTAATTATTCAGTTAAATGAACACATAATGGGAGATTTCTCATGACAATTACAGTTCTGGGAGTATTGAGGAGATAGCAGGGGAAACATACATAATGAAGGAAACCATAGTTCTTCTTATTCAGATTCAAGTTCTATTAGGAAAACTTCGGTAGCCCCTAACTGCACATTCCCATGAAGTTCTAGCTAAAGCATATGAAAGACTGAAGTGTTGGTCCTGAAGCCTATTTATGCAACACTACTAGGACTTAAACTGATTGATTCCATCTTCTTGGCATTTAGATTTTCTGTATTTTTGGCATGGATAAAGCAAGATTGTCTAATATTGTTTTAATCACACTTTGCTTTTAATAGTGACTATGATGTGTAATCTCAACATTCCATGGCAGAATATGAAAAATTATTCATCTTTTACTAATTGGTAAGAGCATATGTATCTCAGATATCACATATCATAGTCACTTTGCATGTAGAAAATAACTCTCTAATGCGTGATTATTTCCTGGTGATTAACACAGCCTGGCACTCTACTGAGAGTCACAACTATGTATTAATAATGAACATAAGAAACAAATAAGAGAATAAGCAAGCAAATGAATGAACGTTAGTGTTAATCAGAAATTTCCAGTTAAAATGATAAAAGGGATAGAGGTCACAGTGGAAAACATGTACTAGAAATATAGGATATTAGTTTCACAACCCACCTGTGTTAAAAGGGGTGCCAGTCTATTAGCAGCACATATTTTCACCTTTTATTTTATAAGAACTGATTCTCCATACTGAAAGCCTTGAGCAAACATGAGTCCATAGTATTATATACAATAGGAGTCTATAACAGTGTTGAAATATTATTTTCTCAATACTTACATAAACAAAAACCTCAACCAGACCTTTTCTGATCTCCATTCCCAGATACCCAAACAGTGACTGGTCATCTCCAACATCCCCTGGGTACCTGAAATATACAAAAAGCTTTCATTTGTCAGAAGCAGATCTTGACACAAGGATTTGCATTAACATAATTCATTTGTGTTCAGGAAAGACTACTGACTTTTTTTAATGAAAAAAAATTAACAAAAAGTAGGCTAAGAAAGGGTGAAATATCCAAGTACATAGGTGGCAATGTTGGCTTGATTCTAGTGGGGAGCTCTAGAGGCAGTGACGGCTACAAGGGAGTGTTTATCCCTCTCGTACCTGGCCGTTACTAGTTGAAGGCCACCTAAGGACAAATGTAAATTCCCCAGAAATCTGGCTGTCTATGAGTGCCAGGAAGCAGGCTCCCACAGCCAGAGGGGGGCACCTCTGAAAGAGAGCCTGGTGCTCACTATTGGGAGTCAGTCTACACAACCTGCTGAGGGACACAAGGTTTATGGGTAAGCACTGAAAGCATCTCCTACTTGATTCTATCCAAAAACATTCGAGTTATTTTCACCTTCACGTTTCTTCAGCCCCTCATGTCTAGTAACCAAAAAACCTTTCACTGTATTTTCCCAATATTTTCAGATGCAAAGACTCTTCTCTTTACATTTTGAGGCTCTCATAATCCAGATCCTCCTGCCCACTTGTCTCTACACTGATGACCTAGCCTTACCTGTGGGCTGTCTTCCTCTAATTCCTCCACACCACAGCCAGTTGTGCATTCTTAACCAAAAATCTGAACAAATTGCTTGCTTAGGAAAAAGACACTTTTTTTTCCCCATCACCAAAGGAGTTCTGTTTGCCCGGCTTTCTAGAAAGGCTTCAGTGTCTAATCCAATCTAGCACTGATATCATATGCTGTGTTCTTTCCCAACCACCCCCCCCAATAGACTGTATGCTGATTCAGGTCTTTATTTCACATGCCGCCTCCCTCCTCCAGTATCCTCAATTCATTGTGGCCAACTTGGACACTGTCCTAGTTGTAGGTCAGAAAGCTATTGGAAAACATGCTCTGTTCCACAAAGACAACCCTGATGTCTCTTTATTTATAGATATCAGGGTGTAAACCTGGTGTGTTGTTACCCCCCTGCAACACACACCAGGGTTAATTATTTAGAAATATGGTTAAATTTTTAAATGCTTCAATTTTTGCATTTAATAACTTGAGCAATTATTCTCAAATTAGTGATTTTTGTTGCTAGGGTCATTTGCCAATGTCTTGAGAAATTTTGTCTTAATTGGGAGAGTAGAGAAACTGGAATGTAGTGGTTAGATGCTGAGATTCCGCCAAAACATCCTGCAGTGCACAGAACAGACCTCAAAACAAGGTGTTACCTGGCTCCAAACGCCAACAGTACTGATCTTGAAAAACTGCCCTACAATGACATTATTTATTTATCTATAGTTGTCCCTAATTCTCTGGATCTCTTTAGGGAAGAGTCATGACCTCATCTGTTTTTGTTTTTTTTTTTTAATGACTCAATAAATTTATTATATTTATAAATGTACAGCGATTATCACAACCAAATTTTATAGCATTTCCATCCCAAACCCCAGGCCATCCCCCCACCCCCAAAACCTGTCTCATTTGGTAATCATAAGTTTTTCAAAGTCTGTGAGTCAGTATCTGTTCTGCAAAGAAGTTCATTGTGTCCTTTTTTCTGATTGCACATGTAAGTGATAGCATTTGATGTTGATGTCTCATTGTATCGCTGACTTCACTTTTCATGATAATTTCTAGGTCCATCCATGTTGCTAAAAATGCTGGTATTTTGTTCCTTTTAATGGCTGAGTAATGTTCCATTGTGTATATGTACCACATCTGCCTTATCTATTCTTCTGATGATGGACATTTAGGTTGTTTCCATGTTTTGGCTATTGCAAATAGTGCTGCAATGAACATTGGAGTACATATAACTTTTCAAGTCATGGTTTTCTCTGGGTAGATGCCCAGGAGTGGGATTGCTGGATCAAATGGTAGTTCTATTTTTAGTTTTCTGAGGAATCTCCATCCTGTTTTCCACAGTGGTTGCACCAATTTACCATCCCACCAACAACACAATAGGGTTCCTTTTTCTCTACATCTTCTCCAGCACTTCTTGTTTGTAGACTTTTTGATGATGGCCATTCTGGCTGGTGTAAGGTGGTACTTCATAGTGACTTGGATTTGCATTTCTCTAATAATGGGTGATATTGAACATCTTTTCATGTGTTTTTTGGCCATCTGTATGTCTTCTTTGGAGAACTGTTTGTTTAAATTTCTGCCCATTTTTTGATGGGGTTGTTTTTTTGGTATGGAGCTGCAGAAGGTGTTTATAAATTTTGGAGATTAATCCCTTGTCAGTAGATTCATCTGCAAATATTTTGTACCATTCTGTGGGTTGTCTTTTTCTTTTGTTTAGGGTTTCCTTTGCTGTGCAGAAACTTTTATACTTAAGTGCCTTTTGTTTATTTTTGTTTTTATTGTCATTACTCTTAAGGGGTGGATCTGAAAAGATGCTGCTGTGGTTTACGTCCGAGAGTGTTTGGCCTATGTTTTCCTCTAGGAGTTTGATAGTGTCTGGTCTTATATCTAGGTCTTTAATCCATTTTGAGTTTGTTTTTGTGTATGATGTTAAGGAGTGTTCTAATTTAATTCTTTTACTGTGGCTGTCCATTTTCCCCAGCAGCACTTACTGAATGGGCTGTCTTTTCTCCTTTATATATTCTTGCCTCCTTTGTCATAGATTATTTGACTGTAGGTGCATGGGTTTAATTCTGGGTTTTCTATCCTGTTCTGCTGAGCTGTATTTCTGTCTTTGTGCCAGTATCATATGGTTTTGATGACTGTCACCAATAAAATAGAAAACCTAGAAGAAATGGACAAATTCTTAGAAAAGTACAATGTTCCAAGACTAAACCAAGATGAAATAGAAAGGATGAATGGATTTATCACAAGTACTGAAATTGAAACTGTGATTAAAAAACTTGCAATAAACAAAAGTCCAGGAACAGATGGCATCACAGGCAAATCCTATCAAACATTTTGAGAAGAGCTAACACCTATCCTTCTGAAACTATTCCAAAAAATTACAGAGGAACGAACACTCCCAAACTCATTCTATGAGGCCACCATCACCTTGATACCGAAACCAAAGATACGACAGAAAAAGAAAATTATAGGCCAATTTCACTGAAGAACATTGATGCAAAAATCCTCAACAAAATACTAGCAAACTGCATCAAACAATAAATTGAAAGGACTGTACATCATGATCAAGTGGGATTTATCCCAGGGATGCAAGCATTCTTCAATATCCACAAATCAATCAGTGTGATACACCACATCAACACACTGAAGAATAAAAACCATATGATCCTCTCCATAGATGCAGAAAAAGCCTTTGACAAAATCCAAAACCCATTTCTAATAAAAACCCTTCAGAAAGTGGGCATAGAGGGAACCTACCTCAAAAAAGGCCATACCTGACAAACCCACAGCGAACATCATTCTCAATGGTGGAAAGCTGAAAGAATTCCCACTGAGATCAGGAATGAGACAAGGATGTCCATTCTCGCCACTACTCTTCAACATAGTTTTGGAGGTCCTAGCCGCAGCAATCAGAGAAGAAAAAGAAATAAAAGGAACCCAAATTGAAAAGGAAGAAGTAAAACTATCACTATTTGCAGATGACATGACACTATACCTAGAGAATCTTAAAGACTATCAGAAAACTGTCAGAGCTCATCCATGAATTTGGCAAAGTCGTAGGATACAAAATTAATACACAGTACTCAACTGCATTTCTACATACTAACAATGAAAGATCAGAAAGAGAAATTAGGGAAGCAATCCCATATACCATCGCATCCAAAAGAATAAAATACCTAGGAGTAAACCTACCTAAAGAGACCAAAGACCTGTACTCTGAAAACTATAAGACACTGATGAAAGAAATCAAAGATAATAGAAATAGATGGAAAGACATACCATGCTCTTAGATTGGAAGAGTCAATATTATCAAAATGACTATACTATCTGAGGCAATCTATAGATTCAATGCAATCCTTATCAAATAACCAAAGACATTTTTCACAGAACTCGAACAGAATATTTTAAAGTTTGTTTGAACGCACAGAAGACCCAGACTAGCCAAAGACATCCTGAAAAAGAAAAATGGAGCTGGAGGAATCAGGCTCCCTGACTTCAGACTATACTACAAAGCAACAGTCATCAAAACAGTATGACCTCCTCATCTTGAAGTGCTTAGTACCTGTTATCCTTCCTGGATCATGATTCACTTATTATAAGAGTTTAATGCAATTGATATTAAAACTATCATAAATAAGAAAATTACATTAGCAGAGAAAAACATACTAAGATACACAATCATAACAATGCTATTTTTCCCTAATTTTTCATTTCAAAGTCATTTGTTCGGGCAAATTTAGAACCCAAACTCTAATCAAAATTTGTTTTATATACAACTGATCTATTTATAAGCTAATACTCCCTTGTAGCACTATTTAGATTGTGCCAATGGGAATTATGTCTATAATCCCTGCTATCTTTTGGATAAGTGCAATTAAAGAGATCAGTTACATTTGCTACCTGTTTATGCAAATGTGGAGCTCAGCTGCATTAAAACATGTATGTAGGCCTCCTTATGGGGTGGCTGCCCCACCACTTGGGGTATCAAAACGGGTGTGACATTCACCAGGTGGCTTTCACAATGGAAAAAGGAGTCCCAAAAGTGTCGTCTATACAAATGCTTTACCTTTAAAGAGAAAACAATATGTTTTACAAATTCAGGAAAAGGCTAGTATATAGTCTAATACTCTTTTAGTCTAATAACTTTTCAACCTTTCCTGAATTTAATGCACCACCAACATTTGGGAAATTCAGTAAGTTAGAAAATTTATAATGGAAACCATAATAAATTAATAAATAAAAATTAATGTATTAAAAGGGATGTGAAAGTGCAAAAAAAATAGAGTTGAAAAAAATTAGAAAACAGTCAGACATACTTTTTCATAGCAACACAAAGTTGTTACCTAGTCTCAGGGTCTACAACCCCCCACCACACATACAAACTGTATGTGGGATAAATAAATATAAGTTTGGTAAGAAAATTTATGTAGATAATCAACCTATTGTCAGATAAATCAAAGATTACACATTAAATGTATTAAGGACTGTTCTAAGAATTAATTCTCCTAATAGCCTAACTTCTGAATTTGTCCACTAAGAGAAAGGAAAGGATATAGAATTGAATCAGTCCTAACTGTGTTTCTTTTGCTTAACTTGACAACTAGCAAAAAAAAAAAAGTTAACTATCTTGTTTTCAAATTTGAGGCCAAATTATGAAATTTAGGATACTTTTATAAATGGAAATACCTTCCTTCTTTCCAACATGACATAACTTGGGTTCAAGGAATGGCAGCAAACACAATTATTAATCAGAGAAAAATCTCCCAATTCATTCATTTGTTAATTTAAGTTCTGGCTTGATGACAAGACTCAGGTGGTGCAGTCAAAATTTATATTAAAATGCAAATGAGAAATTAAATAATCAAAGTTATTTAAATAATGTGTTCTTTTTTTATACGTATTTTATAAAGACAAAATTTATCCTAAAAAAAAAATGAGAAATTTTGTTAGAAATATCACTCTCACAGAGAAATTAATCATGTCTTTCTTCACATCTTTTAATTCTGGATCACTTTATAATTTTCTTTGAAAAATCTTTCTCTAACTAATTAGCTGGAATCAAATTATTAAACTTTCATTTGAAAATTTACTCAAATTATAAATGTTTGCAAATAATTTATAACTAAGCATATATATTTGTCCAAAATAAGAACTATCAGTAAAATGAGATGTGTGTAAATATGTCATATTACTATAATGCCTTGAATTTTCTCATATGCAATAAACATCTAATCAGCTCTCCTTTGATTCATTAATACAACCTCAAAGTGGTAGCATATATATTGTTGGCATTTTTATCAGTGGGATGTTTGGTGTCTCAGTTAATACAAAAAAAGGTATTTTGCTTAAAGGGGAGAGTAGCTGAGAAATTTTCATCCTTTAAAAATGATTTTAATGTGTATAAGTTACTGTGAGTATGGTTCACTTTGAGAAAGGAGAAAGTTTTCTTTCTTACGGTATTTCTCAATAGTAGATTTTGTCTAAAAAAAATATGAAAAGTTACAATCTGGATTTGGTGAAGAGGAAAACTACACATTTTTAAGTGCGTAGTCAGATTGTAACTACCCATTACACTTAAAAAATGGGTAGTTTTCTTCTTTCACCAAATCCATGGCCACAGGAAACACAGGAAGAATTATTAATAAATTTCAGGTATATTGTAATTTCTATTTTTTTTTTTCAGGGAAGGCCCTGACATCTAGTTTTGTTTTTTTGCTCAAGTATCTGCCTGTTCATGAAAATGAGTTTCATATTCACATCACTTTCCCCAGAGCCAAAAGATAAAAGAATAGCACGCTGACTGTCATTGTCAGTTGCCAGTCTAAACTGGAAGATTGTGCTTGGAAAGGCATGTTTTCTATATGGTGCCCGATAACTGTCTCTTCCTTTTGATTGATGTTCATGGGAAAAGAATGTAGTAGCTAAATCCTTGGTCACCAAAAGAAAATCAATCTCAATTATACATCTGGAAAAATAACTGGGAGGGGGCTTAGAAAAGACATCAATTCTTAAAATACTCCTTAGGGATTTTTCTTCTTTACATGAGAGTACAATTCTCAATTTAGGAGACAAATATGCAAAGAACTCAGATTTCTTCCCCCATGTAATTTTTTAAAGTCATCTTTTGATAAAATGGTGATCCAGAAGAAGAGATTTTCTTTGGTCTGATTAAAGTGTCAAAATTTATCTAAGTGGATTATAAATAAACTGACCTAAAACTTCTTTGTTAATGGCACAAGAACTCAGTTCTCATGCTTATTTTGTACACAAAAATCATCAGGTATTTGGACACTTAAGAAAACCCAGAGTTGCTCCCTGCTTCTCAACTGCTATCTTGGCTACACTCATCAAATCCCCAGGAGTACATTTGAGTTCTAATAATAATGCCCTGGTTTTACAAAAGAGTTTTTGTTGGTTTAAAAAGAGATGTGTTATTGAGCTTAAATGAAGATGCTTATGTACTTTCTGGATCTTTTCTTCCATGAACTGGTATTAAGGTCCTTTAAGAAAATCGGGCAGCATTCAAATTTTGGCCATGCTGAGAAGATCCAGTAGAAAAAAAAAAATTCTGATTCAGACAGAACTGGTTTTATATATCAAGCTTAGATATACACAAGCCTTAAATGATGACCTTGGAGAAGTTACCAATAATTCTAAGTGTCAACATTCACTCTTATAAAATAGGGAAATAACATTTACTGTATTAAATAGGATATTCTCTCTAAAGAATTCTGTATGTAGAAGGTTCTGGCATATACAATGTTGACAATTGATGTGTTTTCATTCTCTCCACCTAATCGTTTTCTTCCCTTTCCTCTATGAATGAGATTGCTAATTAAATGGTTCAGGGGGAATTATGAGTTAAGTAGTTTTCTCTTTTTGTTTTTTTGAGGGAGGTTGATCCAGATCATACCTTACCACTATCACCCACAGTTTCTCTGACACGTGTTACATTCTAGACAGTTATTGGACAGACATCAGGAACATAGTCTATATAAATCAGCAATTTCCTCTTTTGTCTGTTTTCTGATATATGTTGCCTAGTGGAAACAAGACATCCCTGTCTGAAATATTTTTTTATCGTGTTTGGAAATGGAGTAATTTAAATGACTGTTATCACTGTGCAAACAACATAATTCAAGAACACACAAAAGAAGCCGAAGATGATACTATTCTATTCAATAACAAAGAAAAGGAAGGAATAGATGAAGAATATTGCTATCCTCGAGGCTGCACAATGATCTGTGCTTCTATGGTGATGGTACTCTTCTCCCTGCCTTCTAAATTACATTGTCTCCTTTGTATAAGAAGAAAAGAGAGCCACTATCCTCACTCTGAGTCACTCCTCCCCTGAAACAGAAAGGGATTCCTTCTATTCAGGGAACACTTAGGGCACACACACACCAAGAGGCACTGCCGGGGCAGGGGAAACAATCAGCTCCTCTTCCCTGCTCAGCTGTTGGACTGCCTACTTCTCCATTTCATCCTTTCATTCTTGCTCCACTGAGAGGCATTGGTAGGAAGATTTTTTTTTTTCTTCCTAAGTAAACTTTATGAACATCAATAAATAAAATTAAACTGTAATTAAGGTTACTAAATATCTCTTGGTAGATAATTTTTTTAAAGAAAAAGTTATGGATATTTAGCTTCCAATTCTCCTTGAGCATCACAAAAATGCCTTTGCAAATTGAAAATACAATGTCTTTCTTCCTTCTTGGAGAGAGTTTTCTAACTGCAATGATAGGCATGTCTACCATGTTGTAAGGACTGTGCAAGAGTGAATCCTGACTAAGGTTGGGAAATCGAGAGGTGAATTCCACGTTGATTTCTCTGCTTGCCAAACTCTACTTGTACAGCTACCTAAGTCACCGATAAGTACCCTTATAATGTCCACCGCTGATGCTGGGCCATTGCCCTTGGCCAAGTTTTCTGTTCTTGAGAATCTAACATTAGGACAATTCTAAATGTGTGGTTAGCTAGCTGTCCCATACACCAACAGGAAAAATGTCTATATGCAACTGAAATAGTTACTCAAGGTTTTTCGTCAGCCTGACTAGTGAGTTTGCAAATATGTCCACAATGGTAGACAGAGACCGAGGCCCTAATATTCCATAATAAGTCCAAAAGCAATAAAATAGCTTAAACTGTGGCAAAAGTAATATTTATTAAGATATCTTACACATTAGTACTTGGCAATTAGATATCATTAAGTGACTCTAGACCATCATATTGAAACTTTCACTTGCATATAAAAAAAGATTTTAATAATTGTTGGAGTGAAATATATTAGAATGTCTAAAATTATAGTTAGATTATTTATATGGGTCCGAGTCAAGAAACTTCCTGACAAAAGGACACTTCAAGTCCCTATATTTCTCTATCCAGAGTCGCTCAGTATTAGATTACCAAGGTATATTTTTCCCCCCAAACTGTCAATGTCTTTTTTTTTCCTCCCAAACAAAGCCTGAGAAAACTGAATGCAGTTAGATTGCTCTGGGAATTGATCCTAGGAATCAGGACTTGGGCTGGGAATAGAATAAGAGGTGGAGGAAGTCAGTCAAGGAGTAGATTATAAAAATGATGACCTCTGTGAGCACCTGGGCACTATCTACTGAAGGGACCTAAGGAAGGAATCTTTATGCTGTGGTTCGCACCCACTGGTCAATGTCCTTTCACATCCCAGGTTGGTCCTTATGTCAAAATAACTGTTATGTTTCCTGAGGATGGGCCTCTTCATGATGTCATAGAGGTTCTGGAGCAGAAAGTGAGAGACGCAGTGCAGCTGGAATGAGATGCTCTTAATTAACACCTGTGCCCAGGGGTGAACCAATGGCTGGAGTTCAGAATTCAAAGAGATGTTAAGAGGATATTAAATGGGACATGGCATCTATCCCCTTTAGAAAATTCATTTCTTGCCAAAGGTCCAAGTATCAGTCACAAATTGTGGCCAGCTGCCATCTCTAGGCTTAAGACTTCTAATCCAGCAGAGTGCACAGTTCTAAGTTTGAGAAGAAAATGTCCTGCAAGTAACATCTCTGGGATTGATAGTGAAGGGACCAAGACTATTACTTGGCTTGTGAGATAAGGCTTACAAATTTTAGCTATTGGGGACACAGGACCATACATGCATTGTAGTATAGTGTGTGTACTGCATTGTGCATGGAGTGGTCCCAAGCAGTCTGCTTAACCAAGCTTGTCATAAACTAGCTGGTCATTTCAAAAAAATGTTTTGATAAGACCAATCCATTCCATGGTCCTGAATGTATTGATCTAAGCAACATTATGTGGAATCTTTTATGGTAAATTAGATTCTGTTAATATATGGGTAGTTGTCCTTGGAGGTCTTTTGTACAAAAATTATTCTGGTTGAGAAGAGAGGGTAATTCACCTCCATTAGAAGAATCTTCTCTGTTTTGAACATTTCCTCCTTGATAAGGAATACTGTCTGGTTGTCATGGAAATGAGACGAGAAATAGCCATTCTTTGTGCCTACTTCCAGAGATCCACACACTTTGCCTCTTTCCCAACTTCTTTGGCTGCAATCTTCTAACCTTTCTTCTTCCATGTTCCTAACTCAACCTCTTAACTAGGAATCTCTGGAATAGATTTGGAAATCTCTATAAATAGGGGTCTATTTATACCTCAGGCATCCTGCTTGTAAGGTGAATTAACAAGTAGACAGCCCTGCTCAGTGGAAATACCTCTCTTGACCATTGCCTGCAAGACCATCTTTGATAGACCTGTTGTATAACAGAGTAATCATGCACAGTCACTGCAGTGCATGATAGTAACACAATGAATTTGTGTTCTCTTTAGAGCTTAATCATGACAAAGTCCTGAAAAAGCTACTTACCTAAGTTGAGCATTGAGGTAATAGAGGTGACAAAGCAATCAAAGTCACCTATCCAACATATTTTTGTCTTCTGAACCTTTTCAAGGCCAAATACATGAGGTATTCTTCTTAGTGCATAGTGGATGGCTGATGCAGCTGCCCTCGACTGCCTGACAGATCTCAGAAGAATCAGGTCAGGATGGGATGCTCTGGTTGCATAGTCTCTTAGTCCAAGATCAGATGTTCACCCTTTATAGGGGCCAGTGCTGCACTGACAGCTGTGTTTTGGTTTTTTGTTTGTTTTCAAATAATGAGTAGTTTCGCACTAGAAGAAGCAAGACCTAGCTTCAGTATGAGAACACTGTTGTTGACTCACCTCTTTGGCTTACTAGAGATGCCCCACAGTACTTTCTCTACTGGGGTCGCTCTAGCTGTGCAAGAGCTGTGGGTCATCATGATGCATGAGTGAAGAGGCAACTGGTGCTACAGAACACTTCCTGGCTAAGGGACATATGTATCAATTGATAAATACATTGGCAAAGCATTCCAGGTGTGACATGGCACCTCCAGAGTCCAAAGAGGTCCAGCAGTCTTAAAGTCAGGTGGTACCAAAATGTAAGAAACTTTTTATACCTTAGAGGAGAGCAGTAGACAGGAATCAGACTATCAGTAACTGAAAATTATTGTTGTGACAGATGGATTAGCCTTTAGAGCCCTGATTTCCTGCCCTCTCTGATGTACATGTCTTACTAAGGTACCCAGAGTACTACTTCCTGTTTAGTATGATGGCAGTGAACATGACTGCAACAGTATCATGAGCAGTGCGATGTTCTGCAGGGTAAAAGGGTGGACAGAACCCCTGAAGACTCTATCAAAGTAGAAACAGAGGATGAAACACAGCCCTGAGGCAAGACAGTGCATATGCACTGCTATCCTTTCCACATAAGAAAACTTTCTTAAACTAGAGAAAAGTTAATGAATCAGAGGTCTGTACATTGGTAAACTCACATGCTTGTAAGCAGCACCACAGCAGGAAAGAAATATCCTGCTGTTCTCGAGGGGGTAAACATCATCTTGGCATCTGATACCGTGGACTTGTTTTGCCTTTCTCAGTGCTTCTTTGCATATGTTGTCTTTTGTTCAATATGATCTTTTTGAGATCCATCCGTGTCATTGTATGTAGTTGTAAATTATTTATTCTTACTGCTCCATAGGATTCCATTTATGAATATATTACAGTTTATTTAGCCAACTGTTTATGCACATTTGGGTCTTCAATTTGAGGCTGTTAGATAGAGTGCTTCTAAAAGAATCTTGTGCATATCTTTTGTTAAATATTCATAGGGATTTTTCTTTTGTATGTACCTAGGAGAGAAATCATTAGGTGGTAAGGTTTGCAGATGCAAACTTTAGTCTATGTTGCCAAGCAGTTGCAATTGTCCCAATTTACACCTCAATAAACGTAGAATTTCATGTAATGCCCAACCTTCCAACACTACTTTCTTTGTTTCATGCATTGCAATGTTAATGGATGTTCAAGGATATCCCATTGTGATCTTATATTTATTTTCTAGATAACTAATGAACTTAAGTATATTTTTGCATTTATTGTCAAATTAGATATCCTATTTTGTGGGAAACCTGCCTGGTTAGTTTTGTCCATTTTCCAGTTGGATTACCCTCAATTTTATACAGAGTCCTTTTTGTATTTGAATATGAAAAGTTTGTTGCCTGTAATTATTGCAACTATCATCTCTCTGGGGCTCGATTTTTTTTAACTCTCACTGATGTTTTGTCAAGGCAGTTCTTAACTTTGATCAATGGCCACACATCCAGTGCCAGAGGCTGCATTAAGTTACTGTATTTTGCATATCAATACCATATGTTGACATACCAGCTGCAATTGAAGTGCCTTCTGTTTAAGTTTATGATGGTCCACAATTATCTGGCCTAAGCTGATTTTTTTTTCTTTTTTTTAGTGGAAGACTTGGGGGAAAGTGTGGATTTTTAGGGCACACTACTGCCACATCTTTTATTTTAAATCTTTTAAATTCTATCATGGCTGTGCTTGTGTGGTGGAGGGAGAGGAACGTTTCAGCTACTTTCGCTTGGCCTTACCCATCTTAATGGCTCTTAATTAACAAGTAAGAAAATGATTGCAGTATTCTGCTCCAGGTATAATTTGTCCATCCTAATTATACAATCAGAAAAACAATCATACAGTGAGTACATGGACGTTTTGGAGTGACAAAGATGTGTGTGTCAGAACCTCGTTGATCACCATCCATTTTAACCATCATGGTGCTTTTGTTCTGCTGGTATCAGAATCAGTTCAGATCTGAGATCCAACAACTTTTAGGTGGCCTGGGTATTTTTCAATTTCCTCATTGATAGATATCCATAGATATATAGTTAGGGGGCCTGGCTTCTACTTGAATTAAAGCATTTTGGATCTGATCATTGACTAAGATCTGGAAAATGATTGATGGATTATTATCTACAATTGGCTGTGGCTGACTTCTACATATTGCTTATCAGTTCTCTTTACTTTCTCATTATCTAAGTAAAACCCAGGCTGGTTCACTATCTTATCTCATCTCTAAGGTCACTTAGTCATTGTCAAAGATCCCTGCAGGTCAAAGCATCCTGGCTATGTCTCCAGTCTTTCCGTGATCACTACCACCTGGTCTCTGATCCCAAATTCTATCATGTACTGTTGTAGAGTCTAGTTTCACAGCGGCATTGCCTTCTATCAATCCCATCATAGAGAAGCTGGTTATTCTCAAAGGTGTCACTGTCTAACTTAATCACCTACATATGCCTTTAGCAAAGGAAGGAGAATTGTAACACTGCTGGAGAACATAGTCAGGTGATGCATTTCCTGATTTTACATGTTAAATCCATTATAACAACCCACATCCACATCTATGAGTCTTTTTTTATCTTTTAAACTTTGTGTCAATTAATGTAGCCCCCACTGTGTCCATCACAAAACTATTCCAGCAGCATATTAGGAATAACTCTGGATATCATTGGCAGGAGGATGCTCAATCTCAGATCACAATAATATATATTCATGTCAATAAACTCTCCCTTATCCACCTTGACAGGTCTCCCTCTCTGATCCATCATCCTGAAGACTTACTACAACATACGCTCATGTGTTTTCAGCTCCCAAAACTCTTTGGAAAATGAGTGGTGGCTTCTTAGATAAAGAATTTATAAGGGTAGACTCTCTCAGATAATGCCCAAGTAGTTCACCTGAGGTGATATGTAACTAGATAAGAGGGAAGATTCTTAGCACAAATATCATCTTGGAAAACACCCATCTCAAGCAGGATAATCTGAAGTTTAAGGATTATTCACCAAAATTAGCTGTCTCAGGACTCAGAATCCGATTCTTTTTTTTTTTAACGATTTTTATTTTTTCCATTATAAAGTTATAGCGTTCTGTTAATTTCTACTGTACAGCAAAATGACCCAGTCATACATTCATATTCTTTTTCTCACATTATCCTCCATCATGATCCATCATAAGTGATTAGATATATACTTCCCTGTGCTACACAGCAAGATCTCATTGCTTATCCACTCTAAATGCAATAGTTTACATCTATTAACCCCAAACTCCCAGTCCATCCCACTGTCTCCACCTCCCCTTTGGCAACCACAAGTCTCTTCTCCAAGTCCATGAGTTTCTTTTATGTGGAAAGTTTCATTTGTGCTGTATATTAGATTCCATGTATAAGTACTATCATATGGTATTTTTCTTTCGGACTTTACTTAGTGTGACAGTCTCTAGTTCCATCCATGTTGCTGTAATGGCATTATTTTGTTCTTTTTTATGGTTGAGTAGTATTCCATTGTGTATATATATCACATCTTCTTAATCCATTGGTCTGTTTATGGACATTTTTTTCCATCTCTTGGCTATGTGAATAGTGCTACAATAAACATACGGGTGCATGTGTCTTTTTCAAGGAAAGTTTTGTCTGGGTATATGCCCAAGAGTGGGATTGCTGGGTCATGTGGTAGTTCTATATTTAGTTTTCTGAGGTACCTCCAAACTGTTTGCCATAGTGGTTCTATCAAGTACATTCCCACCAACAGTGTAGGAGGGTACCCTTTTCTCCACACCCTCTCTAGCACCCTCTTTGTTATTTGTTGCCTTGTTAATGATGGCCATTCTGACAGGTGTGAGAGGGTACCTCATACTAGTTTTAATTTGCATATCTCCAATAATTAGTAATGTTGAGAATTTTTTCATGTGCTTGTTGGCCAGCTGTATATCTTCTTTGTAGAAATGTCTATCAGGTCATTTGCTCATTTTTCAATTGGGTTGTTGGGGTTTTTTTGCTGTTGAATTGTATGTTTGTGTATTTTAGAGATTGAGCCCTTGTTAGTTGCATCGTTTGAAAATATTTTATTCTGTAGGCTCTTTTTTTTTTTTAATGATTTCTTTTGCTGTGCAAAAGCTTGTTGGTTTGATTAGGTCATATTGGTTTATTTTTGCTTTTATTTCTGTACCCTTGGGTGACTGACCTAAGAAAACATTTGTTGATATCAGAGAATATTTTGCCTATGTTCTCTTCTAGGACTTTGATGGCATCTTATCTTACATTTAAGTATGTAAGCCATTTTGAGTTTGTTTTTATGCATGGTGTGAGGGTGTGTTCCAATTTCACTGATTTACATGTGGCTGTCCAGTTTTCCCAGCATCACTTGCTGAAAAGACTTTTTCCCATTTTTATATTATTGCCTCCTTTGTCAAAGATTAAGTGACCATAGGTGTCTGGGTTTATTTCTGGTTTCTCTATTCTGTTCCATTGGTCTGTATGTCTGTTTTGGTACCATTACCACACTGGCTTGATTATTGTAGCCCACTAGCTTGATTACTGTAGTGTAAAATTGCCTGAAGCCTGGGAGAGTTATGCCTCCTTCTTGGATTTTGTTTCTCAAGATTGCTTTGGCAATTATGGGTGTCTTATAGTTCCATATAAATTTTTGGATTGTTTGTGGTAGTTCTGTGAAAAATTTCATGGGTAATTTGATAGGGATTGCATTGAATCTGTAGATTACTTTGGGTAGTATGGCCATTTTTACAATAGTAATTCTTCCAGCCCAGGAAGATGGAATATTTTTCCATTTCTTTGAATCTTCTTTAATTTCCTTGATTAATGTTTTATAGTTCTCAGCATGTAGTCTTTTACCTCCTTGGTCAGGTGTATTCCCAGGTATTTAATTTTTGGGGTGTGATTTTCAAAGGTATTGTATTTTTGTATTCCTTTTCTAATATTTCATTGTAAATGTACAGAAGTGCAACTGATTTTTGAATGTTAATCTTGTATGCTGCTACTTTGCTTAATTAATTGATCAGTTTGAGGAGTTTTTGTGTGGAATCCTTAGGGTTTTCAATATATAATATCATGTGATCTGCATAGAGTGACAATTTTACCTCTTCTCTCCCAATTTGGATACTTTTTATTTCTTTCGTTTGTCTGATTGCTGTGGCTAGGACTTCCAAAACTATGTTGAATAAAAGTGGTGAGAATGGGCATCCCATAAATGGCTTTTATTATGTTAAGATATGTTCCCTCTATACTCCCTTTGGTAAGAGTTTTTATCATGAATGGATGTTGGACTTTGTCAAATATATTTTCTGCATCTATTGAGATGATCATGTGGTTTTTGACTTTTGTTAATGTGGTGTATGATGTTGATTTATTTGTGAATATTGAACCATCCTTGTGAACCTGGGATGAATCCTACTTGGCTGTGGTGTATGATTTTATGATCTTTTTGTATGTTGTTGGATTTGGTTGGCTAAAAATGTGTTGAGAATTTTTGCATCTATATTCATCAAAGATATTTGCCTATAATTTTCTTTTTTGGTAATATCTTTGTTTTTGGTATTAAGGTGTTGGAGATTTCATAGAATGTCTTTGGAATGTTCTTCTTTTTCAACCTTTTGGAAAAGTTTAAGAAGGATAGTTATAAGTTATTCTTTGTATGTTTGGTAGAATTCACCTGTGAAGCCATCTGGTCTTGGACTTTTGTTTGTAGTGAGTGTTTTTATTACATATTCAATTTCATTTCTAGTGATTGGTCTGTTAAGTTGATGCATTTTTCTTGATTCAGTTTTGGCAGACTGTAAGTCTCTGGAAAGTTGTCCATTCATTCTATGTTGTCAAATTTGTTGGCATATAGTTGTTCATAGTATTCTCTTATGGTTTTTTGTATTTCTGCAGTATCCTTTGAGATTTCTCCTTTTCCAGTTCTTATTTTGTTTGGTTTTTTTTCTCTCCTCTTCTTGGTGAGTCTAGGCAGAGGTTTGTCAATTTTGTTTACCTTTTCAAAGAACCTGCTCTTAGTTTTATTGATTTTTTTCCTATTGTTTTATGAATCTCTATTTTATTGATTTCCTCTTTGATCTTTATGATTTCCTACCTTCTGCTGACTAGGTTTTCTTTGTTCTTCCATTTCTAATTCATTTAGGTGGTGGGTTAATTTGTTGATTTAAAAATTTTCTTCTTTTTAAGGAAGGCCTGTGTTGCTATGAATTTCCCTCTGAGCACTGCTTTTGCTGCATCCCATAGATTTTGAGGGTTTGTGTCTTCATTATCATTTGTCTTGAGGTATTTTTTAATTTCCATCTTGATTTCCTCATTAACCCACTGGTTTTTCTAGTAGCACGTTTTTTAGTCTCCATGTAGTCAGTTTTTTTCTCATTTCTTTTCCTGTGGTTGATTCCTAGTTTCATGCCATGGTGGTCAGAGAAGATACTTGAAATAATTTCTATACTCTTTAAATTTGTTGAGGTTAGTTTTGCGCCCCAGTATGTGGTCAGTCCTTGATAATGTTTCATGTGCACTTGAAAAGAATATGTATTCTGACTTTTTTGGATGTAATATCTTGAAAATGTCAATTAAGTCTAACTTTTCTATTGTGTCATTTAAGATCTCTGTTGTCTTATTGATTTTCTGTCTAGATGATCTGTCCATTAATGTGAATGGGGTGTTAAATTCTCCTGCTATGATTGTATTCCCATAAATCTCTCTTTTTATGTCTGTTAGTATTTGTTGTAGGTATCTGGGTGCTCCTATATTAAGGGCATATATATTGATGATTGTTATATCCTCTTCTTGAATGGATCCTTTTATCACTATTTAGTGCTCTTCATTGTCTTTCTTTATGGCTTTCATTTTAAAGTCTATTTGTCTGATATGAGTATTGCAATTCCTGCTTTACTGTCTTTTCCACTGTCATGAAATATCTTTTCCCATCCCCTCACTTTCAATCTATGTGTCCTTTGCCCTAAGGTGAGTCTCTTGTAGACAGTATATTATAGGCTTTTGCATTTTATCCATCTGCCACTCTGTCATTTGATTGGAGCATTCAGTCTATTTACATTTAAGGTAATTGATAAATATGTATTTATTGCCATTTTAAACCTGATTTTCCAGTTGATTTTATGTTCCTCCTTTGTTCCTTTCTTTTTTTGATTGGGTGATTTCCTTTAATTTATGCTTGAGTACTTTTCTTTTAGTTTTTGTGAATGTAATGTTTGGTTTTGATTTGTGGTTGCCCTGTTTTTCAAGTATGCTGACCCCTTCCTATATATCTGCTTGCTTTAGCCTGATAGTCATATAGGCTCAAACACATTATTAAAAAAGAAGAGTCTAGATTTTCCTTTCCTTCCCCACATTCTGTGATTTTGAAGTCTTTTTTAACATCTTCATGTTTGTCCTTTTGCTGTTCCTTATGTTTATTGCACTTTTACAGTAGGTTTTTTTCCTTTTAGGTCTGTGTACTGGCTATTTAAGTGACTGCTTTTCATTTGTGATTTCCTACATCCTATTTCTTCTTCTTTTTTACTTTAGAGATGCCCTTTCAGTATTTCTTTTGGAATGGGTTTAGAATTGCTGTACTCTTTTAGCTTTTGTTTGTTGGAGAAATTCTTTATTTCTCCTTCTATTTTAAATAATATTCTTCCTGAGTAGAGTATTCTAGGCTGCAAATTTTTCTCTTTAGAACTTTGAATATGTCTTGCCTGTAGTGTTTCTGTAGAGAAATCAGCTGATAGCCTTATGGGGGTTCCCTTATAATTAATGCTTTGCTTTTCTCTTGCTGCCTTTAGAATCCTCTCTTTAACTATTGCCATTTTTATTGTAATATATCTTGGTGTGGGTCTGTTGGGATTCAACTTGTTTGGGGTTCTATGTGCTTCCTGTATCTGATTTCCTTTAGATTTTGAAAATTTTCAGACATAATTGCTTCAAATATATTTTCAGCCCCCTTTTTTTTTTCTCCTTCCAGAATTCCTATTATATGTAGATTGACTCACTTTATATTATCCCATAGATCTTTTATATTGCTTTCATGTTTTTGCATTTCATTATCTGTCTGCTGTCCCAATTGGGTGATTTCCATTATCCTATTTTCCAAGTCACTAATTTGTTCCTATTCATTATTCATTCTTTAGTGCCTTTAACTCAGTTTTCACTTCTGCAAATGAATTTTATAGTTTTTTTGGCTCCTTTCTATAGTTTCTAGTTCCTTCCTAAAACAATCTGCATTACTGTTTAAATCTGCTCTTAATTTCTTCCCATTCAGCCTTAATTCCTTCAGTATTTTCACTTTCTACCTTTTGAACTCAATGTCTATTAGACTGCAGAGGTCTTTTTTGTTGTTTACTGCTTCAGGTGAATTCTCCTGTTCTTTTAACTGGGAATGGCTCTTGAGCTGCTTCATTTCACTTATATTTTTCTTTTTTGTGAGTTTAGGGAAACCAACTACTGTAGTCTTGGAGGGCTATTTCTATGCAAGAGTTCCCCTTTGTGTTTTGTAAGGAGTTACTATTTATTTTTGGCATGTACATTTGGATATTTGCTGTCTCTTTTTTCAGTGTGAGCAGGCTGAAAAAATGCTGTTATCCCTCTAATTGTGTTTCCAGGGAGAAAGAGGCAATTGGCAGGGCTAGTAGTCAGTGTCTGGGCTCTTGACAGTGGCAAGGACATGCAGGAAGGTGGTGCATGCTATGCCTAGTTGCAGAGCCCTGGGAAGTGGTAATGAGCCTCAGGCAGATTTAGATGGCTCCCAGAGCACTTGGCAAGTGGCAATGGCAGGGTGAATGAGTTCCCAGGGGAGTGAGAACAACAATGGGTGGTGTTTAGTCCCAAGACCTTCCTCTGGGTGCCTTCTGAGGTGGTTGGGGCTGCAAGTGGTGCCTATTCACTGACCCCTAGTGGTGGCAGGCCATGCCCACCTCTGGAGTCAAAGATAACTGGTGGTTTGTCCTTGCCACCTGCAGACCATGCATGTTGCACCCCATCCCACTTAACCAATGCAAGAGGTGCTGCACAGGCTGCTCCTAGTTGCAGATGTCCTGGGAAGTGACAGTGATCAGGCATGTGTGCATGCTGCCCAGAGCATTTGGCAATGGCCACAGCAGGGTAGATGTGTTCCCAGGGGAGTGAAAGCAAGATGGGTAGTGCTTGGTTGCAGTGCCCTCTTTTTTGCTGACCTCTGAGGTGAATGGGGCCACAGATGGACCCTGTTCCCAGACCCCTAGTGGTGGTGAGCCATGCCTCCCTCTGGTTTCTGAGATGACTGTTGTGGTTTGTCCCCGAGGCCTGTAGATCATGCAAGAGGCATGGCATCACGCTTAGCCCACCTTCTGCCCTTAGCCTGTGCAAGAAGTACTTGGTCTCCCTTAGCCCAAGCAAGAGGCCTCTTGTCACCAATAGCCTGTACTGCAGGTGCCCCACCCTCTGAGAGTCTGTACATGTGAAGGGAAAGAGATTCCTTTGATGGTCCACCCTCTTCCTCTCACACTCCCCAACAATGGTGCCTTGCTTCTCCTGTGGGCCCAGACCTCCTGGGTTCCCTTGGCTTTGGTGTTCCACTCCCACACCCCAGCCCATGGTATACCATTACCTTGCTCCTTGGGCTGTCTCCAAACAACCAATGCTAGTCATCTCCTTGGAATTGACCTCCAGAGCCTGAGTCTCAGTGCCCAGCCTCCACCTGAGCATCTCAGGCTGTGATGTCCTGGGAGGTGGTGCAGATGATCTGTATAATTCTCACTCTGCTTTGCCCTCCTCAGTTTAGCTGCTGCCATTTTCTCAGCAACTTTGAGGTATATCTGTCTCAGCTGATCTATCTGTTGGTTAGGTGGCTTCCCAGGTTGTCAGTTCCTTTTCTCTTTAACAGCTCCCTTTCAGGAGTGCTAGTCCTGTCCTGATTCTCTCTCTCTCTCTCTCTTTTTTTTTTCTTTTGTTCTACCCAGTTATGTGGAGGGTTTCTTATCCTCTTTGGATGTTTTAAGTTCTTCTGCCAGCATTCAGTAGATTTCTGTTCAAATCATTCTACATGTAGTTGTAATTTTTTTTATGTGTTTGTTGAAGGTGATTGTGATATCCTACTCCTCCACCATGTTGATCCTTCCCCTGATTCTTTATCAAAGTCCTGACATTGACAGAGGATACCTGCTGAGGCTGAACATCCAGTTTCCTTTCTGGTTTATAAGCTATAACCAGTAGGTAGCCTATCTGCTCTCTTTATAATTAACATTTCCTTTCTCAATTTATCCAGGTGTCAACACTAACCAATGTTTCACTTGCCACCTGTACTTTATCAAGTTCACCACCAGTGAAACAAATGGTAATTGTAAAATAACTATACTTTGGGGTTATTACCTCCACACTACCCCTAGACATAGGGTCCTTATTGCCTGTGGTACAAGGTGACCTAGTTCCAGAATTCCCTCATGAAGATACTCTTAGTACAGCTACATCTATAACCAATTCTCTTAACCTGGGTTCCCTCAAAAGCAGACCCTAAGAAAATGTGTTGAATGCAGGGACTTTAATTTTGGAAGACTTCCCAAGCAAAGGAAAGCTATTCTGAATAGCATAACAGGGAATGAGGGACAGTTAGTGCAAACTTGAAATGTTAAGCTTATCACTGCTAGGGATAAATTGATTTTTCTTTTTTTTTTTTTTTGCTATTATAGAGCCACACCCACAGCACATGGAGGTTCCCAGGGTAGGGGTCAAATCAGAGATACACCACAGCCACAGCAATGCAGGATCCAAATCGTGTCTTTGACCTACACCACAGCTTATGGCAATGCCAGATCCTTAATTTACTGAGAGAGGTAAAGGATTGAATCTGCCTTCTTATAGATCATAGTTGGGTTCGTTAACTGCTGAACCATGATGGGAACTCCACATTATAAAACATTCTAAATTTTTATCCTATTGGCAACTTTCTAAAGAGCTTTGTAGAATGCACCTCGGAGTTCTCAACCATAAGGACAAATTAAAAGAGCATTTATTCATCAGGTATGCATTCACTAGATAACCCCTTTGGTAAAGTTTGCCCAACTAGAATAACTCATACTTCCATGCTTGTGCAAGTTCATGGTGGCCGAGAGAGCCCCTACAGAGATGTTCTGAATGGTATCCATGTCACACTAAAGCAGATGCTGATTGATTGGTTACAGCAGTAATAGCTTGGGTAAAAATGCGAACTGAGAAAATGTATGTGGTGTGTAGATGTTACAATTTTGATTTCAATTTTTGTTCAATTCCCTGGTCTCAAGTACTGATGGTTGCTCTTTTTTCTTGTTGGGATTCTTATTATTTTGATTCACATCTTTCAAAGACCTTGCAGATGTGCTAGAGAAATCTTTTCATAAAAACGTGTATTGTGAATTATGTACCAGAGTTTCATTAGAATGATATATGGGTGTGAGTGATAAAGAATAAGGAACTTGTTCTGGAAATTACTCAATTTAGCTAGCTAGTCTAAGTGTAGGCAAAACCTCTCCATCTGGTTGCCCAGGTTGACCGAGAACTTAACATGAAGTAGAGTAGAATCTGGGTGCACTAGAACCTATGAGAATAAATAGGGGCACAAGAGAATAATATGGAAACAAGGAATGTTTCCTGGCATCTCATCTAACATGTGATAGAAAAGGTACCCTTCAACCTGCACTTGGGTCAGGGCTCAGAGAAGCTAAAAGAAGCACCTCCTGCCAACCAGCTAGAGAGGCCAAGCCTTGACTACATGTGTGTGAGATGCCACTCAACCTAGTACCTCCCTCTGAATTTTATATACAATGACTTACCCTTCATGTCTTCCTTTCAACTCTCATGGCCAACTCCAATCTATAATCATAGAGGAAATTGAATTTATGAAAAAGTAATTCCAGTTTAACCAAATTGACCAATCATAAAGCTAAGACAGTCCACTTCTTGTCTACTTGTCCTCCATATGTACACCTCCATTAATCCTAATTAACTTCCAAACAAAGACAATAGCAAAATTTTGCTTGCATCTGGTGGTATAAACTACCCCTGAGAGAGGGGAGAGGAAAATAATCTGTTTCCCAAAAGATGCTGCAGGGTGCCCCAGTACATTTTGAGGCATTGTGCATTTCTTTCCTAGTTAAGTCACAATTGTCTTTTGTTACATAAATACAGAGAAGGTTTACTATGAACACATTTTCTGCATTTCAGGCATTCTTTTTTTAACCACTATTATATAGTAGCAACCCAGTCTTCCTTCCAAATGAGAATTGATCACACTGCCTAGTCCACTAACACATTTAATTACCTGCTGATTCACTGTCATAGAGAACCCAAAATGTCCATGTTGTAAGGGAATCACTGTTGTGTCCTTTGATAAAAGCATCCCTCCCCAGAAACCAACATTGCTAGACTAATCCTAAAGTCATGGGATTAGAAAGCAGACGTTTCACTAATGGGTCACTAAGAACAATCGTGACAGTATCCATTTCTGTTTCACCAAACTGATTTCCAGACCTGGGAATCCTGTCTGTGAGTGAAAGACCAACATATAGTAATCACAGATTGAGAATGGAGACCGGTGCCTGGGGTATTGTATGCTACCCTTCAGAAGTTGACACACAGTTTAGGAACTGAATCTTCACAAGACTTTTCCACCCAAAGTGATTTCCAAAAGCATGAGCCCATTGCCACACTTGTGTGTAAAATTTCTTGTCAGGCAATGAGTGGAATATCACTGTGGTAAGTAAGACATTTTGTAATTCTGCAGCTAAGGATTTTAGCAGAAGTGTTGCAGGCAGGATAGACAAACCCATTAAAAAACCCATTTACCACCCATTGTAAATCAATTTGATCCTAACAGGATTTCTAAGGCATATCAAGAAGGCAAATATTAAAAGCCAACATCACTTCCTTGGTTTGATGATAGAAATTAGAAAATGCCACACATGTCAAATATATTTAATAATGTCTCAAAGTATTTATTGCTTATTTAAATATGTATGGGTAAATGGCTGGATACTTATCTGTCTCCACTGGGAGGCATGCCAACAATATTTACAATACGTACCTCATTGAGTGTTTTCCCTGTTATAACAGATACGAAGGAGAAATTATCTTATATTTGGGAAATGTGAACCTTGAAGTTTCAAAAAGACTACAATTATATTCATATCATACACATGTCAACATTTTTTCCAATTATTTCCAACAAAAGAAATTTACTATGTGAATTATTTCACATTGATGTTTTGCCACTTTCTCTTTTACTCTTGATTCTTGTGCTGTTCAGAGATGATAACTTCTTCACTCTCCACCTCAAATGATTGCTGTCTCTTCCATAATCCACAAATTGGCTTTTCTTTCCCCTACTTTATGGCAAACAGAGGGAAGCCATCACCAGTGGGTAATTGATTTCTCTGGAGATCCAGGATAAGGTGAAGATGTAAGGTTATAAATGATGTCCTTTCTAGTTCTGTGACAAGTTAGTATTTTTAAAACAAACTTTGTGAATTATCAGGCTGATTTTTTTTTCCTCCTGAGGGATTTGTGGGATGTTAGAAAATGCAAGATGTATTTTTGAATACTTAAGAATTGTTTTCCACCCTGAGCATAAACCTAGGGTAAATACTGTAAGCAGCACAAATCGGATAGGATCAAATCTCAATGTGGTTGCTATAATTCACTGAAATGGCAGTCTCAAGGTACTTTTTCTTAGAACTCTTGAATTTCAGTGTTTTCATCTTTTTTTTTTCCCCATTAGACCACTAAAAGAAGAGGATGCACAGAGAATTGTATGGTTAGATATTGAGAGCACAGACAAGGGATGTTTGCAGTTAACAAGAGTTCCCAATTTTCAACTCTAAGTTCAGTCGTGCTTTAGAGAGAGACAAATGCCACCTGTGGCCATGGTCAGTGATTACTTACTTCACCATAAATGGTCTTTACAAACAATAGCGTCAAAATTTAAAAGCCCATAGCCAAGTTGTTGCTTCAGTTCTAACCCAGATGTTTCTGTTCTGGAACACTGTAGAAAATGATTGGGATTTTGTGCCCAGAGGGATGATTTTCCTACCGTATAGATCCAGATTGCTCTTAAAACTTGACCAATAGCTGCCCACTTGCTTCCCAAATCCAGAGCTAACTGCTCAGCCTGGTGTTCTTGACCTTCCACCATCTGGCTTATCTCATTTTCCATTATATCCTGTTATATTCCTTCAAAACTTGACCATTTAGTCAGACTAAGTTTTTCCTTTTTCCCTTCACACGTCTGAATTTTCCTCCTCTTTACCTAATTTCCTTTATTTAGAAAATTCTACTTTGAATATCCAATCACTCTTTGTAAAAATCCTACCTATCACTGAACATCTGTTTCGAAGACTGTCTCCTTAATATAAGTTCCCTGATGCTTTACATTGCATATAATCTCTTAAGCTTTCAAATGCTCACTCTCTTCCCATGCCCTCCTCAATCTGCACCTTTATTCTCTCTGATTAAAAAAAAAAATCTGTAATTTTCAAACTTAAACTACTTTAGTTTATTTACATATAATTATCTAAATGATATGACCTCACGTAGCTACCAGAATCAATTCAACTGTCTGCATTGTACTTTTAAAAATAAAAATATAAATCTTGAAACAACATGTGCCATGCACATGACATGATTAAACTACAAAATTTCAGTTTTCAGGTTCATATTTAAGAATGTAAACTTGGAAGCAAAGTTTTTTTTTTTTTTTTAAGCTATGGGGACTTTATGAAATAGAGTTCATCAGAGATTTTCTTTTCCTACAAAAGTCGAATTAATTCATAAACCCCATCCATCAGCCCCTATTTGCTATCATTCCTTGTTTTTTCTTTTCTTGAGCCGTTCCCGTGGCACATGGAGATTCCCAGGCTAGGGGTCCAATCGGAGCTGTAGCCACCGTCCTACACCAGAGCCACAGCAACGCGGGATCCCAGCCTCGTCTGCGATTTACACCACAGCTCATGGCAACGCTGGATCCTTAACCCACTGAGCAAGGCCAGAGAACGAACCCGCAATCTCATGTTTCCTAGTTGGATTTGTTAACCACTGAGCCATGACGGGAACTCCGCTATCATTTTTATAGGAAAAAAAATTTATAGATACTAGGAGGGAATAAAGACTATTTTAAAGGGAAGGGAAAGAACTCCATCCTCTTATGATGTTTGCATGGGTGTATGAAATGAACAGCAGGAACAGTCATCGCTAAAAATACAGATGTTTTGCTGACAAAGCAGCTGTTGCTCAGTGAACTATTGTAAATATCCTACAGAAAATGTAAACTTTTTCCATAATAAATATACTAATCCCAATAAAAGAAAGCAAAATGGAAGCCAAGGGGGATGGGAAAACTCCCAAGAGCACATCAGGATTTAAATAGAAGAACAGTCCTTTAATTGACACATACCCATATCATGGTTTCAGAATTCCACCACCTTCCTGGCATTTCTTGGGTGGTGTGGGTTTGTCTCAAGTGACTCTTAATTATTTTTATATTATTAATCCCATATGAAAATTCTCATTTTAAATTTTACTTTTTCAAGTTCAATAAATAATATTCTCTCCAAATAGATTTTTAAGTAGATTTTTTTAAAAGACAAAACCAACCTCCCAAAGGCTTATTGTAAATGAACTGGATAAACACAACAATTAATAAGAAGGTGTCTAAGAAAGGCAAATACTTATTTGATTGAATCACAATGATGGAAACATAATTCTTCATATTCCTTCCAAGAAAATGTTCATGTCTTTGGAAAGATTAAACATTGTAGTAAGAAATATTAGGCTACAAATTTATCAGTTAAGATAAGGGATTCATTTATTAGTGAAGAATTTTACTCTTGGCAAATTAGGCTCTGAAAACAGTGCCTTGAAATGGCTGGTTATTTTGATAAAATGATGAAAAATTGTATTTGTGGAACATAATGACTAGGCTACAAGTATTAAGGAAAAGAAGTTAAAAGACTAAGGAAAACTTTACCTATGACACAGATTTCCCCCCTTCACTGTCCCTCTACCCCACCTTGGACTTGATCTACGATGTGATCATCCTTGTTATTCAGAACTGAAAAGGGAGTTTTTTTTCACTTAAAATACTCCCACAGTTTTTAGTTTCATAGTCTCTATTTTTTAAGTCATGGATATGAGAGAATAAGTATGAACTTAAGTATGGTCATAGTAAAATAATTACACTGCAATTTTGTCTCACAAAGACCACACCCACATTACGGGCAATAGTAAACAATCATGTTGCTAAAGGATGAATATGCCATTCTCCCTCTTCTATAGTTAACAAGGATATTCTGAGTTAGGCATATGTCACACATTACTTCAGGAATACAATAATTAGAAATATGCATCCATTACTTTTGGGGACCAATGAATGTACCCTGATTTTCAAACTGAAGCTAACATTAAAAATGAGCATTTTTTCATGTTCGCATTTTTTACACTTAGAAGCAGCTGAGGCCAGAAGCAGAAATGCTAATATTCCATGAGAACAGCTGTTGTTATGGTATTTCTGGACTAGCTGCTTGCAGAAAGATTAAATCTTGCTGTAAAGCTTGCATTTTCTCCTAGAGCTCTCAGCTCAATTTCACAAACTCGAAAGGTTTGAGTAGGTGAGATACAATTGCGATAAGTAACCCTGGTAAGGTTATTTTTCTGAACTAAAACAAGCCTTTAAACTTCTCTCAGCCATAATGCATCTCCATTAATACTGAATATTAAGGCCATGAATTACAGTTGAAGCCATGAATTTCCAACCTGTAGAAAATGAGAAATTCTCCAAATTGGAAAAGAAGATCTGGAGTTGAGAGAACTTGTTATTTTTTAATATCTAGATATGTTTATATATGTGTATGTATGTATGTTAGTATATATATCTGACATATATTAGAAATGAAAATTACTTAAACCTCATTAAAAGATTTGGTCCACTTCCAAAGAGAATCAACAAGAAACCATGAGATAATGGATAGTAAACCAATTTACTATCACCAACAGCTACAGTTATGTCTTTTAACATAATTTGAGTGAACTGGTTTCTGCATAGCACATACATGGCTTTACTCCTAATAACAAAATTGGAGAGTTTTTAAATATATAACTCATTCAAGAAATATGGGTAACTTTATACATCTTAGAAATAGCTATATTACATTTAATTGAACTCTGGCCTTAATCTGAAACATCTATTTTATATCAACAAAATGTAAATGATAATAGCATTAAGGAGAAAAGGCAATCACAATAAAAGTGATACATATTAATTGATATATATTTATAAATTATATATTAACTAATTGATATAATGAAATATATTTAAATATATTTATTTTTAGCAAATATAAGTAGTAAGTAATGCCAATCAATCAAGTCGGCGAATGTTAATTAAGTATCTACTCTGTATTTTGGGTTCCCCAATGACTTCAAGTAAAAGAAATATTATTTTAAAGAAATATTTAATCAATTCAGAGGGGAAAAAAAGATTTAGGTCCCTCAATTATTCAACATACTGTTCTCCATAAACAAAAGTCCAATCTGGTAAGAAGGACTTCATGAACAAAAGATAAGTGTTTGTTCTGAAAGTATTAAAATAAGCTGAAAGAAGAGAGAATTCAGCTAGGATGACTGTATTATTAAAGTGAGCTGAGTGACCAAGTGATCTCAGATGTGGGAAAACGTTATATCTTGACAATAATTCGTGATATGTAAGTAGTGGGATAACAAATTGATAATGATGAAGTAATTTTTCCTGAATTTCTAATTATATATACTTATATACCTCCTACCTCATTTATCCAGGCATTGCTGTTTGTTTACACTGGTAATAACTGCCAACTGCATAGATAGGGAAATGATTCAGAAAGGGATAAGATTGGGTTAGTCCCTCAATGATCTCTTGCTATGAGACGAGAAGGTACCTGTGAGAGGTAGGTAGAACAGTGTGTTCGAAGCAAAAGCATACATATGAATTGCTCTCAGGTTATTCTAAGGTCTGTGGCTTCTCTCCTTACACCCCATATCTATTAGGTGCTAAGTAATAATTATTTAACTTGTTCAACCAAAAGGTACTTTCACTTCATCTTGAGTTTCTTGATCCAGTTCTCAGAGCAAACACAGGTTTGCATCACAGGGAAAAAATTACATATAACATGACTTTGCAACATGTATCCTATTTTCAAAGTAAACAGTCTTGACCCCAGATGAGAAAGGAACAGCTTTTTCAATAAGAACAAAAGGAAAAAAATATATAAATATCTGTGTGATTTTGAAAGCAAAAGAAAAAGCTTTAAGTCAGAAAATGGTCAAAAGCCGCAAGACCTTTTTAAAGACAGAAAGTAAACTTGAATTAGCTAAAATAAATGATTGTATCTTAATGGTCCTCCCATTTTCATTATTCTTATATTGTAGGAAAGGAATGAAGTAGATTTACCTGTAAATTGATCAAACTTAATTGCTTCCCATTAGGCTTTTACTATAATCTATTGAAACTTGTTTCAGATAGGTCATCAAAGACATTATTGATCAATTACATTATCATGTTTGAAATTTTGATCTTTCAATATTTTTCACCTTTTAGACTTTACATGTGAATTAAAGTGCATTCTTCAATAACGTGTTTATTCATTTATCCCAACTATCTATCCGTTCATCTATATGTAATATCGATAATTCAGGGAGTTAGCACTTTTGATTTCAATCACTTAGCTTTGAAATCTCAGAACTTCAAAAGTTATTCAAATCTTCCTTTTCCTAATTAACCATTTAAATTATTTTCCAATATTTTAAAACTTTGTTGCCACTCTGAGGCCTACATGTTTATTTTTTTCTCAACATATTAACATTCTAAGTCTTATTAAAGTTCTATTGTAATAGATTCCTCAAGTTTCTTGGTAATTGTAATTGTCCTAAGAATGCTATAAACTGTTTTCAAAGAATTAAAGTTAAGAATTAAAATGATTATGGATGTTTGTTACCTAAAGACCATGAGTTCTGCAACTAAACTCTATTCTCAATTACGTGTACAAAGGCTCTGCTACAAAAGAAAATCCTGTTTCTAGATAGAAACATGACATATTTCAACTCTATTCTCTATCTTATATAACTTTATTTTTATCTCAATATAATAATCATAATGTATTTCAGTAAATATTTCAAGTTTTCAATTGAAGGAACTGATATATAATCTATAGAACACATCATTCCAACATTTAAATATGTTGAAGAGATGTTATTACACTGATTTGTGAAATAAGAGTAAAGTTTTGAGTCTTAACTGGTGTTAACAGGTAAGATTTTGGGAAAAGAGGCAGTGCATATCCTGCAGTTCTATGCAAAATTTTGACTTCATGTTTACGGCTAAGTGACTTTCTGTCTCATTAATTGTTCAGGATGGTTTATAACACCACAAGGTCTGAGAACCATCTGTGTCATGAATTTGCTGACAGCAACATAGTGGATTTCCCTGACATGGAATAGTAATGCCTATACTTTTAATTAAGCAATATAGTTCAGGAATATACATTGTTATACTTTAAGTCTTTTTTTTAAAAAATACAGAAAAACTTCTAGGTACTCCAGTAGGATTAAAACTTCTTTCTGAGAAATTGTGATTGATCATATTCTCAAATTTATAACTTTTCTTATATTAAGTAGTACACACTGAATCACTGACTATCTTTCAGGATGATGAAGTAAATCTTTCCCCCTATATTTTGCGTTTTTAAAGTTTTACACACAATAGGTTGTTATGTTTATATAAAAATACAAAAGGGTAGCTGAAACTTGTAAGGAAAATATTCAGGTCACTGTAGTCAGTGTCCACACTCTAGAAACATAAAAATGCCAGAAATTTTATGCTTGAAGGGAAGATCATGTATGCTCAGTGAACTAAATTTTTCTTTAATAGGTCATCAATTTGAAAATATACATTTTCTAGATAATCAAAATTAAAAATGTTGATAGGGTGATGCTTAAACAGAAGTAAAAATAGCTCATATTTTTTCATTTCTAATATTTTTACTTCAGAAATGAAGAGAATTCAAATCACTTCCTCATTTCCTCTCCATAGTGCATTTAAAAAGCTCTTCTTTGTTTTGATAAGAGATTACATAAATCACAATACTAGTCAACTGCTCTAGTATAAATGTCTTTGAATTTGTATAGTTTTTTTTACATCAGGATCATTAGATTATTAAGGTTTACTTTTATGTAATGATAAAAACAAAGATATGCTGAATGAGTGATCAGAAAATATCTTAAGAATTATTAAATGCATTTTAAGAACAAAGTATCAAACTTATGTGTTATGGAATCCATTTTAGGATGCTGAAGATTGTATGTTCAGAATACTCAATGGTTTGGACAAAATTGTCAAATTTATTTAATAAATTCCGCAAATTTGTTTATGGTTCAACAAAACAAATTTATTTTTACTATTTTTTTTCTTTTTTAGTAATGTGTAAACTTACCTAAAACAGGGTATGTATATCTTCAGTGTACAGCTACTTTAAGGGTAAGCTCTTAATTTTTACATATCAATGTTGAACTATATTTTCAGGGTTTTTGCCATTTTTAGGTTAATTTATCTTTATTTGTAATTATTTATGTATTCTAGATATGAGATTTTTGCTAGATGCATGAATACAAATACCTTCTTTTAGCCTACAGCTAACATATGCAGTACTTTAATATTTTTCAATGAACAAGTTCATAATTTTAACAAATTCAATTAATTAATCCGATCTTTTTTTTTTTTTTTTTTTCGGCTGCACCCATGGCATATGGAAATTCCTGGGCCAGGGCTCAAATGTGAGCCATAGCTGTGACCCTATACCATAGCTGCAACAATATTAGATTCTTAATCCATTGCATCAGGCTGGGGATATTGAACCTGGGCCTCATCAGCAAACTGAGCCACTGCAGAGACAATGCCAGATTCTGAACTCACATCACCACAGCAGGAACTCCTATCTGAACTTTACGGTTGATATTTTTTTTTAATTTTTGACATAGAAGTCAAATATTTTGTTTTCTACATGTTCTATTGACTTAACAGTAAATTATGCTTAGTGAATTCCCACTAAGCTCAGCAGGTTAAGGACCTGACATTGCCTCTGTGAGGATGCGGGTTGATCCCTGGCTTCACCCAGTGAGTTAAGGATCCAGCGTTGCCACAAGCTGCAGTGTAGGTCATAAATCTGACATGGATCCAGTGTTGCCATGGCTGTAGTGCAGGCCTCAGCAGCATCTCCAGTTCAACCCCTAGCCTGGAACTTCCATATGCTACAGATGCGGCCTTTAAAAAAAAAAAGAAAAGAAAATTTTATGTCTTTTGCTAAAGTTTAAGGATCAGTTTTCCATAAGGAAAGCATGATATAAATGAGGTCTGAGGTAAATTGAGGGACAGCTGATAAGACTTTCTGAGAAAGTTGGTTTTACTCAGAAATAGGAAGCTATTTCGAGATTTACTGAAAATGATTTCATTAACTATTAACAGTGGCTTCTACTTTGAGACTTGTTTAGAGAAGATTAGGTAGAAATGAGATAACCACTTAGAAGTCATTATCAATAATACAAAATATAATGGTGACTTGGAAAATAGTAGCAGTGGAAGTGGTGAAGAATAAACCCTATATGTTCCTAGAAAAAAAAGACACAATAGAATTTTTCAAAGAAAGGGCTGAACTCTGAGAGAAAGGATAACTTTAAGAATTTCTTGTGCAGCTAGAAGGATAGTAAGGCCAGTAAGTAATGGGGACACGGTAGATGAAACTTTGGAAGAAACATTAGAATTTTAGTTTAGCGCTATGTTAAGTGAAATACAGTTGTTAAACACTAAGTGAAGATAGCAGACATGATTTTGACATTCACAAGAGATTTTTTCTGGAGACATAATTTGTCAGTTTTCAAGCTGTATGTATTAATGTGTAAATGCATTATATTACTACAAGACTGAGTGCAAATAAATAAGAAAATAGGTATAAAAATTTTGACTCACAACAATCACAAATTAAGGGTGAATGTTAAAAGAATCACCACAGAAAGCTGAGAATGAATAGCAGTAGTGGAGGGAAGAAAAAGGCACATGAAATGTTACTTAAATCACATGTAACAAGTGTTCCAGGTGGAGAGAATAATGGGTAATATCACAATGAGATCAAATAGATTACTGAGAATTCCCTATTGGGTTTCACAGTCAGAAGATCACTAGTTATCACAATGTGATTAATTTCTGTAATGTGATGGTGTGTGTGAGAGTGGATGGGAGGAAAGAAAATGAAGGCAATAAGCTTAACTGTTTGTAAGAATTAGCTAAAGGGGGAATGATTAGGTGGTATTTGAAAGTTCAGGTAAGGTCAAGAGAGTTGATTTATAAGTTTTAAGAAAGGCAAGCACATATTAGCTCAGATGAAAATAATTCACTGGTGAAAAAATTTATGGTGAGAAGGGGAAAAAGAAGTGGCAGAGTATTCTAGAAGTAAAAGGAGAGGGAAAACAGATTCTAAAGGGTTTGACATAAAATGGAGTAGGAACTGTCACCTACATGGTAAATGTATAGAGGTATGTAGACATATGGGGAGGTGAGAACATGGTAAAGTTATTTTCTCCTTAAGTGTTGGGACTTGCTTAGAGAACACATGAAATTTTCTGGAGAAGGGAAAATAAATATATTTGGGAAAGTAGAATTGAATTCCAAGTATTAAGAATTCACTTTGTTTTGTGGTTAAGATTTTCAAGCTAGACAAGTCTATCCTGTTCTATAATTTTCTCCAGGTATATGCAAATTTAACAATTGTTTTTCCAAATAAGTATGAGGAAAAACTGTTGAAGACCTAAGCAATAAAAATTCCAATAATTTACCATGGGTTTTTAAATACATAAGGATGAAAGATAACAGATTGGAGGAGTTGAGTAGGTTCCATGGATTGGGTTTCTTTTAGGTCAAAGGATTATTGAAGTCATGCTATAAAGCGAGTGAACTAGAAAAATAGGAGATGGTGATCCCAAACTGTCTTGTATGAAATTATGGTTGTAGGGGGATAGGCCTGACAAGGTCAGGAGTGTAAAAATTAAAAATGACTTACTTAGATGGGGGGTGAGGAACAAGCTCATTGGAGGAAAGTTGGAGTAGGTTGGAGAAAAGGAGAGAATGTATGAGCTAAAGTTATGGATTAAAATTAATTTATGGATTGGTAAAGGATACCAACAATGAGTCATGGGTAATATAGTCTGATGACAAGTGATACAAATGTGGGGGTTTTAGGGAGAAGGGTAGGAGCATAGTCTGGAAGCAACAATAAAAAGTAAGCAGTTTCCTTCTTTCTCTAACGGCTTAAGTCATGAGAAAAAAGAGTAGACGCCAAAGGCTATAGGCAAAGCAGAGATTTTAAGAGCTGTTTTTCAATTACAGCAAGAATAATAGAGTTGTTTAAAGACTTAGCATAAGAAAAGTTTGTTCAATCTTGGACTACTATTACTTTAAAGTCAAAGTGTTTCAGAAATTAAGGATGAATGAGAAACTAGGGTTCCAATTGAGGATAAGCAGAATGTAAGGTAAAAGGATGGGAGATAAGGAAATCTTGGACCTCTGAATATTAATGTGGTAACTAGAATTAACACACAGATAAAGAACAGGATGAGATGGACTCTAATAAACTTAAGGCAGGTAGGGATAGTGAGAATTGGTGCTGGAGAAGAGGGAGAAGAGAGGTGACTGTGGTTCCCTAAATGTTTGACAATCTAATTCTTATGAATATAACTGTCAGAGGACCCCTGGTAAATTTTCTAGGATGGGGAAAATTAAAGAATTTTTAAGAGAATCAAGAAGCAGAGAGTGGTGGCAGTCAAAAACACAATAGCTTCTGTTCAGGTTTTTGTATCAAATATCTCATAATCTAATTTCCTTCGACCTGGACTGTATACTCTCATTCTTTTTCTGTGTTCCATAGGTTAGTGTGATTCCTATGAGAAAAAAATATGGAAAATGTTAAGTTTTTTATATTGAAGTTAAATGTATCTTATATTTTGCAATGTCAGTTTTTCTTCTTAGAAATCAATATGGCTAAGAGCTGGTATAAGAGCTCTAATCATAGTTGTTGCTTTTGTGCGTTTTTCAAGTCTTTATTTGGCAAAACAAGCCTATATATTGATTCCTATTTTAGTTACTGTTTTCTTGTTTAAATGTTACTACTTGTGAAATGCATAAACCCTGGAAGCAGTGACGTACTTAATAAAGTCCAAACATTATATGTAGTCTAAAAGATGCTCTCCATTTTGACCTCTCCCTTTATCTCTTCAATTTCTGCCTTTCATGCTTTATATTCTATGGCCTAGCCAAACCAAATTCCTATTTCCTAATATGCATAGTGGTTTAAAACCTCTGCAAATTTTGACATTGTGGTGCTTTGCTTTACAACATTCTTCTACCAATCTCTACCTGATAACTCTTGCTTACCCACCCATGGAGATGGAGTATTTTATCTCAGACATTCCATCCTTTAGTTCTTAAAGTACTTCGTATTAGCAAATTAGCAAGACAGAGAAACTGTCAATTCTAATTCTTAGTTCTTACTAAAATACAAAAATAATCATAACAAAATTAGAGCTCCTAGGGCTCTTCCTTCTCAATAGCAAAGGGAACAATATCCATTTAACCTTGTTAAAATGCATCCCACTGAATGAATCATTCAAGTCTTGGAACTTAATAAATAAATGTGACCATGATAATGAAAGCAACTATACATCCTCCAAATTTGATGCACTCCTTTTTCAGGTTTTCGTGTGCTCTACACTTATTTAGGTAATTTAGTTGTAGCCACACTAACAATATGAAACAAGACTAATAATTTGCTTGGTCTGAATGATGTAAGCATTCAAATGAGATAACCTAGTTTCCTTGTTTGAAATTGATAATAATGCTGTCCTTTATTTTAGTACCTATTTCTTCATATCACTTTGTGTTGTGTGGTTCATCAAGGCAGATTTGGGGGAACAACTCAATACAGGTTATTCAGTAGCTACTCCAGCAGTTGCTTGGAAAGAAAAAATAAAAATACATATTTCTCTAAAGTGTATTTTTTCAAATTTTTGCTTCAGATAGCAAGAGAACTAACAGGAAACAGGAATCATTTTGGATTGTTGCTGGCATTTGGCCTCTGCTGGTGCCAAGTAAAAATCAGAGACAGAGTTTTGGGTAAAGGAGAAAAAAATAGCTTTATTGCTTTGCCAGGCAAAGGAGGGTCACAGCAGGCTAATGCCTTAAAGACTGTGCCCCTCTCCCCTCCTTAGAAAGAATTGAGAGGAGTTTTATAGTAAAAAGAAAAACAGGTTTTTCAGATAGGAATCAGGATTGAGACAAACACGCATTCTTCTTTCCCTGGGGGAATCTTCGTCATCAGAGCTGGAGTCGGGATGTTCACGTGGGTTACTGCCTAGAATAAGAGCATTTGTGAAAAGGGCATATCAATCAGAAATTAGGACAAACCAGGAAAGTTCCTGAAAAACATCATGTGCTAATAATCTTTAACCCACAAGCAATTGTGCTCAGGGTGCCTAATCTTTAGCTTACAGGTGGTTGTGTTTAGGGTGCAATTAAGTCTGGAAGAAGGACAAGGAAGGACTCAAAGCTATTCAATTTCAAGATGTTCATTCAAAAAGAAGCATGAAGAATAAAACGTTTCTCCTAGGTATATAAGATGCCTATATTATTATGTGTATTCCTTGAGAGCGAACCAGGATACTGCCCCAAGGCTGTGCTGTTGTTGCTTGACTGTTCCTCCCTTCCTTGATCAACAACTGTTTGAACCTGTCCTTAGGAACTCAGAGAAGGTCATGTGGCTGAAAGAGGCCCATTTCCTAAGAACAAGAAATTGGGGACACAGGCTCTTGCGCCCAGGAGCCCCACAGGGCCGTGTCCAGTTTCAGGACGAAGACAGTTATATCAGCTCCCAAAACAACACAAACAGGCAATGAATTCACCACAAAAGTTTCAAAAAAGCTAAATAATAAAGCTAGCCAATTTAAAATAAATGTGACTTTCATTTCAAAGCACTTAAGACATGATGTGTAATTATTTTATCACGTACATGTATACTCTTAAAATGCATTCTTGTAAAAGTTTACATTTTCAATTCTCTTGAACATATCATTATATTTAAAATTATAGTATGCATAATTTTCTTCAGTATTTTGCTTGTTTTTTAATATATCGTTTCATAAATATAATTTTAGTAACTGCATAATATGTAATTATATTAATATGATTTCTTAAACAATTCCTTTAATACTAAATATTTCAGTGTTTCTTTTAAGTTAAAATGAAGATCTTAACATGTTAAACTATGTTAAGCAATTTTGATTTTATGATTCATTCCTATAGGATGAACGATTAAGTAAATTGTTGTTTGTGTCAAAGGGCACATCTTAATTTGTTCTTGCTGCTAAACTTTACATTCTAATAGGTTATACTAAACTGCTTTACTATCAGCAGTGGATTAGAATACCAATTTCACTATACTTTCACCTGCTTAACACGTCAATTAAGCCAATGATTAATTAGTCCATAAATAATGAAACCCTGTAGCAGGCTGAAATCATGCTGGATATTGTGGGAGGAAACATGGACCACAGAAAGAGTCCTGAATATTCAGGTCCTTGTAATTCCCAGGAACTAGGAAAAGTATTCATCTTCAAAATAAGTTTTGAGGGCAAGACAATGGTTTTTTTTTTTAAAGAAACAGTCCAATGTGTCTCCCTTGGGGTTCATTGCCATACACTGTCATAGCTCCAAATAAGGTTACAATTATCCATGGCTGCTAGGAAAGGGAAAGGAAAATAAAAATGCCAAGGCTAAGGAATATTTCACATAATTAAAAGTTGAGAAAAAGTCAATTTTGGTACTGTAGATTTGTAGATTCAAGTTTTCTAGGTTTTCCTTAAATGCTGGATGTTGTTTTCATCACAATGATAGAAGAAAACCAACCTGAGAGAGAGACTCAGATACCAGTACATTTACTATATCGAGAATGGAAAGGGTCCATGTCCTCTGGTTGAGATTTCCCTCCTCCACAGATTTAAATGGCTCAAAGATTCTTTAGCATTATTTAGTTAAAACAAAAACAAAAATCTCTTGTCAAAAATTACTGAATCTCAGGACCTGTTGTTTACATAGTTTAAAATCTAAATTCCAAGTTATATCTTTGTACATAATTATTTACATAGAATTTTTCAAGCTAAAATATTTACATATTTAAAATGGCACTGAATATTTACAAGGGTCAATCAATACCGAGTATGATCCAGTTCTAGTAAAGTAAATATGAGTGGGATTGAATTCACTTCTAACATGCTTTCAAATATATAGTAACGCCTTTCACCTTTGGAATTTTCTTTTATCTAGAGAAGAAATGTTGTCACTAAAGAAGGCTTTAAAGTGAAAAACAACTTCAGGCAATATATTTCCCTTTTTCCCCTTGTCATTCTGAAATCCCATTTGGAAGTTAGATTCTCTAAAAGGAAAGCAGGTTGGAGAAAAGGTTTGGGTAGGGGATGAGTGAAGTATGGAGTGAAAAGAATGAAGTGGGGGAAGGGTCTCACTCACAAGCATGCCACTGCTGCCAACTTCTAGAAGGAGGAAAAAAAAAAGAAAACTTTGAGGTACTAAGGAGCTTTTGGACCTTGAAAAATGAATAAAACATTGCATTTGAAATCCCTTTGTGCACTACAACAAAGAGAGAAGTTTTATCATAAAATAAAAATTTGACAACATCAGCAAAAATGTCTAAGAAAATTGAATTTACAAAGAATCATAAATTAAGCAAAAAAAACTGAGAAAGTCTTTCATATGTGTTTGAAAGTTGATAAAACATTATTTGATAGATGAGTTTTTCAATTAATGATTATATAGATTTGGATTAATAATTCCTTAAGTAATTTAATTTATGTAAGTAAGTTATTTGCCCTGTAAGCAGGTTCAGTTTGATCATAGCAGATTGTGAGAACTGATTTTAGGAGACAGTTTGAAGTAGTTCATGTCTTTCAAACATACCTATTTATCACTTTCCCTCTGAAAAAATATGTAAGTCAAATAGTTCATCACTTAAAAGTAGTTCACCAATTGTTAGTGATAAGTTTTTACAAAGTTTTTAATTTATCAAACTATTATAAGTTATTTATTATATTTATTTGAGGGTTGTTAAGTATATGTTGTAAATAATGTCCCCTTCGATTGCATTGGGTATGATTCCTACATTGCTCTTCTTTTAAATATTTGCATCAGAATAAATTATATATTATTTGAATATTGATGTACTTAATTTTTTTGTATTTAAAAAATTGAGTTAATCAAATTGCTTATAAATTGTTACTAGAAGAATATAATTTGAACCAATACTTGAGAAAGACATGCTTTTCATCTTACAAAATCAGAACCTACCTCTTACAAAGCTTAGTGATAATTATTTTCCTAGGAATATCTGTCCAAAAATTTTGCGTTTTTAGAATTTTGAGTAAAGTTACTGGCATTTTAGCTTAATTTCTTATAAAAATTCATTATTAAAATTTAATAAAAAGGACATTTGTTATTTTGATCTGCAGAAAAGGAAAACATTTTCTTCAATCTTTAGGGTCCCTGGCTGGAACTAACCATTAAACCGACAAGGACAGATTAATAGGAGAAAAGCCTAAACACATTTAAAACATGTTTTGCACGTACACTTATCTCTAGGGTTGTCATGCTTGGTTTTATACTCATTACATCAGATAACAAAATATGGCTGGGAAAAGTGAAAAGCAAGAATCATAATTCTGGACTTGATAAGAAAGGAAGGGGAGAAGTAGGATATGTCAGTGATCACCCCAAACTGTGGACACTGGGCCAAGTTTAACCTAATGCTTATTTTTGCATATAAAGTTTTATTGGAACAGGTATTTTTTTCACATTGTCTGATTGTTTTCCAGCAGCAAATTTAGAGTTGAGTGAATATGACAGAGACCACATGACACCAAAACACATGTATACCTGTGGCTGCCATAACAAAATGCCACAATGTAGGTGGTTTTGAAAAACATGTACCTGCTTTCTCTAAATTCTGGAGGCTATTAGGACGTGACCCAAGGTGTTTGTAAGGTTAGTTCCTTCTGAAGGAGTGTGAGGGACTATCATTTCCATTTTCCTTAGCTTCTGGTGCTCACCAGCAATCAATCCTTGACTTTCTTGGGCTTGTGGACCTATGACTCTTTGCTCCCGTCATCACAGAGCATCTCCCTGTGTGTGTGTGTGTCTGTATATCTCTTCTCTCTAAAGACATCCATTCTATAGGATTAGGGGCCCATCCTACTCCTGTATGACTTCATCCTAACTAATTACATCTGCAACAAGCTTGTTTCCAAATAAGGTCACATTCTGAGGTTCAGGAAGCACATATGTTTGAGGGGGACATTCTGTAACCCAGCACACTTATACTATCTCTCCTTTTACAGAGTAAGTTTGTTGTCCCAACAATGTTTATGTCATTGTGCAAAGCACTGGAATGGGAAGGTTAAATGCTACACACAGCCCCAGATGGGTTATGTGTCTTCCCAAGCATCTTCCAAAAATATAACAACACACCAGCTACTATCCCAGTGATACTAAAATAGTCAAAAAGTACGATACACAATAAGCAGACATATTATGCAAATAACAAGCTGATTCCTTTTCTATATTAGATTAGTCAAATTACTTAGATTAACATACAGATAGAAGGCAAAAATTATTCAGAGCATTTTGTTGAAGGAATTGTGTTAATCTCTTTTAATTTTTTTGTGTTCTCAAGTCTGTGGCTGACGTAAAAAGAAATGGAAAGTTGACATATATAACTTAGGGAATAAAAGGCTTTTTATTATTTGGATTGTAATTTGAATTTTCTCATTCAGATAAGGTCACCACTTGAAGGTTTATTGTTAAATAAGGATTTAATATTATTTTTCTTCATATATTTAGGCAAAGTGTACTTATAAATCATATTTGTTTAAAAAAATTTATAAATTATAACATGAACCATATTTTTGTAGTGTTTATTATAAAAATTAAACTATACAGAAAAGCAGAAAAATGAAAAGTTACCCAACATTGTACCCTCTCCTATCCAGAAATATCCACAGCCATAATATGAGAAAACTCATTCCACATCTTTATTAAATAAACTGATAAAAGAATAAAAAGAAATAATTATACCGAAAAATGGAATCACACTGTACATACTACTGAATAAATACATTGATTCTATTTTTACCTACTTTAATAGAGGGAAAAAGAAAACAAAATTTGAAGTTCAGCAAATTTTTTATTCATAAGTATTATATATGAAAAATAAAATTTAACAGATAATATAGTGAAAACTCTAGATGCTGGAATGACTAGTCCTTAAAATGCATATTTCTAAGTTACTCTTTACTACGATGATGAGAAACTTAGATTTCTTTTCAATGTCACTTTGATAACTACAACATTTTGTTACTTCATTTAACTTTTTTCGTCATCCGATAAATAGCAATTATGTTTGTATTTGCCTGGCATCAGTCTGGTTATGTTATTTATTACTGATCTGTGCACTATTTGTATTCTGTTTTGTATGCATAATACATTTTTGTTTTTGTAGGTGTTAATTGAAGTTAAAGACTATCACTTGTTTTACCATTGTTCCTCTAAATTTAGTTCATATTTGGTAGAATGTTTCCTTAATTTTTTTAAAAATAATAAGATAAAATTGCTATAGTCTGAATTTTTGCTTGGTTGAAAAACTGTTCCTAGTCTGTAATACATGAACTATATTTTGACAGTTCATGAATGGTTTATACTTTCTTTGACTCAAATTACTTCATGATCATATGTTCAAGAGGATTCATGAAATTGAGATTGAAGCTGGACTGATTTTATTCATTTTGTTTTGAACTAATGCTTTGGATACTTTTTAGGTGATTTTTCTGACTGAATATATATGGTTTTTTTTTATCATATACTGGAGTTCAATAATTTATCATCATGTCTTACTATTCCTTCTGTATCAATTTTTCTTGGACATTATTCTATTTTTGATCCACAGAGTACAAGCTATCTATTAAAAAAGGTTTTTAATGAAAAATAGTTGATTTAAAATATTGTGTTAGTTTCAGATGAACAGCATAGTGATCTAGTATTTTTGCAAATTATATTGCATTATAGGTTACTATAAGTTAATGGGTATAATTCTCTATCCTTGTTGCTTATCTATTTTATATGTAGTAGTTTGTATCTGTTAATCCCATACCCCAAATTTGTTCCTCCTTTCTTCACTCTCTCCTTTAAGAACCACAGGCTTTTCTGAGTCAACTGTTTAGCATATACATTCATTTGTATTATTTTTTTATATTTCACATATAAGTTATATAGTGTTTATCTTTGCCTTATTTCACTAAACATAATATTCTCTAGGTCTATCCATGTTTCTGCAAATAGCAGTATTCTTTTTTTAATGGCTGATAAATACATGTGTGTGTATACCACATCTTTATCCATTCATCTATTGATGGGCACTCGGCTAGAAAATTTGGAATAATTTGTTATTCTTCACCCCTTTATAAATACTAAATACATGTATTAGTTTTTCATATGTCTTGCATATCTACCATTTTTTAAATAACATTTACAGAATTTTATTTTACTTATAGGATTTCCTCAAGTCTGTCTACTATATTCTCATTGATGATTCATTTTTGGCTGGTTCCAGTAGGGATATTATATGTGTGATGTTTTCATTTTTCTCTTCTATATCTTTACCATAGCTTACTGGTTCATGCTCATCTTTGATTTTGTACTATTTGCTGAATACTAATGGGGTATTTGCAGTAAGATCTAAATAAGCTTAGGCTGAGATTTACTGACCTTGGAACCTGAAGAGCAAATGTTTCTGCTCCAAAAGTCCATCCCCTTTGTTTCCCATCTTTAGTAGGTCAGTGTGGTTTGCAGTTAAGTGCCTTAACTAAGTCTTCCAGTGTTGTGATGTGGCAAAGGCAGCTCACACTTTCTCCTGTGGCCAGTCATGTACAGCAGTGTCCCTGAGGCTGAGTGCCAGGATGTACAGCCTGGAAATATTTGACGGTAGCCCCTGCTTAGGCTCTACTTCACCTTGTGCTCTGTGTTATCCCCCCTTTCTTGGCTGACACAGAGCCTTAAATCTAAACACTATAATTCAAGCATCATTTGATGTCCCTTTCAAAAGCTTCACATTCCCTCTTAGGAGTGTTTGTACTTACCTAACATCTTAAATGTATGAGGGGATTCTCACATTAGCACTAAATTTTGGTCCACATTTTCTCAGTATGCTTCACACTTCTGGTTTAATGTTCAGTCATAATTTTTTTTTTAACTTAAGCTTTATATATCCATTTTGGTTTTATCCTGTTTATTCTTCCACTTTGATTTAGAAAGGCTGGAAGAACAGAGCAACCTTTGCTGTGGCCTCAGAAACCAGTAATACTTGTGTTTCCTAGCATTTAAATTAAGGAGAGAGTGTTGGGAACTCTGGCACAGCTTTCATAATAACATTACAGCATTCTCTGCCCTTGACTTTGTTATTTTAAATGAGTCAGAAAGCTTTCTAGGAATTTTAGTGAGTTCCTGCAACCAAGAGAAGATGAACTCAGGGCTAAAGGGCCTGGAGGAAATGTTAGGAGCAAGCATCCCCAAAAGAGCAGCAGTGGCTGTGCCTGGCAGTCAAGTTCTCCATTTGTGGCCAATGACTGGGTAACGTTTTCACTTTATTATTTATGGCATTTATTGATTTTAACCTTATTATGCAAACATGGGAGTTAAACCAATAATAGTAAAAGCATTTTATATTACTCCCTGCAGTTTATATTCATTGGCTGTACCATGGCAAAAATTCCAAGCACTGGATTACATTCCCAAAGAGTTGGATTTATGTAATGATATATTAAATCCAACATAACAAAAACTTGAAGAACAATTCAATTCAGTGACTCAATTTGTATATCCAGTGTATTTATTTCAGAGAAAAAAATATTTTTTCTACATCCAGAAATCTTACATGATGCTCTGTAATTTTTTGTCATGTCATTAGTGAAAGCTGTTATATTATTACTCAATTACATTAAGGCTTTTAACATGTAAGGTCTGTATATAGTCAAATAATCTGAATCTGAACAGCAAACTCACTTAGAATGGCTTTTCACTGACTTTCTCGGCGATAGATCTTAACTGTCATTGTTTAATGCCTGACCATTATAGATGAAATACATTGGCTTGCTGAGGCATACCACAGGGGAGTACTATGTCTTGAAATAGTGTTTTGGTCTGATATAGGCCTGTCGTCTTTGAGGCCAAAATGGGTCTGAAATAATTTATTCATTTCCCAGGTGATACACAAAAAGCACACTGGGAAATAGCTTGCTCACTCATGGTATCTGGAAATTTACTTGATTTGTTAAAATGTGCTTTAAGGAAAAGTTACCAAAGCCAGAAAATTAAGTTTAAACAGCTCCAAGCCTCCTTGCTTTATCTCTGCATCTTTTAATTCTCTCTGTTACTCATCCATATTGTTTGTCTCAGAAACTATGTCATGCTATTTGTTTTAATGTTTGTGCTTAGGCAAACTGTTCTGTACAGTCATCACATTTTGAGTGAAGTAATTCAGCATATAGATAGTGTGTGTGTGTGTGTTTTCTAACATGAGGAAATGTTGAAGTCATAGCACCATGGTGATCCATAGCATAATTATCCCTGCCAGTTTTAACTCACATCATCAAGGTTTTTAACATCATATTTCTGAGTCAGATCTGAAAAATCATCATTCTGAGTTTTTTCAATTACTTTCAAGAATGCTTCACAGTATACTGATTGGTACCAATATAATCTTATTTCATCCTTACTGATTTAAAATACTAATTTTGAAAAAAATTATATAAAATTATAAAGGACAAAGTTTAATATTGTGTCTGCAGTATGCCATATGCTTTAGGATATTTTATTTAAACATTGAAACAGTTATACAGCTTACTATTCACCCATTTTTTCTGACAATATAACTGAGGATAAGAAAAGTTTAAAAAAAATTTACTCAGGGACATGCAGCTATATTTCTTTAAAAAAATAGCATGTGTTTTGAATCCCAATGGGTTGAAATTCCTTTTATTTTTAAACAACAAAACAAAGTAACATTTCAAAATAAACAAGCATTTTTACTTTGTAAATTAATATGCAAATTAAAGCAAATACATTCTTGTGTTTGTAGTACCATAAAATTTGTACCTGTTATCATATTCCTGCTTCTCTCTTATAGTTGATTTTTCCCAAACTGAGATTTGTCCTTCTCAGATTATACTTCTGAGGTGATTCCTAACCCCCATCTTTCCCTTCTTAATTTTATTTAGATAATATACTCTGTAAAATTGTCACACAAATGTTTACTATCCCAATTCTAATTTTTGTGACAGAATTTAGCTTTTTATTTTCCTCATTTGATGATAAATAGACAAAATTCTTACAGTTTTTATTTATGATCATTCCAAATAGGTTATAAGTCGTGTATAAGGACATGCTAAATACAAAGATTTACTAAAGCTTTGTTAGCAATTAGATCATTTTAAGGAGGTGGTTATGAGGAAAAGAATAGTTAGTAAGTAGAAATGTGTATATAGAATGTTTTAATCATTTGCATGTCTACACAGGATGACTTTTTCTTGTTCAAAGCAAAATGATTTATATTCCAGTTTTCAATATATAATTAATAAGAAATAAGTCTATTCTTGTCAAATATAGAAACATAAAATTTCCTAAATGTCTAGAAGTTCATTATTTTCTCCCCAAGTTTCTTCAAACAATCCACACAATATTAATTAGACCTTCTGTCCTCTGAATGGGTCTCAAGAAGCAGTGGAGTCATGTAAATAAGTTTTGGCTTCTGCCATAACCACCTTAGAGCACTTAATCCCCAGATGAGATCAAAGAAGGAATGGACATAGAGATGGAAATATAGAGAAAGCTTTGCCATAAAGTAGTAGGCAGTTGCAGAGAGATTTGAATCACATGAAATTTGGGGTCATGTTACAAGAAGACACATTGTTCGACCAGTATTCCAATTGTTTCTGGAAAATAAAAACAAACAAGAAATAGAGGCAATTGGTTTGTTTGATGTAAATAAATTTTTTACCCAAAAAGTGCTGAGCTAAAAATTTTCTAAATTTTCATAAGGTATGAAAATCCTCCTAAATCCTCCTCCTTCCTGTTCTCTAAAATGTTCACCTACCTCTTTTTGACTATCCAAGTTAGTTATCAGGCTGTTCCCCAGGTATCTAAAAGTTTTGTAATCTTGACATTTTTTTGTCTTCCCCTTTTTCGTTATTTTTGAGGAGTATAGGGAAAATTCACAGGAAGCACATATTTCATACTCTCTATTTTTCCCTGGTGAAGATGCTTTCAGGAGGATTAAGGAAGATGAATGTTTAAGTTTTCTGCATAATCTCCTTGTCTCTTAGATCCCACCCACTTTTATCTGAACTATATATTGGATTTTTAAAAGTGTCTTACTAAGATAGAAAATTAAGCTTACTGTATAATTATCCTGATTATCAGTTATAGAAGAAAAAAAGTACATGCGCAGAAACTACTTGTTGGTTAATCAATGACCAATCACACAGGCAAGGTCTCTAGCCTAACTACAAAAATTACCAGTGAAGCTGAAGTTTGTTAATAACAGATGTATTCTATGTGAGTATGATATGTTGAAACTCACAGAGCAGAAAATATAGAAAATGATAGTCTATCATTTGTACACAATCTTATGAAATAATAGCTTTATTTCATGTCAAACTGAGACTTGATTTATGGTTTAAAAATCACAAAATTAAAAAAATTCAATAGCAGCTAAAACTCATGCATAGATTGGTATTAGCATGTACTTACGCTAACCAGTTTAGCAAATATGCTGAAATAAATGGTGGTACATGTATGAAAGGTTTCTCTCTGTAATTATTCCTTCAGTTATTTTTACTGAATCTTTTCCATCTTTTAATAATTTCTCAGGTTAAGTCCATGTATCTCCAATCACTTTCAACCAAAAGGTATAAAAAATGTGGTCCATGGAGTTCCTGTCATGGCTCAGTGGAAACAAATCTGACTAGTATCCATGAGGATGCAGGTTCCATCCCTGGCCTCACTTAGTGGGTTAAGGATCTGGTGTTTCTGTGAGCTGTGCTGTAGGTCACCAACGAGGCTCATATCTGGCATTGCTGTGACTGTGGTGTAGGCCAGCAGCTACAGCTCCCATTTGACCCCAGATTCCCCTGGGAAAATCCAAATGCTGTGGGTGCAGCCCTAAAAAGACCAAAAAGAAAAAAAAAATGTGGTCCTTTCTATTTTATCTGATTCATAACACCCCCCCTTTTTTTTTCAACTAGTCACCCCTAACATCAGTGTCTAGGGTTTGCTGTCATGACTTAGAAGAGTTAAACATGGCAAACTTTTTTTCATCGTTTTCCATGTCCCTTAATACAATGGAAAGGGGCACAGGCTGGGCTTACATATTTAGCTAATTACTTGTCAGTGCTGTGGAGACACCACATCTTCCTCTCTGGCTACTAGTGATTTCACCTGCTACTGGCCTCTTTATATAGTGACCCACTATATACCCTGTGCATGATTATAGTCTGTGCAAGATTATCTTGCAGATCTCTTTGGCTTCTCCCTAGCATGATTTCCAATGATGACCTCCTCCTAGAAGTGTCCTTTGCATCCTCTAAATCTTTGCTATCCCTGATTTCCCTTCCAAGAAGGAGATTACCTTATGTGGCAGGCAAATGCCTGTGTAAAACCATCCATTCTATGTGGTCTTCCAGTCTCCACATGGAGCCATGGAAAGATTTTTGTCCATGTCCTTCAAGGGCACAAGAAACAGTGTGGAAGGAAAAGGTATTCTCTTCCTAAGCACATTGCAGCCACATTTATTTTTTTTTATCCTACTAACAGTTTTCTCCAGAAAACATAATGACTAAAGAAAATAACCAGGGAAGAAGCACGCAGACCAGAGGGCACTTGCCAAGCTCTCTGGAATGTCCTTTGCCAAGCTCCTATAGCAACAAAAAAAAAGGGAGCTAGAAGTTTAGCTGTTCTACATGAACAATCCAGAGAGCATGTCACTCTCTTGTCTTTGTCCTATAAATGTCCCTCTACTTGGCTGTGAGGAATGCCCTCATCCTTGATGGGAAGAGAAAACTATAGCATTTCTCACTTCACACTAAATCAATAAGAATGTTACAATGAATTTTGAAATAACCACCTTCATTATAATGTTTGATGATTGTGTCAATTTGTTTTTCTGTTCTTTCTAGAATGTGGGGGTACTTGGTAACTGTTTATCTTTGATTTTGGATTCTCCAGTTCTACGACAGAAACCATGTTCAATATCTTTCTGTAGATTGGACATTTATTTTGTTTAAAACAGCCTAATAGCAAAGTTAGAGTTCTTAAATCTATGTGGTCCAGGACATTTTTTGAAAATGCATTTTCAAAATGTGCTTAAGCTATGTACTCAGCATTTCCAGGAGAAACAAAGCAGGTCCTTGGCCTCTAACAAGTTAGAAAGCAAAAACATAAACTATAATACAATGCAATAAATATGAAGGAGCATCTAACTGAGCAAATATTAAGGACAGAGAGGAGAGAAGAGAGGGGGAGTGGATGTAGTAAGTTAAAGAATCTTCTATACCACACTTGAAGTTTGAACTTGATTTTACAGTATGTGAGTGTGACTTTGCAGGTTTATTAAGTAGGACAATTAAATACCTAGAAATACTATATAAAAATAATGTCTTATTTGGATACTTCTGTGGTTTCATTTTTTAAAATATTGACCTACCTGGAAGTTTGTAAATGTTATATATTGCAAAGCAAAACTACATAAATGTAAAACATTAGTTGACTCTTTAGCATTAAAACAAACCTCTCATAGATAACTTTAAAGATGCGAGTAATTGTGAAAACTCAGCCTCTGTCTACCAGTGCTAAATAAAAATGTGGAAACAGAGTTTTGGGTGAAGGAGAAAAAACAGCTGTTATTGCTTTGCTGGGCAAAGGAAGCCACAGCAGGCTAATGCCTTAAAGACTGTGCCCTCTTTGGGGGAAGAAGGAGAAAAGGAGAAAAACAGGGTTTCAAATAAGAATCAGGGTTGGGGCAGACATGCATTCTTCTTTCTTTGGGGGGGGGAATCTTAGACCTCTAAGCTTGCATCAGGAGATCTTGGTGTGATCCTGTTGACGGTCTTCTTGGTCATTGCCTAAAATAACAGTACTTGTAAAAATGGCATATTGATCAGAGATTAGAATAAACTAAGTTCCTGAAAAATATCATGTACTAATGATCTTTAACCCACAGGCAATTGTGCTCGGGGTGCCTAATGTTTAGCTTACAGGTGATTGTGTTTCAGGTGCAATCAAATGAGAGAGAAGCACAAGGAAGTTTTCCAAGCTGTTTAATATTAAAGTATTCATTTCTGGAGTTCCTATCATGGCACGGCGTTAACAAATTCAACTAGGAACCATGAGGTTATGGGTTTGATCCCTGGCCTCACTCAGTGGGTTAGGGATCTGGTGTTGCTGTGACCTGTGGTGTAGGTCACAGACAGAGCTTGGATCTGGTGTTGCTGTGGCTCTGGCATAGGCAGGCAGCTGTAACTCCGATTAGACCCCTAGCCTGGAAACCTCCACATGCAACAGGTATGGCCCTAAAAAGACAAAAAGACCAATAAATAAATAAATAAAGTATTCATTTCTAAAAGAAGCATAAGGAATATAACTTTTCTCTTAGGTGTATAAGATGCCTACATCATTATGTGTATCCCTTGAGCGGGAACCAACACCTTGCCCCAAGGCTATGCTATTGCTTGACTGTTCCTCCCTTGTCTTTGCATCCTCTTCCTTTCCCAATTAGCAGTTGTCTGAGCCTTCCACCTTGAAACTCAGGGAAAGCTATAGAGGATGAATGAGGCCCATTGGCTAAAAACAAGAAATGGAGACACAAAGTCTTGGTGCCCAGGAGCCCCACAGGGCCTTGCTCAGTTACATAATTAATCCTAATTTCTAAAGCTCTTAGATTTGTTTACAAAGTTCTTATTTTCTAGGAATACATCAGAATATATATTCCCACTTGTATGACTGTGAATTGTTTGATTTGTGAAATAGCCATGAGATGTAAGTTCAACTAAACGGACAGAAACCAAAATTGTATGACTTTGCTTTTCAAGATACCAGGAAAACTATAATAGAGTATTTTACTGTATTTCTGTTTGTCTACTTCTTACTTAGTTTGTTGAATGTGCCATATTATAATGTTCTATCATATGCAGAGAGCAATCCCATTCTAATCCTTTGTCTGAATATCCCTGGGGATATCAGCAGTAAATATTTACCGACCTGACCTCAAGCAAGAACATTATGGTACAATGTAAATATGAATCCTTTCTTCCCCTATAGGCCCCTGATATAACTAATTTCTTGTGGAACAAGTCATCCTTACTTAACTGCTTTTTTCTTTCCCCTCCTATAGTGTGAATACAATAGCCACAGTTGTTCCTGTTACCATCCTCCCTCCTCTTTCAGGGACAGGAAGTGGAAAAACTATATATATAGGAGTAGGTTGACTCCAACCACATGTGTCCAGTTGACCTGTGAACTATGTAATTAAAAAAAGTTTCCCCTCCAGATACTCCCACTTGGAACTTAGAGAGCCATAGTAACTACCGGTCAGATAAACCCAAAGATTCAAGTTAAACCCTAAGGAAGCACAAACTGTTTAAGTAAAGGACAATAAGCAGCAATAAAATGTGGCCACACAGCTAAATGAGATCTTTAATTCCCAGACCTGAAATCCCACAGCAGAGTTGGAGGCGCAAGATGGAGAGAGGAGAAGGAAAATGCCTGGGGTCCCATGAAAGCCATACTGGGAGGCAGCCACGTTGGGCAGAGAGTGTTTCCAGACATGCTACATAGGTTCCTTAATCTTCAAAATTGCCCTAATGATTAATTTTAAAGGTGAACTCTCTAAAGTTTGGCCATTTTTGAGTAAAGTACCCAAGTTCACATGGCAATTACATGGTGAGATCAGGATTCAGCCCTTAATTTTCATAAGTGTTCTATCCACCACCAGCCTTCACTTTCAATGAATCATTGAAATATAGACATGGCTGATTAAATGTCGGAACTGTTTTCTTGCCTATAAAATTAAACAGTTATCAAGGTCTCTTGAAAAAGCTACATTATTAATTTTTGGTGAGAGGGCATGTCCAAACCTTTACCTGTACCATTATTTAATAACCCATTTCATGGTGAGGTTTTAGTTATACTGTTAATAATATGAATGTATATCCCACCCTTTGCCAGTATATATTCCAAGTTCATCTCTATCCACAATAACACCAAGAAAACAATACATATTAAGTTTCATTTCATTCTGTTGGCAGCATTGTCTCATTCCTGATTTGAAAAAACAAAATATAAAATGCAGAAATCCACTTTCAAATTTCTGTAGTTTTGACCCATTTTTCTTCTCTACGTATTTCCCTTTGTTTTTTATTCAAATTTTATTTCAACATAAGTTTGAAATTTTGTATGATGAGAATTGTAGGGGTTAGTAGTTTCCTGTTTGAATACCAGTATGCCTTCTCTTTGTTTTCTCCTATTTTAAAACCAAATATTTACAAAATAATACAACAGTAATATCAATCAAACAGTAATGAAACTCACTGTCAAGATGATGTAAATGAGAAAAAATTGCAAATTATTGGTAAAATAAGCAAAAGGCAAAGTACAGTCATTTGGATGTTCAGGGTTTTGCTTATAGTCAAATATTGGTCAGACAATTGAATATTTGAAAAACAATGACTTGCTAACCAAAGGAAATCACATCCATAAACATAGCTCTAAAAAAGCATACTCTTTTACTACCATTAATAATTTCCTCACATATTTTTACACCCATTAAGTTTGAATTTGATGCAGAGACTAAAAAGTCTTACCTTCATTCTACCAAACTTAATTTTGACAACTTAGAAAATCTAGTTTTAATCTCTTCATCATATATTCCTGTTTTTCTCTTGTGTCTTTTCCTTCATGTAAATGTAGCACTCTTTAATCTCTTATGTTGCTAGATTTATAAATTAATGTTTTTATCTTTTAAGGCAAAATATTAAGAAAAATAATTTAGATTATATTTTGGTACACGAATCTGTAAATCAATAGAGAAGAAATGTTAGTTAAGAAAAAGAATGTGTAATATATTTTAAAATTTAATATGAAATGAAATGACATTTTAAATCTTTCTGTAAAAGCTTGTTTGAGGGAAGCCTTTCTAAATATCACATGAAGTAGATACCATAAGGCATGGAACTAACAGATTTGAATATATGGAAAGGTTTTAATACGTATTTGAAAAAATATACACAAAGTAACATGGCATTGTAGGCTATTAAAGATCTTTTGATACTGTAAAATTAATGTACAAGTTATATGAAGAGTATACAAATTAACAAAAGACAATTTGATTTTTAAAATGATCTCAAGAGTTCCCATCATGGCTTAGCAGAAATGAATCTGACTAGTATCCATGAGGACTCAGGTTCAATCCCTGGCCTTGCTCAGTGGGTTAAAGATCTGGTGGTGTAATGGGCTGTGGTGTAGGTTGCAAACGTTGCTTGGATCTGGCATTGCTGTGGCTGTAAGCCTAGTCCAGAGGCTATAGCTCCAATTCAACCCCTAGCCTGGGAACCTCCATATGCTGCAGGGCCAGCACTAAGAAGACAAAATAAATAAAAATAATTCACATTGTATAACCAGGCAGTTTACACAATAAATATAAATGGCCAATGAAAAGATAAAAGATACTAAAATTCACTAGTGTGAGTCAAATTACAAAAAAAAATATTTTCAACAAAAGATATTGAAAAAGGTCTAATGTGGTTATTAATAATTTAAGAGAAAATGTTGTATCCATTCCAGTAGGAGGTTCACAAATATTTTTAGGTGTTTTGGGGAAAGTGACACATCATTTGTTTTCTATAGAACTGTTGATGAATGCAAAATTTTGTGCAGTTGTGAATAGAAGCACTGTTTAAAACATCTAAAACAAAACAGACTTACTATTTATCATTGGAACTATTCACAATTTTTTGCTGTGTCCCAACTGGAAAATACCAAGGAATGATTAATAGTATGGTTTGTCTACATGTTATGACAGAGAAAACAAATATTATTGATTAAAACAAGTACATTGTAAATAATAGTTTGATCCAATTTATGAAAATAAAAACAGATATGCAGCTATATAGCTACAGAGATAGGTGTAGATTCATAATAAAACCAAATAGAAAAGAATTTTAAAAATCAATTGGAAATTCCCATTGTGGTTCAGTGGTAACAACCCCGACTAGTGTTCATGAGAATGCAAGTTTGGCCTCACTCAGTGCATTAAGGATTAGGCATTGCCATGAGCTGTGGTGTGAGTTGCAGATGTGGCTTGGATCCTGTGTTGCTGTGGCATAGGCTGGCAGCTGTATCTCCAATTTGACCCCTAGCCAAGGAACTTCCATATGCTGCAGTTGCAGCCCTAAAAAAAGCAAAAACAAACAAAAGAAAAACAAAAATCAATTATCCATATCTTAGGAAAGATAAAAATCAACTTTTACTTCTGTATAAAGGATTTGCAGTAAATGATTAATGTATTAATTTTACATGAATAAAACATGATTGATTACCTATAAAATAGAATTTCAAAAAAGGATTATAAACAAAGTTACAGAAGCTCTAGGAGGAAAAGATTAGAGAAAAAAGTTATTTGAAAGAAGTTTCTAGAGCCTCAAAATATAGCATGAATATTTTTACAAACTTAGAATATAAAAAATCTATTGTGAATAATATGATCTTTTTAAACCATGCAAATCATCCCCGTTTAAAAGAACAGGACTAGTGTGTCTTATTTTTATACTTTCTTTTAGATTGCACAACACTTTGAAGCAAGCAGCTGCCATGAATTTTGAAAACTAATCTGCCTTCACTTGATATCTATGCAAAAGATGTTTAAAAGAATTTGAGACATCAGTGTGACTCTCAAGCAGGAGTTATCCATATCAGGAGATTACACTGAGTCAGTTGTTGGGAAAGGTAAAATCAATTAATCACATGCTTCTCTAGGAAACATTTAGTACAGAACAAGTCTGTGAAGGAGTACAAACAGGCACACTCTCTGAAAAGGCATAAGAAAATGATCCAGAAAAGATAGAGATTGAAAATATATTAGGGGGAAAAGTTACCTATATTACTAAAAAGAAATGATGGAATACTATTCTAGGTGGCTTATTTTTAATTTTCATAATTAGATAACTAAATACCTTAGCAGTACTCTCAAATCAGGAAATGGCAACTGAGCAATAATTTCACTAACAGGAAGTGATGAGAATCACTGACACACAAAAAATATTGACCATAAGATCACTTGGACGAAATATTCCATTTTTTAAATTATTTGCCTGTTATATAATTTACTGTCAAAACTTTCAAGATCTTTTTAGTGCATATGGGAACATACATATAAAGATATTTTAAAGTGCATATATGACATTTAAATGTACATTAATACCTACAGTCATTAAAACTCTTAAATTAACAGAGATCAAGCAGTCATTAATTTCACGAATCATAGTTTGGTAGACTGCAATTTTAGGTGATCTAGAACTTAAAATAAGAATCTTAATGAAAATATTGGTAGTATAGACTATTAATTTTAATCCACATGTAGGGAAATGATGTATTCAAACATTAAGTCCAACATATACTATGTATATACTTTTACAATGCCAAATTACATTACTTCCCTTTAACTTTTTGATGATAAAATGTGGCTTGTCTAAAAGTTGCCTTGATTATTTCTAATCTAAATGAAAACCTTAGATCTGTACTTCTTTTGTTTTCTTTAGGAGAGCATTGAGCATTGCAGTCTTAATTGATAAAATGATAGAATAACTATAAGGATGATCTTGATTTGATTGTTGGTCACATGCTGAGACAATTGGATCACCTACAATTACAATTCAAATAGGAAACATAAAAGAATCACTCAGACAATGAAAACAGTATTGAGATTGTGATCTTCCAATATGTAAGAAGAAAGGGGGAAATGATGATAGTTGAGGTATTCAATCCTCAGAGAGCTCTTTTACCAGTTATGGCCCATGGAGATGCTGTGATGTGTTCCCAAGCCTCCTTGAGTGAAGTTTTGTTGCCCAGCTGCTGAGGCAGCCCTCACCTCTCAGCCCCATCTATAGTTGTTTCAGCTCCAAACTTCACCCAAGTTTACACTCCTTCTCTGGGCAGCCAACATCTCATGATGAACTATATGGATAAAGGCAAACAAGACTCTTAGAAATGGCAGTCTTGGCTCTACTCTGGAAAACGCTTCCCCCATCCCAGGGCTATTTTAGCTGCAGATCACCATGTGGAAGGTTCTTGCCACATAAAATAGTAGTTGGGATGGCACCTTAGCTTTGCTTCTCTCTCTTGCTCTGCTTCCTTCTCCTTCCTTCTGCAGGTACTGGTACCAAAGGTACTCCCTAAATGCTAATCTCAGCCCAGAGGTGGCTTCCAAGAGAACCCAAACTATTAAATATCCAAAATCCCTTCCAAAGGATTCCCACTATCTCAAGAGTCACCTACTCTACTATGATGTGTTAAAATTTCTCTCTGAAACCTATGGGAAGAGAAACATTAACAAGCCCAAGAAATAGGTACAGGATCCCAACTTCTTGACCACATGCCTCCTACTGTTAGGGAGAAGTCAGTATAAATCTTTGTTTATTGTTTGATTTTTCCACTTACCTATGTAATTTAGACCATGTATCTTTTATTTCCTCTGGGATCCAAGCTAGTGCTCAGTAAATGTTGGTGGTGTGAACAAAGAAATCAATCCTATTCCTGGGAATTTGGATTGTACTGACAGTGTTATTTATCAAACAACTGTGTAATCAAATTGTTTTTAAGCTTTACTCCTGAAGTTTAAATTTGTCATGATCATTGTGGAAATTATTTTATAGATTTTGCATTCTGAATAAAGTAGCTTGTTTTAAAACAATGAAAAATTGAGTCAAAATTCCAGATATTTAATAAGCCTTCATAGATATGACAGGGAAAATAGCAAAAATTTTTTGACAGGGTGGATGGGGAGGCAAGCAAAATAATTTTCATTCACTTTCCTCAGCTGTATGTCACCCTCCCCCTTGTCAAAAAAGTGACATTTTGGAACATTTTTTAAAAGGCCTTTAAAGTATCTCTTTTTAAATCTCAGTAAAAGACATTGTATAACACATTTTTGTTTTGAAAATATATGTAGAGTTATGACTTTTATAGAACACAGATGTACATGTCTATTTCTATCATCTATTAGTCAGCTGCAATTACAGTTCTTTTTAAAACCATATAGTTTAAGGCATACTTCAACACCCCAAATCTCTTTACTTTGTTCAAAGCAAACCTAGAATATTTAAGAGGCAAAGTGAGATTTCAAAAAGGGTACTTCAAATATTTCTGGTTACACAAAATGAACATAAAAGTAAAAGTCTACTCATAATACATAAAACATTATTTTAGTTTTAATATATTATGAATAATCTATTAAGCAAATATGTTAGTATGTTAATATAGGAAAGGCTTCCTTTCTCCTATCAGTCAAGATGGAAATAGCCATTAATTTTTTATTAATAAAATACACTACAATTACAAGGAAATGAGCTTCGTTTCACAAATACACTTGGTTATAGAAATTAATATACCTTCTGGAGTTCCCGTCGTGGCTCAGTGGTTAACGAATCCGACTAGGAACCATGAGGTTGCAGGTTCAATCCCTGGCCTTGCTCAGTGGGTTAGGGATCTGGCATTGCCGTGAGCTATGGTGTAGTTTGCAGACGAGGCTGGGATCCCGTGTTGCTGTGGCTGTGGTGTAGGCTGGTGGCTACAGCTCCGATTCGATCCCTAGCCTGGGAACCTCCATATGCCGCGGAAGCAGCCCAAGAAATGGCAAAAAGACAAAAAAAATTAATATACCTTCTGGAATGTAGATGCAATGATTGAATAAGCTCATATCTAATGTAAAATTGCACAGAGTTGAGAAAAATTAACAAGACAATATTTTAATAATCAGATTTTTATTTATAGTCATTAAATGTCACTACAGTTCTTTTTTTTCAGGAGGATGATCTAATGCTGTGCTTTAAAATCAAACATAAATAAGCACTTTTAAACAAACACATTAAATATGTTTGCAGTAGGCTTTAGTTTGCTCTAGAACTTAGGACCAAATATTCTTTCATTCATAAATTTTAAATTTCTGAATAAAAACTACAGTGATAGAATCATAAAGATCTATAAAAATTAAATACAATTCAGAAAGTAAAAAAAGTCCTATTTAAATTATATTTAGCTCTCTTTGTGGAATAGCCCCTCTCGCACCAAAAATCATTTTGAAAGTAGAATATTAGGCATACTTTGAGTCAGTGTATTTAAAAATGCTCCACTGATTGTATTTCAGAAAAATCCATCACTTTCCCGATCATCTTACATATTGCAAGATCAATGGCCAATCTGATGCAATTTTTCACTGTCTGAGAATTTGGTTCCTGCTTTCTCTTTGAATTACAAGTGTAGGTGACCTGGCTGACTTATCAAATAATCCATAGTGCAATCAAGGTCATGTTTCTATTAAATATTTGCCATAATTTTAAGAGATTTTCCTTCTGAGGTCAGTGAACGGAAACTTAAATTTGATCTGTAAATGGACAATCCTAGTTTTCCTAGAATAACAAAACCAGTGCAAATCATTTGCCAAAAATGTCAATTTTAAGAACAAAAAATATTTGTGTATTTTATAACTTTGGTCTTCAGTTCCCAGTTGCTTTTTGTCACTTCAAAATTCTCCTTTGTCAATATAAGTTTCATTGCCTTATTGCTGTCATCAGATGTAGGATCAAGGCATTGAGGCAGGAGCTACATCTGGTACTTAGCTAATGGCATGTGCTATGATGTGTACTGTTTCCGCTGTTCTTCAGTCAATGGCACATAACTTAGTCTGATAAGGCTGCTGAAACAGAATATCATAGATTGGGTAGTTTACAAATAACACACATTTATTTCTCACGATTCTGGAGATGAGAGTATTAGGGTGTCAGCATGATGGGGTAAGGGCTCTCTTCAGATTTTCTTTGTTTCTCACATAACAGGGGCCAAGGGAGTTCTTTCCCATGTCTTGTATAATAACACTAATTCCCCTCATGATTTCATCACCTCCCAAAGGCCCTACCTTTTAACATCATCACTTTGGGGGGTTGCTTTTCATTTTGCAAGGACATATTTACACCATAGCAGAATGTAATATGACTAGTCTTCTCAGAGAATTCTCCATTCCATCCAACCACAAGCTCTTTTTTAAAGTCATGCCCTCTCACAACCATGACATTCTTCTATAGATTTATACACCTAACTTCGTATTTCTGAAATGTGGAAAAAAGATGGTGCTCTGATGTTTGGGGAGACCTATCAGGGCTTCTTCAGCTCTTTCTGTCCTTCAGATACCTTGCCAGTGTAGCCAAAGGAGGAACAAAGGGGGTCGTACTAATGTAAAATTGCAGCTCCAGTTTTTCCAGCAACATGATGAAAAGGCAAATGTGAGGTGATGTGCACTAACTCTCCTTAGGAAACTTTCCCAAGGCTCCCAGAAAACCTTTCCACTTAGACCCATTCCATTGGACAGAACTTAAGTATGTGGTCCCATTCAGCTATAGCACTTGGGGCTTAGAACTGTAGCTTTAATTTGGGTGGCTAAGTGCCTACATGGAAGTTCTAATATTATGGATAGAAGAGAGAAGGATAAGGAAGTACAACAAGCAGTTTACCCCTTTGGTCATCCAAATAGCCATGCTTACTTTTTTCCCATCTACTCATGTCAGGGTAATTAACCCTAAGATGTTAAAAGCTCTACTTCACTCTATTGCCAAGCAGTGAGAAACTTAACTCTCACCCTCTGTATTTCTTGGGTATGAGTAAGTGAACCGTCCACCCAATCCTCTAATAGAGACATTACTGAATTTTACAGTTGGTAAGACTCTCTCTCCTGGCTTGAGGTAAAATGTAAACACATTCCCCACATTTCCCCACCATAGATATTTGGAGAATTACAACAAAACTCTCCCTAAAGATTTTACATTTTACTCATAATATAACATGTTACTCTTAACATAGGTGTGTGAAATCATGTAACCAGTTTTATCTTTATTTGTCTCTAGGGTCATCAAATTCACTTCACATACACATTGCTATTTGATACCTATCATTATCTTTCTGTTTTAGTTACATATTCCACTGTAACCTCCTATTATGTATATACTGGATTACTCTTTTGAGATTTAACCAAATATTTTTCTGATTATTCTTACATCCTTTGCCCTTCCTGTGATTCAAGTAGCTAAGCATATTTCCCATCAGAAAAGTACTTTTAAGAGCATACAAACATAGCTACCAGTTTTTTGTTTCAAGAACATCTGCTTGGCAGTAATAGGTTGCCTGGAAGAGGCAGGGGTGCTCACCAAACATTCCAGCTGCTAAACACTTTGCCTAGTATCTTTGTATTAGGCCTGGCCAGGTGGCTCACTCCTCCCAATATTCTGAGATCAAATAACGTGTCACCAATCAATGGAAATTTGTTACTAAACAATTGTAACATTAAAAAAAAAAAAAAGCAGCAAGTGGCCCTGTAATTCTCTCTTCCCCTCTTGGTGACTCAGGAGTCTGTTTTTAGACGATGCAGTTTAAGAAAATTGAGCTATAGCAATGACTGGAGGTTGTCCCCTCCCTGCCATAGTGTATATTTAGAATTCAAAAGAGAAATAATTTTTGGTTTAAGCCTCTGGGGCTTGGAGGATTACATAGCCTATTCTGATTAATACAGTTTCTGAAAAATTGTTAGAACTGAGGGGAGATGTAAGGAAAAGAGAGCATATGTAAAGGCTGGGTTCTTGAGAACAGACCCTACATAGAGAGTACCCCAATTATGTCTAAAACCAAGCATGTTTGGGGAAATATCTCTAGAGATTTGAAGACACTAAGAGCAGAGGGGCATCTATGCCTAGATAAAGAGAAAACCAAAACTCAAATCATAAACACATACACATGCACATACCTGATTATTCAAAGTATCTCTGTTAGCTCTCTTCTCACATAAGCAAACACTGAAATGAAATTAAACATTCAAGAGATCTAGTGAGAAAAAATTCCTATATAAAATACAAAGGAAGAACCAGAAGTTGACACAGAAGTAGACATGGAGGGCCTTGGGCAATGATATAGTTCCGACATTTGTGAAATGGGGGGGAACAAGCAAGAGGAGTGGGACAGAAAATCTTGGATTTGAGGGTTATTCTAAGACTTTCTGGCCTGTGTATTACCCAGGACAAAGCTTCCCACCAGAAGAGTCTGCCTACTGTAGGAGTGGCCCACACTGGTACCCATGCCTTGCTCAGTTGTTGGTTGGGGACACAAAGGAGGTATGGGAGAATCACTGATGTTGCGTGTCATCAGGTGACCAGTCCCTGGCTGTCTGCAGCATGTTCTCTGAAAGGCTGTCTAAACGGCTTAGTTCTACTGAAGCCCACAGTCTACTCTGTGCTGATAAAGATTACTTCCATGTACATTCAGGAGTATCTCCTAGCCCTAGAGGATTGTTGCGGCCTTTTTTCTCTCTCTTTTTTAATGAAATTTTTAGGAAGAATGTTAGTAAAATCATCTGCAGTTATTTTTGCTACAATTTGTGTCCAAACCAAAGTGAGTACTTATTTTTTCCCTTCTTCACCACTCTGGCCATGTTTTTTTTTTTTCCCCCTCAACTATTCAGCAGATTTTGATGGCTTAAATGTTGATTTGACCTAATCTCTTTTCCTGAGAGGTCTGAGCTCTAAGTAATTATGCAAAGGTTAGAATTACTATGTGGAAATCCAAGGGGATCTCCTATGTTCCATAAGCCATTAGGTAAAAGGATGAAAATTTCTCTTGCTGAGCAAGTCAGTTTTCTTGGAAGATGGTGACTCCTTTTCTCACCTATTGATCTATAGATTCAAGAACTACCAGGAGTTCCCATCATGGCTTAGTGGACAGGAATCCGACTAGTATCCATGAGGGTAAGAGTTCGATCCCTGGCCCCACTTAGTGAGTTAAGGATTGGGCATTGCTGTGAGCTATGGTGTAGGTTTCAGACAAAGCTTGGAACCCACATGGCTGTGGCATAGGCACAATTCTACCCTAGACTAGGAACTTCATGTGCCGATAGAGCAGCCCTAAAAAGCAAAAAAAAAAAAAAAGTACAAAGTTCTTTGACAAATCTTTAACCATGTAAAGCCCAGAGTTGCAGGATTAGAATCATGATATGTCACTGGGAGTCGCCGTATAGAGTAGCCCTCTTTTGCTTGGTTCTTGGAACCCATGAACACTTTGTTTTTGAGATACAGCACAATAGGCCTTGGTTTAATGCATATACTGCGTTCTGAAAAATGGTACCCAAGAATTCACTGTAATTCAGAGAACTACTTCCATGCTGATGCTTCAGAGGTACCTCTGGTAGTCTAGCATTCCATGAAGTTAACTACTTCTGGATGTCTTGGTACAATATAGAATAAGCAAGTTCACGGTCATGAGCCTATTCCTGTATACCTCCTTTGTTGTTAAGTGAATCTTCTGGTTGGATAGGATGTTGTGGATCAAGCCTCCATAAATGCTCAGATTGGGTAATGGCTGAGGCTTTGCAGGAAAGAATACTCAGAATATTTTTTCCTGAGGGGAATATCCATGGAACTTCCAGGATGGGAGAGGTTTATTGTAATTAACTTGTCATTGAGAGGCCCATTGGACCATTATATATAATTTTCATTAGGGACATTCAATATCTCAGAGTAAGAAATATGGTGATTTTAATAAAACAAGAGAAAGAAGATGAAATGTAAGCCAGGGAATAAGATGAATGTTCTATCACCATCATAATTTCCCAAAAGTTGAAGTTTTTGAGTTTCATGCTTATATTTTAAACATCTCTTCCATGTTGCTGTGAGAAATTTTGTGATCTCTCCAATTTTCCTAAGAATTATAATGGGGAATTTCTTATATTCCCTGGCCTTTAACTTTTCTCCAGTTCTAAACTTTTGCTTAAGGCTTAATTTTGCTTCCTCTAGAATCTAATTTTAAAAACTGAGCTCTTGAAAGCAGCTGATCTTTTCCCCTATTTTTTCCTTCCAAGTGTAGGCACAGCCCCCCATTCTATAGAGATGCAAGGCTACTACATCTAAGAGTGCTTTCTGATGCTTTGAGAGCCTCTCTAGTGAAACCTACCTGCCACCACATGGCCACTGTCTTTTATTTGATTCTTTTCAGAGACAGTTTTCCCAAGTCTATAGCTTCTTCCAGAAAAATTTTTTTTTACAGAAGGAGAGGGGAGAAAAAATATTTTTCCTCAAAATTCTATGAGGAAAAAACTCCTTTTCTGTTCTTTGGAGTGACTAACATCGATTGCTTTCAACTGTTTCATTAAGACTTTTCATCCTTTATTTCAAACCAAGATGGCTGCTCATGTGTTCTTCTCTAAAAATGACTTCTCCAAATTTCTGTGCTTAGAGACATAAAGTGACGCAAGAAACTCTGAAATGGCATTATTTTTTTTTAACTTTTCACATGCAGGTACCATTATCGCTTTATCATTTCCCTGCAGTAGACTCTGTGCATAGACATGAGGATGACAAACATGGTCTCCCTTCCAGGCCATGTGACTTTCACCTTATTTGCATGCAGTCTTAACTAAAAGTTTATTTCCTATGAATCCCTGGATCTTAATTTTTTCCCTTTGTACAGAGTAGGAAAATATAATTATTTCATGATAAAATATTTTCTTTGATTTAAATAGCTTTTACCGTGTGTGTGTCTTTTGGACTTTGTTTAAGCTACAGATGCCTCTGGGAAAGCTGGAATGGGTGTTTAAAATAAAGAGGCTTCTTTAATTCTAAAAATATCTACAGAGATGGCTATATGGGTGTTGTAAGCAGTCACTCTACCTTGGCTGATTCTTGGCAGAAATGTCCAGGGTTTTCTTGATTTCCAAGGGATAGCTCAATAATCGACCACAGCCCCTCCTTGTGATTGCACTATTTTGACAGGATTTCCATCCCTTGTAACCAAATGGTCTTTCACTAACCTAATGCACTACAAAATATATCAGGACGGAAAGAACCCTTAAAGAGGATATGCAAGGTGGGAATAATGGAGAACAGCTGAGATGTTTTAAAAATGAATGAAAAAGAAAAGTGAAACATGTATTGCAACCATTTTCCTTATGAAGTTGTATTCCATCTATCTTCTTACTCATCAATATTTAAACAATTTAGAAATTTTCAGTTAAGAATAAATTTCTATTTGAAAACTTCATGAAATACCTTAGAATATACAAGAGTTATGTAAGTACCAATGTTTTCTATTACATCTGTTATCACAGCTCACCAGTTCTGATCATATTCTAAGTCAATTAAAACAAAGAGTCAGAAGGCAGACCCCAGAAAGGTGAGATTTATACAAGCTCAACAGTCTGCAAAAAACGGCTGCAATTAGAGCTTAAAAGGTCAGATGAATCACCCCATTTTCTAACTCACTGGGAGTTACTGATTACAGCAACAGCTAGGAAAGTAACATATTGCAGTTGCTTATATGGCTGTCTCATCCAAATATTCTATAAATAGAGAACTTCAGCTGATGGGATCACTTAAAAGAAAATACTTTTTGTTGGTTTTCCATTTAAATATGCTATTTTATATTCATATTCATGGTGTATATATCCTACGTGATCTTACATTTAACCTTTAAAAATGCTTCCTTTTTTATACCACTATTTTAATATCTATAAACCAGTAATTTAAATTTCATAGTGGAATACACATACCCCACCGCTTCTATATTTTGCCCGTGTATAATAAAATACAGTACCTACTTTCCAGAACTCTGATGTGGATTAAATAAAGATTTGAGAATGGTGTCTGACAAAGAGTAAATTATTCACTAAATAAGAGTTATTGATATTGGAGGGTGTATTTTATATATAATATATATTTCTATATATATATTTTTTGATTTGGCTATGGTTTAAATAAACCTATTTACTCACACTTCTAAAGGCTAGAAGTTCAAGATCAAGGTTTCAGTTGGTTTGGCTTCTCCTGAAGGCTCTCTCCTTGGCTTGAACTTGGCCATGTTCTCACTGTGCCCTTTTGCTCTGCACGCCTTTCACTGCTCTGTGTCCACACTTCCTCTGCTTATAACACCAGTCAGATTACATTAGGGCCCATCCTAAAGGCCTCATTTTAACTTAATTATCTCTTTAAACACTTTATCTTCCCAGTTAATTCTATTTTGAGGTATTGGGGTTTAGGACTTAAGCATATAAATTTAGGGGAACAATTCAGCTCATAATACCATCTATGAGCAA